>NC_142762.1:46752525-47958775 GCF_054948205.1 Urtica dioica subsp. dioica
TTTTAATTAAATGCTTTTTGAAATTTCAGGCAATAATGAGTGATGGGGACTGGTAATTAATCCCTTGTTTATATAAGGCAACGGTCTGGGACCTCTTGGATTGACCATTATTACATTTTATCATATGCTAATGTTATACAATATTATATGTTGTGGTTAGAATTATAGCTGGTACTAATACATAATTTACTTTTGTTTGATAAAATGGAAATCTTTTGAAAAAAAAAACTGAGATTCCACGTGAAATAATAATTAATTGGGATGTTTCTTTTTTTTTTTTGTATTTATTGGCTTTTGCACGAATATATAATTGGAGAATGTCATTAGATAACATAAATATTTTTAATGCTGAAAAATACATTTCTATTAAGATAAAAAAAAAAGTCGGCAGTGTGTTTATTGCTCATCTACTTCTTTTTTTTTCAATGCACTTAAATACATTATAGATATTAAAAAAATATATAAATAAAAATTGCTCAGTGGGTATTTAACAGAACACAAAAACCAAAAAATGATGATTTCTCGAGGGACCATGACATGTAAAAAAAAAAAACCCTTACCACGATAACTTAAAACTTAAAAAGAAAATAATTTTAAAACGGTAATTGCAATTATATTCTAATTTTCAAGCCCAAGCCCAACAAACATATTGATGTTTATTTTTAGTTAATGCTATATATGTTTATTTACCTATTTATCATTTTGTTGACTGTGTTTTTGTTTCGACATCATGTTAAAGGCTCGTTAAAATCTCACTCTAGCACGACATGGTAAATTCAGAAGTCGTGGCTAAAAATCAATCCTTCACAAACAACGTAGCATTCAAAGTGCGAATCTATGTCCAGATTGAACTGTTTACTCATTTACCACTTCAAAAAGTGCCACATGAACTAGTCGTTTGTTTTTCCCCAACCGAGCATGATAACTATAATGATGTTATATTCATACGAATATTGTTTCGTTGTTTGTTATTGATCAGGTCATGAATGCTTAGATTTAGATTACCCTTTTAAGCCGGTTAATTTCAAGAACAGGTTATAAAAATCAAATTTTATCAAATCATTTCCAATAAGAAGAAGATAATTTTTAAATTATATGTACAATAATTTAAATTTAAAGTTTGGTGGTTCTAGGACCCACCTAATACTGTAGAACATCGGTGATGTACTGGTGTGTTCCCTGGCAGCGCTATTATAGCTATATGGCCCTACTTATATTTGATTGCAATGTCTATAAAAACTATAATGAATAAATTTATCCCATAATCCCCTATAAAGACATATCACGTATCCCTATCCAAATCACCAACACCCTTTTATTTGTTAATTCCATTTTCTAAAATTATAAATGTTCTCCTATATAGATAAGAAAATCAGATAAACATTGAATTAGTTGAAGTACTCTGAAAATGGAACGCTATTTGCTTTGGTATGCGCTAAACACAACCAAATTTCAAATTGTAACTTCCCATATTATATTAGAAGTAATTTCCATTTTTTACTCCAGGAGTGGGTGACTAAAGTTTGTTTTATGTGGCTTCAACTTGGTAATTGATTTTAAGATTCCAATTATTACATTAAAATACTTGTAGGTTTTTTTTTAAAAAAATATATCATTGTGACTTGAAACTTTGATGCTTAGGGACCGAGTGGAAGTGCTTATTATTATCCATGAATTTTTTTTTTTTCAAGATTTAGAATAGATACATGGATTTATTCCAAAGAAAAAAAAAAAAAAAGCCTATTTGGTTGGATTTCAATTTATCTTGCTCTAGCACCCCAAGGCCTTTCACTCGTGTAACTCACGACAACGTGCACTCCTTATCAGTGTCGCCGCTGCAATTAGCACTTTTACCGACCGTTGTGGTCTAAGTGCTCTTATTTAGACCATTACGGATATAGATGGAGCCAGCTAAAGCCCACCAAGAACCTAAGCCTCCCCTCAAAAAATTTGCTTACACTTTGTACTCGAGCTTAATTTTTTCTCTTATTTTTATCATTAAATTTTAAAAATTAGTTTCCCTAAAAAAATTTGCTTTAACTCCCCTTAAGTTTGGAGTCTAGCTCCATCCCTAATTACCGGTCTAGTCCCCATCTCCTAAATCGCATTGATTCCAACTCTATTTGCCCCGAATATTGCGGAAGTCATGGAGATTTTTGAACGCTTCAAACTCGCACAGACTTGTAACATCGACCGTGTCACCATTTTTCTGATTGTCTTGCAATCATTCAGTCTCGCTACTCCACGACTACACTGACTATCGAATTTGGCCTCATCATCGACGACATTCGCGATCTATCCTCAAATTTGAATGCTTGGAAGTTCTCCTTCTCGCCGCACTGCCAATAGGAACACCGTCTTACTCTATTTTCTTTTAATTCTAATCATTCAGTTACTAATGGTGTCCCACTTTTTGGTATATTTGCAATTTATGCAAATAATAAACACTTATTTTTCTATGTGCTCAATGAAAGCTAGTCCTGGTTTGTTTTGAAAAAAAAAAACTCAATTAAGAATTAAGAAATAGTTTTTTTAATCAAAATTCTTATTTGACCCAATCTACACCTTTGTTTATTTTTCTTATAGTTTACCTTTTTTTCATTAATAATATAATTACTTGTGATAAGTTTCCGCGATAGGAAGAGAACATGGAAAGATAACTTGCAATGCAAGAGAAGTTATGGCATGAGAGATTACGTTGATTACAGTGTTTGGAACAATTCTAAGTTGATTTGAAAAGATTAAGAAACTAGAAGAACCTATTGAACAAGACTTTATTGCGTCAATTCACGCGATGAATTAAAGTATTGCCAAGAGGTTGTTATTTAAGTTTACCATTTTTATTGACTTACATAATAAATGATATAGCTTCATTTTATTACTTGCAAAATTGACCATTCCTTCTAATTTGATAACTCCGCTCTACTTATTTCATGTCATAATGGTCAAATGATTTAGCGTATTTTAATTGCGCGCCTCTTCGCCCTTAGAGAATCATTATACTTCTTATTTCATCGGTATTTCCTATATAGGTGCTAACATTATACTTAGAGAACAGCTCATCGAACTTAGTAAAATTATAATAAATAGAAAATTATACTTTCAAAATTTTGCTTTGAGATGAGGGTTTCTGATTTTGAATTTAAGAGAGCTGATTGACCTAATGGCACCAATAATTTAAACCTTAATATAATGGTCAACATTGTCCAACTTGGGTTATATTTTAAATTATATCACCTAAATCTTATTTAGATCCCGTACACCTCTATATATATACTGTATTTAATATACAAGTGGATAGAAAAATCCTAAGTTCTAAATCCCAGGATGTGAACTTCCACCAAATTACTCTATACGATTTCCCCTTGGAGAAACAAATATTTATTCAAATGGGAATAAACAAACATATAAAAACAGTTTTAAAAAAAGATATGATTTATAACACCTTATTTTTACCGGTTTAAAATTCAAAATTAACAACCCCAAGCTGAAAGCTTAAATTGAAATGAATTAATAAATAAATAAAAGAACCGTTTTGGCTAATTAAGAGTCTCAGACGCAGACAAGAACAAAACAAAATCTCCCGAAAATCCTTATTTTTTGCAAAAGAACGTGGGTGTATATCTGTTAAAAGTTAAAACTACTATATATTAGACATTAATTTGGGAATGTCACACCAGACAAAGAAACGTTGCATGGTGGTGACTGGGATATTTACAATAGCATAAAATCACGTACATATTACAGCTATTTATGATATTTATTTCTTATATTGTCCCATTATTACTAATGAAACGTCCCTAGTTACTCACTAAATGCATGGCAATATAAGTTATAATAAAAAATAAAATAAAATAAAATAAAAACTGAAATTTGAATACTGCTGCTAAACCATAGTAAGTAACTAGGGAAGGGTCATTAATAAACAATAATGGGACAACATAAGAAATCATAGCTGTATTATGTACGTGATTATATGATATTGGCAAAGGAAAAAATATATATTGTTGATTGAAAGTTTATTGAGAACGTCGAATCTAAAAATATATAATAAGTATTTCGTTTTTTTAAGTACTATTTTGTATGAGGAATTATTTGAGAAAATTAATTCGTGCGTTTTAAAATAAAATTCGATACCCAGATAAATGAGTACTTCCTGCACCTAATACAAAAAAATTACTGTGGTGTTATATAGATGAATATATATATGTATATATATATATATATATATATATATATATATATATATATATGCGATCACCCATATACTATCTATAAAGAAATGAATTTGAATAGTGAATGAATAAAGTAATTGCAGATAAATGCCATTCTTTAAATGGTATATGGGAGATCTTTGCAAAAATTGAGTAGTTAATTAATGGCATTAAACGTGTGATCCGTATAAGTCGTGATTTTTTTTTTATCAAACCGTATGTGTTATGATTGTTATGAGAAAAGTTAGGTCATGATATCAGAGAGTACATGGAAAGAGAGATATTTGCAATAGTTCTTTATTTACTCCGGAGATATAAAATGGCGCTAGTGGAATTAAAAAGGAAGGATCAGCACCATGCGTAAAAAGATGCAAAAAATTGGGTGTGATAATTAAAGTTACATGTATATATATATATATATATATATATGAATGTATGTATGTGTAATGTATGTGTGAGTAAAGTGATCTTATGAGCTTGGCTTTAATTTATATTATTTTATTATGTTAGGGCAGGTGGGTATGGCATTATTTTCTAATTTTTGCAATTAGGTAGCCTACCACCACTTTACTTATTTTTCTGGAATTTGGGGGTTTTCATGGTTTATAATGAGATATCACCATTGCAGTAAAGGCTTATAAAAAAGACCATCGAATAATAATAGCTTAGTCTAAAGTAATTTTGACATTTGACCCTTCGCATTGAATGAATTCAATAGCTGGCTAATGCGTGACGTTCTTATTTCATGACTCATAACAGAAACAAACAGTTATATAAGTAGTAGTTAGACATTATAAATCTACAATTTACCTTTAATTATCAATTATTTATCATAGCTATATTATTGTCACGACCCCAATTATCTCAAAATAATATAATTATATTGCTGGTACTATTAGTCTATTATCATGTCATTTATCTCATTGCACCTATATAGTTACGAACTCGTCTAAGTTGCTATGAATGATCAAACTTGAAATGATTATATAATTATTATTCGTAATTAAAATATATGTGTTCATCATCTTTATTTCACACTGATGTTTTGTGAATTTTAAGAACGGCGAAATTTAAAATGTCACGTCCAAAAATAATAAATTATTTGTTACGAACCAAAAAAGAAAATATATGTGTGTTAGGAGAGATAAATCATGGAAAGCTTTTATTGAGAAATTGACATTGGGTTTGCATCGTGACGTGGTGGTTCTATCCAAAATACTCAGGAAATCTCTATTAAATGTAAATACAAACACACAAGCAGATATATCATGTGCTCTCTATAGAAAGCCACATTGTGTACGTGTATGGTTTATGTGTATCCTCGTGTATATGATGAAATATCTTTGATGTACTTGTGGCCACATTTAGGGGTCCCATTTCCAGATCATGCAAATATTGAAACAGACCGACGTAAAAGGTTTTTTGACTTTTGTCTCTTGTAAAAGAATCATATATACCAATTTGACTCTGGTCTGGTTTAATTTATTTTCAATTTATATTTGAGAGAGTTTGTGAAAATATCTCATGAATTTCATCCTTGTATTTAATGCCTTTAATTTTTTTACTTGAATGTTCTTGTTTTTTTTTTTTTCCATTGCATATAATCTAACGGCTTATAAGGTATATTTATTGTGCGACATATATTTTATTAGGCGGTTGATTTATTATTCTCCCATATTATCGCGGGTGGCTACTTTAATTAGTATAATGGTAGGCTAGACACATGATCCATCTCATGTTTCAACCATTTATTTAATTCTCGAGAATGTAAATAAATCATTTTAATTTTAGTTACCAATTATACTGTGTAACTAAACTAAAAACCTAAAAAAAAATTAGCCTAAGAATATTTATATCCGTACCTAATTTCCCTCGAAACACAAAATCCGTATTTTTGCCTATCCTCTTATTGATTCGTTACGATAGTATGTCTAGTTGTGTCTTTCGTCATGAGAGAGAAAAAAAATAATAAGAATTTGTGCGACTAAAGGAGTAGATTCAATAACATATATATTGTAGCGATGCACGGGATGAGAAAGTGGCCGTCAGCCTCGAGACTTTTGGTGGAGTGAGAAGTGCCATCGGTGTTGCAACATTAATTTTCATCAATGTTGAAACGACGTGAGTTTTTGTCGGGTGGTGCGGTGTGAGATGCATAGGCAATTTGTCGTTGGTCTACGTTGACAGTGGTGATGTGGTCTTTGTTGACTTTGTCGCAGTGTTGGTATCTGTTGACGGTGGTACAACGTTGATCTTCATTCGACACTTAAAATTTAACTGCGACAATCCTGAAATTATTCCATGTTCTAATAATTGAATTTGATAGAGAGTTAATTCCAATGGAATTCTTTATTTGTAACCCAAGCAATTACATCCACTAATTACCAATTCGATGAAAAACACTTTCAAACGAGATACAAGTATCTCGGCTTTTAATCTCATTGTAGTGACGTATGAAAGCGGATATGAGGTATTGACAATTATCGAATTCCGATGAGATGAAATAAAATAGCTCACAAAGGATTCTTTCAAAAACACATCTCAGTCGATCGATAATCTCTACCGACCAAGATGAAATTCATACAAAGGAGACAAATCTAAATCATATTGGAATGTAATTGGTGGATATTACACAATCTAAAAAAAAAGCTATTATTCTTGAACCAATAACTAGTCTTGCAAAATAAAATTTTACAAAAACAAATAAAGAATAACCTAACAAAACTAAACAAATAGAAACAAAACTACCTATTTAACTAGATAGGGTCGCTCCAACTCACTTATTTACTACTTGTCGAAATAATGACATATAAGTGTAGTGGTCATGGTCTGGCTCACCATGAATACAGTGATTATTCTCTCAAAAAAAAAAAATACAGTGATTATTAACCTACCCAATATACTCTCTTTTTTAATGGCTATAAGGTAAATAATATAGAAATTAACTTAATGTACAACCATGTCTTTGTTGTAGGCTACCAAGTATTTGACAAAGAGGCCCGAATGAGAACAATATGCATAGTTGGTCCTAAGCGCTGAGAACGATATAAAAAAGTGGAAATTGCTTATAATAGCCTTTTTTTTATACTTTATAACGAAAATAACATAATCCAGATTTTAAGTGCTATGTACATATTCGAGGTGGTTTCCGCTGTTTGCGCTATTATATGTTCCTTCTAATGAAGTAAATTGCTAATTTGAAATTCGTGTCTTCAATAACTTTTTTTTTTAATTTTTTATTTTTATCAAATATCGAAGCATGGCCGTGGCTCGTGAAGTTTTCACGTATGTAGAGGAAACTATACACTTTATTATATAAATATTTATGTCAGCATATTGGATTAAATATATCGGCATAAATCATAATGAATAAACAATAAATTTATAAATAATATAAGGGTTCAACGGCTATATAGCCCAATAGAACCTAAGCTTTTGCAAAATAGTTATAGTTTATCCCGACGAACTATAAATACAGAATGTAAGTTTTATGAAAGCTGGATTGAAATTAATCGACGAACTATAAAATATGGCTATTTTTGCAAAAATCATAGTTTGAATTGGCTACTTCATACCATTTTTTCATAATATAATTATTTTTTTCTCAGAATAAATAATATATTTTTAATCACAAGAGACCGAACATCCATTAAACGAGGCAGGTCACAAATTTTGAAGATTTGAGCTGTAGTCGTTGAGGCATTTTTTCTTAAAAAATTGTGTTATTTATATACATGAAATTTATTTGAAAGCATGGAAAAATTACTGCTGCTATTCGCTCTTTTGCTGATTATATAACAAAAAGATCTTTAACACTCGGGAATTATAAAAGGCCTGTTTAGAGACCAAGTTCGCCAGCAGACAATCGACACAACACAAGATTGTTAATGCAATCCTCACATTTATCACGTAACAAGCTTTGTTGGTAATATAGTTTCCAAAAAATAAATAAATTTAAACTACTTGGACAAAGAAGGCATTAGTTCTTCATTAACTCGAACCATTGTCAGGGCATCAGATTTAATTGTTGGACTACCACCGCAGAGATATACATATGATGGCTTTTGACCAAAAAAAAAATAAAAAAAATTGCAGATTCTTTTTAGCGCCTAACAAAAAACAATGGACAAAAGTAAGAAAAGAAAGAACAACGAGACCAAAGGCACCCAAACTCGTCTGATCGCATGTTTCTTGGATAGCAAGGTATCGGTTTTTAGCATCATCTAGGCTAGAGATCATAGCTTCAAGGTCATCAACGAGAGCGCTTTTCGACCCCTCGTCGATACTAGCATTGCAAATTTTCTTTAGAATCATTCGGTTTTTAATCCCTTGCACCTTCCTCATCCAGACCTCTGATTCGAGAAAAGTTGTGGCCGTTTTGCCACATCAGCACGACCACGTGGCCTCGAAGAGAACGTGTTTCGCGTGAGCGCTCACGTTCATTACGCATTCTATCTCTTTGTCGATCGACTTCTTGAGAGAGACAAAATCCTCAGTTTGCAAATCTGTGATCTCGTATTGACCGCCATGGCTTTGGTCAACAACCTCGGAATTTGATAATCTTCGCGGAGTTAGGAAAGCATCCTTTTTTTTTTTCTCTTCCTCAACTGCTTAACTATTTGTCCTCGAACAAACCCAATTCTCGGAGGTTTTATGAGAGGCATTGTCGTTTCTTGCTTCTTAAGGGGTGATGAAAAACAGCGAGCAACTATCGCGGAAATTCTTCGGGTCCCTGAGAAGTTTGGTTATCGGCCTAGAGACTATGCTTAGGTTATCTTCATTGTCATTACTTCGGCCACCAAAACCCAATGAAAGCAATTCTCTAATTATCTTTTTCATCTAATGTCAAGTCTTGTCGAACTTAATCTGGTTTCCAGTCAAAATCCCCCCGATAATGCAGAGGTCATTTTGTCGAGCAGGAACAAAACACTCCAGAGCGTTTGAAATGGCTTCACGCTCGCTCTGTCTCGGCGCGGCAAATGATTTCCAAAGGCTTCTTCGACACGTGATTTCACAGTTTCGGAAAAATACCTGGTCAGCAATGAGCTACAAAAAAAATTAGCTAGTGTTTGATGAAATAAAGAAAATCAAACTAAAAGAAAGGAATGGTGAAATAATAAACTTTACATCGTCTTCCCTGATAAAAGATTCTGGAAAATTCCTAGGGAATCAACAGTCGCATGAAGAATAAAAAAAAATCAGTCGAGTCGAGACTTAAAAAAAAAAAAAAAAACATCATGGCCGATTTATATTAAAGCGTTAATTAATTATTCCTCTTCCACAAACCTGGCTTCGACAGTATCGCTCTTTCTAATTTCTTCCTTTCGGATTTGGATGTAGAGAGCCCTAATAACCACCTGCAACAAATAAGATACTGAAACCCATTGGAAACCCTAAAACCAACAACAATAATGGTGGAAAAGGGTTCTCGTAAGAGAATGACCTCCGTTTGAGAAAAACAATTATGATTAGTGTCTATTTCTTGTTGATATTATGGCGATTGAGTTATTTTGGCTAATCGAAATTGTATTTTTGAGTTATAAATTGTATTAATTTATTATTTTTTTTGGGCGGGCTAAAAGAATAGCCGAAGAAGCCCAAGCTCTTTTAAAATTTAGTCAATCTATTAATTTATTTAAACAAATAGCCAGTCTAAACAAATAGCCAATCTAAACAAATATTATTTCATTATTCTTATTGTACCCATGTTTAATAGAATATCAAACAATTCTCATTTCCTCCCAAATAAAAAAAATATAGTCGGACGAATCGCCGCGAAAGATGATTAAAAAATAACCGTTTGATATATACTAAAATAGGTAACAAATATTCAAAGATAAGGTGTCAATTTTTATAATATTGATTTTGTATAAATATATGTTTTATGATTTCCTTTTTATTGTGCTATATATATTTTTGAAAAGTAATGCAATACGATATTAAAAGATATATATATATATATATATATATATATATCATATTATATATATTAGCAAATTTTTCTTATTATGCATTTATTATATTGATTTAATCAAAAGCACATGCTTTTGGTATTTGTCTAAAACTATGCAAAGGATATAAAATATGTACACTATGAAAAGTTATTTGTCACTTGTCTAAGTGGTTAGGCGCTCGTATCTTGTCCTGCCCGACCCCAGTTCAATTACTGACTACTACAATTTTTTGCTTTGAATTTCAAGTATAACGCCGTAAATCGGCGAAAAACGACAGAAAAAAGAAAAGCGACGTAAATAGGCGAAACACGACGATAAAATGAAAAAAAGGCCTTGAGAAAATGTCATTTGTTGCCCCTATATTGAAATTGGTAGCTCTTCCATGTTTTTCTCTTAAAAGTGACATGCATTTGCATAAAATTTTGCACTAAAAAAAGGCATTAATTTGGAAAGAAATGTGCAATGTGACATAGTCGCCTATCGCTAAAAAAAATGGGGCAATCCAGTCCATTTCTCATATGCCTTCCGATGGCCGCAAGTATCTCAACAACGATTTTCCAAGTGAAAATCGGTAATTTTCGGCGAAATCTGAAACCTTCGTTAGTGCTAATGTAAGGATTTTAGCTTAACTCTTTCACGACTTGATAATATTTTTATGATCAGATTTTGTATGAAAGGTGATTAGAATATCTTTATTATTTCAAATAACCAAATGGTTTTAATCATTTATAGTCATCTTTAAAACAAGAGCGTTGCTATTTGGCCCGATTCACGATTATGGACGATCCACTCACGTGTTGACACGTGGCAGTCCGTTGCCACGTGTCAACACGTGAGTGGATCGTCCATTAATCGTGAATCGGGCCAACAATCAATTCCCTTAAAACAAATGACCGTATTGAAAAGAATTATATTCTGTAGGGACCATCTGTTAATATTTTGATTTAAGTAGTAAAATCTAAAATGACACTACCACAATAATTCAAACTTTAAAGGGTAACTTGTTCATTAATAATTTTTTACCCAAGTAACCCACGTACCAAAATAAACGTATACGTGAGTCAGACAGCTCTTTACAACCCTAAATCACGATTCACGAGTACTCTTGTAATCTACAACCCTTAAATATTTACATACAACACAAAAAATAGAAAAACACAAACAACACACAGAAAAGAGATTCAATGGTGATTTAAGGAAGTAAGTAAATCCAAATCCCCTTCTTGATGGTGATTAAAATTAAAGGCCTTTCGAAGCTGACTATATCGCTGGAAGTCAAAGTTGTTCAACTCCATGAGACGTTTTTGCTTGGCAACAAAACGGCGTTGAAAGTAGCCTTGAAAAGTGGGCTCTGTGGATGTCCTGAGAAAGAACCCATAGCCCAAAGCGAAATGGATCGAAGTTACGAAGAAGCAAATGGGCTCCATAACGTCCCAAGTCAACTCCCAGAAAGTCAACCTCATCGCCACAAGAGTTTGGGCCAAAACAAAGCCCAGCCCACAGTAAAGCTCTCCTTTCACAAGCTCTGTAGCCCTTCGGTCGATCAACGCTTTTCGCTTCTCCATTTCTTCCAACTCTCTCTTTCTTGGATCGGTGGCTTTCACTATCGATTGTGAAATCACGCTCTCCATGGATTTCGCTAACTGAAGATTAATAAATAATTAAATAAAACAATCAAATTATGCTCAATTTTAATTAATTAGAGAATAAAAGAATCGTCACACAAACTACCTGCTCAGGACGGAGAAAAACGACGTTCCCCAAAACGATGACGTTTCCAGACTGGTCAAGCATCTTCGCGAGCTCAACGCCTTGTTCCTCATTATCGCAGCCTTCGATGCAGATTCTGGAGAACTCAGAGTACGGAATCGAGTTTTCAGATATCTCTCGGAGCTTCGATTTCAGCTTCTCCATCTGAGCCAGCCTCAGAATCTTCCTCGCGTCGCTCGCCGACAGACCGAGCGGCGATTCTCCGGCGGCCTCCGGGGGTCTAATCAGGCGGAGGCGATCGTCGACAATGTCACCTCGTCGGAGAGACTCTCTGATCTTATCTCCGACCGGGAGCGAGAGAAAGTCCGGGAGCTTTGTTGTGGCTGAGCGGTCTAGGGCTCGACGGTGGAGGAACCTCTGGAAAAATCCTTTCTCGCGGCAAACCGGCGAATTCAAGCTTTCGCGGAGGAGAGATATGACGGCGCGCGAGGGTGATGAGATCGGAGAAATATTTGATTTTGCTGATCTTTGTACGTCGTTAAATAGACGCTTCGAAATGATTTTATGAAACGCCATTAATGATAATCAGAGAGAGAGAGAGAGAGAGAGAGAGAGAGAGAGAGAGATTAGGTTTTGGTTTATGTTTGGCTTGAATTGAATGAATGAGTTTAGAGATCGTCTTCTAAATATATATATAAGGTGTCCAGCGTGAACGTAACTACTAAGATAGAAAAGAATATTCCAACCTTCCTGTTTATTTGTCATTTTCTCTATATTTTTTTTATGAGTTTTTGTTTTGCATTTTTCCTTTCGATTATCAGGGAATAAAGTTGTAAAATTTTGGTAGGTAAATTGAAGTATTTTTCGTAAGAAAAAAAAAATGGAATCTACGTTTTTCTTTCTAAAATTATTTATTAAACTATTTTAAGTTTAGCTTTCCACATCTGTCTTGTGTATATATCAACAAATAAATTATTTTACACAGTAAAAGATAAAAATATATATATATACAGTGACGGAGCCAGTATAAGCTCAGCAGGAGCTTAAGTCCCCCATCAATTTTTTTTTTGCATTTTTTGCCCATTGAAAAAAAATACATTTTTTTCCCTTGAAAATTTATACTTTTGGCCCAATTTTTATAAATTTTTTACAATCAAGCCCCCCTGAATTTTTTTTTTTCAAATTAGCCCCCTTTGATGGGCTTTTCTGGCTCCGTCACTATATATATATATATATATATATATAATATATATATATATTTTTGTAAAATAGAGAAATTTTAATTTACTAATTAGTTTCTAAAATTTTAATAATAAAATAAGGAAAAACTTGCCTAATCCACTTAAGGTCGGACCGTTAAGATTATCATTATGACAGCTACGTACCCAGCAACTACCAAATTATATATACATGTTGTGGTAAAAACAAGAATACAATTATACAACTGAGCACAAATGTATGAAATCTTATAAAGCACCTTCAAAACCCAAGGAAAATAAACATTATTTGCTGACACAATCCCAAATTTGTTTTGCTAACACTTCATTTGATTCTTAGGTTTGAATATTTTTTGTATATTCACTACTACAAAACAAGGATTCTACAACGCTTAAAAACAGTTGTGGAATGATTCTACAACGCTTGTCAAGCGTTGTAGAATCCTGCGTTGTACAAGCGTTGTAGAATCCTGCGTTGTAGAAGCTTCTACAACGCTTAAATATCCGTTGTAGAATCCAAGAGGTTTCTACAACGCTTAAACATCCGTTGTAGAATCCAAGAGGTTTCTACAACGCTTAAATATCCGTTGTAGAATCCAACTTTTTACAACGGATATCTAAGCGTTGTGGAACCTCATTCAACGGTATACATCCATTGTGAAATTTTTAAATAATTAAAAAATTCTCGCCGCGGCGACGTATAATTGTCGCCGCGGCGAGATTATTATACAACGGATAGTATATCCGTTGTAGAATCAATTCGCCGCGGCGTAAATTTTGCCGCGGCGACGTCATATCTTAGCCGCGGCGAGATGCTTCTACAACGGATAATCATGCGTTATAGAAAGGCCATGAATTTTTTTTAAAAAAACTCGCCGCAGCGACGAAAAAAGCTCGCCGCGGCGAGACTAAGATTTCTAATTTGCCTGCTCTCGGTATCTTTTCTCGCCGCGGCGAATAATATTTCTCGCCGCGGCTCGAATTACTTGCCGCGGCGAGAAATATAGGTCGCCGCGACGAGAATAATTTTTTTTTCAATCCAAAATCTGTTTTTACACGGTACTGAAACCCGTTGTAAAAAACTGGCACCTGAAAATAACCTTCAATCCAAAAAATAATATCTTCATCTTCAAAACATTCAAAATCAAATATGTACATCTACAACCAATCCATAATTCAATAAAAAAAACTAACTAATCATCACAGTTAATAAATGTTTGAACATAACTTACCCATTCTTTCCCTAACTCTCTCTAAATCCTCCTTTGTATAGGATTTCTTATTTTCTAATTTTCCTACACCTCCTAAGACTATATCACGCATATAAGAAATCACAAAATACCCGCATTCCATGTTTCCGGTTTGTCTCGGACCGTCCCAAGCCTTGATGTACGTTGATTGCCCGTTACTATGGGCGTTTTGATGCTCTAGCTTGAAATCCACAAGAACCCTATATAACACGGAGATTATAAGAGAAAAAACCACTAGAACGATTTATAATGAAAATTATTTAAGAAATCAAAATATTACCTTTTTATCAATCGAGTTAAATCGATTGAGATTTTATTTCTCAACGGGTCAAAGAACATAGCGCTATCTCTCAAAAGGTCGAGAACAACGAGCATCCAATGATTACCTTTGTTATACGGCATCAAAACTAGTTCACCAAATTTGCAATGTCGTACCACGTTTCCAACGTCCTTGACTCGTTTTGACAAATAAGCCTTCTCGTCGTCATTTTCGATGTACGAACTTAAGCTCGGATTTATAAAACAAAAGTTTCGAGTCTTCTTCGCCTTTTCTAGCCTCGAGCGTAGATAGCTATGACAAACAAATATTTAGTTGATCAAAATACTAAATATTGAATATTGATATTAAAAAACGCATATAAAGAAAACTCTTACTCCATATAAACCGTTATGCTCCCCGCGCCAATTTCCAAGTATTGCAAAAAATCGGAAACATCTTCAAATGACACCGGAATCGGGATAGCCGCGAGACTTGGACTAAAATTGACCATAATCACATCCCCTTCCGGTAACATTACTTTGTTGGCATGTTGAGCGAGCAATCGATACTTGGGATTAATCACCTTGTACTAAATCTTCTTAGCATCATCGATGCTAGCTTCACTCTCAAAACCGAGCTTTGAGAGTTGTTTGACAACCGGAGCGCGACTCTCTATTCCCGTGTCCATTTCTATGAGTCTCTTCGGCCACGAGACAAACCCGCCTATAGCATCTTCAATGGTTTGAGCTTCTTCGGTGGGAATTGGCAATTTTGCTTTTTTAATCAAAACCCCCAAAACGACCACGCGTAAATTTCCTTCCTCCAAAGGTGAGAAGTGAACTACGCCTCCATTCATGTACGCTCGCCCATTTACAACATGAATTGTGCCTCCTTTCACAACATCATCAATGAAAAGAAGACACTCGACGCTTTCATCCGAACTCGGTGTCACCGGCGTGGTTGGATTCAATGAGCAACTAGCACGAACACTATCGGGTTTTTCCACAACGACATGATCGATCTTCGGACGATCATCAATGATGTTAGGATCGATCTTCGGACGATCGCCAACATCGTCGTGTTCTAGGCAAATCACGAATATATATCAATATCTTAATACCAAAATATTTAGCTTTATAGATAAAAAAAAATAATGAACATACCTAAAGAGACCGCTTCATTAACGTGTTCTTCAACGTTTGCCATCTCTTCATCATCAACAACCTTGTCCTTGAGATTCTCTTCCACACGCTCGACACTAGGCGACTCGATATTAGCATCTCCGACATTAATGCTACCATTTCCACCGAAGGCTTTCTTCACCAAAGATTTCAACTCGCTCATCTCCTGACGCATCCTAATTAATTCTTCGTTCGACGTTGGAGGAACAAAGTACTTGAAACGCGAAGTGTGTTTGGATTGACCGCAAACTCGCGACGTTCCCAAAGCTTCTTGCAAAATGCTCTTTCCCGATTCCGGCACCCATGTCCCTTGCGTTGCTTGTTGTGATAACGTTTTCTACACACAAAATTATTTTCAAATAAAATTACAAGATTAATTGTTATAACAAATGTAAAGTACTTACGATTTTTTCTGTCATTAGTTTGTCTTTCTCATCATTGTAGTTATCTACGTCTTTCATTCGCGAGTCAATCCAAAGTTCCTCTTTCGTAGGCCATTCCCCCGTTTCGTCGTGCTAGTAAGAAGTAATTATATAATAATTAAAAAACAATGGCAAATTTGGAATAACTAAAAAAAATAAATGAACCTAACCTTTTCTTGATCAAGCTTTCGATATCCATTTCGCCCCGTTCAAGATTTGTACACACTTTTTCCGGTATTTGCTTTCCCATGTTCCGATGTTTGTTTGAACACTTCAGCTCGTCTATACTCAACAAATGCTATCCAATCTTCTTCGGTGACACTTGTGTAGAATTTCAAAACACAAGCCGGTCTCTTTAAGGCGATTGGATCGTTGATGATATCTTTGAGTAGATCGTTGTATAACTCATGACGAAATAACCTTGCCGCTTCTCCGACTCTCATAAGGCAATCGTGCTTTTGTTCAATAGGAATCGTAAATCCTTCTAACATTTCGTTCCAAATCCGTTCTTTAATTTGATTATTCTCTTTAGATCTCCAATCGCGCATCGAAAGTGGAACGTATTCTCTAGCTAGCACGCCAAAGTAACTCGACAACTCATCACCCTCATTACCAATTGGTTGTCCATTATCATCAAATTGTACCGGAATTTTTTTACCTAGAGTTTTGACCTTATTAACCCGACTCATAAAAGTGTTTCTTCTTTTTCCTTTTTCATCGGAATTTAGTGCTAGTTGTCTTCTAATTTTTCTTTTACCACAATCGCTAGAAGTAGTAGTAGTGGACGACATTGAATCTAATAAACAAAATTCAAAACATAATTTCAATTTTCAACTAAAATGTAATCAAAATTTCAACTCAAATGTAATAAAAATTTCAACTCAAACCCTTAACAAAAACATAAATTTCAAATTAATATCAAACTCAACTCCAATCACAATATAAACTCAAATCCAATCCGATTCTATACAAAAACACAATTTCAATCTCAATTCAATCTAATATCAAATATCTTTCTCAAATCAAATCAATATCAAACTTAAATTCAATAAACTCAAATCCAATACAATATCTTCCTAATTTCAAATCAATATCGAATTCACACTAAATAAGTCCATGTAAAAATGTTCAAAAACATTACCCGGAATTGGACGAGCACAAGGGCGGCTAAGAGAGGGTGGTGAGATGAGGGCCGGAGAGGTAATGGCCGAAGGCAGCGAGGTGAGGGTCGGAGGGCGCAAGGGTGGGCGCGCGGCGAGGTGAGGGCCGGAGGGCGGCGAGGGTGGGCACGCGGCGAGGTGAGGGAGGGGGCGGGAGCGCCGAGAGAGATGAGTGAGGTGATGGTCGGAGAGAGAGACCGGGGGCGCGGGGGCGCAGCGAGGTGAGGGCCGGAGAGGGAGAGAGGGGGGCCGAGAGAGATGAGTGAGGGACGGACGGCGCGCGGCAAGGTGAGGGCCGGAGGGCGGCGAGAGAGGGGCGGGGCGGCGAGAGAGATGAGTGGAAAGAGAGATGAGAAGAATGAAGTAGAATATGAATGAGAATGAGGGAAAATTGAAAAAAAAACGCTAAGTATAGAATATGAAATGGGCGGGTAGTTTAAAAAAATTGAAATTTTCACATTTTAAAACGCTCCTACAATGCTTATTCTAAGCGTTGTAGGATCTCGCCGCGGCAAGATGCTTCTACAACGCTTAGAATAAGCGTTGTAGAATCTTCGCCGCGGCAACAACAAATTCTCACTGCGGCGAGAATTACCCAAAAAACTTTTGCCGCGGCGAAAATGTACCTTCGCCGCGGCGAGGATAACCCTAGTTGTCCTCGCCGCAGCGATTTACAAATCTCGCCGCGGCGTAACTCTTCTACAACGCTTAGCTAAGCGTTGTAGGAACCTCACCGCGGCGAGGAATACTTTCGCCGCGGCGTAAAATTTATGTTGCCGCGACGAGACTATGTGTCTGAAACATGGTGCTCTCGGTAAGATTCTCGCCGCGGCGAAGAAGTGTTCCCGCCGTGGTGCATGACTACTGCCGCGGCGAGATGTGTACCTCGCCGCGGCGTGATAGTCTCGCCGCGGCGATTTACAATTTTCGCCGCGGCGTGTCTCTTCTACATAGATGAGCTATTAAGGTTTGTAATGAAAGTTTTTTTAACTTCTATTTTTGTTTCATGTTATGATCTTCTTAATATTTTATAAACTAATTGTTTTTTTAGAAATATCGACAAGTTTATGATGGCCAAATCGCAATAAGTTGCCGACATCATTGTCACGTCTTGTTTAAAGCATCCCGATTCTATGATTCAAGAGATATTAGTGTCACTAATACCGAAGCTTACACGTTGTATTGTCATATCAACGATAGGCGTATAGAGGTTTGTGTCTAATTTACTTATTTGTTATATAGTTTAGAGACATGTACAGTGAAAATAAAATTTGGTTATTTTTTTCTCATATTGATTAGTTTGAGTATTTTCATTGGATTGTTTAACCAAGCATTTATAGCTCACATTACGGCATCGGTTCACAACGTTTAGCTAAGCGTTGTAGGATCCTCGCCGCGGCGAAAGAGAATTTTCGCCGCGGCGAGGAATACTTTCGCCGCGGCATACAATGTTTTGTGCCGCGGCGAGATTATGTGTCTGAAACATGGTTCTCTCGGTAAGATTCTCGCCGCGGCGAAAATGTACCTCGCCGCGGCGTGATTGTGTCGCCGCGGCGACCGAATTTTTTTGCCGCGGCGAGTCCATTCTACAACGCTTTTGGAAGCGTTGTAGAATGCGCTCGCCGCGGCGAAGTATAAATGTCGCCGCGGCGAGTGACACGAGACTGGTGATATAAATTCTCATTTCTCGTCTTTTTCACTTTGAACTCTCATAACCTCACTCGAAAAAAGATTTCCAGTACCTTTCCGACCCATTCTACCGCGTCCTCGTTTACTAGTCTCATCTACACATTCAAATCTTGTAAGTTCTTCTTTAACTTGTTCCAAATATTGTTCTCTTGATAGTTTACTAATTAGAATGGGCAATTTTTTGTATAATTAGGGTTTTTTTTATGAAGATGAGAAAGTGGATGTGGGAGAATAGATTGAATGAGATATATCGGAAAGGTGTAGATGAGTTTTGTGATTTTGCTAGAGAGAACATGGTAGATGTGAAATCTATTCGTTGTCCTTGTATTAAATGTGGAAATCATAAACATTTTTCGATTGCTTTCGTTCGGACCCATTTGTTTGCATATGGAATAATGACCTCGTATCAAAGATGGTTCTACCATGGTGAGGTTTTTCGTTCTACGGCAAATGAGGATGATGTTAAAGATGATATTGATGATATGTGCGGAATGATGAACGATTTGGAGGACGATTTTGTTGAGCGACCGAAATTGTTTGAGTCCATGATGAATGATGCGGAGACACCATTATATGAAGGGTGCACAAGCTATTCGAAGTTGTCATTTTTAGTTACATTATTCCATTTGAAGGCGTCGAGGGGTTGGACAAACACTAGTGTTACTCTATTGTTGGAAACACTGAAAGAAGCCTTTCCGAAAGACAATAAAGTACCTTTAAGTATGTATGAAGCAAAGAAGACTTTAGGTACATTAGGCATGAAGTACGAGAAATTTCATGCGTGCCCAAATTATTGTGTTTTATATAGACACGAGTATGAAGATCTAGATGAATGTCCGACGTGCAAAGAGTCACGGTGGAAGAAGGGTAAAATTCCATGTAACAGGGTTAAAGGAGTTCCAGTTAAGGTACGTACATTTTCATCACTTGATTAGGAAATACATGTAGCTCATATTCATTATTTATTATTGATTTTCGTTAAATATATTTCAGTCGTTATGGTACATTCCTCCAATGCCACGCTTTCGTCGAATGTTTAATAGTGTCAAACACGCGAAGAACATGGTTTGGCACTCCGAAAAACGTATCGATGATGGTATGTTGAGACATCCTGCTGATGCTGCACAGTGGAAATCATTCGATTTAGAGTATAAGGATTTCAGTGTTGATACTCGAAATTTGCGTCTTGGTCTAGCTTCTGATGGAATGAACCCGTTCAACAGAGCAGTAAATACAGTGTTTGGCCGGTTATACTTGTGAACTACAATCTCCCTCCAAAGCTATGTATGAAGAGAAAGTTCTTGATGTTAACGCTTTTGATTTCAGGACCGAATCAACCAGGAAATGATATTGATGTCTATTTGGCACCGTTGGTCGATGATTTGAAGATGTCATGGGAGAAAGGGATGGAAGTCAAAGACGCTTACCGTGGAGATTCGTTCAACTTAAGGGCAATGTTAATGTGGACTATTAACGATTTTCCGGCCTATGGAAAGTTGTCAGGATACTCTGTGAAATGCTCGATTGGTTGTCCGATTTGCATGAAAGACACATCTTCCATCCGTTTGAAGCATGGTAAGAAAACTGTTTTTCTTGGTCATAGAAGATTCTTACCAAGAGATCACTCATATAGAAGATTGAAACAAGCATTTGATGGAAATTCAGAAGAACGACCCCCTCCTAGAATTTTGTCTGGTGAAGATGTCTATAAGATGGTTAAAAACGTCAATGAAGTGCTTGAGAAAAGAAAGCGGAATGCTAGTACTAAAGAATCGTTCAAAGAGAATCCTTGGAAGAAGAAATCAATTTTCTATGACCTTCCTTATTGGAAGACACACTACGTCCGGCATTGTCTGGATGTTATGTACATCGAGAAAAACGTTTGCGAATCGCTTATTGGTACACTTCTTGATGATCCAAATAAATCGAAAGACGGAATAAAATCTCGATTGGATCTCAAAGAGATGAATATAAGAAGCATTTTGCATCCCGAGGAGGGGGGTGGGAAAAAAACAAAAAAACCACCGGCAAAGTACACTCTAGATCGTAAGGAGAAAAAGAAATTGTGTAACGGGTTTGCTTCTATTAAAGTCCCCGAAGGTCATTCGTCAAACTATAAGAGGTTCGTGTCTTTGAAAGATTTGAGACTTATTGGAATGAAGACGCACGACTGTCATATGCTGCTACAACAAATGATGCCTCTTGCTTTGCGAGGAATTGTGCCAAAAGATGTGAGATTCGCAATATCAAAGATATGTGTATTCTTTAACTCGATTTGCTCGAAGCTCATCGATCCAACTCGACTGGATTTAATGCAGTCAAAATTGGTGAAAACTCTGTGCTTGCTTGAAAAGTTCTTTCCACCTTCGTTTTTCGACATAATGATCCACTTAACCGTCCACTTGGTACGTGAAGTAAAATTAGGAGGGCCCGTGTTTTTACGGTGGATGTATCCAATCGAACGTTATATGAAAGTGTTGAAAAGCTACGTGAAGAACTACAATAGGCCGGAAGGAAGCATAGTTGAAAATTACATAGCAGAAGAGTCGGTTGAGTTTTGTTCTGAGTATTTAGCTAAAACAGACGAAATTGGGTTACCCAAGAACACCAATTTTGATTCAAAAGCTCTATCTACAGATATTTTTTTACACTTTATTTGTTTATTTAAATTATATATGAACATTCTTTTTAAGTATTTGTTTCATTATAGGTACTTATTCGAGCGTCAACCGAAAAGAATGGGAGCAAGCAAGTCTCCATGTGCTACACAACGTTTCCGAGGTCACGCCATTTGTGGATATTCATTTGAATGAGTTGAGAGTGAATAATCCAAAGAAGGGTAGAAATGAAAAATGGTTGCAAGAAGAGCACAACCGTTTGTTTCAAAACTGGCTTGGAAAACGCTTATTTAAAGAGGCAGGACATTCATCTACGTTGAGTAAACTATATGGCGGGCCTTCCTCAATGGTTACAAGGTACACTGCTTGGTCTGTTAATGGTTTTACATTTTACACAAGAGAACAAGACAACAAGCATCCCGTACAAAATAGGGGTGTTACATTGTTTGCCGAAGCTTTACATGTTTCGTCGGCCAAAGATAAGAATCCAAAACATGCTTTTATGAACTATTACGGATACATTGAAGATATTTGAGAACTTGATTATTGCGGGTTGCGAGTCGCATTATTCAAGTGCAAATGAGCAGACAATAATCACGTTAAAGTTGATAATGAAGGAGTTACAATTGTCGACTTTAGACGGATTGGCTACGAGAATGATTAATTTATTTTGGCTTCACAAGCAAGTCAAGTGTTTTATGTTTCGGATCCAGCTAATCCTGAGTTATCGTTAGTGGTTCATATGAAAGCGAGAAACGGTAACGAAGACGAAGACATGTCTAACATTCATCTGTTCACATCGGGATTACCGCTTATTGATCAAGAGATGGATGATTTTGATGATGACGATGTTTCTCATCTACTTCGTAAGGATATAGATCCTATTTTTGTTTGATATTGAACATTTAGATAATGTATTTTCATTTTGGATTTTATGTTATTCTCCTGTGGAAAACGTTATTTTTCATTCAAAATTTCTCTATACAATGTCATTTACATTAAAATTACATTTCTCCGATATCGCCGCGGCTGAGTATAACACTCGCCGCGGCAAGAACATCTCGCCGCGGCAATATACAACACCTGCCGCGGCGACAACCTTTCTACAACGCTTAAACAAGCGTTGTAGAATCCTCGCCGCGGCAACGTATAGTCCCCGCCGCGGCGAGTTCAGTACGCCGCGGCGGGAATATCACTTCGCCGCGGCGAGACAAGTTTTTAAAAAACACAGACTCTCGGTATAAAAAACACAAAATCTCGCCGCGACAATATACAACACCTGCCGCGGTGACAACCTTTCTACAACGCTTGAACAAGTGTTGTAGAATCCTCGACGTGGCAACGTATAGACCCCGTCGTGGTAACGTATAGACCCCGCCGCGGCGAGTACAGTACGTCGCGGCGAAAATAAAACTTCGCCGCGGCGAGACCAGTTTTTAAAATACACAGACTCTCGGTATAAAAAGAAACAAGATCTCGCCGCGGCGAAGACCATTCCATGCCGCGGCACAGTTTCATCGCCGCGGCGGGACATGTAAATTGCCGCGGCGAGATCCTATTATTTTTACCGAGAGTCTGTGTTTTTTAAAAACTGATCTCGCCGCGGCGACGTTATATTTTAGCCGCGGCGTAGAACACTCGCCGCGGCGAAGACTATACGTCGCCGCGGCGAAGTGTCTACAACGCTTGACCTCGCCGCGGCGACTTGTTTGATTAGCCGCGGCGAGGACTTTCTACAACGCTTCTATAAGCGTTGTAGAAACACTCGCCGCGGAAACAGTATAAACTCACCGCGGCAGGATAGTCACGCCGCTGCGAGAAATGTACCTAACCGCGGCGATGAAGCACTCTACGACCTAATCATTCACTTTTTTCCCATATTTAACCTGTTCTCCAACTAAAAATGATCATTCAAATAAAATTTCTACAATCAATAAAACAAACCAAACGAGTCTTAAACATAACATCAAGTTTCAAACATACATTAAATAAAACACACCAAACGAGTCTCAAACATAGACTGAAGTTTCAAACACACATTAAACAAACCATACTTGTCTTAAACTGAAAAAAAATCAACTTAAATCAAACAAATTGCCTTAAAATTTTACTCGTCATTCGGTGGTGGTGGTGGTGATGATGAGTGCGCCGGATAGTCAGGAGGTGCCATATGCGGTGGCCACTGTGGTGGTGCGTACGGATAGTCGGAGTACTGAGGATATGGAGGAAATAACACCTAATTCTCCTGGTTGATGTCCCACCGAGAGTAGAGATCGTTCAATTGATTGATGTGAGAGGCGTCATACTCCGCTTGTTGGTGCATGTACTGTTGCGTGTGTTAGAACCCGCCGACGAGATAGTTGGAGCAATGAGCAATGTAGTCGATGGTGGCGGGGTCGATTACCGGAGGTGCTGGTAAGCGCAATAGGGGCTCGTTGAGTGGTGGTTCCTCTTCCCCATCTTCCTCCGCTTCATCCGCTTGTGGTTCCTCCCTAATCTTGTACCGATCGATAATGGAATCCGTAATAAACCCCATTGGACTCTTGATCGTATCCCATTTCGAGCGTGGTACCCCCGCATTTGTACAAAGGCCGGTAATGATCGACGGATATGGCAAACCGTGTCGTTCATTAGTATAGTCGAGTTTCTTCATCCAAGTATAGATGAATCGACTGACGTTAATAGAAAGGCCTTTAACAATGCAGAACAACACCTGGATACGATCCTCGTCGAGAGTGGTGAAGTGCTTGATTGGATAGAGACGAGCGCAAACAAAGTAAATCCACGTTTTAGCGATCCTGGTGAGTTGGTCACGCTTGAGTACCATTTTTCCTTTTTCAGTGACCCAATCATCTCCCAGAATGCACAACACCCGCGACATCTCCTCATGGCTGCAACTTCTTAGCCATTCTCGATAGCCCTCGTTCTCGAAAGGCACATCTGGGGTCCCAAGAAGATTGTTGATAGCTTCGACACTCATATCGACCAGTTTCTCACGGACCGTCACAACATCACGTTTGGAGTCCGGCAAGTTTGCGTAGAGTTCGTACACGAAGTTGACGTTCGCATCGAACTCGGGTAAAACACAGTACCTCCCCCAATCATGACCAACTATGCTGTTGCAGATTAGCTTTCCTATATCCGACGTATTGCTCACATTGAATCCTCTCTCAAGGATCACGTTACGCGGCAAGATTTTGTCGTAGCGTTCCTCCGCGACCTTGCTAGTAAAGATACTCGAGTTGTATTCCTCTTCGGGAGACTGTTGACGACGTCGCTTGCCTTTTCCTTTACTCTGACCTCTGGAAGAGCTCGGAGCCGTGGAGCCCGCCGTGTTTTTAGTTCGACGCATTTTCAAGCTCCTACAAAACATAATCATAAACAATTCTACAATTAACATAACCATTTTAAATAGTAACTATGTAACACATAAAACAAATTATATATCAATTCCAACTATATATATTTAAACATGACAAATTAAAACAATTCCAACAATCACAAATTCATAAACAATTCGACCAATCACAAATTCATGAACAATTCGATCAATCACAAATTCATAAACAATTCAATCTCAACATTAATCAACATAACCATTTTAACCACTAACCTATGTCACAATATGTCAAACACAATCCGGATATTTCAATTTAACTCAAATTCTCATTCAAATTCATTCTAACATAAATTCATTCATAATATGTCAAACAAAATCCTAATTTCGTGTTCTAAAAAGAGAAAATCAAACAAAACCCTAAATTTGTGAATTAAAAAAATCAAACAATATGCAATTCGGGTAAACAACAAGAAATCCATATCAACAACACGAAATTAAATCAATAACCACCTTAAAAAACTTTTAAAATCATACCTTACAATGTTTAAAAGAGAGAGAGGCGGCAAGATAGAGAGAGAGAGAGAGGCGTGAGAGGACGCACGGCGAGGACTCGGCTAGAGAGATGGCGGCGAGGACAAGGCGAGAGAGAGAGATGGCGGCGAGGACAAGGCGACGGTGAGGACGTGGTGAGGGATTTTGGAAGAAAAAATTGGAGAGATGCGGCCGAAAATGGTTGTCTCGTGTGTGGGTATTGGAAAAAATGAGAAAAAAAAACTGAAAACGGCCTTTTATAGTGAAAACCTAAAAGTCTAAAACACCTCGTCGCGGCGAAAATATGTGTTCGCCGCGGCGAGACGTTCCTAGAACGGATATTATAACCGTTGTAGGAGCTTCTCGCCGCGGCGAGGTATAAGTTTCTACAACGCTTTTGTTTAGTGTTGTAGAAACTACTCGCCGCGGCGAGGTATAAATTTCGCCGCGGCGTATTACATCCTTCTACAACGCTTTCACTATGCGTTGTAGTAAGTTCTCGCCGCGGCATAAAACACATGGCGCCGCGGCGAGAATTCTACAACGGATTGTTAAAGCGTTGTGGGAAATCTGAAATATATTTAATACTACAACGATTAGGCAGAAGCGTTGTAGAAACATTAGGCAGAAGCGTTGTAGAAACACCCAGTTTCTACAACGCTTATACATAAGCGTTGTAGAAACACCAAGTTTCTACAACGCTTAACCATATGCGTTGTAGAAACACCAAGTTTCTACAACGCTTGTCATAAGCGTTGTAGAATCCCTAGTTTCTACAACACTTAAAAAAAAGTGGGTTGTATAATCCAACATTTGTAGTAGTGATTATTTATTTAAATTTTATGAACCACGAAGTTTGTTTTTAAACCTGGATAAATTAAAGGTAAATGTCTGATTACTTTACTCCAACTGAGAGTAAGCAATAAAACTAGTATATGTGATCATATATATGTAAGTTATTTTTTGTACGGTTTGCGATTATTTAAGATAAAAGAAAGTTCAGAAGCTAATTAAATTATTTGTAATATATATATTTCACTACAGTACGTAAATATCAACATGTTATACACACGCACGTACGTCTCTTTCTTCTTTAAGGAAAAGCTGAAGGGATAATTGACGTTTGCTATGTATTTATTAAATTTCTTCAACACCACGATGGAGCTGGTAACAAATGTACGGACTACGGAGGTTATATTATTATTTAATAATGAATATCTATCTAGGTAATATAGTATAATACCGGTTAACAGTTTATATGTATAATTCAAGCAACAGCTAGATTTAATTTATATATACCTGCCAGGTAGCTTATAGTTCTATAAGTTATAAATCTTAATATTTAGAAAAACCTTTTTTTGCAAATGTGACAAATTATTGAAAAAAAAAAAACTATGTCAGGTTTTAAAGGGGTTTGGAAAAGATGACCATGTGTTTTGAAACTATAGGTTACTTTTCCGAATATAAACTATTAGGCTAACTAGATAATTAGTTAACTGAAGCGACTGTATTCATCCAACGTCATTGTTGAGCTTGCTTTATTTTATTTCTTTCTATACGTACGTGTTAAATTCATAGCAAAGTGTGACATTTTTTTTTTGCTGTGTAGTGTATGTACGTTGTGAACTTGACATTTAATGTCATGTTCCTGATGTTTCTATGAAAGTAAAATAGTGCATATATTCGCATAAACTTATATATTCTCGACACTTTGTTCTTAGATAACTATAATATTGAATAATGAATAGACACTGTAGTCTGTATCAATGAACATATCCACTAGCATAATATGATAATCACATCCTAATTGGATGTCGCTTTATCGCTGCTATAATAATGTACGTATGATATAATATAAAAGAATAAAATAACACATTTTTTTAAGACGAAATATAATATTTTCCCTATATCTCCATTATATTACTGAGTTGTATAAACAAATACTAAAAAAAGGAGAGAAATCTTAATTTCAACTAGATCAGCATCCTTTGCCAATTTGTCAGAATCATTACGCAATAATGTGATCTGGTTGACTTAGCAAAATAATTGATCAAATGTGAATCACGACGGTGTGGAAAATATTTTTGAAGAATAAAAGATAATTATTTTAATAGAAACCGAATTAATAGTTTTCTAGTCTAAACTCTACATTTTTTTTTTAATTATCCGCTATATTTTTTATTTATTAAAAACGTCCAACAACGGGAATATATTAATAAAACTAAAAAAAATTACAATAAAGTACACACGAATAATTCAAAACTCCTTACAGAAGGAGATGATAGATGAATTACAAACACAATTGAAAAAAAATGTGTGTGTTACAACTTACAAGTATTCTTAGACAACACGTAAATCACTCGGTTTTTGCATATTCTTTGGGGTTTCATGAGTTCTGCACTCGCAACTAAGATTCATGTCCGTGAAAAAAATCATAAATTTATTTTATATATAAAGCTCAATAATTTGTGAAACATAAAACAAGAAGCAAAAACAAAGCCCTTCATGACGAGATCAACCGACGATAGTTGCACGACAACGACTCTAGAATTCATAACCACAAAGAGTAGTCAAGAAATAGTTCTACAAAACAAACCTATAGGCAAAAAAAAAAGAAAAAGAGAGAGAGAGAGAGAGAGAGAGAGAGAGAGAGAGAGAGAGAGAGAGAGAAAGACACTTTAGCTAAATTTTCTCCTTTTAAATCGGGATGAGATCAGAAAAATTAGGGTCTTCGTGTCTCAAAATAAAGTTGCTAAATAAAATTCTTAGTGTTTTTTTTTTTTTTTTGTTTAAAGAAAAATAATATAAACTTTGAGGTTTTATGACATATAAGTTGGCCCAGAAAAATCTGTTTATCAATAAATTTAAAAGTTGATAGATCATAGAAGAATCCTTACCATATGATATTAAATAATATTATCATTATGTTTATGCAAGAAGTGCGTTTTCTTGAGTAACGGCACTGCCGCACTAGTATAAATCCTTTTAAATGCGCTCTCCAAGAAAGTCAAAAATAAAAAACAAACAAATTACGAAGGACATGAAAAACATATATGCGAACATAAAAAGTTGGCAACGCATGTCGTGTGTGTGTGAAACGCATTAATTTGGATGTGTTGAGTCCTTAGTAGATGAAAGTAGCTTGATAATGATTCCACGTAAGTTCAGTTAAGCGCCAAAATATTTTAGTTATCATTGAATCCCTTGATTTTATCATATATAGTCATCTACCAATATATACTATTTTAGTAATTAGAGGAATATTATGAGAATATGGATCTTATGGTATTCTGAAATCAAGTGGTTGACTTATACATTAAGAGCATCTCTCTTTTATTTTTTTTATTTTTTATTTTAGATCATCACATTAAGAGCATCTCTAACTCAGAATATCGGACAAAATAGAATTATATTGCTCTATAAATAGAGTAAATCATTAAACATGTAATTTTACTATTCATAATATGTTATCATAAAGTTAAATATATAACAAATATGATATGTATAAGCAGCATCTAATATTAATCGTTCGGCCGGAATTGTCCTTGCTATTCCATCGGACTAACTGGAAATGCTCGGCCGACACTTGATTAATGTTGGCCACATAGACTAAGTGGTAATTATATTATATTTTGCATCTTTGGTATCTAGTATATGTAACTTTATTTTATTGGAGATATCTAAAAGTTTAAATTTATATTTTTGTATGATATACTTCACTTTATAATTTTGTATCAAGTAATTAACAACTATTATATGTAAGTGTTTAATTTATATATAAAAAAAAAGTATTAGTCCATATATATTTAAGAGACACAAAACATTTTAAATTATGTATAATGTAAAGAAAATTATATAAAATGAGATTGAATATAAAAAATAAAATAAAAACACAAGTTGAATGTATATGAGCTGTAGTACATAAATATATAACTATTAATAATATGATTACAATAATTGAAGTTAAAGAATATTATGTAAAATTAACTTATTAAATTAGTAGCAAAATATTATTTGATTTGATATAAATCCGATTTCTCTATTGAAATAACATGAATTCGGCTAAGACTCCCATTAATAGACATTCCAAGACTATAACTCGGTTTATAAACTATATTTTAGTAAAATTCATGTTAGAGATGCACTGAGTTTACGTCATCTCCGTATCATAAAACGCATTTAATATATATATACATATATATATATATATATATATATATATATATGTGTGTGTGCGCGTGTGTGTGTGTGAAACATGAACAGATTGAACCCAAGAATTTCATAAAAATGAGGTGACCAACAGAAGTTACAGAACTAAAGAATAAATTGGGATGATTTGGAATCATACTATGTGTGTATATATATATATATATATATATATATATATATATATATATATATATGTGTGTGTGTGTGTGTGTGTGTGTGTGTGTGTGAAACATGAACATATTGAACCCAAGAATTTCATAAAAATGAGGTGACCAACAGAAATTAGAGAACTAAAGAATCCCAACAAATTGGGATGATTTGGAATCATACGATGACGAGTGATTCCATAATTAACTTGTTGGATTCTTATATTGCATGCACGTTAGTGGACATCTATCGCCCCCCATTTTCCCATGTTCATTTCAATGTGACGTAGCAAAGTACATAAGAGGTTGAAAACTACTTACATACGTCTCATATTGCCATAGTATTTTCAAATGTGTCATTAGTCGTCGCGATATAGATACTATCGTACAATAACACACAATAAGTTATAATGATATTATACGTATAATATTATGTCTATTTTGATAAATTAATAACATTAGAATAAATTCAAATAATAAATTAACAATTAGGAATGTATATATTTTTATCATTTTTTTTGTAAATTAATATGAAAAACTAAATAAAATTTTATTTTTGTATAAACTTTTAATAATTAATGAAAAGTTAATGTAATAATAAATTGACAATTGATTGTATGGGTGTGACTGATTTAAAATAATAAATCTCAAGAAATATAGATCATTATCCGATCATTATATATATATATATATATATATACTAGGTACGTGTTGCACTCATATTTATATTTTTATATATATAATGAGTATTTTTTTAAACATTTCTCTTAAATACATGTATATATAATGAGTAAATGAATATATACATTGTGTCAAAAAATAAATATATTAGACATACATATAATTAAACTCTTAAAAATATAATATATACATTGTCATAAACTTTTAAAATATATATCATAATATCATATATATATATATATATATATATATATTAATATCTTAAGTACCATATATTTTACAAATTTAAAATTGAAGATGTATATATATTTAATATATATTATGCCACATTATTTCCGTTCGATTTTCCGTCGGCACGTCGGTTTTCCATCGAAAACGGTATTTCACTTACCCTTTTTCACAATTTTTTCTTTCGGTTTTCCATCGACGTGACGATTTTTCATAAATCAGGACGCTCGAAACGACAACGAAAACGATATTTTTTTCCTTGGTTTAAGGTACGCTCATGGAGAGAGGGAGAGAGAGAGAGAGAGAGAGAGAGAAAAGTTAAGAGACGCAGGAAAAAAGAGAAGAAGAAAAAAGAAAGAAAAGAAAAGAAAATCTGACAAAAAAAATAAAGAGAACTTTGAGAAATTTTTTTTTTAATAATAATAAATGTCACATGTCATCATTTATCATTTAGCTAAGCAACGTGGCGTTTGAAGCAAAGTTGTAAAACTTTAGGTTCTCATCAATTATGTATAGATTATATAGATACAGTTAATTATTTATATATCCTTTATATTTTCATAAAAAAAAAATTTGCCAAGTAAGGCCATGATCATATGTAGTATAGTTAGTGGTGCAACCATTGCTTATTTTCCTACAAGGTCCACTGACGCACTTATTATTTTCCTTTGGAATATGTATATATAAATATGATCTAGACATGTTTATAGAGTTATATACTTTGTAATGGTCACGCTATACCTAAACCAAACCCTCTAAATACCGCTATCCAGTGCCGGCCTTACCCTTTAGCCATTTAGGCCATGGCCTAAGGCCTCAAATTTTTAGTGAAAAAATTAATCTAAAAAAACTCTAATTTTTTTTTTAAAAAGGCCTCAAAAATAAAAATTATTATGTATAAGACCCATTTTCTTTTATATACTTTTAAAATAAAGACCTCAAATTTTATTTTTACCTAAGGTCCCGTAGTACTTTGGGCCGGCCTGCCGCTATCAAAATCGGTCACATGTTAGTTCTCGTGAAACAAAATGTTTGCTTATCAGGTGTAGACATACTTTTGTTTATTAAAGTTTTCTAAATTAAAACTGAATTCAAAGACTAAAGTAATTAATTTTTTTATATTATGAGTTATAAATTACATTATTAAATGTTTTTAATTTTTATTTTTTTTACCAAGCAAATTTGAGACAATGTGTCATTTATATAACCCTAGCTCATCAAGCCATGCTCTTCAAACAAAACATCATTTTTTTGGTGTCTCGATGTGATTGGTACCGTAACTTTAAGATATTTTCGTTGGTATTATTTCAAATGATTATTCCAAGCCTGACGAAAGCCAATTTCTTTTGTTTCACGAAGTTTCCAAATTAGAGTACGTAAGATTTGTTGGTAACAATAATTTTGGATTATTAAGTAATATAAAGTTGATTTTACTGAAATGAGCAATAATAGAATTTTATAGGTCGATACTTTTTGGCAACATATATTTTAGGGTTAATATTGCGAAATGACGAGGTTGATGTTGCTCCACTAGATGTAAGAAATAGAATTGTTAAATTTATAAAAGCTTGTCCTTTCTTGTTTTCCGAACACTGTCCACAAGAATAGCAGCAAAGCCTATAGAATAATTTTATCCGATTAATAACAACCATATCATATCTAATGAATAATTTTTTGAAGAGAAAAGTTTTGGATAACTATCGTTTTCCAACGTCACTACCACTCTCCCAAGAATCAGCTTCCAATTCATCGTTCAATGCTTCATATTTTTCTGTTTAATTTATTTTTATACCATTTAGAATGGTCGAGAAGTTTTTTTTTTTTATTATAATATATATTTAGAATGGCCGATAAGTTTGAGGTAAGGAATTCCCATATATACATTTGTACAACTAATATATATATATATATATTAAATAATTCATTTTTTTAGATCATACATCATATCATCAATTACAATAAATATTTAAACACAAATTACAAAACATAATCTTCAAACATCAATATTGCGTTTCTTAAAAATTAAACTCTTCGTCTCTCGAAATCACACTTTATAGTCAGAAAATTTTGCCACCCAAAAGCTAAGTTCTTGGGGGGTTTACAGCTAACATATGTTCTTCAGGCAGCTGAATTATTTACCAAAAACTTAAACATCGAATGTAGGAAAGAATGATATATATATATATATATATATATATATATATATATATATATATATATATATATAATTCAACTCCACGTACAACTACCAACAATAATAATATTAGTATATAGTAAAATAAAATTAAAAATTAAAAATTTGCATATTTCGGATAATTTAATGAATTCGATATCGAATTTTAAATAAATGTGTGAGGTGAAGATATATAAATAAATACGGTATTTACCTAGGATTGTATTCCATCTCCATTTTTAGAAGTGACACTATCGACCAAAATTACATGATATATATATATATATATATAATATATCATGTAAACTTTTACCTATATAAGAGAACATGTATTTCAAGAGCTCATGAAGATCAAACCGGTGACCTCACGATGAAATTAATAAGCGTGAAATTACCACTAGACATTATTTGGGTTGACATTATTTTGTACCAAATTGGAAATAATTTCAGGAGCTCACGAGGACCAAACTATGGATCAATGTTCCCTCGCCATTTGGGTTGACATTATTTTGTATCAAATTGGAAATAATTAAAGCGATCAACGAATAAGGCATATTCCTCTGCGTCGAAATTCCAACTAGTAGCTTAAAATTCGATGCAGATACTGGATTTGCGAGTTATCTATCTTCAAATTCCCTTGAAGTTATATATTAAAGTTTAATCATAGAATCTATAGACAGTTTATCTGCACGTTGGAATCAGAAGCGGTCCGATTCAGCTTATTTATTTATTGAGATATGTATGAAGCATTACATATATATAATGGTGTGGTATAATTGATTTGGAACAATTTGAACGTAGATGGTATGGTATTAGTGACGTTATATAGTATTTATTTTCTTATATATTTTATGCCATTATAATTTTACATTCAGGCCCGCGGTTTCATATCTTAAGAGGATATTATTATATTAAAATATATTAATTATGTATACAAGCAGAATTGATTCAGATTCTTGTTTTTGCTTCTTATGATAGTCAGTCACGCTTTAACTTGTATCTTGACATTTTTGATCGGATTGTATCTTGACAACTCATTATATAATTTTTAACTTTTCTTTGATTGTTTTAAAACCACATGTAATATGATAAAAACAAAAAACTATAACTAACTAAATATAAAACTTGTGGATTGTATTTTAAACGTTTGGTTAATAATTATAAATCAGTCAATTTGATGACGTCGCAAGTGATAATAAGAGTGAAAATTAGTCAACTTGATGACTCGACAATTTAGTAAATAATAAGAGGGGTTGATTTTCAGTAATTAACCTAGCTAAAATGTAATTTGAACATTCTCATAATGACTATATGATTGCATTACTCTTTTGATAAGTACTTTAGCAGGGACGAAGCCAGGATTTCCCTTTAGAGGGGGTTAATTTGTAATAAAAAAAATTCAAGGGAGCTAATTTGTAAATTTTAAGGGTAAAAAATTGTAAAAATAAAATGAAAATTGGGTAAAAAATATATAAAAAAAAAATTGAAGGGGGCTATAGCCCCCTCAATTACAGCTGGCTTCGTGCCTGTACTTTAGTAAAACAATTAATTAGATAAGAAAAAAAAATCAACCAAACAAATTATGCAAAAAAATGGTGAAAAGATGAGCGAGTGGTTAATTTTTTAAACAATTATTTTTCATTGATTTGAACTAATAAATTACACTTTTTATTTACTAAAAAAAATTACACTTTTTTATATTTCTTTTTATTATCAACCAACCTTAACCCTCGATTATACTCCGCAGTATTATCTTGATTAACAATTAACTTTTGAATGAAAGCTTAGGTTAAGTAAATTGAATCTTTCCACCATCTTTATAGGGGTGAAATCGGTTCGGTTCGGTTCGGTTCGGTTTTGGACCAATTTGAAAACCGAAACCGAATTTTCGGTTTTGAAAATTTTGGACCAATGACCGAACCGAATTGGTCAAAAACCGAAAAATCGGTTAACCAAAAATTCGGTTAACCGGTTTTGTAAAACCGATAACCGATTTTATAACCGTTTTAAAACTGGTTAACCAGTTTCGAAACCGGTTAACCGATTTCAAAATTGGTTAACCAGTTTTAAAGATGTTATAATTATCCAAATCGGTTATCCGGTTCAAATCGGTTAACCGATTAAAATCGGTTATCCGGTTTAAAACTGGTTATCCGGTTTCAAAACTGGATAAAAAAGAAATCGGTTAAATAACCGATAACCGAATTTTTGGATTTTCAAAACCGATAACCGAATTTTCGGTTTGATGACGTGGCACCGAATTTCGGTTCCGGATCGGTTCGGTTATCGGTTTAACCAATTTTCGGTCAATTTTTGTACACCCCCCTACTTTACATCGTTCTCCCACGCATCCATTTTTCTGTAGTCTTTTTTTTTTTTCTTTCCATTTTTTGCTACAGAACTTTAGACAGAGAGAGTATTAAAAATAAGACTGCAAATTACTAAAAATGCCCTTTAAACCTTAAACCCTGCGCAAAACACGTGTTTGTTTCACGTTAGAGTCTGGATGTGCAACAAATGTCAAAAAATAACCTAACCATTAAAGAAAGTTTTGATACTTAAAATAATTAATTTGACCTTTTGTATTGGTTTTGATTGTCATATGTCGAAACAAGTCGGACACTACTAATTATTGAGCAGCAAGGCCAATAATGCATTGAAAAATATGTTTCTTTCATGAATTTGTATATAATATATACGCAACTACACTTCTTTACGGGAATGGTTACTCCTTTTATGAGTAGACCAAAATCGACCCATTTTTCTTTGTATGTATGTGAAATGTGCTTACCCAATAAAGAACATATATATACTTATCATAATAATTTTTTCCATGTATTAATGTCTAGTCTTAAAAAGTGGGTCATTGTTATTTAAAGACTCAATATTTTTACTTTATCAATAATAGACTTTTTTTTTTTTACTTATTTAGACAACAATAACCTCAAAAAATAAATATTAATAAAGATTAATTAATACTAACTCATTCACCAAAATAAAAGGCTCAGACCAATCAAAGCCAGCCTAAGATCAACTGTGTTTCTCCTTTTTTTTCCAAAAAAAAAAACGTCACCCATCCGAGATTCCATTAAATTGTTTTTATAAAACCTTCGTTCTCTTTTCATTCCCTCTTCTTTGCTAGTCAATGGGTTAAATTCGTCGCATCATAGTCAAGGTACAAGGGCCAGAAACATGAACCCACTTTATTTGACGAGCATTCTAATTTAAAGTTCATCCGATTTGTATTCACATTCAAAATGGGTAAACTTTAATTTTTATTATCGATTTTAATACTCAATGGAATGATTCAAAATGGGTAAATTTTAGTACATTTTAACTCAAGTTTCATTGATAACAAAAAGTTAGTCAATTTAATGACATGTCAAATGGTAATAGGAGAGGAAATTTGCCAATATAATGATGTGGTAATTTGATTGATAACAGAAATGGTTAGTTTCTAAATATTAATCAAATGTTGGCTAAAATGCAATTTTAACGTCTCAAAAAAACTATATAATTACAATATATACTTTTAAATACGGTGTTACGATGAACAATTATTTGCGATTATGTAACTTAATGAAACTATAAATAATAAACAAAGTTAATTATAACTCAAAATAGTATTAAAAAAAAATGTAAACAATAAAAAAAAATTGGTTTTTTTATAACTTGATATATAGATTTACGATAAAATGTAGAGACGTTATTTTGCGAAAGTTTTAAAAACATCTAATTAATTTCACCTCAAAAGTACAACTACTGGGATTACTTCAGTCAAAGTTTAACGTGCTGAACTTCAAGTTTCAATTACATCACGCGCGATGAACGAAGTTCATGTACGAAGCAATGAATTATATGTAGAAAATAGTGACGCGATGTCACCTAATTGCTTCAATAAGAGGAAAAACAAAACTCTGACCTAATTGAAGAGAATCTCATCATCTTATTCATGAAGTGACCATTTATTACGAAGTTTTGTGAAAACAATATTAAAAATAATCAATTTGAAAGGCAAAATTAGATGTAACGAGGAGATTAAGCCAACTGAAAACTTTTAAAGGACACGCTGATCATATCCAGAAATAATACTCTAAAGTGTAATATAACTTGACTGGGTTTATATGGGTCGAGAGTAGGGTTCAGTTATTCCGGTTGAAAAATGGAAAAGTTGTAGGAAAAAAAATAGCTTTAACTTTTAAGGACTGATTAGTGCTGAGCAAAACGACATTATGGGATCTTGATATGAATCTTTGACCAAACCAATGGAATCTTTGAATTTTTTAGATTATGTAAACGACACGTATTATACTTAAGTTCTTTAATTGCACGTAACAACTCACAATTAAAGTGCGTTAATAGTGAGAGAGAGAGAGAGAGTGCGATGATCTTTTTCAGCTTGGTATTTTGTATCTCAGTGCAACATTAAAATTTAAAAAAGTAAAATTTATTGTTCTGCTCGAAGTTTTCTTTAGTCCTCATTAAATTAAACTAAAGAGATTCAACGTAGGAATTAATTCAGTCGTTTATGAAAGATCACGGTGTGATTCTACATACGGACAAAACTAAAAGGTTATGATCTTCTAAGTTTCAATTGAGCTAGGAGCTCTTTTTGGTCAACTTTTAATTAGTAATCAAGTAGTCCATAAACTATTATGTAAGTGACATTTTGATCAACATAAACATTTTCTTTTATGGCAAAACGATCCTCAAATTATGTATTTCTTGTACTTTTAATCATTTTCTAAACAGCGTAAAATATATTTATAAAAAATGGCTACAACGAATTTTCAATACCTAGCCTACAATGCCAACTAAAAACGATGTGTGTATTTTGAATTATTTTCTTCAAATATGTCGTATGTGTTGTTGTATTTTGAATTATTTTCTTATATACATACTAGTTATACTGTATCAAATATGCCGTATGACTGACTCTACCTACTTGGTGTGTGACTGCTTTTCAGACGTCTTTTGATTATACGATATGATTTATAGGGAATTAGAACGATAAATTATGTTTACATTGAGATGATCTCACACGAACTATCTAATGGGCCTAGTGTTCAAATCGACCCACATATCATGATATGGGCCTTTGGTACCAAGTAACCAAGGGCCCAGGATATCATCTTGAATATTCTACCTTTTTTTTATATATAACAAATTCTTCCTTGTATCTTAGAATTAGAGCCTTTTATTTCATTTCACAGAATAAAAAAAATAGTTCTATTAATATTCATGTTAATAAATATGAAAAAATTCAATAATTTTAAGCCATTGAGAAAATATTATTGGAATATTGTTTTTCAATTTATATCTGAAACAAAATTAGGAAATACTCTAGAGAAAAAAAGAAGAAGATACCATTTCAGTTTATTATATCCTGTTCTTATATAATATTTATGTAGATTATTTACATTGTTTGTCATTGTCATTTAGTTTAAGTGTGGGTGGAAAACTATAATAAAGACGGGGACATAGTAAAGAATTAAATTAGTAAAAAAAAAATGGTATTGTTATCTTTTCATATTTTTCCCCTTATAAGTTGAAAATTAGTAATATGAAATTCCATTCCTTCTTTATCGATATTTCGGGACCATTTATAACATAATGTGCTATTCTAAATAATATTTGAATTTTGGCTAGATTGGAATACACTTCATTTCGGTTGATTTTCAATATTGATCACCAATAGCCAAAAAAAAAAGTGGGAATATCAATGCTCGCTTATGGCGGAAGAATGGCGTAGTTACATTTAAAAAAGAGAGTAAAAAAAAAATTGTAAGAGACATAAATTACATAATTTAAGTTATCTATATACCGTATAATATTTTACAAGTAGAGAAGCAAGAGAGAGGTTTGAAGGATCAATGAAGTTTCACTGACGTACGGAATGGTCAAATTTGCTTAACGCGTTTGCTAGCAAAAGTAAATTCAAAATTATAATATAATCTAAATTTCGAGAAAAAAGATTGTGAATAGTACTATAACATACCTCAATATTTATATTTCATGAATAATATCATACTACAAACAAAAATTTATGTTTTGTGAAAAGTTCCACAATAAATTTTGGTACCATTTTTCAGGCAGAAGCTGCAGTACAAAACATAATTCCAATTTGATCTAATTATGTTTGCCCAAGAGGACTAGCTCCTACTAAATAGTCTCACTTTACTCATAATAAACAATTCTTTAATTTGTAGGAAGAATTGGGAGCGATGGAGTACTTTAGTAGTAGTAGTTAGCAAAAGAAAAGAGTAAAAAGATATAATAACCGTTTATTATCTTTCGCAAAAACGACACAGGGAAGGCAAAAACGACATATATAAAAGACCGACGGACTGGACTGGTTTCATAACCCTTTTCCACACAGGCAAGGCAACGCTCATACAATCTCAGCTTCAGAAACGTTCACGTCATCATCGTCTTGCGGTGGCGGTGGCCACGTGGCGGCGGCCGGTGAACCGGAACGTTCCCAGGAGCGCACGGGCCAGGACTCGGAGGCGGCGGAGAATAAAAGTAGAACCACGCCGGCGGCGGCGGAGTCGGCGAGGATGGAGGATGATCCACGCGCCGCCGGTATTTGTGGCGGCGCTGATCGTCGTGGCGGTGGTTCTTGGTCGGCGCCGAGTGGCAAGGCAGTAAGGGACACGAAAACAGAAGCATGAAAATGTGACAAAATATTAGAGCCTTCAAAAATTTCTTAACGCCCCACATTGTGTGACGATAAAGTGTGTTGGAGACTTAATTAGACTTGTACGCAAAAACCTCCTTACATTTATAGGACTTCTGTATAGTGTTATAATATATTTTTTTTAATTTATTTTTTAATTGAAAGAGGAAAAAAGTATTAATGTCTATTTGGGTATTATAAGTCCAAGGTCCACCAACTATGCACAAACTTTTTAGGCGTGGCAAACAAAGAATAGATTGTTTTGCTTCATATTTCCTCTATTTCCGGCGGGAAAGCGTTTTTAAGTAGTGCTAAAGATAATTAGGCATGTTATGGGTTTGCTTAAATTGACTCTTGGATTACTATGATGATGATGATGAGGAATGATCTCTTTCGTATTTAGAGATGACATTTTGGCGAGATGTACATTTATATGTTCTTCACGTACGTTTTGATTAGAGGAAAGGAACACCAAAATGAGATATGATTCGTGAAGAAATACGTTATAGAACTAGTACATTTATATTTTGAGGTTTAAGCTCTTAGAATATCGAGTTGATAGGGATGAAATATTGTAGGATCCGAAACCTGACTGCAAAAAATGTCTCCTTTAACTTTAATAATAATAATAATAAACTAACATTAATTACTCCAAAATTGTATCAATTTTTTTATTTTCCCCCTTATTTTATTTTTTTTTTAAATTCTGTCGTGACTGCAATTTCTGACACTGGGTGTTATCCTTTATTCGTTTATAGCCGGGTGTTATTCTAGCCATTTTAATTGGAATTTTAACGGACATATAAACACGTATCACTGCCAAACTTAGTCCCCAATATGTTGTCTTAATTTAGACATAAAAGAAGTACTCACTGATATATACTACACTCGTATTTAGTAGTAGAATAAATATTGTCTTAAAAAAAATTATAGTGGGATTTGGTTTGACTATCTTGCCAAAGGAAGGTGAAGCTAAATGCTTAATATATTCTAAATATATTCTTACAATAGTCAAATACGATAGTGATGTTGTCGTGGCGGGAAACAAATGTACCTAATTACACGATTAAATGTCACAAAACTAAATACCGTATCTATTATTACAGAAAACCAAAGAGGCCTAACCCACTGAACTAATGACAAAAACATATCCCTTTTTTTCTGGTCCCAATAACCAACATTATAACCTTTTTTTTATTTTTTATCAAACGAACATTATGATTTAAGGACCGGTTCTTTTAATATTTTATTCCCTGATAGAATATCTCCGATACTGGACTATTTTCGCCTGATTCACGGGTACATAAAATAATCCTCTATACTATCCACACCCTATATATTCGATGGAGAATTTTGTATAATAGACATGTTTGGTGACTTCAGCTACTAATTTTATGGCTTAAATTATAGTATAAAATCTTTGGAATGTGTTTTGAGTATCAAAATTACGTTGCCAGTTGACGAATATATTTATATAGTTTGAATATTTTACATAATCACTTTTTTGAAAAACATTCTCACTATTAATTGTTTCTTTATTATAAATTTATCTCTGTGTTATGATTTTAACCATTTTCTTTTTATATATACTTATTATCTAGATACACCGTGAGTAAAAATAATGATTTAATGAATATGATATTGGAGAGAGAGTGTATGATTGATGATGAATATTAATTGCCATTTCAAAGCTATGACTTGATATCAAACCAAAAAGTTACATATTCCTCTATCTCCTCACCACTTTTTTCCTTCGCATGTTTTGTTAGTAAAAAAGAAGATGAAACAAAACAAAAATATTTTAGTTTCTCTTGTGAAGCATAATAAAAGTTAAGTTAAAGAAAAGCATACACCAAGCATAAATAAATAATTGCTTATGTAATGTCTGCGTTTGACATAACTTTGTTTTTAGAAAAAGTGATTTTAAAATAGTAATACGAAAAAACTGTTGTTTTAAAAAACAGATAAATATTTAGTAAACTATTGTAAAATAGCTGTAACCGTTAGCAAAAACTGATTTTGTGTTTGGTAAAATATATATTAATATTTATAAGTAATAATTATTTATATAAAATGTAATTAATATTAATAATAAGATATTTTTTTGTATATAAAAAATATATCAAAGTGGGTGTCTATAAATTGTAAAAAATAAATTATAAATTTTGGTGACTTCAAAAAAATTATTTGATAAAATGATATAAAGATAATTAGAATTAAAAGTTAGTGTAAGAGAAAAAAAAAGTTAAGAGAGAGAAACTATAAACCAAAAACTAAAGCTACGTATAAAAGCTTCACATTGTAGTTTTTAGTTTGTTAGTTAAAATATTCAAAAACACTTTTTAACTTTAAAAAAAAAAAAAAAAATTATTTTACCAAACACTTGCTTAATTTAACTTAAAAACAAAAACTAAAATCAACCTTAATAAGTTGGGCCAATATTTGATCGTACTTACTTCTTTTTGATATATTTTTATAAACTTAATTTTGTGATTGGTCACCGAAAGTTGAACACACAAATCACAATGAGTGACTCAATTTCTATATATTTAATGATAAAACTGCTATTAAATATGGCTATTGGAAACTATATACAATTCCAAACAATTTACTCACAGCAGCTCCCATTGTTGACTTTGTTGAACCAATTCGAATAGTCCACTATTCTTATTCCGAACATTAATGAGATTGATGAAATAAAAGGTCATTTTTTTTATCGAAAAAAATGAAAGGTCATTAAATTTTGCATCTTCTTTTTTTTCTCTTACTTTTAGTGTAGGCCATCCGCGTCGATAAGCTCTTGTGACTCCACGTGGCACACATATGGGGCCCACTTTGATATTCAAAATCTTTTGAGCTTTTGACTTTCTAAGACTTTGGAAAGAAATATGCTTACGTATCGTACGACGACAAAACAAAAGCAACACAAGTATTTCACGTGGAGTACAATTATAGCATATAATTCCAGCAAAATACATATATATTATAAGTTATATTATCAATCAACCTTATTGCTAATTATGTGATAAATGTACAATTTTAATTGTTGCATTACCATAAGATGATAAATAAACTATTGTGTCCTTTTTTTTTTGTTTATGTGGAAAAAGACGAGTCTTTGAAAATCAGAAAAACAAATTGCGTCGTCACCTTCACCTATCTTTTTCTTTTTTTTCCTTTCCTTTTGTTTTTTTTTTCTTCTTAGAATTCTATTTTCCTTTCCACTATCCACATATTTCTTGGTTTGCTTTTTGGCCTAAAAGATAAGTTTTCAACGCAAGGTTATTAAAAAAAAAATTGAAATCACCATACCATTGTCAAGGGAATCCCTTTAGGCTTCAGCTAGCTAATCCTATTTTGCATAACTAGTTTTTCTTTTCCACAAACTTAAACCGACCATATTTTTTTTCTTTAAATATGCGCTATTAAACACCGGCAAAATTAATGTCGTAACACGAGATAAGCAACAGTTTTTTTTTTAAATATACATATATATATATTTATATTTTGTTTTCATACATTAAAAGTAGACAAGCCCGGAAGACAAGGAAACTGGAAAACCCGATCCCGAATGAGTTTTGGTAAAGTCTTATTAGTATTCACACACAACTGTCTGTTATCTTTAATACAAACTCGGAAAGACGACCAAAAAAAAAAAAAAAAAAACCCTCTATTAAAAGTTAAAGAGAGCGAGATTAAGATCATTCACAATGAAATTGAGAGGCAGAGACAACAGCACTAATGAAATAAGAAGAATATTTACATTTTTCCCACAATCTTTCAGATGTTAGCAAGCAATGCATTAAAACCGAGCTTATGAAAGAGAGAGCATAGTTATGTCTTCTTAGCGAGGACCTTTCTGCCATCAAGTTTACATACTATATTTATATATTATATCTACATAACTACTCAGCTACCAAAAAGGTAAGGTAAGAAGATCCTCTATATTTGAAACATAGATTAATTTGCCTTTGCCACCCAACCCCACTACTAATACTAATACTAATACTAATACTAATACTAATACTAATAGACACCATCAACATAAACAAGTATTTGGATAGAGATATTTTACACAATATATATATATAGATATATATATCATCAATACCGGGGGAGCCTAGACTTGGTTCCCAGAGTGTATCTGTTAGCATCATCATCATCATCATCGACAACCGAACGTCTCGAATATATCTCCGACCCTCTCACTCTTTTCTCTCTACAAATATCTCATTTGCAAACAGTCTTCAATCTCTTCGCAGCTTGGACGAACCCGACGATCACTTGCAACTCGTCAATTTGCTACATCAAACACAACATTTTTTTTTTCCTTTTATCAATTGACTACTAGTAATATGCAACCAAAGTATATTGATACTAATTTTCCAAGGAAGACAGATTTTCAGTAAATTCTTGACAATATCGTATTCTCACCTGTGACATGAAATGCCTCTGGACAACATCTACTAATTGCTCCTTTGATGGGTTGGGAATAGCATCAACCTTCCAAAAATTAAAAATTAAATAAATAACATCATGAGCATATATAAAAAAAAAATTAAAAAACATGTTGCAAACTCACAAGATTAAAGTGTCGCAAATATCTCCACAAAGCAGCCATTTCCAGTTTGCTTAGGTCGACTTTCTGTACAGGAGATGCCTTACGAAAAAAAAAAAATTACAAAACTGTAAATACACCACATTGTAATTGTGACTGTAATTGTATTGTATCCAATATATTAAATAGTAGGGACAAAGAAAAGTTAGGTACCATGGACCCACGAGGAGTAGAAATAGAGCCCTTGGATTGTGAGTCACAAGAGAGAGATCTGAACATGCTCTTGTGAGACGACCCTGATGACTTGTGAACTCTGTGTCTTGATCTTTGAGACTTTTGGGTATCATCGGATGCTGAACATACATTAACAGTTTAACACCCATTTAAAAAAAAAAAGGAAGAAAAAAGAATAGGCATAATTAAGAAAGAGTGTGTTGCCAAAAAAGAAGATAAAGTGTTTGAATTACGATAGATAGCATTAAAAGTAAAAGGTGTATAGACACAAACACGGCGTATCCAATGTGCCCACCCACATCACCTACTTTTTTTTTTCCTCTCATCCTCTCAACATCACTGTTTATAGTAATTTGAGTCAAAGCCCAGGTTAATCAGTCACTAATACCAGATAATTTGGGTGATAATTATGGATAAGGTGGATAGTTAGTTCATAATTATAATACTCACCCAAATCCGATCCATTCCAGTGGAGGTGCTCGAATTCGAGGTCGTCGTCTTCTTCATTTCCGGTCGGGGCTTCGAGAACGCTAAGAGCGTTTCTCTGTAATTTCACTTCAATGCCATTCGTAAGAACCTGCAATTTTTCGCAGAGTGGCAAATGCGTAAATAACAAGAAATGAAGTTCACGGACGAGTTTAATGTAAGTTGATTGGATAAGATTCTTGATAACGAAACCCAGGAAAATAAAAGGCAATTAAATTCGATTAGGTTGAAGGATAGAACCAGAGTAAATGTAGTATTAATATATAAATAAAAAACAATTGATTGAGTTCGTATTAATACTGGGAACACAAAGCTCTGTAAAATTCAACGTTTTAAAGATTGCAATGAAGGACTCGACAAGATCGAATTCCTAATAAAACAAATCACTTCAATCCGCAATCGACGCATGCGAATAATTGAGCTGATTGAAAATTAAGAAATCAATTTTTTTTTTAATCTAATCTAATTCAAACTTTCCTAACGTAAGATATAAACTAATTTCTATTATCGGTGGACCACAAATTCGATTAATATAATTGAAGGACTCGCCATCAAACCCTAAATAAAAGCATTTAAAAAATTGAATGATAAAACCCTCAAAATAGAAAAGGACAAATTAGAAGGGGAAAATTTATGGGTAAACAAAAAAAAATGAAACAAAACGCATTAAAATACCCCAATTTCAAATCCAACTTCGAGATTTTTTTTTATCAATTCACCAGATCCATTGAAATATTCAGACATGCAATCAAAATACACATTGAAAAACATCAAAGTAATAAATAAGTAATATAAACAAAACTTGAGAATTTTCAAATTGAATAAAAAAAAAAAAAATTGAACTTATTACAATGAAATCACCAACTTCAACTAAAAAATAACCCAAATTGGAACAGCAAAATCAATCAAACAAGCAGCGAAATCGAACCACATTGCCTAAAAATACAATTTCAGATTTAATAACCACCGAATTCATAAAAGGATAATGCAAAACACAATGAAGCTTATAAATAAATAAATAAAAGTAAAAAATAAAACTCAGAGGAATTGAAATTAAATTTACCAGCCAATGCCAACCTCCCAAACCAACGGCCTTTTTGACGACGCCTTGTAGACCAACGAGAACAGACTTAGTCCTATTGTTACCAGTCACCACGACTTTCGTGTGGCGAGGAAGAACAGAAAGCTCTTCCTCACTGCTATCTCCGCAGCTCTGCATCTGCGAGAAACCTCCATTGATGGAGCTCTCTACTGCTTCAAACATTTCCCTAGTTTTTTTTTCTTTTTCGGATTCTTTTTTTTTTTTTTGCGTATTCTCTTTGCGGTGTTACTTCGAGTTCGAGCGTTATGGCTCAAAACTGCATTCGGACGAAAGATCACGCATTGCTGAGTTCGTATATGGGAGTTTCAGTGCAATTGGTGACGAATTGTTGTGGAATTTTGGGCTTTTTTTGGGTTCGAAAAACACAGTCAAGAGAGAGGAAGTAGATAGAGAGAGAGAGAGAGGGAACAAAAAAAAAGTAGTGTGTTTGTGCATGAGAGAGAAGAAGAGATAGAAGAGAGAGAGAGAGAGGATGAGAGTGACTTGGGTTTTTTTTAATTGTTGTGTTCGCTATGAATCCCGACGACCTTAAATGATCCAATCATTTACCGCCACGTGGTACTTACGGGCCTGAAGCCCATACCACTAGCGGTTTTTCATTCGTGGTAATGCAACTCGGCGTGTTGACCGTTTGACTGCTCGTAGATGGAGTAGTGGGTGGGTTGTGTGAAATTACAAAAGTACCCTCCCCGATCTTGTAACTTCCCGGCGTTTCATTATTAAATTAAAAGCTAAAATCTTATAATCATAAAGGAAAAATCCATTATGCGTTGAAAATTTAAAATTTGATTCAAAATGACTTTATTATATATACCTGTCCGAATTGGTTTTCTTGGACCACAGCCAATACTGTCCTATTGAATAGGTCTGCAATGTTTCAAAATAATTTGAATATTCAACAACCGTAGCCATTCCCATTCCTATAAAATCAAAAAAATATAAAATGTATGATAAGTCAGATTAGGTTGTCCTTTTCTCTTTTTTTTTTTTACTACTCTTCTTTTCTCCTACGTAAAAAAAATGTGCTCTGTAATTATTGGTAATTTCGAGGGGTAACATGGTGATTGGCAAAAAAAAAATGAGAGAAAGGTAACGTAGATGATGTGAACGTAACGGAAGCAGCGGAATTTATCATAAGTGGGACCCACGCGAAGGAGGGAAGGCTCTACCTCTACCTGCCGTCGGTGTTGTCCTATCCAGCATGGGATACCCCACTCTCTCTCTCATCCAAAAATTAATCAAATTCTTTAAATTAATTACATATAAATAAATATCTGTGTGACGTGTCCTCGCTCTATCTCTGTCGTTTAGCTGGGTCGTTGTGGTTGTGGAGGTGGTGGTGGTGGGACGATTTTCCCGCCATAATGAGACAACTCTTGCCGTTGATCTGGGACGACCTCGTCAAGCGCCGTTGGATCGGTGGGGATGGATCGTGGCCGTCGGATTGGATTGTTGAATTTGGGGGGGAAAAAAAGCAAAACATGTTGATATAGCATGTGTAATGATCATAAAGTTGAAAGGAAGCACTGGAGCTTTTGGACACCTCGGTTTAAAGCAAACAAAACGAGACAAAAGCTACATATTTTCGTTTCATTATTTTAATGTTATCTTAGGAAGGCGTAGGTTATTACAGCGTGTGCCCAGGACCACAGGACATTCTCGTGATCACCATTCATTTTCTCTCCTTGCTTCCTTATCTCGCGCATAGTATTTTTTTTTATTATAACAAATAAAATTTACATTTATTCTGTTTTTTTAGCTGATTTTATTTTAAATATTTAATCCTGGTTTTTAGGATAAAGTTTAAGAGGAATGACCATAGAACCTCATGTGGGTGCGCATCATTGTATATTAATTTATGACCTCTATCACATTAAACTATTAAATCTTTGGGTAGCATTATAAAGATTTGACTAAATACTAGAAGTGTTATGGCTTAGTGTTAGTTCGAAGATTTTGTATTTATTTTAAATAATTTTTTATGGCAATTAAATATATTACTGCCAAGATTTTGTCATTATGTGGCGACCAGTAAGTGTGAGACAGGCGTTCGTTTGCTTTGGCTAGGAGGTTTCCATAACTCCCATTTTTTTTTTTTAAGGATAATAAGAAGTTTCCATATATTTGCAACGAATAATAATAATAATAATTAGTGGGACTAAACCACTTAACATATAAACTATAAACTAGCTGAATTAAAATAATATACTCGATTTTTAATCAATTTTAAAATTGTCGTCTATCATCTTATTTTCGTAATTGATAGTAACCAAGATATACATTTACAAAATATTATAAACAAATTTCAACAAATATTAATTTTTAAAATGTTGGGTTTAAATTTTTTAGCGAGTTAATTTTTTTAATTAATTTGTAAATGATTGCTTTTTCTTGATTTCTATGGATTTTTAAAAATTTAGTTGAATAAGTGGTTTATTTTAGTTACTTTTCATTTGGTTTTTAATAAGGGTAATTTTGAAAAATTTATATAATTTATTTTATTAATAACAGTTTTTCAATTCGGATAATTAATCAAAGTATTTTAATTAAAAAAAAAAACTAATCAAATTATAATAAACAACTTTGCGGCATTTTCTAAGGGATTGAATTCGTCTTTCCTCTAAATATAATTTCTCTAGCAGACTCTATGGTTTCATCTCCTTTTTTGTGTCTCCAACTCCTCTCGTTTGTTGTAAGTATTTCTTGCTAATCATCGGTCAGTGATGGGCTCCATCTGGCTAACACCGACCTTCTTGGTGCACCACATACCCTTCTTCATTGGATCGTTGGAGTCCTTGAACTAGGGTGGACATCTATTGAACCCTCTTTCGTATACAATATTGACCCAATGGTGATGCTTTCTTCAACGACCTCAATGTTTGTTTTCTAATGAAGATACGATGCGCTACTTGAAATTTCAAAATTTTCAGTGAGTAGTCATCGGTTGTTTTGATTTATTCATGAGTGTTCGTCGTTGAGGTGCGGAGCCTAATTGATCGACTATGACGAATGAAGACCTTACAACGATGATTCGCTGATCAACTTGTCGGAAAAGCCCTATCTTTTCCTTATAAATATTTTGTCCGCGAGTTTATGTTGTAGAGCGTAAGAGATATTGTAACACCTTTATCCTGATTTTGGGTATTAGTGAGAATTTGCGGCGGCACAAGTGGACGTACTTTTCGCATTGAATGTGAACCACTATAAATTTGTGTGTCTTTGTTCTTCGTGTTTGATGTGATTCGTTTTCTGTAATTAGGTCGGTTGAGGCTCAAATCCTAATATTTATTAGTATTTGGAACACTGGGTGCAATTAATCAATTCTTATTCTGAATCATTTCAGACTTTGACTTAAACTCTTTGTTCAAATGTATTTTGTCATGTCTAATACAACATCTTGAACTATTCTCATATTAGAATAAAATAATGGAGAAATTTGTGGCACAATTTTGTAAGTAATTGAGTGTAAATTTGGGCAGTAAAAACGAACAAGACTGAAAATTTGTTCTGTTTCCGTAAGTATCGGAATTTTGTTCTAATATTATTCACGGAACAAAAAAATTATTATGATACCATTCGAGTGTTATTTTATTTTATTTATTAAGTGAATAGTTCGAATTAACCAAAATGTAATGTTTATTTCGCCAAAATTCCAATACTATAAATAGAACATTCCGATCAATTGAAGACCGCAATCTCAATAATCTCAAATTCTTTTTTTTTTTTTTTTTTTTGAATAAACGGATTTTCCATAAAATTGGGTAAAAAACCCATCAATACAGGAGAAAAACACATTAATACAAGGAACACCAAGACCTAAGTCGAAGTGAATCTAACACTAAGATCCGGTAAAAGTACGTTATGTGCAAACTTCCGACAACGAGAAGAATTACAAGCACCAATAGAGCACACAATAGGCTCGTTCAAAAACCCAAAGATTGGCGGTAGAAAAATCCAACCAACCTCGGTCCGATGATCACGAAGAAGATGACTCTTCCACCTGCATAGATCAAAACCTAACAGGAAATCCACTACGGATAAGGAGACTACGGCTAATCCGGCTCATAAACAAGTCAAAAAAACCAAAGCACAACAACAAAGATAACGATTCACTACAGAACCAGCAAGAGCTAAAACCAAGAAATCAAAACACAAAACTAAATTAAAATTGTCTTCCAAGAAAAAGCTCTCAAACCCCACAAGGACGGCGACGAATTTCTCAAATTCTCAATTGTCTTCCAACTATTCTCAAATTCTCAATTCGATAAAATGTTCAGGTTTATTGCCACAATTTACTTTATATTTATTGACACTGTACTACATTTAGTGCTAGCTAGCTGCCTTCAACTTCCCTTTATTTATTTTTATTTTTCTTCCGAGGTCTGCGTAGTGTGTACTTAGCAGATGATGACTTGTGTAACTAGTGTTAAGTCAACGTTAGACTTACAGCCATCACTAACCCGCATAATTCAACTGCATTAAACAGAAAACAATAAATTAATAATATAACCGTAACATCATTAGTGTCGAGTCTCATCTATAAACTCTATCTAATATCAATAACCCACGATGTCAACTATTTTTATTTGTAAGATGTAAAATTGATTGGATTCCATATAAATGAATTTCATACTTGTAAGAACTAGGTCGATTGGGCTAGACCAATGTTCAAAATATCGGGATATATCGGTGATATATCGCCGATATATCGTTTTTTGAAGAGTCTCGGTAAAATATCCGTTGTAATTGTTATCGTTTTATAAATATCGGTAAAATATCGATGATATATCGACAAAATATCGTTTAGTTAAAAAATCCAAAATATCGACAAATATCGACAAAATATCGTCCAAATTTGAAAATATCGTTGTTTATTTATTTTTTTATTTTATTTTTTTATTGATTATTTCTTATTATTTATACATTTTACTTATTAATTTTACTTAGTATAATGATATTATCAATATTTCTTTATTTATATTTTATTATACATATAAATATATGTATGATACATAACGTATTATATATATAATATCTATACTAAATTACTAATAGACTAAATAATTAAATATATAATACTATTCTTTTTTTTTTTATTATTTTAAAGAATATTTGTAATGTAGTAGAAAAAATATTACAATTTCTTTGAAAAAATATTTTATTACATTTTTTAATATTGAGAAAGTAATGTAAATATTAATAATGTATATCTATAAGAAAAAAGTTATAGCTTATAGGTATATTTTAAATTTGATTGTTTTATTATAAATTTAAAAATATAAATAGTGGTACATATTTTATTATATTTTGTTATAAGATTTTTGTCGATATATCCGTCGATAATCGATATATCATCGATATATCACCGATATAATCGGTAGTCGGTATTAAAATTGTTATAGAATATCCGTCGATATATCCGTCGATACTTGATATATCCGTAAAATCAGAACCTCGGTATGAGTATCGGTATCGATATTTTGAACATTGGGCTAGACTATGGCATTGGATATGATAAATTGTGGTTGTAAATTGTAATAAATAAGTTCACCCACATTTTTAATAGTGAAGAAATTATTATAAGAGGTGTGCAGAGTGAGGTGGCAATTGGCAAGTGATGAGACGGGGCATGATGGGCTCCACTCTTTTTTTTTTTTAAATATTGTATTATATAATTATATAAGCATTTGATAGTGTTCGAGTTTTCCATAGTACACACTAACTCAACGTTTACTCGTCGATGTACATTTCGCTTTGATCAGAAATTAGAGGTACTCACACAGATTGCTTGCACATGAAGTTACTGCAATGGTTATCTTCGTAAGTCGTTCAAAAATTGATATAACAAAATATATATATATGATAATAAAATATACCGAAACTAAAATATGCGCATTTGTAATTAATAACAAATCACACCTACATTCACAAAATATATCGAGTCAAAATACTTAAACTATCTTTTATAATTTTTCTAACAAATATTTATGATAAAATATATATTTTCAAAATAAATATACGCATTTACATAATTAAGTATATAAATATCACACTCATTCTATGAAAATGGTACTCTACAAAATAACTAAAGATCAAAAAATGATTTCTTTGTTTATTATTTTTTAAAATATGTTTATATCAAGATGTTTATTTTGATCATTTTCTATAATCATATTTAATCGAACGCTAAATCTAATATTTTTACTACCAACAAAAACTAACTTAAAGATTGGTGCCAATATCTACAGTTTCAAAGAATGAAAACTTGCTAAGTCATCTGGAGTATTTTTTTAATTTTATATACATAGAAAATTATAATAGTCATCCAATCTTATGTGCGACATTATTAATTTTATATATATTAGCCCCTGAAGAAATTTGCAGGCTGCATTCCTCAATCATACTACGAGCTATGTGTCTATTGTTAAATGAAATCATATTTAATGTTCAAATTAATCTGCTTAACAATATTTGGTTGACTTTTTATATATAATTCGTTAATGTCAATTCAAATGTGCAACTCAAAATGAGAGAGTTCAGCCAATGTCTGAAATTGAAGTTCCAATGGTAACCACATAGGGAGGACTACAATTTCTAAAAGTAAATATATGTTTTTTTTTTTAATTATTAGAGCGCTCTAAGTAAATAGTCAAATTAAAACGTTGAAATTTTAATTTAACCAACATTTCATAAGTTTGATATAAATAGTCATATCATAATGTGACAAAGATTTTAAACATGTAAAAAAACATATTTTGTTTTCAACTTTCAAACGTGCACATTACGAGTTACTCTGAACGAAACCATTTTACTCCAATCACACACTCATCTACGATGATTAATTTCAGGTGTAATTCAAATACCTTCAAGTATAAGACCATTGTTAGTAATACCAATAGCCAAAAAAAAAAAAAAAAAACACTCATTACATTTCCAGTGTAGATTTTTTATTTTTATTTTTCCTTTCAAAACCAAGGCTTTCATATCCGACGCACGTTAGATGCTCCCACTCTAGGGAGCTTGACTTTCAAACTTAACTGAAACACATGTGAGTGACGTTTTTTGGGTACGTATTATTCAGGTCAACTGTCACTCCTTGTTCCTTTTATTTATTTATTTTCGTTTAGTTTTCATTAATGCTGTTGGTTGGGGGAAGATCCGCAATGTGAAATACTTCTGCGGTCAGCAATACCATCATCAACCTATCATCACAGTAATAATATATATTCTGGGATTTTTCAATTAAAGATATTCGTAAGTAATAAACGTTGGTCAAAATGTCAAATAAGTGTTTATATCAAATCATGCAAGAGAAAAAAGAAAATCAAAACACCGTGCATGTGCCCGTACATATATTCCCAAATATGCCCATCATATGTCGCGTGACTACAAAACTACCAGTGTTACGAAGCTATATATATAAATGCTTTTAATTCCATATAATCCATGAATCTAAAAGTAAAACAAGCACACCCTTAAGAAAACCGAACCCAATTATTGTATTAAACCGCCGTTACAACACTACACAAATACAACACACCAACAGATCTCTGAAACCCCTTTCCTATCTTTATAAGTCACCCCTGTCTTTCTATTTCTAACCCTGTGTTTCCAGTGATCCTGAGCTAATAAGCAAAGCCATGGTCGTGAATGGTACTACTCTACATACGTTATCTATATTTCCAGTTTACAAAACACTATACGTACCGTGTTAAAGTCGACATACACATATGCCTAAAACGGTATGAAGCAGAGATACTTCTTCTTCTTCGCCTTTCTCTTCCTTCCCGAAGCTGCCGATTTCACATCCTCGTCCGAGACAGCTTGATGATCTCGAGAAGTCGATGGTCTTCCCTCGTTCCCCGAATCAGACCCCTGACTTTTGCCCGAACTCTCGACCTTATCCGAGAGCTGTCTCTTGATTTCTGGCTTGTCTTCGCTTGGTGACTCGTGAGCTGTACCTTTAACCAACCACATGACATAAAAAAAGATGACCCCAAAAACATAGAATTATATCATGGGAATGGAAATATAAATGGCATTGGAATATATATACCTTTAGCTGTAGAGGATGGACTAGGGACCATCTCGTTTGGCCTAGAAGATTCATCGTGGGCTTCCAAGTCTTGCATGAGATCGAAATCAAAGCATTCACCGGACGACATACTCATGCAGCTTGAATCCGAGCTAGAAGAACGTGACGCGGGAGCCTCTAGATCCAGAAGTTCTAAGTAGTCGCCTCCATTAAAACAGTCGTCCTCGGCTACAAAATCCGCACCATTATCGGCCACCTAAAATACATGGACAGATCAACATATCACATGTTTTGTCTATGTTTGTATGTATGAACTAATGAGTCATGAGCGGATCTCTATTTTCTGTTTTTATAAATATATTGCTGCAACACGGGAAATTAAGAGATCTCAGACAAGAAAATATGTTTTGACTTCGAATCAGCTAAAGAATTCAACAACATTTCTGCTATGTTATTGTGAAGGGTGAATTAATGGTATTTATGTACCTGAGACTTGCTAGTAGAGCTTGCCACTTGATCATTTTTGGCATCAGGAGAAATTGATAGGGCAATCGTTCGAGGCTTTTCATCAACAGAAAAGACATTGCAAAGTAGGCAAATTTCCTGCAGAGCCCAACCAACTGACATTATAGGGTGAAGCGGAACAGTAAAACTACCAAGTTAGATTCCAAATCATATAGGGTCAGCAAATCTGGCTTATACCTTATCATTAATCGGTTGAGAAGATATCTCTCGAGTAATCCAGTACTCTTGCATAACCCAATCGGTTTTATTCCCAAGAGGAGGTTGACCTTCAAAGAATTCAAGAGTGCTTCTCCAACCAGTAATTGAAGAGTTGTGGAATATTTTACTTGCATCCCCTTCGGTCCTCCAGTACCCAAAATCCGCGTCCTTCTTCGAGTCGGATCGAATCATGAACCAAACCCCTTCTGTACAAATCAAGAAATCGCATTCATTGTTATATTTATATAACAATGTATCAAGGTTTGTGACTAAAAAAATGTATCGAAGGTATACCAGGTAAAGCCGAGGGATGATCTTGGTAAGGATTAACGTCTGAAACCACATTACTTGAAAGTGACGTTCCATTCGAGATTCCGTCCAAGAACATGAATATTTCCTTATCCCCGCCATAGAGATCGGCATCACTGGCCAGAGAAGCCGCCGGAGGACACATGACCAGATTGAGATGACTCAATCGAAAAGAAAACGCTCTGTGAATCCTAGAAATTGTAGTTACAGAGCACATTAGATACTATATAGTTCAAGTATGGGATTAATCATGAATGGTTGGCATAGCCGAGACCTTTGTAAATTAAAGAAAAGGGAAAAGATTTCTCGTCCACTTATTAATCCCAAATTGAACCCGAGTCCAAGACGGAGAAGAAACTACACATAAATACCATAGAATTCTCTTTTCCCCCAGAAAGATTAAACTACATTAATAGTCGTAAATCCGACGAGACCAAGACTTTCAAAACTCAATATCGTCAAGGAATCAATTGTTCGAAACACACGATCAAATCACTAACAAGAATAATTCCAAATTTGATGAATGAAATACGGTCATGCTCACTAGTTGACTTAGGTGACACGAGTCTACGACTAAAAAATTCAAAACAAAAAGGCAATCAATCATCATAGTTATTTCAAAACCAAATTTTCGGTCTCATTTTCTCATCATCAGCCAAACAGAATTCAAGAACGCAGCCAAACGGACATAAATAAAACGTTTATGAGAAATTTGCAATCACAAGATAAAAATTATGGCGAACAAACCATCAAACCGTCGATGAAAAGTAAGTTACGCTAACCTTTGAAGAGAGAGCGAATCGTCTGAGTCGTAAATCTTTCACTCGCAGAACTCAGGACAAGATTCTGAGAGACACGTATTTATAGCCTCCGAGTCCACGAGAGAGAGAGAGAGAAAACGAGAGAGAGAGTCACAAAGCATAACATAACCATGGTTAACGCGCGAATAGTATACCACACTTTACTCTCAAATTTTTTTTCATTATTATTTTTTAATTTATTTTCGTGGTTTTTCTCTTATTGTTTTATATACTGAGCTACGGAAACGTGGTAGTACGTAATTTGCTGACTTCACATAAAAGTGGACCCCACTTCTCCTCACTCTTTCTTGGAAGCTTCTCTCCCGCATATTTCATTTCGCAATAACTCGTGAAAAATTGACGATATTTTGACCAAAGGACAACTCTGACTCGAGCTATCTGCATCTGGGTTTTTTTCTGGACACATTTGAATGGATAAATATACTAACGATAATTAGATAAGATTATTTAATATATTTGACCTTAGTTAACTAATGTTTCCTTACATCAAGCCTGTTCAAATTTTTTGACTCCAACCGTCGACACAAAGCAATGGGACTAAGAAACGTAAAAAAATATAATATATATTATGATGATTGAATAATTGCAAGCCTGAATACATGCACAGGTTTGTGGCTTTAGAATTTTAAAAAAATTGTTATAAATATTCACTAGGACAAGTTACAACCAAAGTTTGAAATGCCATTTTTGCTGCGGTTTCAACATCTTAATTTACGAAAAATTGACGAGCTGATTTAAACCGAACGTATGAATCAGAGCTCATGAGTTCGAATCCCATGACTCACTCAAATTTTGCTTATTTAATAAACGACATTTCGGCGAAAAAAACGACAAAAAACGAAAAACGATGATATTCGGCGAAAAACGACGACGAAACGAAAAACTTGCTCTTCGTCCGCTGTTGACCCACCGAAATGGAAATTCCAGCCGAAATTCTAAATCCGGCGACATTTGATTCCTTGATTTACTTACATCAAGCCTGTTCAAATTTTTGTCTCCACCTGTCGACACAAAGCAAAGCAATGAGACTAAGAAATGTAAAAAAAATATAATATATATTATGGTGGTTGAATAATTGCAAGACTGAATACATGCACATGTTTGTTGTTGCTTTAGAATGTAAAAAAAAAATGTGTTATACATATTCACTAGGACAACTTACAACCAAAGTTTGAAATGCCATTTTTGTTGCGGTTTCAGCTTCTTGATTTACAAAAAAATCAACAAGTAGATTTAAACCGAACGAAAAAAAATGTGAAAAAATGATAATCGATATGCCGTTTTCCATGGAAAACCGACAAACCGATTAAAAACTTAACAGAAAAAAAAATATGGCAAAATATATTTAATATAGGGTAATTAAGCTAAATGACCTCCCGAAAATAAGCAATTTATTTTTAGCCCACATTTAGTTAATTAATGGTAAATAGCCATTGAGATTTATTTACAGTCAAAATGGGACAAGATTGCCCTTTGTTATTCCCGCCCATTTTGTGATCACGGTTATTAAATGTCATCGGCTCAAATATTTGGTCATTAATGATGGCGAAAATTGAGGAAAGTCATTATAACCGTATCCATTCACACGCTATTTACTACTCTTCAGGAAAAAAAAATTTAAAAAAAAAGGATTTGGCTGCCATCAATGGCCGAGCCCGAGCATCCCCCTCCTCTCTCTCATCGTCATCGTCTTCTTCATCTCCTTCTCCTATCTTCTTTTTCATTCCTTGCGCGCCATCAATCGCCGAGACTGAACACCACCCGCGCGTGTTCCAGCCGAGAAAACGAGGACAGCCACGAGCCGCCGAGAATGTCGGACTGAGAGGAGACACCGGGAAACGACGCAGAGAGCACCAGAGAGTTGATTTCACAGCCATATATGGTTCTGGCCGTGCATGCGTGTGAAATGGCCTCCAAGCTCCGCGAGAGGCAGCACCTCCTTCAGGCCGCCGCCACCACTAATAATCACGACCACCACCACGTCACCACCGCCGTCAAAGCGTCACTTCGTCCTCCTCTCCGCGATCTGCGTCCAAGGTCCCGATCTGCGACACCGCGAAGAACAGTTTTTTTTTTTTGTTCATAGAAAACATATTTACAGTATATTTGTGTAAATAAGAAGCATATTTATAGTATATTCATTGTAAATACAAAACATATTTACAGTATATTCATTGTAAATAAGAAACATATTTACAGTATATTCGTCTAAATAAAAACTGGAAAAAATTATGTAAATATTTTGGACGTTCTAAAATATTTTGGCGGCCAACTGAGATCATGAATATCGTAATTGTAATATTTGAATTGTTTTCCAGAATAAAGTCAATAAATGAGGAATATTTTGCAGATTGAATATTATATTTTGCCACAAAAATAGAAATTGATTGCCTAAGGTCAACCGGTACCTATAACTACTTTCCTAATCGGTTTCCTTCAACAAAATTTTTTAAAAAAACTGCCTTATTTATTTAATTCGAAATTTGAAAAAAAAAACTGCCTAATTAATTCAATCTGCCGAATTAAATAAGGGCAAAAATGTAAACCTAATTTATTTAATAAGCTGCCACGTAAGCAATATGGCTATTTACAGGAAATTAACGAAAAATTGGCTAAAAATAAATTACTACACATTTCGTGGCTTATGCAGCCAATTATTTGTTTAATATATGTATAAAGAAAATGCATTGTGTATATAACCTTTTTTTTAATAAAAATTTGTATATATATAATATTTTATAAATGTGTTAATAATGTAAATATATATGTATATATATACACGTAAATATTGTATCATTTTTCTTTATATACATTTTTAAAATTATTTTTTTCTTTTGTCTTAAATTAAATAACATACGTATAATAAAAAAAACTAGACTAACACAAACACGAAATTAGTCAAGTAGTTAGCACTCCTAACTTGGAGCATCACGTCTCAAGTTCGATTCTTGGAGACCATGTATATTTTTCTTATTTAGACAACAAACGAAAACGACCAAAAACAAAAAATGACGACGAAACGAACAAAAATTTCCTTCGTCGGTCGGATTATAGCGGCGCCATCGCATAAAATCGGCGAAAAATCGTGGAAATTTTAAACCTCAACTACAAAATAAAAATACTAAATCTACATTTATATAAAGTTTTTTAATCGCTGACATTCTGAATCCCTAATTATAAATATTGACCGTCGGAGTAAAACATAAACTTAGTACATTAGTTAGATTTCGGTTTTATTCACTTTTATTTTTTTATTTGTCCATAACTAAATTAGATTCAGTTGTATTGTATAAGATGATTATCTGGTTTCATTCCCTTAAATGGCTAATATACCTCAAATATAAAATTAGGTAAGTAGCCAACTAAAATGTCTGTAGTTGCTATATAGTCAACGTTTCGTAAATCTTAGGTAAATAACTATGAAGTAGACGTGACATTCTTGCTTTGCCATATTTACCTAAAATTTACAAAACGTTGGCTATATAATAATGTGAAACCGTAAATATGGCTATATAAGTAATAATAGTATAAACATATAGACTTCTTTGCAACGTGGAATAAAAAAAATTATAAATAATATTACAAAAACAGTCAATTCATTTGCAAAGGTCACGACTTCACTGCAATTGTCATAAAACATACCAATGATTACTTCATTGGTGAAAATATTTAAGCACGGTGGTTCAATTGTTGGAAACAAAACATTTGTTTTTTTTTACAATAATTTATTTTTCATTCATTAAAGGACAAAAATAGTATGTTGTGAGAGAATGATTGGGAACATAGTTCCACATGAAACAAACACTAAGGATTTGAGCTCCTTATATATGTTCTAATTTATAATTTTTATTAAATGATACGGAGCATAGAAAGTGCCACTTGTCACTCTCTCGCACGCGAGCGCGGCGTCAGCGTTACGGTTGAGCTCGGGCGTAGAGGTTTTAGTGGCTCTTTGTAGGCACACTTATGGCGTGATTCGCGGGCTCTCGTGGCGGTTACCTTACCAACGGTCGTGTCCTCTGGCATATTGATTATTTTTTAGTGTTCGTTTGAACGAACAGTTGTGTCGTTTGGAAACGAACGGTCGTGTCATTTGCGACTATAACTGTTTTCAAACGAACAGGTGCGACTGTTGGTCGTTACCTTTTCGCGAACAGGTACGAATTCCTATATAAATCATGTGGGGTTTCTGGAATTTGTCACTTGCTTTTCAAACATATATATCTCTCTCTCTAAAACACGTTTTTCAGAAAATCGTTCTTGCCTACGTTCGGATTATACTGTGTCTTGGTGCAGTCAGAATTCAGGCTTGTCGTATCCTGCAGTATTCTTGTTTTTTACCTTAAAATATTTTCGAGGTGCAAGAAATATTATAAAGAAAGCGCATCTCATTTGGGATTCAAGCCCAACAGCTTTCAACTTCGAATTATTTCACGACATAAATTTTGTTGCTAAAGTAGGGTAGAGTATATTAAATGTGATCATAATATAGTTTGTGAAATAATCAGTCAACGATTTGAGATAACAACATTTTGGTGGGACAGAGACCAAAAAATCACTTGCTAATTAAGTTTAGTTTGCTAATTAATGATGCACTGTGGCTGTTAAAAAAAAACACTAGGGATATGGTGTACGCAGATCTCTCAATTCAAACATGTCCTATATTATTGAGGTCTAATCAATATTACAAAAAAATTACTTGAAACTTATTAAAATTTCAATTGAAACTATCCTTTTTTCACACGCATAAAAACCAGAAGCTCACTCCCATTAGGTGACTTTTTTTTATGAAAAAAAAGAGATTCAATATACTATTATGTAGCAAAATTAGTGGAGAAAATCTATTGTACAAGAACTTGATCAAAATTTTGTTTTGGTTCAAGTATAAAATAAATTATAGATTACAACAGCTATTAATGGGTACGTCTTAAACTATATTATGATACATATATTAAAGAAAATTGATATCATCACGTGTTGTCTAGTGGTTTGCACGACAAACCTGTAGCGGTTGGCTTTGAGTTCGGATATATGGTACGCATTTATTTTGCCAAAATCGAAATAAGCAAAAAGAATGACAAGGCGCAAAAATTAACAATATAAACAAGACAAAGGACATCGGACGAAAATTAAAAAAACGACGAAAATCGTTAAAAAGACAAAAAACTTAAACGACAAAAATTGTTAGAAACGACAGAAACATTAATAAGACAAACAATGAAAATCGTTAAAAACGACGGAAAATTTAATAAACAAAATTGTTAGAAACGACATAAACATTAACATGATATAGGACAAAAACGACATAAAATGAAAAAAGACGAAAATAATTAAAACAAAACAGAAAGCGAAAATTACGAAAAATCACTAGAAACAACAATAACATGAAAAAGACGAACGAAATAGGATGAAAACGCCAAAAAATGAAAAAAACACAAAAAATGTAAAAAAAAACAAAAAACGTTCATAGTGGTTTTAAGTGTGTAATTGGCATGGCCTGCTAATAAGAAGTAAGAAGAACTGAAACTGAGGTTACTTTCAAATGAGTAATAAAACAAGTGATCGGGAATTGATGTAACTCAAAATGAATGAACACATAATTCACTAAATTACATAGTATTTAAAATAATTCCTAGAATACCTTATAAATGGAATATTCCGACAAAGTTACTACTTCCTTTTTTCATGAATATTATTTTCGTTCTATAGCTATTGTTGTTTTCTATACAAATACATGAAGTAAATTGCATAATAATTCATAAGAAAAAAAAATGATATATCATAAGAAATGTTTAAAAATTGAGGTAAACCAAGTAATAGGAGAGTTGGGTTTTATGTTGAACCGGGTTACAAACACTCCGGCCCAATCCGCTTTGAATTCCACACGTAATGAGCTCAATATTCCAGTTTGATAATGGCGGGAGAGTTGCTTCAATCTCGCCGAGGAACCCTAACAATGGAGATTTCGAGAAACCGCGAAAAGCTCTCCAAGTTCTTTGATTCTGGAATTTACCGGTTCGAGGACTCAAATTCCTTCTTCATCGACCCGGTTCGTGTTCTCAACAATTCCTATGCGCGGTTTAGGGTTTGTCCTTCGAGATATTACTCCCGATTTTTCGAACCGGTGGATAAGGAGCCGAAGGAACCATCTTCAAATTCGAAGAAAAGGAAACGAAATGAGAAGAAGAAAGAGACACCTTACGAGCTCAATGAGAGAGAGCAATCAGCCGATCGCCGCCACCAGGTAATCGCTTCTTGGTTCTTAATCGTAGCGATTCTGAATTTCGCCGTTTTTTTGTGTGTGTTTTATATATATAGTGTAAACTATTGAATATCAGGAAGCGAAGCCTCTGTTATTGAAGGCCTGTGAGTCCATGCTTGGAGCGGATTATCTTTTGGAGTCTACGAGAGATTCGAGAAAGGTTTCGCGTTCTTCGCAGTCTCCTTGTAAAAGTGCTATTCAGCAATCTTTCGTTGATCTTGGGCGCGTTTGGCAAGCTCATTTGTACGACATTACTCTCAGATTTCATCGGAGTGGCAAATCAATTGAAAATGGAGGTACGCTTTGTTTCCAAAACCATGGAATTCGATACTGGTGCCGTGATGAACTGATAAATGAATTTGCGACGGGTATAGATTTTGGAATGTGTTAATGCAATTGTAAGGATTTGATAATTTTTTGATAATTTTCTTGTATCAGGTGGTCCTACCACGCAAAGCTATGAACGAGTTGTCCTTTTGTTTAATAACTTAGTCGTTAATGAGACCGGTGACGAAGTGGAAGCTGAGTTTATAGACACTCGCTACATTTTACCTCGCGATAGTTGCTTCTACATGGTAAATTAGTCTTTTCAATCCATGCTTTTACTTGAGATTCTTTACGACGCTGTTCTGAAATGTAGATTTTTACACTCTGTTGATTTATGCAGTCTTTAATTCCTTAGAGACAGATTCCCATTCTCTGCCTTTGAATCCTTGACTTACATTTTCTTCTTAATGTTTTGTCATGTGGATGGAAGTCTGATCTGAAGGAGGTTCACAATCTTATTCCTGGTAATCATTGGGTATGAAAGTTGGATATAATTCTACACAGTAGTTCTGCTATGTGAGTTGAGTAGTCCAGTTTTGTAGCTTACAAAATGTCTCGAATAAGTCTCTCTGCATTCTTATCTGATATTGTTGTATCAATTATCTTTTCTATTTTCTTTGTAAGCAGCCAAAAATGATTCTGGCTTTGATCTCATTGTGATTGATCCTCCGTGGGAAAATGGAAGTGCTCGTCAGAAGTCGAGGTGTTTATCATAGTTCTTAAGACTTTCCTACTTCATGAAAATATTTCGTGTTGGTTCTTCTTTTAGCTCGGATGATAATCATCTTCTTTAATGCTGTGTTGAGTCAGGTATCCAACTTTGCCAAACAGATATTTTCTTTCACTTCCTATCAAGCAACTTGGTCACAAAGACGGAGCACTTATAGCCTTATGGGTAACTAATAGGGAGAAATTACGCCGCTTCGTTGAAGAAGAGCTATTCCCTTCCTGGGGAGTGAAATACATGGCTACTTTTTACTGGTTGAAGGTGATCTCATTTTCCGTTTGAACTCTGAACAAAAATGACTCACCTTCATTTATTTATCTATTTTTGGTCACTGAGGTATTGTATTTAGATTTCCCGTTTCTTCTCAACTGTTTCAGGTAAAAGCAGACGGTTCACCGATCAGTGACTTAGACCTTTTTCATCACAGGCCATACGAATGCCTTCTTCTTGGACAGTGTAATACAGATGTGAGTTCGTAATCTTTAAGATCCTGATTGTGTTTAATATTTTTCTTGAATTTTATCTTGTTTACACAACACATTCTATTTCTATCTCGCAGGTCCTCGATTCCAATAAAACATCACGTATCAAAACAATACCAGATAACCAAGTTATCATCAGTATACCCGGCGATTACTCGAGGAAACCCCCAATTGGAGGTATTCACTCATTTCTCTTTGAACACAGTTCTTCCGTTCACTTGTCTGGGAAATAAATCCATTCTAGTTTCTTTGTCAACAAACGTGTCGGACTCGGGCAATTCCCTATGTTTTTCAATATTTGATATCTATGTAGTCAGCTAAGTAAAAAAATCGAGTCAAATGTTCGATACTCCAAAGAGTTCATTATTGTTGAGTGAAGTTAAAAAGACATTGGCTTATCTGAATTCTTTGTTCCAAAAATTCTTAGGTATCCTTAAAGAGTACGTCACGGGGCATGGTCCTAGTCGTTGCTTAGAACTGTTTGCGAGGGAAATGAATCCGGGTTGGGTTTCTTGGGGAAACGAACCTCTTCGCTACCAAGAGTCAAGCTTCTTCTATAATAACGAAGAGGCGAGAACTAGTAGCGGATCACCATTACATGGGGCCCAAGATTAATACTACATGGTGATGATCCTCAAACTACTTTTCCTCATCATGTAATCAAATTGGTTTTTATTTATTTTTTATTTTTTTCCCAAGTCTATCAGATGTTCTATCCATACACGTCTTTAACTCGGGACTGTTTTCGTAACGAAAAACTCTTTAACAGGCAAAGAAAAGAGGTCACGTCTAACAGGAAGAAGATATAATCAACTAACTTGGCACTATTTTTTTAATGTGTGTTTAGTATTTAGTTGTGCTCTGCATCTAGACTAGGGAGAGATGAGCACAGTTGATTAGATTTTATGAGGTGGAAATGAATTGGAGATATAAATCCAAAAGGGTATAGCACGCCTGGGGTTGGGCTAAGACGGGCCTAGCTGAAAGACATGTAGACACAAACTAACATCTCCACTGTGGGCTTTCACTTTGAAACTCAAGGGTGAGAGAGGATTAGAGAGAGAGAGAGAGAGAGACATTAAAAAAGCTGACTTGTTGTGGGACCCACAATCCCCTATTGGCAATTATTAGGTCATCAGAAACAAAACCGTTTTCACATAATCTCTCCACGCGCCTTAAGCCCTTTCTTACTCTGTCTTTATACCCTGCGGTCACCACCATCTGTGCACAGTCCCATATCACATCAAATTCCCCGCCCATTACTGATCCAACGGTCCTAATCATCATCTAGAGTAGCTAATTGCTTCTTCAAAATCCATTGATTCAATTCACACCACATGGAAAAGCGTGTTGTATTTTCAGAATATGGTTAATCAATCAGCAAATTGTCTAGGAATGATTGAATGAAACAGTCATAAAAAAAAGGAAACTATAGACATATTATTATTTTCTTAGCATTTAATACAAGAAAATAAGACATAGCTAAAAGGTAAAAGACCAGTCAAATGAGGTTTTAATTATATGAATTAAAAGCAGTCAAATGGTATGCCGGAACTTATTAAAGTGAGTGTTAACTCTATGGTGCACTCGCCCACAGGCTAGCGCATCCCAAAAATTATAAGCTTTATCTTTCTTTTTTTCGCTCTCATACCCAGAGGGGAGAGAGAGAGAGAGAGAGATTCTTCTAATACCAGCGAAGAAGCGAAAGCGCATTCCTCGTGAACACAACTCTATTCTTATTTTCCTCTCTCTCTCTCTCTCTCTCTCTGCTCTGTGTGTTTTAAGGGTGGAGATAAATCAGCTGCGACGCAGTGCGTGGTGGCCGGGAAAAGACTATGACGTCAGACGGAGCCACGTCGGCGTCGACGGCTCGTAGAAAGCCATCGTGGAGGGAGAGAGAGAACAACCGGCGGAGAGAGAGGAGGAGAAGAGCCATAGCGGCGAAGATATACACAGGTCTCAGAGCTCAGGGAAACTTCAATCTCCCCAAACACTGCGACAACAACGAGGTCTTGAAAGCTCTCTGCGTCGAAGCTGGTTGGACCGTCGAAGAGGACGGCACTACTTATCGCAAGGTAATAATCCTCCCTATACACCCGAATCTGTTCGTAGTAGATCTGAACTTGCATTTCGCATTTCATCGCTTCCTCTGATTTCACTGTTTATCTGTTCCAAAAATGGAAAATTCGCCGTGTGTTTGTTTCCGGATCCTGTTCGTCAGTTGACCACGTTTTTTTTCCTTGCGATTTCTCTTTTGCTGTTTCACTAAGCTTGAGCGATACGAGTTAATAGTACTAGTCAGTCAATCTTTTGATCAAAACGAATATAAAAACGGAAATAGAAGCCTGTGCGAACTCTAAAAGATCTGTACTTGTTGTACCCAAGATCTCCAAAGAAGTGAAAGTGTGGGTTCATTCACAGGGATCCAAGGCACCCCAAAGTGACGTGGCGGGGACTTCGACGCGTGCGACGCCGTACGCTTCCCAAAACCCGAGCCCGATGTCGTCGGCGTTTCAGAGCCCGATTCCGTCGTACCAAGCGAGCCCGTCCTCGTCATCGTTCCCGAGCCCGTCCCGCCACGACGGGGCTTACAACCCGTCGAACCTCATTCCCTACCTGCGGTCCTCGCTCCCTCCGCTGCGAATCTCGAACTCTGCTCCGGTGACTCCGCCGCTCTCTTCCCCGAACTCCTCGAGGAACCCGAAGCCGCTCCCGAACTGGGAAGCCCTGGCGAGAGAGTCCATGGCCTCCTTCAACTACCCCTTCTACGCCGTGTCCGCTCCGGCCAGCCCGACCCGCCACCATAACCATAACCACCACCACCACCACCTCCAATTTCCGGCGGCCACGATCCCCGAGTGCGACGAGTCCGACACCTCCACCGTGGACTCCGGCCACCACTGGGTCAGCTTCGGGAAGTTCTCCGCCGGAATGCCGCCATCTCCGACGTTCAACCTCGCGAAACCGCCCGTGCCCGCCAAGCCGGTTCCGGCGGGAGCTCCGGCGGGGCCCGGGAAGGAGTTCGACTTCGGGGGCGGTCCGGTCAAGCCCTGGGTTGGGGAGAGGATTCACGAGGTCGGGTTGGAGGATTTGGAGCTCACTTTGGGGAACCGAAAAGCGGCTCCGAGTTAAAAAAAAAAAAAAAAAAAAAAAAAAACTCTTTGCTGGTTTGTCAATGATCTTTGGGTTCCTTCAAGTATTGAATTCCATTCGCATCATATTTCTATTTTTTTTTTCCTTTTAAAATCATGGTTAATCCATTTTGAGTTTGAATTGTTTTTGAGTTATTATGATCATGTCATGTAGATATTATTGCCATTACATACTCTCGGAACCCCCATAGAAATTATAAGAAGAAGAAAAAAGATATACTTGTTATTGTTATTATTGAAAAAGAACAAAAGAAATCGTTTGCAATCAGCCAATCAATCAATGGCCAATATATATATCATTCAAGTGGTTTGAGTGTGGATTGTGATTCTTCCCCCTTGACCAATAAATGGGGGCCTTCTTAATGACAAGCCATGTTCATGGTCCCTCGCTGCTATACTATATTAAGATGTGAGAGAAGATTACAGGGCTTTCTTTATGTTCACAAGTGTTGGTTTTATTATTACAGGTATAACGACCTTTAGGGCAAGCCATTTGAATTTGTTGCCTTCTGAGGCAGGTTTCTTCTGTTGCCTCATTTCATGTATCGTTTACTTTTTATACCAAAAGCACCAACATTCCCACGAGTTCCCATACTCTCTGTCTCTCTCTCTCAACAATTATTCATCACGTGCTACAACATACTCGCACTAAAAGATGTTATTTACTAACTTGAGTGGTTTATCTGATTATTGCCTTGATTAATAGAATGTTGAGTAAAGTAGCGACTGATTTTATTAAAAGAAAATGGCAAATGATGAATATAGCGAGTTACACAGAAATCACTAACACACTGAGAGTAAAAAAAAAAAAAAAAAAACCCTTCTAACTTGTCAAATCAAAACCCAAGAACACAAACTAACACGACTAAAAAGCTGCACAAACCTACAATTATTATTATTACAATAGTTTTTTTAAGATATCTTAGTCATGGGGATCGGTGTGATTGATTAGTTAAGTAGCTGAATGATTAGTGGACACAGTCAGTTTCAGTATCAGATGATGATAAGCTTGCCTTGCCGAGAAGAGCTTCGCACAGTTTCTCTTCTTGCTCTCGTGATTTCTCGGCATTAACGGCGTCGTTGCAGCAAAGGTGGTATCTGAAGCAGGCTGTGAGGTGGTCGTTGACGATGCCCGAGGCTTGCATGAAGGAGTAGATCACTGTGGGTCCCACGCACCGAAAGCCTCTCGCCATCATGTCTTTGCTGATGATCTCTGCTTTCGGGGACTTGACCGGCACTTGACGCGCGTACCGAAGCCCGTTCCTGATGGGCTTCTTGTTCGTGAAGCCCCAACAGTAATTGCTAAAGGAGCCCAACTCTTGTTGAACCTGCAAATGGATTAGATGAGACAATCAATCATTCATTCATTTCATTCTATTCTTCATCACATGCCAACATTTATTCTTCTTTTTGGTACTGAGCTAATAATAATAATAATAAGGATTTTTCCTGAAAGAGAGGAAAGCTTTCCATTTCAGATAAACACACATTCCGCACTTGATGCTCTGCTCTAGATGGCATGGCACTCAATAAACAAAGGATTCCAAGTTATGTAAGTGACTTGAGTATTTTTACCTTGAGTATTTGCTTTGCATTTTCCACAATAGCACGAAGCTTTGGTTCGGATAGCACGAGATTTCCGTTCACTTTCAGAGACATCAGCTTTTTCTCGGTGAATTGAGCAATGGAAGATGGATCGAAATTATAAAATAATTTCCTGCAAAAAAAGGGGGGTTCAATTGATATGATAAGATCAAATATGTGAATATATGCCCTTTGTTTTTCTTCTCTTAGTTTAGGAAGTCCATGAATTATATACCTGAAGATGTCCCTTTTGCTTAGAATTGCCGGCCAAGAGAGTTCAGCTAAAGCCTGTGAGAAGACGAGCAATTCGAATAGTTTCTGGTCTTCGTGAACTGGAACGCCCCACTCTTCGTCGTGAAATGAAACGTATAACGGGTCTGTTTCGAGAGCATCAATCGTGTCATATAATAGAACCAGAGTGAATATAAAATCTCATTTGAGTAACAAGCATTATCACATCCGTGATCTTGGTAGATTTAAGGTTCTTGGCCCACAAACACCAACAAACTCGTTGGTAGTAAACTTAGATTTCTTACTTCACGTGCTCTAAAGGACACACTTAATGAACCCAAATACACAAAATTGGCATACAGGGTATTATAATGCGTGGTCTTAGTTGTAACCACGCTGTCTAACTAAAAAACATTAAAATGTTCAGCGTTATGTATTTCAGGCTTCAGCTACACCAACACTACTATGCAGACTTAAATGATGTAATTCACCGACAATAATGTACATATTGCTCTGTTTATTCGTCTTTGTTGTGACAGTTCCGTGATTTACTACAATTAATGAGATGCACAAATAATATCTCACGATTAAAAAATATTATTCCCGCCATATTTTATTAAAGCCTAAATTATCGATCCAAAGCAGCATAGATTATTATTATGTATATAAAGAAGGAAAAAACACCTAACACAACTATATTTATATACATATGCTTTAGCTTTACTGTTATAATTTTCAATGCCGTTTCCTATTTACGATTTTCAATCTCTTCGAAATCTAATAACGAAACAAGATCGAATTTCACAAGGAAGAAATGTCTATCAAGTCTCAAATCAATTGCAAACCAGCGTACTTTTTTTCAATTTTTTTATTATATAAATACCAATTTAGACTTGCACTCTTTAACTCTTTATTATATAAAATTAATACGACAATTCGGGGGAAAAAAAGAGCTTAAGAATTTACCGGAGTTCGATGTGATCCAATCGCAGCGTTTAGGCGGGCCAAGAATCTTCGACGCCATAGGCGAGACTTCAACTCCGTCATGCACGGGCTTCACAGGCTTCAATCCCTTGCGCTTCAACATCGGAGTCGTCGTCGATTTCTTCGAGCTCACCGTCTTGGCCAGAGAACCGCTCGAAGAAGAGTCCGAAGAGCACGAACTATCAACCGAGACATTGCTCCGAACAACCGACCGAGGAACTTCCGAAACAGGCTTTCTCGCCGCCGTCACGGCGGTTCTCTGCGGCGTCTTGTTCTTCTTCAGACTCTCGGACTTGTCCGAAACCCTAATATCTCGATTACCTCCAGGACCAAGAATCGCTCGCGGTTCGCAGACCGGTGACTGAAGCTTCGTCGCCACAGACATTTCCGATGAATTTGAGCTCTGAGTATGAATGAACGGGGAGTTTGTTCTTGTGTGGCACTGGAGGTAAAATTGGGAGAGCAGACGAGGGTAAAAAAGTCAAAAGAGAAGGTTCTTTTGCGAGAATCGAAATGGAGCTGAGAACTTGGAGAACAGAGCAAGCATGGGAAGTGTGAGAGAAGATTCAGAGCGAGCACAAAACGACGAAATAGAAAGAAGGGTTTTTAAAACGAGAAAGAACTGGGGTAAGGCGACTTGTAATAGCCGGTGACTTTGCTTTCGTGTCGGTCGGGTTTACCGTTTCGATTTGAAAGGGACGTTTGTGGGTTCGAGCAAAATATCGATTTTACCCCTTCACCACTATCCTCTAATTAAACATCCATCGCATTTGGGGTGTGTTTGATTAGATCTAAAAGGAAAAGGAGTAACACAGAGACAAAATATGTAAATTAATTATGATATAAATGACACACTTTCAGGTAAATTGACACATAGTAAAAAAAAAAAAAAAAAAAAAAAAGTTACTCGTGTCCTTCTATGTTTCTAACGATATGTTCTAATTTCTCGTACAAAAAAAGGATCTTAGAGCATCCACAATGGTAAGCTAATGTCAAATTAGTTTACCATGCCACATAAGCCATAGCAAAATATAATTTATTTAAATTAAATCATCCACAATGGTAAGCTAATTTATCATCTTGTTTAAGTTTATCCCACTTGTCATTTTCTATTTTTGTTTATTTTTTTATTCAATTTCCATTTGTAAAAACAATAAAATAATTACCAAAATAGTGTATTGGGTCCCATGTAGTTTGCTTAAGCAATTAGCTCTATAGAGCTAATTTCACTAGCCAAACACATAGCTAAAATGCCAAATAATGATTAAGCAAATAGCTTAACATTTTTCATAATTGCAAGCAAGGCCTTAAATTGTTAAGCTAGGAACCATTAATGTTGCTCTTACGGTTTTTACCGTTACAATCACCAATCAGTCTAAGTCTAACCATCATATGGTTGTAAATGAATATTAAGTCAAGTGGGACCCACTACTAGAGAGCATAAAAATACACCACACTGGGTCGGAGCTAGATACATAGAGTTATGTATTGTGTTACTGTAATTTAATGACGGTGAGTGGATTTTAAAGTATTGATATTGGATATTTATATGAAATTACAAAATTTCAAGGAAATTACGAAAGGAAATGAGATAGCATTTGAGCTGATTTGTAATCCCTATGTTTTCGTTTGATCCTCTATGAAACATAACAATTTGAACCGCTGATTGTTGTGAGATGCTAGAAAAGCAAAAATCCTTACTGATGGGGATAAATTGATATTCCCCACCAAAGATTTTTCAGGCACTAATTTTAACATTTGTATTTCCTCTAGTGATAATTGTAATTAGCATTAATTTGTTTAAATTTCCCAAGTAAAAAGCAGTCAAATAATCTTTCGCTTTCCGTTTTCACAAACTTTGAGGACTGAATTAGTCAATGTGTCAAATAGCACATCATTTCAAGAGAAAAACAATATCTTTCCTTAAACCACAAGAAATGAAAATCTTTGGTGCACTAAAATGCATCCAATACTAGATTATCCAGAGTAATCCATCAAGTAAACTGTTGGTACTTGAGCAAAAAAATAAGTAAGCTGTTGGTAATATAATAATAAAAAAGTTCAAAGCGCTTGTCGTAATGGATAAACTATTGGTTTGAGAGTGAAATGCGACTAAGGGTTTGGTTCCGGTTTTTTATGCAGAATAAATAAAAAAGCATTAAAGCCAAAAACTTAGGCCAAGAGTCATAGTCGTTTGGTGATGTAAAAAGGGTTACGTGAAGGATATGGATTTTTTTTTTTTTTTTTTGCTAAAGAAGTTAGGGTCTTCCTTACCGTTGAGTGGAAGAATCCAAAGTTTGCTCACTCACCAGAACATAAAAGAAAGAAGCAAATTCTGCACTTAGTGCGTTTCTAACGGCTACATTTCTTTGACTTGGTCGCCTCACATAGATTCACATTCACATTCACTCCATAGGTCTGGCCTTGAGGCCCAAGTTTCTTAGCTATGGGCCGCTTGGACATTAACTGGCTACTTCGTTTTCTAAACATTTTCTTAGCTATATGCCGAATTCGAGGATTTAACCTATCGGAGTATTAGCATAGTATATTTGTTATTATTATATTTATGTAGAGTTATTTTAATGTTTTATTTATTTATTTTTTATTAGAGTTATATATCCAAATTATTGTATTTTCTTCTTATTATTCAGACACTTCATTTTCTCTCTGAATCCCTAAAATCTTCACGGAGTACTTCTAAACAAGATGATCACGGATTCCTTCTTTGTTATCCAAACTCATCTTGTTTATCTCCATACTACTCCCGATGTAGATATTTACTATATGAACGATTGCGGCCGTGTGAAAATATGAGTGTCATCGAGTTTTGCTGCCACACTTTTTCAACCTTCTCCCCAAGTTCCATCAAGTCTAGTCGGAAGTTAGTTTCACTTTCATGTTGTAGATAAGTGAGCTAGCCGGGGACGGAGGCAGATACTGCCTAGGAGGGGCTGACTTATTCTTAAAAAAAAATTTACCTTAAAAATTTGTAGAATAACCCCCATAAATATTTCTTACATCCCCCCTAATTAACTTTTCCGGTTCTGCCCTTGGAGTTAACTACTCTTGTCCAAATAATAATCATTATCACTCTCATATACTTAAATGATAAATCATTCGGTAAATCAATGGATATTTCAAATATTGCTTGATTAGTATCCATTTCAATACCAAACTAAGCATTATAACTTTCGGATTCGAAGTACTTTTTCATTGAATTATAAAAAAAATTGAAATTTTTAGCTATTTAAAAAAAAATAGCCAGCAACGAATTTCTTAGGCATTCTATTATTTTCCTTATCTTTTATTCTTCTTGTTTGTGTTTAACTTGAACTTAATCTCTAAATGGTCCCTAGGCCGAGCTTGGCAATGGGTACCTCCTTGCTGGCCGTCCTCAATCTCGAGGGAGGGACAAAGCTCGGAATTAGCCTTTATAGGACAAGCGATAGAAGGGTTGCCATATAGATCTCGTATTTGTGAGATGACACAGTCGAAAGCAGTCTTGGGGATCGGGGCAAGGTGTGGCGATGTGGGGCTACGAGGTGCTTCTCCGGATGATTTACTCATTTAGTTTCTTCTCTAAGATTTTTGGAGCCTTAAAATCTAGTCAGGTTGGATGTGTAGTGTTGTTTATTTTTTGGCAAACTTTTATTTTTGACAAACAGTTTTCTTTGACAATGATGTTGTTACTTACCATTGTGTCACATATATGGTTTGAGTTAGTCTCTTTATATATGTGTTTTGATCTCAATCGCTTGAGAATGTCTACCAATAGAGATGTTTTAAAAAGTCGTTTGTGTGCTCGATTGACCATGAGTCTTATTAGTGGATGTAATCTTGATTTATGAGCGAATTTCCTTTAACAATAATAATAATAATAATTATAAATCTTGTAGTAAAATAACCGTTAAGGCTTTTCATCTTTCCCTAAAATGATAATGAAAATGAAAAGGACGGTAGAGTATAATAAAGTGAGTAACAAATTATTTGGAATATTTCAGACATCCCACTGATTTGAACAATAAAATAAACATGGATACTCGTTATGCTTGTACTACAACCTAGGCATCTGGTTCTTGCTTCTTGCTTTCTTCCATTTTTATGAGGTGACATGGTTACGGCTAAATTTGGAACTGACATATTTTAATTTGATCGGCATAAACATAAAATTGTGATCATAGGAAATAGCTCTTTGGTTTTATTTAATTAGCCATTTATGGAAATACCACCCAGGGTAGTAAAAAGCCAATCTGAATTTTGAAACACAAAAGAGGCAAGGGAATTTCCTATGTCCCTCACTGTTCCCTCCTAATTATTGATCGATCTAGCTTGATAGTTTCCATTACATGTACATATAAAACTACAGTTGTTGATTAATTTGAAGAAGAAAAAAAACAATGAATCGTAAAAATTGCTCTCAATTTAAATATCGGATAAAATTACCTAAAAAGTAATTTTAACGAACTGGAGTTTAATGTTCAGTAATTTGTTAGCGGAGTTCGAACTTCGAACATGGAAAGGCTGGCCTCAGTTCTACCTTCACATGAGTGTAGTTAACAGATACTATTTTATTTCTCGAAATATTTAAGAAATTTGTAACTTATTAGGTCATTCCAAATATTACATTTTGGATATAACCAACGTTTAGAAACTTATTAAAAAATAGTCAAACAGACGATGTAACACTTGAATAAGCCATTTGAATTTTTCATTTTGTCATTCATGCATTTTTTTTTTTTTTTTGCTATAATGATTCGCCACTTTTTCTTTTTCTCATACAATTTTTTTTCCTAATAAAAAATTCATATATTCCTCATATGAACTCGAAAATTGAATGATTCCAAATATTATGGATTCGTGGTGAGGAAAGCTTAAAAAATAGACCTATTATGTTGGATGAAAAGTCATGTCTTTTTTTTTTTTTGAGGGAATGAAAAGTCATGTCTACAGCTCTAGAATTCCGCCGCAGTCCACCATTGATACATTTACCGTTCACTGGCGAGAGGTGATTTTTTATCTTCATTTTCAAGATCAAGGCATAATAAACTTTTAGGATCGTTATTATCGTCGTCTCTTTCTTCTCAGTGATACTCAAAGCTTTTTCTATGAAAAACTAGAAATTTATGTAATTTTTTAATGGAAATAACTGAAAATTTTTCGAAATTTTTGGGGAATAAATGGAAATTCAATGAAGATTAGTATGAGTTTTTGGGTTTACAGAGAAAAACTAAGAAACGAAATTTGTGAATTTTTTTTTAATTAAGAAAGTATGTTGAAATTTTTCTAGAAATTCGGAGCCCATAACACTTGTCATTAATTGTCGAATTTTTTAAATTATTTATATATATATATTTTTTGTTAATTAAAGCATGTTTAATATGAGGATATTTAAGTCAAATATAATTGTCATTGACTATTTTTCTAAACGTTTGCAAACGTTGGCTACATCTCAATTTTATAATTTAGTTTTTGCTATAAATCTACAACGCCCACTATTTAACTCATGTAATTATATATGACGTATAGTGCTATACATATAGACATGAATAATATGAAAGAAAAATAGGTTATTTGATTGTGAAAAGGCCACAGAACACACCTAACTTGAATAATTCAATTCTATGAAACTTGATAAAAATGTTTGTTGAGAAATTTTTTTTTTTTTTTTCTTTTTCAAATTAATGGTAGGAATAATGTGTATAAATTTATTTTATTGCAAAAATAGATTTTCGAGCTATAAACTGGTTGATGTTTATATTTTTTTTCATTAAACTTTGTTTAGTTTAGATTCTTAATTATAAGAAAAATAATGGTTTAGAGTTAAACAATAATATATTTAAAAGAATACTTTAAAACAACTATCATATTTTTTTTTACGACATAACGCTTTAAAACACTATTCATCTCATTATTTCTAAGATATTTATTTTTACTTCTAGATAGCGCTTCTTGACCTCTTTAATTATTTTCATTTTTGGACGAAAAAGCTTAGAAGTATATATATTGTTTCACTATTCTGTATCTGTAACATATACAGATTACAAAATAAAACCAAACTTGACTTAAATAATTCAATTGAAGTGAATATGACCGGCACCACACAACACACATAACTATTGAACAATTCAATTTACTGAAACTTGATAAAATGTTTGCCCCTTCTACTTCTACATAACGCTCGCCTACTATAAGTCGCTGTTTTCTGCAATATTTATATTAAAAAAAAAAAAAAAAAAAAAAACCCAACTTGACTATTATCCAAGCAGATCTTTTTTTTTTTGGACGAACATCCAAACAGATTTTATATGAGTCAGACTTTAGAGACAGAAAACAATCGCGATAAGAAAAGATGCTCCATCCCAGCTAGACTTTCCAAGAATTAGTTATATAACTTATATGTGCCACTCTCAGACGCGTCTACCAATAAATTTTGGAACCATTTTCCATAAGGTTAAAAAATTTGGCCACCATATTTTACTTTTTTTTTTTAATAGAACGGATTTTTCATTAAAATTGAGTAAAAAACTCATAAATACAGGATAAAGACATTTTAGTTCATGGATCATCAAGATCTAAGTCGAAGTAGATCTAACACTAAATTCCGGTAAAAACACGTATGTGCAAACTTCCGACAACAGGAAGGATTACAAGCACGAATAGAACACACAAGAGGCTCGTTCAAAAACCCAAAGATTGGCGATGGAAAAATCCAACCAACCTCGGTCCGATAGTCACGAATAAGATGGCTCTTCAACCTACATAGATCAAAACCTAACAGAAAATTCACTACGGGAAAGGGAGCTGCGGCTACTCCGACTCCAAAGCAAAACATAACACAACAGTACCAATTTAACGCAAGACAAAGGAAAAGCAAATAACAAAAACAAACGCCTAAACTGAGGAAGCCATCCACAAAAAAGACCCAACTCAGATATGCTACCACACGCAATCCAGGCTCCCCACGAAGCCTCAGAAGGCGAGGACCACCCGAGAGAGAGAACCAACGCCGGTGGAGACAGCCTGGCGCCAAAGCCGCCGCTTCCGTGAGCCAGACGCAGTCGGCGGTCGCAGATTAGGAGCCAGCCGCCGCACAACGTCGACGAGATGGCGGGGTCGGCCAGGGAGAGGATCTTGCGGGGCGAGAGCCGAGGTCGAGAAACGAGGCGGCGTGAGGACTCACCGGCGGATCTAGAACGGTGGAGGCGTGTGAGCTCGGCGGGCTGAGAAAACAAAGAGGTGGAGATACACGAAAGCAACGCCAACTCCCGTGAGGAATCGCCCTCCCCCTGGACCGGAACCGTGACAGTGACGGAGTCCGAAATCCAGAGGGGCGGCGGCAGAGTGAAAAGCTAGGGTTTTCAGAAGAGGAAAACTTTTCGGGAGAGTGCGTTTTAGCTTCTGTCTTCCTATTAAACTCTACAGTGCTTCGAGACGAGTCATACTTTGATTTTATTATTAGTTACTTTAGTTTTAAAATAAGTTACCTAAGTAAAAATGAATTTACAACTTAAAAAATTACTTAAATATAAGTGATCTCACTTCCGCATCATCCCGATCTAGTCTTCATTCTCCAGGAAAGTATATATCAATAATTTTAAGCCCAATACCACCAGACGACATAAAGCTGACTAAAACACACAAGAATTCACGTCATTTATTCATTCAATTATTACCAATAAAAAAAAAATATCTACGTTATAATGACGTGCGTACAAGCATGATAATCATATATCATATATTTCCTCTCTCTATATATATCTAACATTTCTAGGGTTGCACATAAACAACCAATACACACTCACTCCACAAATAGACTAAAACTAACTTGCACCACCATGGTCGTGGAACTTGAGTCTCCGACGCCGAATTCATGCCACGTGGCGGTGGTGGCGAGCCCCGGGATGGGCCACATCATCCCTCTGTTCGAGTTCGCGAAGCGCCTTGCCGGCGAGCACGGCCTCCGAGTGAGCTTCCTGAACATCACCACCGGAGCCTCCGCCGCGCAGGACCACCTCCTCCGCTCGCCGATCCTCCCTCCGAACCTCCACGTCATCCACCTCCCGGAGGCCGACGCCTCCGCCGCCCTCGCCGCCGTCCCGGAAACCCAGATCCTGGCCCGCCTCTCCGTCGTCGTCGACGTCAGCTTCAGAGCCTCCCTCAAGCCCCTCCTCCTCGGCCGCCTCGCCGACGTCACCGCCCTCGTCATCGACCTCTTCTGCACCGCCGCCATCGAGATCTGCGACGAGCTCTCCGTCCCGGTCTACTCCTTCGTCACCACCTCCGCCGCGTTCCTCGCCTTCTCTCTCTACCTCCCGACCCTCCACGGCGAGGTCGCCGCCGACTCCGAGTTCGTCGACCTCCCCGGGCCCGTCAGGGCTCCCGGCTGCGAGCCCATCCGGACCGAGAACCTCGTCGACCAGGTCAAGAACCGGAAGCTCGACGAGTACGCCTGGTTCCTCCACCACGTCAGCATGCTCCCGAGAGCCGCCGGGGTCTTCGTCAACACGTGGGGAGACCTCGAGCCGGTCACTCTCCGCGCGATAAAAGAGGACCGGTTTTACCGGGACGCCCCGAGGGTGTACCCGGTGGGCCCGCTCGTGAAGCAGACGGAGGAGGTGAGCGAGTCCGGGAGGCGATGTCTGGCGTGGCTGGACCGGCAGCCGGAGAATTCGGTGGTGTTCGTGGCCCTCGGGAGCGGCGGAACCCTAACCCCAGGCCAGATAGAGGAAATGGCCTGGGGCTTGGAGCTCAGTGGCCAGAGATTCGTTTGGGTGGTAAGACCTCCTGCTGAAGTGCCGTTCGGCACTTTCTTCGACGCGGGGGAAAAAGACGCCCCCGACCCCTCGGGGTACCTCCCGAAGGGGTTCGCGGCTCGGACGGAGGCGAGGGGGCTCTTGGTCCCCTCGTGGGCCCCGCAGGGGGCCGTGCTGGGCCACGCGGCCACGGCGGCGTTTCTGTCGCACTGCGGGTGGAACTCGACGCTGGAGAGCCTGGCGGCGGGCGTGGCGGTGATAGCGTGGCCGATGTACGCCGAGCAGCGGATGAACGCCGCCATACTCTCCGAGCAGGTCGGGGCGGCGGTGTGGCCGCAGCCGGACCCCGCCACCGGGCTCGTGACTAGGAAGGAGATCGAGACGGCCGTCAGGGAGGCCGTGGAGGGGAAGGACATGCGCCGCCGCGCTCGGGAGCTCCGGGATAGCGCCGCCGCCGCGCTGCTGCCCGGTGGCTCGTCCCACGACGGCCTGGCACGTGTGGTCAAAGAGTGGACGTACTAGTGCGTGTTTGTACTGTTGTTGTTATTGTATTTGATTAATGGCGAATAAAATCAATGTGTGTATCTTTAATGCTTTGCTTGACTTTGTTTTTTTTGTGTACCTTACTTGCTTGATTTTGGCTAATGATAATTATTATAGTCGAATAATTAATACGCATGTTATACGTATCCAGGCATATATTTTTTATCGTATATTTTTAGATTTTTTTTTTCTTCTTCTTTTGATACAGTAGTCATAACACAGAGACTGGTCGTCGTAACAGCCAGCTATAGACTTATCTGTATGGCATTTTTCGCTTTCTGATAATGCGATGCAAAGTTTCTCTCAGCATTGTATTTAAATAATATATCATGCTCCGCGGCCTGAATATATGTTAAATATTAAGTTAAATAGTAAGTTTACGAATAATATAGGAACACTTCACTGTATACGTGGCGTGATTTCCCAGACCTGGATCAATTCCTGTATTTTTATATTATTATTATTTGGGACCGGGTTTCATCAACTAGTCTTTCAGCATCATATTCTCGTTAATTTAAACAACTAAAATAATCGCTACAGAAAAATCTGTCATTGCAAGATATTAAAATCTAATTTTGGCCGTTTGTATTACTTTTAACTAATAGGTTTAACTCATAATTTTGTAATTATGACATGTTTTTGTCATGATTTGTTAGTGATTACTTATTAATTATGTTAATGATTATTTTTCTTCTTCTTCTTTGAGATGAATAGTGATAGTTAAAATATTGTTTGATAATTATTGTAAGTTTGGTATTAAATTTGTATCACTTCCTCAAATTATATATCTATCTATATATTATAGAAAAATTATACGAACTAAACTACTTCGTTTCAAAAATCTTTAAAAAATAATCAATTTCTATATCCCTGTCAATATCTTCCAAAAAAAAAAATTTGAAACCCTAGAAAAAAAAATGTTGGTAGATATGTGGAACGCACCGTCAAGCTTCATGCCGACAAAATCAGTTCCATCTTCTCCGGCGAAACCCATCGGAGTTATGATAACTTTGTCAGAATCCTTCCATGTGGCCAACAAAGTCTCGGTCGGTCACTCCTTATGTTAGAGCAAAAAATGTTCAAGTAAGTCAGCACCAAGAAAATTCTTAATATTATAATAAAATTGAATTTTCTAATGTTATCTCTTCATTTAAATTTTGTGTATGGTGTAGTTGCATGGCAGGGATCCAGAAAAGGTGATTCCTCTTTTCTGGATAGTGATAAATTCCAGCGATAGGCGATAGAGTCGACATCGCTTTAAAATACATGGCTATCGTAATGACGTAGCAGAATAGGGCCAAGGAAATGGTTGAAGCCATCAAATTGTTGAGGCATCGGTGGTGCTCTGATCATGCTCAAGAATCTCTTGACAACATTCTTTTGGATCTATACAAGGTTTGAGAACCTTTTCAAAGCTCTATTTGTTTGAACTGTGTTTGTCATTCCTTTTTTCTCTCTAAGCTCATTTGATTTGATCTGGGGGTTTGTTTGCAGAGCTGTGGAAGATTGGATGACCGGGTGGGGCTTTTGAGGCATAAGTTGTTCTTGATAATAATAAAAAAAAGGCCTCACTTTCGACGGGAAAAAAACCAAAACCGCTCCGCTCCCTCTCTAGGAAAGAAATTGCATGAACGTCGGTATATTTGTGTTAATATCGCTATATTTGTGTTGATATCGGTAAATGAGCGCCGCAATGAAGACTAAAAGTCGGAGGAAAGAGATAAACTCATCGTTAAGAGAGAGAGAGAGAGAGAGAGAGAGAATTAAATGTGGTTATGGTCAACTCATTTAGTTATTATTTTTATTTGTAATATTGAAATATTTAATGAATGCTATTTTGGATATTTGATCTTCATTGATTTTTGTTAATGGTTATTTTGCAAAAATTGTAATATTAAAATATTTAAAGAATGGTATTTTGAATATTTGATTTTCATTAATTTTTTTTAATGGTTATTTTGCAAAATTGATAAAACTTTGGCTATTTAGAAAAACTTAAATTTGATATATATATATATATATATATATATAACGAAACCAATAGAGATCCAGGAGGAGCTATAGCCAACTTTTTTTTTGTTTTGCACTTTTTGCTAGTGTTTTTTTTTTCCAAAAAATTAGGAAAATAGCCAAGTTAAACGTTTGACATTGTTAAATAACCAACTTTTGGTAAATCATAAGTAAATAGCCATAAATAATGACGTGGCGTCGTGATCTAATATATAGAGGTGTCTATTTATCTAAAATTTACATCTGTAAATACATGAAAATGATTATTTACCTAAGATTTACCAAACATTAGTTATTTAGTAATATCAAGCGTTTAAGTTAGCTATTTTCCTAATGCACCTTTTTTTAAATAAAAAATTAACCTAACAATTTACATATCAGCCCCCACTAATTTTTTTTCTCACATATTAGTCTCTTTTAGTTTAGATTTTTGGTTTCGTCACTGATTATATTTAAATAAATAAAATTAATCGCAAATAATCAGAAGTCGTTGAAATTAATGGCAACAACGACAACTTATTTTGTAGGTGTTATTGACCAAAGTTACTAAGCCCTTTAAATTATTTGATGGTTGTTGGTGTAAGACTTCGTCCACTTAAAAGGTCCAATGGCTCTGGCCCAATTTTGAAGGCTCGAGTGAAGAGATACGAGGAAATGAAGCAAGCTCGGCCTATTTCAAGTACCAGATCGACGACGAGCTCAACATAAGATCTACTCAATGACAGATTAATATCTAATGCCACTTCTATGTCAAGCTCGTTGGACAACTCAACTCTACAACAGCTGGATAAAGAAGATTCAAGTTAGATTTGAAGTGTGTAACCAATGTAACTAATCAGAAACGTTACGGATTTTATAATCAATACGGATATAAACATTAATATTTGTATTTATATATGTAATGCTTGTATATCGGTACAAATACGTATGTGCTCGTATTCTCATACATATTTTAGCGCAATGTTCTCAAATTCACACATTTTGCTCTTATTTTCAGTCTTATTACTTCTAAGCCTTCGTTCTTACTTACATTATGTGTTTGAAAGTAAATCAATTTCTACACAAATAAGGATTCAGATTCGTCAGACAAAAATTTAGCCAATATAATCTTTAAATAATCCAATCTGTTTTTATGTGCATGCATGTATACATTGATTTTTTTTTGTTGCTTCAAGTGAGAGAGAGAGAGAGAGTTGAAGTTTTTTTTTTTTTTTTTTTTTAAATCAAATTTATATTACCCTATTTTTGTCTAAAACGTGATAGCCACGTGGTCAATGAACGGTTAATTTGACGCTAAATGTAACATAATGATTTAAGGTAAAATCATTATGAGGGAGCCACACTATTATGAGGGAGCCACGCTGCAATTTTTTTTGTTCGGAGACCACATTAATATAGGTCACATAGTCGAGAGACAAAAAATGTCATTTCTCCTTGTAACAATTGAGAAACAAGTATCTATATAGAGGAAAAGAAAAGTTTACTATTCACGCATACTAACTTCACTGTTCATTGTATAGTGTTTGGACGAAAATGTCATTATAAATTTTTAAAATTACAAAAATATCACTGAATAAATATAACTTTTTTAAACTTTACAAAATTACAAAACTGCCATGTCCTTTGCTTCGCATAATATTTACTTAAAGAAATTATTATTATATATATGTAAAGTAGGCTATACTCAAAATACTGTTCATTCTACATTACAATTGTTTTTTAATCAAAAAGAAAAAAGAAGATGTTAGACCTTAGGCCAACTCATACCACACGGTATATCATCAAATATAGTTCAAAATCTTCTCCAACCACACTGCAAATACAGCACTATATTTTAGTGTGTGTACAGTATCACGTCAAATTTGATGTGTTACTGTATCACACGGTAAAATGAAAAATAATAGTTTTTATATTATTTTAGCTTTAATTGATTACCAATTCCACTGCCAAACCAAATTTATTGTACTATTTTATTTGTTTTAATAATATAGTAATGAAAATAGTATTTTTAGTGTGAAATTTAGTGTTGTGAGTGGAGTTAAAAAAATTTAGTGATAAAAACACACAAAAATAGTGTGATTTCAAAATAAAATTTAGTGTTAGGGTTGGAATTGTCCTTAGACACAAAGTATTGTTTATTCTAAAATATCGGATTTTTTTTCTTTCTTTTAATAAAAAAAAATAGTGTCTTAAAAAAACTTTGAATTCATTTTTTAAAATCTACGTATTTTTTTTTTTTTTTATATCTTCATATATTTTTTATCCTGATTAAAATATATTATATATTATTATACAAATGGCACGCCATTCGAAAAGGTGATGACGAGCTTATGCAAAATAGCAAAATAAGAAATAAAAAGTGAACTCCACCCAAAAAAAAAAAAAGAAATAAAAGTGAACTAAACGTCATCGTTCGGACCCTCAGAGCCGTCTTTCGTCAAACGTGTTTTTTAGGACTAAAATTTTCGCTCCCTCTCCGACTCCGTCTCCGATTATCCATGGATTCTAAACCTTCCACGACTGCAATTCCTAATCCAAACCCTAATCCCCCAAACGCGCCGGCGAAAAAAGATCGTGACTTCTTGAACCACCTCGAGTCTTACCTCGCGAAGCGCGACGGTGTTGACAAGCTCCTCAAGATCTCCCGCTATGCCGCGAAGATCGCTCTCGCCTCCTCGGCTCTTCCCGAAACCCTAACGCTGACTCGCCGCCTCAGGAGCTTTGAATCCAGCGTCGGACTTAGCCGAAAGGCCTTCCGGCTCGGAAAGTTCGTCCAGGACGTGAACGCGCTGAGAGCCTCGCGATTTGACTCGCCAGAGGATTTGGCTCTCTCGGCGATCGCCTACGGCGGCGAAGGGATTTACTTCTTCGTCGAGCAGTTCGTGTGGCTCGCCAAATCGGGGCTGATCGATCCCAAGCACTCGAAGACGTTCCAAACGATCAGCGCTTGGGCAGAGCTAGTCGGCTACGTTGGAAGCATTTCGCTGAAAATTAGGGATCTGAAATGGATTCGCGAGGACGTGGCTTGCTTGGAATCGAGCATCGGAATAGCGATTCTGAGAGGAATCGAGTACCCAGACGAGAAAGAAAGATTGAGGAAGCTGAGATTCAAGGAAACGATGAAAAGATTGTCGATCGTTCAAGATTTGGCCGACGCGTTGATGGCTTTAGCCGATATTCGCGACGGCAAAGGGGTGATCTTCGGCCCGCTTTCGGTGTCGTTCGCAGGGCTGGTCTCGGCGCTCATCAGCACTCACAAGAATTGGATTTCTTGTTGAAAACGACGTGTCGTTCATCGTTTTAAGAAGGTGAGAAATGAATTATGGTCTTTTCTTCAGGATTCAGTTTGGTTTTATTTTTATTTTTGTATTGATAAAAGAAAAAAAAAAACTCGGAATTCATCTGAAATAAGATTGTTGTATACATACAAACTGGAATATTTTCAATATTGAATCTTCATATGGTGAAAATTTCACCCTTTTAACAAATTCTAGCCTCCCATTGTCTGCATTATCGTCCTTTTTATTAGACTGGGAAGTTATTATTCAGTCCTTAAACAAGTTTCATCACAAATCAACACATGAATTCAAATAGCAAATTGGAAACATCAGAGCGATTGGCTTTTTTGAAATCGATCCAACCAGACAATGCCACCACAAGCCTCTCTCTCTCTCCCTATATATATATATCATTTCTTGTGTGAACGGCATGCAAATTTTGACATCGCAAAGCTTTCAAGACATATGGAGAGTAATTCATAAAACCTGCAAAAGTTTGGTGGCACTACAGGCTGGTTTTTCAGCAACCACATGGAAGCCAAAATCATCTTATATTTATATAGCCTGTTTGTTTTTTTAAGTTCAAATAGTCCTTGAACTTCTATGATTGAGCATTATAGTATTTTATGGAGCTAAATGATCCTTGAGCTGTTGATTTTGTGTACTGTTTGTTTAACTTTACTCTGCACTTCGTTTTCATTTTATGTTGAACTAGTGATATGTATTCGTTTTCATTTTATGATTGATCAAGTGAGATGTATTCGTTTTCATTTTATGTTTGATCAAGTGAGATGTATTAGACCGTCTTCTATGGTCTCTACTCTCTACAAGGACGGACAATTTTAAAAAAAAAATCTTTACAAGATATACGACATTTTGGCATCGTTTGACACAACTTTGTTTTTAAAAAAAGTGCTTTTAGATTCAGTTTTTGAAAAAAACTGTTTTTTTCAAAAACTGACAAGGTGTTTGGTAAACTGTTTATAAAATAGTTGTTGCTGGTAACAAAAACTGATTTAGCGTTTGGTAAAATAAATATATTATAGTAAAAAGACTAAAATAGACATAAAATAAATATTTAACAGTGTTGTGGATAATCACGTGAGGATATTAAAGTAATTTTATATCAGATACAAAAACGCTTTTTCTAAAAACTAAGATTCTTAGCTTTTGTGACTCATGTACAATTTTTAAAATCATTTTTGAATTTTTTTCTAAAAACTGTTTTACCAAACAGTAAGATTGCAGTTTGGTTTTTGCTAACAGCAAAAACAGGTTTAAAAAAGCTATGCCAAACACGCCCTTTATCTAGTCGATGGACCTCGGTTCTTTGATTCAAGTTAAAACTGAGTGTGTGCGCTCAAAAGTAACCGTCATTATAATTTAGTCAGACGACCATATGTTCGTCTACCGATTGTGCCTCCTTAAAGGCCGTGGCATATCGAGATCCTCTCTTTTATTGTCACGGTCTTTACGAGTTTAACGGAGAAATAATATTTAGGGACTGTTTGGTAACGTTTTTATTTTTTGTTTTTTGTTTTTAAAAATGAAAAAGTGACCTTAAGCAAAAAAAAAAACGTGTTTGGTAAAGTCATTTTTGTTTTTTGTTTTTGAAAATAGGGGAGAGAATAAAACAAAAACTGGAGAATAAAAAAAACTTGTTTTCAAAATTTTTAAAAACAAAAACTCTCGAGATTCTTCTTTTCGAACGCCGATCTCCTCCGCCGATCTCCTCGACGCCGACGCCGCATCTTCTCCGCCGATCTCCTCGACGCCGACGCCGTCTCCGCCGCCGTCCGAGGCTGCCGAGGCGTCTTCCACGTGGCGTCCCCCTGCACGCTCAAAGCCCCGCGGGACCCGCAGGCCGAGCTGCTCTCGCCGGCGGTCGACGGCACCGTCAACGTCCTGCGCGCCGCCAGAGACTACTGCAAATCTCGTTTCTTTTCTTTTCTTTTTCTTTATGTTTAGAAATCTTATCCGCAAAAAAAAAAAAAAAAAAAAAAAAAAAAAAAAAAAACAACTATCATTATTTTACGAGAAAATTTGTTATTAAATAATTTCACATTAATTTGTTGCTTAACAGATAAATGAATTATTTAGCCTTATTTAGTAATCTTATTTCTAAATTACTGTATGTTTATAACCCATTCCCAGAATTATTAGCTCATGCTATAGCTCTCTAAAAAAAAAAAAAAACAACAAAAAAAGACCTTAATTTTTTTTTTTTTTTTCGTATTTTATACTTTAAATAATAACAAATTTACCCCATGATTTTTGTTATACTTTAAAAGCAGACAAACCAAACATGTTTTTTTTATTTTTTATTTAAAAAAATAAAAATGTGATTACCAAACATGTTTTTGTTTTTTCGGTTTAAAAACAGAAAACAAAAACGCAATTACCAAACATGTTTTCATTTTTTAAAAATTAGAAAACAAAACAAAACAAAATTTGTATTTTGAAAAACAAAAAACAAAAATGTTACCAAACAGCCCCTTAACAATTTCACAAATTTTCTCTTTTTTGTAAACTTACTTAAAACTCTTTAAAAAGACTGGCATATCGAGTCAGTTCTTTTATATTCGCGATTCTCTATAGTTTGATAAAGAAAAAAAAAATAGTGCCGTGGTATCTCGACAAAACGACAATAATGATAATTAAGACGTGCAAATTGATATGCATATTAATTTTATAACTGTAACATGAATGAAATCAATGGCTGATAACAAACCTTCATAAATTGATCATTCTAATTCATTCAAATCATATCGTCCCAAATAAGTAGATTAGTTGGAACTTGGAATCAGGAAAGCAATAAGTAAAAAAGATAGAAACATGAATAAAGATAGACTCTACTTATTTTCCTAAATAAATGAGAGCAATCTTTACGTTTATCCGAAGATATATATTCTTTATAGATAAGGTGGTCAAATGAAGCTTCCAGAGAAAACAAATGTAGTAATATCACAAAGTCAATCGAACGAATGGTGATAAACGCACACTATAAAGAGGCGTACGGTAGAACCACCCGTAGGAAATCCCCGCTTCGTCTAATAGAATAGAATGCATCATAGGATTATTTAAATAGTTTTATATCAAAATGAAAATCTTACTTGGTCGTGTTTCAACAATTTCACTTAACAATATGCCTTTTCCCAGATTGGCAGATCTATACCGACAAAAAGTACTGGAAAACCTCGAAAGCGAATCGATGGTGGTCCAGTGAAACCCTAATTCCTTGGTCGATTAGCCCAAATTAGATGGAATCGGAGCTCAAAGACCTCAGTTCCTCTTCGCCGCCGTCGGAGGCGAAGGATGACCGGCCGCTCCTGACGCCGGAACCCTACGCCGCCATCGCCGACGGTGGAGAGAGCCTCGAGGAGCTCGAGAAGAAGTGCGCGGCGTATGTGCGAAGCGACGTGTACGGCACAATGGGCCTGGGCGAGATTCCGGTGGCGGAGAAGGTGCTGCTTTGCGCGGCTATGGCGACTTTGGTTCCGATTAGGGTTTTTGTGGGGATGAGCGTTCTGGTTGTGTACTACTTGATTTGTAGGGTTTGTACTTTGTTCTCGGCGCCGAATCGGGACGACGGTGGTGACGATCAAGAGGATTACGCGCACATGGGTGGTTGGAGGAGAGCCGTGATCTTTGCTTGTGGGAAGTTCTGCTCTAGAGTTTTGCTCTTCGTCTTTGGATTTTATTGGATCAATGAGACCAATCTGATTCCCGATCAGAGTGAGGTACGGTTTCTATTTTTTTTATTCTTGATACAGTACTTGGTCATTGCTTTGTTCTTTTAGTTTCGAGAGTTCCTCATTATTGTCTTTTTATTTGTCAGATTGAGGGTGAGAGTCAGGTTGACGAGCATGAACGCCCAGGAGTTATCATATCTAATCATGTATCATATGTTGATATTTTGTATCATATGTCCTCATCGTTCCCAAGCTTTGTTGCTAAGGTTGGTTCAGTTAACATATTCCATTATGAGTAGAATGTTTTGTCAATTGTTGAAAGTAACTTTAATAGGGAGTTTCATCGAGTGTGTAATACAAGAGGGAATTTTTTGGGTACTTTTTAACTGACATTATTCTTTCTTGGCCGTTACATTTGTATGTTGGATTTTGTTGATGAAGAGATCAGTGGCTAAGCTTCCTCTAGTCGGCTTGATCAGGTTGGTCATCATAGGTTTATTATGTGTGTTCTGAGCTAGTTTCACTTGAGAGATTTGATTGATGAGAAAAGGGTAGTGCTAGTAAAGAAATTTATTTGTCGAGAAAAGTTCACTCAAGTCCGTTTTTTTTTTTTTTTTTTTTCACAGCAAATGCCTTGGTTGTGTTTATGTTCAGCGGGAGTCGAAATCCTCGGACTTTAAGGGCGTTGCAGGTGAATATAATTGCATATGTTGCTTCGCAAATACTGAGTCCTTGTGGAGGCTTTTCTCCTTGTATTCCAATATTCTGATTCGAATGTATAGACAGCACGGAAAGCATTATGAATTGCATGTCAAAGTCAAAAGACGAGTGTATGAATTTATTTCTTGTCAACATTCAACTTTGTAACTTCTGCAGCTGTTGTAACTGAGAGAATTCAAGAAGCTCATGCAAATGAGTCTGCTCCCATGATGATGCTTTTTCCAGGTTCATTTTCAATTCCACAAATGAAACTAGTTTACAAGCTTTAAGAGCATTTTGCAGGACCTCAAATTTTTTTTTTCTTGCCTCAGAAGGGACGACTACAAATGGAGACTTTCTCCTCCCATTTAAGACTGGTGCTTTTCTCGCCAAAGTTCCCGTTCTTCCGGTGATCTTGAGGTATCCTTATCAGAGGTTTAGTCCTGCTTGGGACTCGATTTCAGGGGTGCGTGTTTATGAAACAAGACTTGTTCCGAGTAAAAGAAAATGTTGGCGTTTATGTTTTTGTGTCTAGTCTAGTTTCATCGATTGTTTGTAATCGCAGTTTCGCCATGTGGTTCTTCTTCTCTGCCAATTTGTTAATCACTTGGAGGTGACTCGGCTGCCCATCTACTATCCAAACCAGCAAGAAGTGGATGACCCAAAACTTTTTGCCGAGAACGTCAGGAAATTGATGGCGACAAAGGTAGCATCTAAGTTTCAATTGAAGCTACTCTAACATCTAGAATGAAAGCTTTAGGATGTAGTACCTCTGCCCTATCTGGTGATGGAAAGTGGAAATTTAGCTCTTTTTTTTTCTTTTCTGCAGGGTAATTTGACAATGTCGGATATTGGACTAGCCGAGAAGAGAATATATCATGCAGCTCTCAACGGTAATAATCGCGTGCCTCCTGTTTTGCATCAGAAAGACGATTGATAATATAATGGAATCGCTCGGGAAACGATACGTAGTCGCGGTTGAGTCTTGTAGCTTTAGTTATTATCATTAACGCATAGCAACTGTGTGTACCCCCATTATAGTTGCAAACATTTGGATATGCACATGAATGATAAGACAGATGATTCTAATATTCGAATAAAAGATCACTTTCTATTATGTAATATCAAACCCTTTTTAAGGACAAGTTTTGCACTGTTTTAGTCTGAATATCGTCTTTCGTGTCCCTGCAGGTCTGTAATGCCAAATGCTAATTTCGGGTTCTCCTCATGTGTAAATTTCTTAGAAAATCATTTTATGCAGAAGCAATTCTTTTTTTGCACATAGTAGTCAGAAAGAGAGAATGTATTCAACCTCAACTTATTTTGTTGGCATCTATAGAGAGGCCATAATATATTGTAGCTTGCCATATGATTGCTGATCATAAAGAAGTTGATGAAGAATATAGATAGATTGAAGTCAAATCATGGAACGTAAAACAGAACAATGAACTCTTCTACTTTCTTAAGCTTAAGTTAATCTGAGAGAAAAAGAAAGCGGCTAAAATTAAGGGGATAAAAATAACAAAGCCTACAAGATTTACACTCCAAAACGGCTGAGAGGCTTTCAAGCCTACCCGGCAAGTAGAGAGAGAGAGAGAGAGAGAGAGAGAGAGAGAGAGAGAGAGTGGAAGATGAACAACAGAGGTAAGTGAGTCCCAGAGATATGGTCGTAACAATACACATGTACAATGTGATCACAGAGTCACCTTTCTTTCATGGAACCATTGGTGGATGACCTTTTGAGCTCCCATGGAGGCAAACAACCTCTCAAGGGAGACTGAATGAAGAGCGATGAATTGGAGAGCTGTTTCTGGCGCATCGATATCGACGACAAGCAACTTATGCTCCTTCTCAAGCTCCTCTTCTCGCTCTCCAATGGCTGCCCTTTCGGGTCGTGTTGCACCGCCGATATCTTCAGCGCCTCTGGTAGTATGCAATTGCATAACGAACCTGCCGTCCAATCAAAACACATATATACAATAAACAAGGGTTCTGTTGCTAACTAGCCACGTTAAAGACTTAAATTTTGATAAATAGCCAACGTTTTACAAAGTAGCCATTAGTTGTATACAAATATCCAAAATATAACAAAAATTAAAATAAATTAACTTTGACGCATATTTTTTTATACATAATATATTATCGTTCGAGGGTTTCGGTTGACATTCATTTTGGAATTGGTTGGATCGAAGTGATTACCTATTTTGGCGAGGCGGTTGACCCATTTGGGGATGGATTTTCCGGTGAGGTTGGAGCAAATGTCTCTGCAGAAATGGTTGCAGTTCTTGACGATGAGATGGTAGGTATCGCCGTTGTACCTCACGGACTGCCTCTCCATGAACTCCCTCACCTGAGCCGCGTCCAGACACGTCGTCCCAACGAATATCGATTTCCTGAACTTGAATCCCGGGCACTGCCGAGGCTCCACCTCGAAAACCCCGCTCGTCGGATAGTCGTGAGCTCCAAATGCGTATTCAACTCCGTGGACTGACACAAGTCACAACGAATCCCATTCATTTATTAGTACACGGATCGATTCCGTTTCGTTTCGTTTCGTTTCAAATTTATTCATTACCTTCGACGCCGGAGTGGAAAATTCCGAGGCCGGCCCAGTAGACGTAGCCGTTCATCGGTGTCAAGTCGTATACATTGAGAAACACCGGGGTTCTTCCGGAGCCGTAATTTCCGGACTTTGATTTCGAGAACAAGCAGAATCTCGTGGCTGATTTACCTCTCAATCGCAGCGGCCCGATAGTTTTCCAGCTTTTCTTTATACCGAATTTCATGTTTGTTTTTTTTTTTTTCCCTCTCTTATCTTTTCTTTTCTTTTCTTCTGGGTTTTGTTCAATCTGAATCTCCAACCTGGAAACACAAATAAATAAATTGTAGCATTTGTAGATGGGAAGGAACATAAAGACAGACTGGTGATGTTTGTGAGATGGTTTTTTTTTTAATATTAGGAAAGTCAAAGGACTTGTTAGCATGTTATAACAAGCATCACAATGTGACAGCAGTGTTGAAAAATAAAATTCTAGTTTATGAGATTGTTGGGTTTTTGAAGGCAGGTCTCAATAATTGGCAGATGAGTCATGACTCATGAGACGAGAGAGAGAGAGAGAGAGTTATTGGTATGGAGAGGAAGATTAGTCAACTAAGATTTTATATATTTGAATTAAGAAATGTGTTCATTCTTATCCCCACTTGACTGGTATTGCGAATAGTTTAGGATTGTTGGACTGAATGTTCATACACGAGAAGGAAACTTAGTTTATAATTATATGATTCTATAATCAATTATGAGATTAATACAAAAAAACGCCCATATCATATCAAATGAGAGAGAGAGAGAGAGAGAGAGAGAGAGAGAAGGAAAGAATTGTAGAAACATGGAAAAAGAAAGACTTTTTTTTTCGTTAATCATTAGGTTACACCCAAAATTTTAGCCTAGAACTTGAATTGCACACAAACACAATGCATTCGCAAAAAGCCAAAGCATTTTTTTACACCATGAAAATGAGGTATCTTTCGAAGCTAAATTTGAAACATCCATTTTCAGATCTGCTAAACCCTTAACCATGGGAAAGATCTGACATAAGACGGAAAAGTCATTGAGGCCCAAATCATTAGTAGATATTTCTAAATCTGCTTAGATTTCTAAGCATAACATTTTTTGGGTAGAAACCCAGAAAGAGAAAAGAGAAGAAACCAGTAAAGAAAACAATAGAGAATGAACTTGGTTTTACAGAGTACTTACGGAGTCGGTGAAGATGGTCATTGAAGCTCCAAAACCAAGCTTCTTAGATCAGCTCATAAATGGTGAGACTTCAAGCTTTGAAGACCAAAAACTTGATATCACTATCCCCAATACCAGCTCAGAATAAGTGTTTTCTCAAAAGCACTGGGGTTTTTTTTTTTTTTTTGTGTGTGTGAATTGTGACAGAAACAAACCAACAAACAAAATACCCACGCACACACAAAAAAAGGCTCAAAATTTGGAAGCTGAAGAAACCCCACTTTTCTTGTCTAATGGTTCTTGTCTCTCGGGCAAAGCTCTCTTCGGAAAAGAAAGGCAGATAAAAATAAATATATGGGATATAATAAGGTAATGCAGGTTAAAAAGTAAAGGAAAAAGTGTAGGTCAAGTTAGCAAGAATCCTGGTATAGTTACACTCGAGAATCTCATTGTACAGGCCATAATTGTCCTTTGCTTTGCTTCTCTCTCTCTCTCTCTCTCTCTCTCTCTCTCTCTCTTATGTTCTTTTCCTTTCTTTTTTGGGTTCCAAAAGCATGCGAGCTCTGAAGACTGTAACCCACCAGTTGATATTGATTTTACCGCAAAAGGATTAAGAAAGACATACTCGATTTCTTTTCTGGTCAAATATTTTACTGTCGCTTTTATTTTGCTTCAATCGGATATTTGTGCATACATCATTATTTGCATATGGTTATTTCTAAAAGAATTGTGTCGTCATAATAACAATAGCTATTAGTTAGTCATCATCATTATTATACCGTCATTTTTTACAAGCGAAAAAAACGACAACCTTAAGACCAAAATTTGCACCGAGCATCAAGCTCTCTCAAGAGCTCCATTTGAGCCTCCCAAAACCTCCGAGGTCTATAAATATCCCATCAAACATCATCTTGAATTTTTTTTTTTTTTTTTTTTCTCAAATTTAGGTAAACTATACCAAAATTCGCTCTAAATCCTCACTTCCTCTCTCTGCACTCAAGAGACGTGATAAAACTCTCCACCCCACTCCTTCAACTTTTGCAAATAAATATGACTTAAAAAGCTAAGAGAAAGTTAGGTAGTGTTTGGTAGTTAACTCAAATGTCTTTATAGGCATGTTCGGAATGATTCTGTCTTTGAATGAAGATAGGCTGCTTTTTTTGTTTTCTGTTTTCTAATTTTTGTAGTTGTATTAAAAAATTGTTTTGTAGTTGTTTTCAAAAAGCTGTTTGGTACAGTTTTCATTTTTGTTTTTGAGAAATTGAAAAAACTGGAAAAACTGTTTGGTACACTTTTCACTTTTTTTTTTTTTGAAAAAATGAAAAGTGAAAACTGTTTGGTACATGGAAACAATTTCTTTACTCAAATTTTTTTTTAAACATAAGTTTAACTACACAAAATATAAATATGACATTATTGTTTAGATTGAATACAAATTTTTTTTTATCATCATAAATATGAATATGACATTATTGTTTAGATTTAATAATCGTAGGACCCAAAGACATATCCACTGTAAGGAATCCAAGTTCTCATACAAAACTTCAAACGATACGAGAAAGTATAAACTCGAACGAGAAACTATGATAATTCTCAAAACTGAGAAATAACTCTAATAAGCGAGCTTGTGCTTCCTTGAATAAAACTAATTTCATTTATCCAAAATGAGATTAGAAAATAACTCCAACAAAATAAAGATCGTTTTTTTTCTTCTCCGAATCTCAAGGAAAACATAGTCAAATTTCCTATCGTGACGCTCGAGTAACCGAGATACCAAACGTTAACTCAAAACGATTCGTATACAAAATTATTTAAAACCCGTGATAACACATCACAACAAAAAAAATTCATAAAATCCTAACGGACACTCGCGAGCCTCCGAGCCAAAGCCGAAACGCCGTATCCACTCGACGTTCTCCTGGTCTTGTTCGCCTTGTCGATACTCGCGCTATAGCTCCGTCGTCTCCCGGTCACGCCCTCGCCGTCCCGAACTCGCTGTTTTGGGCTCTACGTAGCCCACCTATACCGTACCTAGACCCTTGACAATAAACTCGCAAACGAAACAAAGCTCACTAACCATATTACAATCCAAAATATCAACGTGTTTCCGACTTATCACCACCGCGACGAAACATCAATTCAACCTATCGATCTTAGATCATCATCAATAACAAGTCCAGACTAACAACAACAACAACAACATCACAGACACAAACACACGGCCAAATAACAATACACACGGCCAAGACAAAAACCCATGGCCAAACTTGTCAAAATCCAAAGCAAATTCGTCCAAAATCAATAACAATAATTTTTCCGAAATCCATCACCAAAGCAAAACCCCAAAATCCAACTCTTCATGAACCCTAGATTCAAAAATCCATTTCGGGTTTGAGAAATTCTCACCTAATTCCTGTGAGATTCGGCCTCCTCGGTGGTTTCTCTTTCCCGGCGTTCCTTTCCCGGTCGGCGGCCACAGCGGCTCGCGGCGGTCCAAGTCTCCTCAACCAAAACACGCGGTGGAGCTCGGTGTTGGAGCGCGCGTGCGAGAAAGAAGAGAAATGAAGGAGATGGTGATGATCGGTGATCAAGGAGATTGAGCTAAATTTTTTTTTTTCTCTTGTGCAGATGGACGCACGCTGGAGAACCAGGAAGAAGAAAAAGGAAACGTGAAGGAGATAAGAAGAATAAGTGAGGAAGAGAGATAATGACAGAGGACAGACTAGGCCCGTGACTACACGCGAGAAAAAAAGTGAAAACAATTTCGGAAAACACCCACCCCCTGTTTTCAATTTCCTTTACACTGTTTTCAAAACAATTCCAAAATTTTTTAAAAACTTTATCCGAAAATTTTAACCAAACACTACTTTCCCATTTTTTTCACTCAAAAAGTGGAAAACACTTTTTGAGTGACGTACCAAACATCACCTTACAATTTTGTTATACGAGGTTATTTATGTAAAAGCAATAGGGATTAATTTCGCCACATCATCAATTGTGCTTATATTTGAAATGTTTATAAAACATTGACTAAATAACAATCTTAACGTGTTTGCAGTGGCTTAATTCGTCTATTTCTTTTAAGGGCATTGTAGCGAAATAGCCAAAATGAAACTATAAAATTTATTTTTAGCCTATATTTCAAAACTTTTAGGGAAATAGCCAACATGATTATGTGGCAATAATTAAGGTCTTATTTATCCTTATTTATTAATAAATTCGTCATTTTCTCTCTCCTATTTTTTTCCTACACTTTTTTTACATAAAAACTTCAAAAAATAATATCTATCTCAGATGAACTCGAAATTGAGTGATTACAAATCCTACGGATTTGTGACGCCGAGATCTTCAAAAATAGATCCATTGTGTTTGATGAAAAATAATGTTTAATACCATAGATGTAGACAAATCTACCTTAAATATGGAAATAACTAAATTTTTTTGAAATTATAAACAAAAATAAATGGAAATGTAAATATGATGCATTAAAAATATTTTTTATCAAACACAATGAGTCTATTTTTGAAGATCTCGACGCCACGAATTTGAAGGAATTGAAATCACTTAATTTCGAGTTCGTATAAGAAAGATACAAATTTTTGAAGTTTTTATGTAAAAAAAATTATTTGAAAAAAATAGGAGAGAGAAAGTGACGAATTTATTAATAAATAAGGGCAAATAAGACCTTAATTATTGCCACATAAACCATTTGAGTATATCCCTAAAAATTGTCAAACATAGGCTAGATCTAAAATAACATGTTTAAAGTGGCCTAATTAGTTACAAATCTCTTCTTTTAATTTATTTGTTTTTATATGTTGTTAATGAAATGCAAGTGTTTTGAGAATAATTGAGCGATTTTAAGATGATTGAAATGAATTTTTGTACAACTTAGAGAAAAACAATAAAAATTGTAACTTTTTACATAATTTTAGATTGTTAATTGAATATTTTGGATGAATCCATTACAACAACAAATATAAATTATTATGTTAATAGCAAACATTTGATGTTGAAGCATATTCATAGCCAACATTTTTTAATTATCCTGTTATAAATGAATATTGTTGGCTTTACATTTATATCCTGTTCTCTTTCTTTCTTTTTTGGAAAGTTTTTAAGCTTGTTCTCTTTTTTTTTTAAGATTTTTATACTTGCTATTATTATAATTTATTTGCCTTTATTTTAATAATCGGATCCACAGAGAAGCAGAGGAAGAAATGGAAATGAGTGCATCAACGTCGTCGCTGGGTCAAGACATGTCGGAGTCGCTCTTCAGGGAGATCGAAGGGGCAGCGTCGGTGTCAGGACGAAGACATCCATTGTCGGAGTGGACAACGTTGCGTCAACGTCGTCACTGGGTTAAGATTTTTCGGAGCCTTTCTTCAGGGCGATCGAAGGGGCGGCGCCAGCATCGGAGACGAAGCGGAGAACGAGAAAAAATATTTGTGGTCGGAGTCGGAGTGGGCAATGTTGGGATGGCCATAGCCTAGACCATGTTGACTCATGACTTGGCCAACGAGCTGGCCATGGTGGGACCTCCAATACGACGCGGCATTATTGCCCCGCACAATGATCAAATCCTAATTGTGAATTAGCATTTTAACAATAGATCAAGTAGTGTTCAAAGCCACAAACTCCAGGAACTTAGACAACATACTGACACTTTTACCTGCGGCGGAATTCGATAGACTAGTGGCGCCCACGAGAAGGACATCGTCCTCCACATGGCGATCCGGTCCGAAAACATGAAGTTTGCCGAGCAGGCGATCGCTCACTACCCCAAACTTGTAACTATGCCAAACTACGACGGCGAGATGCCTTTGTATGCGGCGGCAATGAGTGGTGACATCAAGATGGTCAAGCTTCTCTTGGACGTTGACGCGAAAGTTGACGTAGAGGACGCCGGAGCCATGAGGAGGGCGAGGCTTCACCGCTGTGGCTGAATTGCTTCTTGAGACAAACGTGGATGGCCATCTTGGCATGCTCAACAACGCCGATGAGTCGCCGCTGTTCCTCGCCGTCGAAAGAGGTCCCTCGGGATTGCGAGGCTCATCATAAAAAAATGTAATTTTTTAGCCTGTCCGACGCTTTCCGACGAACTCTACGCGCCGCCGATTAAGTTCCACAACGGTATGTATGTATGTATATATATAAACAGAATAAAGTGTTTTACCATGCTTATATTGTTAGAATTCAACACACTCCGACCTAAAATTAGAAAACAAAATTCGCGAAGAACTTGTGTGTGTGTGTGTGGAGAGAGAGAGAGAGAGAGAGAGAATGATTTCGATTAGGCTCCGCACCTCTAACATATATATATATATATATATATATATATATATATATATATATATATATATGTGTGTGTGTGTGTGTGTGTGGATAGAGAGAGAGAGAGAGAGAATGATTTCGATCGATAAGATTTGTACATGTTTTTATCCGGCCAGTAAGAACTTGGGAACGTCATGCGCCAAATTTGTCGCTACGGAGTTTGAAAATCTTGGTCAAACTCTTCATTGAGAACATCCATTTCTTGAATGAGGAAAGGTTCTTCAGAATATTTGGTTTGCTATTGCTACAGACCTTTGTCATAAGGAACCTTGTTCATAAGGTTCGTCTTGCACACACCATCATGTACTCTTTTGGCATTTTCACTATAATACTCCAAAGTAGCCTTCCTTTTTTAGTTGACACTCAAAACTAAGTATACTATGTATAGAGATGATACAAGCACTCATGAAAAATGCACTAGAGACACAAAACTCGGGTCTTTAGCGGAAACAAGGCAACACATTGGGGTGGCACCTCTCCACTTTGCAGCCCATTTGTGACACACGGAACCTACCACACGCATCCATGTCATCCTCTAAAACTTCCCCAACTGCCTCCTCATCAAGGATATCCATGGAATGTTGCCCTTCCACGTGGCAGTCAGGGAAGGACACGTAAGCATCATGAAGGTGATATCGGCTTTTGCCGCCCATAGGCTTGCAACGCCGTGGGCCGAAGGCATCGGACCGTCTCCACGTGGAAGTCCTCCACGAGAGGATCAAAGTTGTTCAATACGTCTTGGAGACATCTGAGATGGGTTTTTATCTGTTAATATTTGTTTATTTTATTTGCGATATGATAAATTTGGTTAATATTGGTTTATTTTATATATTCTGGTAATTTCAGCGTGTTTGCTTTTTGAAAGAAAACTATCAGTCACTGTTAAGAAAATGAGTGTGCATTTAATGACTTATTTTTTATTTTATTTTATGCGACCATTAAATGTGGGCAATTGACTAAAATTATGAAATGCTTGGCAAATGGTAGTTTGGATATCTTATCATCATTCATTTATGTTAATCGCTATTTGCAAAATTAGCAAAATCTTGACTATTTAGCAAAATTTAAGTTTACTATTGACTAATTAGCTACGGAGCCCTTAAAAAAGTAACTATTTAAAATATTTCATGACTCGTTTATCACTAACCTATTTTCAATATATATTAAAAATATTATCAATACTAAAAGCTTTAAATATGATGAAACAACTCGAGACAAACACTTAATCAGGTCCAGCTGCTCTCCAAGATTTTTGAGGCCTAACGAAAATTTATTTTTATAAGTTTTTTCTAACATTTTTTTAGACTATTTAACATATTTGAGCCTAAAAATATATACTTTAGGCAAAAAATTATTAAATTTAGACTTAAAATATATTGAATTTAAGACTTTTTTTTAACGATTTAAGTTTTTATTTAGTGGAGGCCTAAAGTAATTGTTTGACTTTTCTAAAGGTCAAATCGAGCCTGCAGTTAATAGTTTAAAAATTAGATTTTGCTCTAGAAGGAATTTTGATGGTTTTAGCTTTTATCATATCTCTTTAGCTTTTACGAGTGTGAAATATAACGATCATAGGGAATAAAATTTGATTCGTATAATTATGTGACATGAATCTAAAAGTTTTATAGCTTTTCTTTTATTATTTAAAAAAAACATAGCAGATTGATATAAATAAATAAAGAGAAGCAAACGACATGTAAAAGATAAATGATTTTTGAATGAATGTGTTTAAGCGTGGATTATACTTTTGCCCTTTTCACGCTATTAATTATTATCTACATGATGATTGGTAATATAATTACAAATGCGCTGAAGTCAACAACATCATAAATATTGGGATGACAATAATTAAAAAGCAAATATTTATATATACGTAGTACGTACGTATCTGTATGTATTAAAATAATTTGCCAGCTCTTTCCAAATAAAAAATAAAAAATCAGCTGCATGCTGTCCAGCGCTTTTAAGAGCTTCATACGTGAAGATTCAAAAAAAGAAAAAAGAGGTTCATACGCATTATGTGATATGTTCTCATTTGTAACTAATTAGAACACTTTAAACACATGTGATTTTGGATCTAGCTTATGTTTAACAATTTTTAGGGATATAGCCAAATGGCCTATGTGACAATAATTAAGGTCTGATTTACCCTTATTTATTAATAAATTCGTCAATTTCTCTCTCCTATTATTTTTTAAATAATTTTTTTTGCATCAAAACTTCAAAAATTCGTATCTTTCTCATACGAACTCGAAATTGAGTGATTTCAAATCCTACAAATTCGTGGCGTCGAGATCTTCAAAAATAGACCCAATGTGTTTGATGAAAAATTATGTTTAATGCATCATATTTACATTTCCATTTTTTTTATAATTAAAAAAAATTTCCGTTATTTCCATATTTAAGGTAGATTTTTCTACATCTATGGTATTAAACATTATTTTTCATCAAACACAATGGATCTATTTTTTAAGATCTCGGCGTCACGAATCCGTAGGATTTGGAATCACTCAATTTCGAGTTCATATGAGATAAATATGGTTTTTGAAGTTTTTATGTAAAAAAATTGTAGGAAAAAAATAGGAGAGAGAAAATGACAAATTTATTAATAAATAAGGGTAAATAAGACTTTAATTATTGCCACATAATCATGTTGGCTATTTCCCTAAAAGTTGCGAAACATAGGCTAAAAACAAATTTCATAGTTTCATTTTGGCTATTTCGCTACAATGCCCTATGTTCTTATCATTAATTTTCTCTCTTGTGCGGAAAATACCGACTTCCCAATAAATATCAACTACCAAAACTTTATACAAATTGTACAAAATAGCCATTCGAAACTTATTGATTATCAAAATTGCCAAAGTTTCAACTTTTCAGCAAAGTAACCAAATTTTTTTGACAACGATGATTAAAATTTTTTACGATTATTATAAGCAATTTATCACTTTCAAAAAAATTAATCTTGGGGTCAAAATTTTTTTTTGAAACTAGATTGCTGCACATTTTGGCTATTTCTCTAAATTAAGATAAACCTTGACTATTTTGGAAATTCATAACTTTAAATTGATTATTTAACTAGATCACTCATTTAAATATATATATATATATATATATATATATATATATATAATATGTTGGTGGCTCAAATATTAATTGTGTATTTCCCTAATTTTTTTTTCGAGTGTGGTTTTCAAATATGATTTTATAACACTTTTAAACACTTTTTCAAATATTATTTGATGAAAAAATTTATAGTTAATATTTTCTACGAGAAAATTAGGTTAGTAGTTCAATAATTCGCCTCCTTTTAAAAAATAATCAAAATTTTATTTTATTAAAAAAAATAGTCCACGAGATCGAAATTAATTAATTAACTGATTAGATTAATTTAATTTACTTCAAAAAATAGTTCATTAAATTTAAATTAATTAAATAAATTGATTTAATTACTTAATTAACTTCGATTCGATGAACTATTTTTTCAATAAAATAAATTTTGGACTAAAATCTAAAAAGAAATTTTAAAATTAACTAATACAACATTATTTGTTTTTTCTTCTGATAATCTCCTTTGTTATTGGACAATGGCATTACGTACCCGACAATGGCTAAAATTAAACTGTTACTGCAGCGAAATTAATGATCCCCGTGCGTTGTCGTTAAATCGTTTCAAAATGTTCCAGAATTCGTACGTGTGAATTTCAAGCAAACAAAAAGTCGTACGTGTGAACAAATAAATATGTAATGATTTGATTTTGTGATTTCAAAATTCAAAAATATAAATTCAATAATTTCCCCGGTCAAAAGAAAAATCTACAAATTAACATTAGATATACAATTTTTTTTAATTACAAGATTAAAATAATCAAGTTAATTCATTCGTAAATTAAATACTTAAGCATACAAATTCATTGTCAAAACTATTTTTATTTTTATTTTTTAAACTACAAGAGTAACAAAATTTTAGACTCCAATTGAGAACTATAGTAACTTATGACTATGGACAGAGTCACATGAAGTTTTTAAAAGACAATTTATTTTTTAATAATCCAATATTTACATCATACATCATATTATCAATTATATTGAACATTTAAACACGAATTACAATATCTAACTTTCAAACGTCAATAATGCGTTTCTTAGAGATTGAACTCTCGCTCTTTCACAGAGATCACCTCACAAACAAGAAGTCCCTTACACTATCAATCTAATAGCGCACGAGAAGTGGTTAATTTAGAATACAAAGATGTTATGTTTTCTTTTTATAATAAAATGTCACGTATCGTACAAATGTATATTTATTCTAGTGCAAATTATGTGTCTGGGTTCAATGCTCTTCAATAATTGGTTTGCAAACCTTGGATGCTCGTGCTCTACTCAATTTTATTTATTCCTTTTAGGCCGTATTCTCTATTTCGACGAGGACGTCAGGGTCATTCTAATTTCAAAGCTAAAAAATAAACCCCCCCACAGTTATGAGACGTGACATTAATGGTTAGTACAAAATAGACGACAAAATAATTTCTACCACGCAAACTGAAACACATATGATAGGACCAGGGGGATAATCACTTCGCAATCACAACGTTGCATCACTTGCTCGAATATCCATAAGCTACCTAAGATTATCAACCTTCACCTATTTAAATAAATAAGAAGAGAAATTTCATTTTATAGATTTAAATATTAAGAAAATATAAAAAAAAAACTTTTATCTTTATTTCGGACAAAAATAAAATTCTGACCATTGTGACATACGATGCCATATGATGTGTATGATGACATACGATGCCATATGATGGTATATGGACATAAGGAGAATTTTGTCCGAAATAGAGACAAAAATTCTTTTTAAATAATTTTGAATTATGAAGTTTAGTCTTGATGTTTTGTTAACTTTGAGGTTCACATAATGAAATTTCTCAATAAGAACCTCTAATAGTAAGTGAATACCCTTTTTTTTTTTTAAATGGGTCTCATATATCAATATCATCCCATAACAATTTAACAAGCTTTCATTTGACACATTAGTGTGTGTTTTTTTTTTAATATTTTTTTTAATAGCTAATTAGCTCTATAGAGCCAATTTGCTCTTCAAAATAAATGACTTAAATGTAAAGCAATGGTGGAACTACTTGCTTTAATTTTATGTTATTTACTATCCTTTAGAAAAATCATTAAAGTTGCTCTTATGGAAAACAAAATAAATTCCTCATATATTTTTGGTATTGTTTGAAATTTGAATAAGTGTTTAAAATACAGATACAGATTTCAAATTTTATTGAAATCTCGGTAAATTATTTGCGTTCCATGATAATTTAAATATTGATATTGATTCAAAGACTTTGAGAATTCGTTGGAAGATTTTGGGTCCTTTGAAAATTTATTGACAACAATGTCAATAAGTCTTCAAAGAAATTCTCATAATCGTTAAAGATTTATTAATATTAATGTCAATAAATTGACAAAATACCAATTACTACTCTTCAAACGAATTCTCAATTGCAAATGAAAAAAAAAAATATTCAAAAGGTTCTATGAGATTGAAAGTGTACAAATAAAAATATACAACCACGTACGAGAGGGAGAGAGAGACATTAAAAAACTAAATACATAAAATAAGTAGTCATAGTTTTATATTAAAATAGACTTATTTTGGTCCAAAATTATTTGAAATATCGTACGTACGTGTTATAATCTCTACTTCTTTTTTCATTGTTTTGTGATGGATAAAGGGAGCCCATTTGAAGTTTCTATCCAACTCAACTATAAGCATTCTAATTTATATAGGGAAATGGGATACAGAGTTAAAATTCGAATAAAAATAATAAATAGAAGGCAATAAGAGGAAAAACCGGAGTTCCAAATAAAGAGGATTCTCCATTAAAAAAAAAAAAAAAAAAAAAAATAGAGGATTCTCATTCTCCACATTTCTTGCAATTGGCTGGCTAGAGTAGAGATAACCATTCTATTAGGCCCCGTTTGGTTATGTTTTCTACTCCTGTTTTCTGTTTTCTGATTCTAAATTCTAGAAAACAGTTTTAGAAAAACTGTTTGGTTATAAATTCAGAAAACAGATTTAGAATCATGTTTCTGTTTTCTTTGAAATTTGTTTAGAAAACAGAAAACAATGAAAAGCTGTTTTCTATTTTATCTCTATACAATTGAATGGAAAACATAACCAAACAACATTTAAAATATTCTGAAACGTAATTCTAAATCTGTTTTTTAAATTTAAAAATTAGAATAAGAAAACAGAATTTAAAAACAGAAAACGAGTTTAGAAAACTAAACCAAACGGCCCCTTATTTTCTCCATATTCTTTTCCGAAGCAACACTCTCGCATCTCACACTTTAGCGCTTTTCTTGTTCAACAAAGCCACTTTATTTTTCTTCTGATTCTCACTTCACATCAACATCCCTTCCAAAATGCCGCTTCTATTTTACAAATTTCTAAACCCATTTCATAATCCATGCTGTTATTAATTTTTTTTTTTTTTTGAAAAATTGTAAGTAAATGGCTTGCTGACTTTGATTAGTTTTTATTAACGGGAGACCTTAACATCGATTGAGAATCATTTGTTCATTATAAAAGTCATGACTTACTCTTCTTATTACTAATTGATTTTAAGATGAAATCTCATAATACTTTAACATGATATTAAAGTCAAAACTATTCTCGATGTTGGATTATCCGTTTCTACAAACTTCGTGAACCAATTATTTAATTTTGGACGTAAGAGGATGCATTAAAAAGTCCTACATCGGCTGAAAATATATCTTTTGTACATTTTATAAAGATCATAAATTACTTGTTTTATCAATTGATTTTAACATGAAACCACAATATTTAAAGGATCTCTCTCCAATCATACACTATACTTTGGCTACAAATTCAGAACCGCGTTTTAACTTTTACCCGCTTTGTGGGTCACAACTTAGTAATACATTGACGGAAGTTTAAAATTCAATAAAGAGCAATCTTATCATATGATAACATTATTCAAGGTGGACACCAAGTCCTAGGTCCACACTAGCATTAGTTTCTTCAAAGTATAGCTTTACATAGTAGATACCGAGAATTCTATTATGTTTTTTTTTACAGTGTACATACCACGCTTTGCTTTTATCTGAATTTATATATTTTATCATTGTTTTTGAAATTCTAAAGGAATCTTCAATCAACAAAGCAATGTGACAAAACAAGAATAGCTAGACGTGTAAAACAAGGACTCGAGAGAGCTCAAGATAAAGTGCATCTAACTATAACCTGCTCATGATTTTGTTATTATTATTTATTATTATTGGATCATAGTATCATACTTTCTTCTTCTTCTTCTTTCACACAATATTAAATATACATTGTTTCGGCAGCTGGCATTTGCGAACATTAGTGTATTAGTTGCGATTCGTAGGCTCATACACAAATTAATTACACTCAAGAGTGTAAATAAATTTAAAAGAAAAAATTATAAGAATAGTGTTTTTAAAATGTAACATTTTCTAACAAAGTGATGGTTCATATATAAAAATACTGTTTTCTCAAACAAACTATATATAATTATTTAAGATTATTTTTCTTATAAATGAAACTGCAAACAATGAATAAAATTAAATATATAGTCTAAAATAGTAACTAATTTTTTTTAAAATATATAAACATTAAAAAGACTTGTATACAGCTTAAAAAGTACAATTTTTGCGATAAAATTTTTAAACGCCCTATTCTTGTGGCCCCCTAAAGATTTGAGCATGGTAACGCTTCATATAATGATGAAAAACTGCAAAAATAATAAATATACCAAATTGTAGTACTTGTCCAATTGGTCAGCTAAACTCCCACAACTACGCATCAATAACGTTTTCCGATCAGCTTGAAGGCCCATTTTACTGAAATGGCCTCAGCCCAAATGGATACTGAACCAGAAGTAAGATTCAAATAGATAACAGCCTCTCCACTACAGTATACAACAGTATATATACCACGCTGAAATTTAATTTTCAATGTTTTACAGAACCAATCAGCATGACGTGTATAACCTATATATCCACACCAAAAACATAGAAGAATAAGAGAGACATGAAAGAAGAACTTTACACATTTGGATTTGGATTTGGATATTTACGTACGTAGATATTTTTTTGTATCCTATTATTGTTACCCGTCTTTAAGTTCATCTATTGGCACACACTCATACAGCCCCAAGATTGTTGAAGTAATTCCAGGCTTCCTGTATTCAAACAATAAACACTTTTTAGAAAATGCACACCAATTTTTTTTTTTATCTTAAATTCCACAAGGGAAACGAAACACTGACCTGCAAAATATCAAAAACTTTTTCGGCCATGTATTTTTGTTGTGGAGAAGCATTTTTTTGCTGAAGCTTATCTGGGTGTAAACAAAGCATAGCCCTTTGATACGCTCTTTTCACTGCACTCCCTTCTATTATGTCTACCAGAGGTACAGTTCTCCATCCACTCTCAGCCCAAAGCACCTATTTATTTTATAAATATCATCTCATTAATCATTAATATATATCATGATCATCACATATACATGTATATACATTTGGCAAATAGTAATACTCACGTATTGTAAAGTTGATAGTAGAGAACGTATGTTTCCTTCTTTTCCTCTTGTCCACTTTCGTATCTTGGCATCGATGTCCTGATATGATCAAGTTTCTACAATATTATCTATAAACACTGATGTTTTTTTTTTTTTTTTTTTTTTTTTTGCTAAGTGGAATTTTAAAATAAAGTAAAAGTAGATATCCGTTTGCATCCGAATATAATATATACCGTGAATTCTTGGTTATTGGTTGATTCCAAAAGTTGCCCATTATTCTCATCTTGGGTTATATCTTTCACCTGCCAAATCATTCAGAGATGTTCAGTGTGAATCTTAAGCTATTTAGTATTTATTATAGGTTTACGTAGCAGGAAATTAGATATTTATAAACCTGGAAGTTATCATGGAAAGAATCATCTGTTTCTTCAGCTGTAACCTTATTTGAACCATCTGATACTGAATCTGAATTGTAACAAAGTCAAATTAGTCATCAGTGCATTTTCTTTTTCCATATGCCTCGTGATCTCTGGTCAACGGGATCACAAAGAGAACTAACCAGAACCAGGCGTTGACCGGTCTTGTACTGAAGCGTGTACTTTGGCTGACTGTTTGAGATCTTCATGAATATCGCTCGCCTTTGGATTACAATTGGTCTGAAATTTTTGTTCTTCCACTTTTTCGGGTGTGTTAATACTTTTTTCTTCATTTTCTTTTTCTTCTTCTTCTTCTTCTTCTTCTTCTTCGAAAGAGCGTTTCTCATTCCATTTACAGCTCTTGCTCCGGAAAAACACGCGAGGACCGTCTTGTGCTTTCGGCGAGGGTTCGTGGTTGAATATCTTCACGAAATCTTTGACTTTTCCTTTGACTTTGCTCCTTCCATTGTTGGTGTTATTGCTCTCGGAGAATTGGACACCTTTCACTGTATTACTATTCGCTTCGGAAGACTTTGAGAAACTGTTTTTCCTATCTTGTTTCTTTGTCGTTTTAGTGGAACCAACGGCCGGAGATGGAGAGGCGTTGGCGATTCTGTCCATGCCTGAAAAACGACACGAAACATTATGAATTGCTATTTTTTAACCGGCTTTTGAAATAAAAGATGAATTAGAAAACCAAATGACATATTCCACCAATATCGGTTTTATAATGGTCATTTCAAGAATATTCAATTACAAAAACTTTCACAAATACCTACTTTTTGAATTAATATACTACTAAACCACCCTCTCTCGTTCTAAATGAAATTGCAAATAAAGTGTACAGTAAAGAAAACTGTAAACATTAAAGTAAACAACAGTTCGGTAGTCGGTATTTTACACGATTCTAGTCATATGAAACGTTAGAAATTTCGAAATAATCAACGTTTCGTTAATTTTTTGTAAATAGCCACATAAATCTATTTACGCTATCAAAATAATAAAAACCGTAGAGTAAATTTATAATAAATACGACTATTTACAAAATATTTACAATAGCTTTTGGTTATTTACAAAATGTTGGTTAAAACACAAACACTTATGTGTATGTACTTGGCTTATATCGCTAAATTTTTGAAAAAAATACTAGTAGATATGTGTGGAAAAAGTTTAGAAAATAAGACGAGTTAATTCCTTAAAAACTAACTTACCCTTTTCCATGTCGTCGTAAAAGAGGGAAGGAACAGACTTCACTAATTCAGGCTTGTGAGTTTCTTCTTTGCTTGGCACGAACTCTTTGGCTGTTTTGAATTTGTTCCAAAAAGATAATTACTAAAATGTCGTCACTGATTAAGATATTCAATCCATACATATATATTTTTTTTTGGTACCTGGCTCATCCTTGATACCATCCGGTGCTTGTTGCTCTAGAAAGAGCTCAACAGACTCGTCGAGAGGGGTCGTTTTATTCGACGGTTGAGATTGAGCCACGTGTTTGGATCTGGAAGCCTTCCCTCTGAGTGGAATGTCCAAAGGCACGCCTTTGCTTCTCCACTTGTATATCGAGAAATGGAAGTGACCATTGTTGCTGGTCGCCGAGTTCTTCGTGCTCTTCGACTCCTTCTTCGAATCTCCCTCCGATTTATCGGATTTCGGCGATTCGCCGTCGCCGGTGAACATAGAATTCGGTTGAGACGATTGAATCGGTTCGCTGGCGAATCTGGAAAGAGAAGTGGAGGAGAGAGAGTGCGGTATCGTCGTCGCATTCGAAGAAGAAGATCTGAATTTAGGAACCTCTAAAGAGTTGCTCGTTTTTTCGGGAAGGCTACACATTTTTTTCAAAGCCATAGTTAATTCAACAATCCTCAAACCAGAGCTTGTCAAAACATTTGTGAAATCAGAGTGAGCCCATATATGCCTTTGCCACGTATCACACCAATATCACTATCTACCACGTATCACACATTCACACCAATAACTTATACTCTTTAGACGTGCAAGTTGCACGGTGCAACTTAAATTAACTTTGTTTAGTCTCTAAAAAAAAATTACTTTGGTTAGTTAGAGGATATTGCTCCCCCTAATTTCACTAAGAAATAGGGTTTTTTTTTTCTTCATAACCTATCATCACAAATATATGAGAAATATGATTACTTTTATTAACATATCCTTGAATTAAAAAATAAACATGTATTCTAATTGACAATTACATATTTCAGAACTTGGTCGTTGCATATTTTTTTTATTAAAAAAAAATCTAAATTCGTAATATCAAATTAACTAGAATCTTTAATTTTAATTTTTATGCACAAAAATATTTTAATCTAATAATTTATATAAAAAATTCTTAAGTAATTAATTTAAAAAAAAAAAAAAACTAGCGAGATAGAAGGTGAGTTATGAAACTCATAATCATACTATTCCGCTATTTTTAAGTTCGGAAAAAATTAAATATTATGAACTCTTAATCATATTATATCAAGGTCCCGTGTGGTTATGTTTTTATTCCTGTTTTCTGTTTTCTGATTCTAAATTCTAGAAAACAGTTTTAGAAAAACTGTTTGGTTATAAATTCAGAAAACAGATTTAGAATCATGTTTCTGTTTTCTTTGAAATTTGTTTAGAAAACAGAAAACAATGAAAAGTTGTTTTCTATTTTATCTCTATACAATTGAATGGAAAACATAACCAAACAACATTTAAAATATTCTGAAACGTAATTCTAAATCTGTTTTTTAAATTTAAAAATTAGAATCAGAAAACAGAATTTAAAAACAGAAAACGAGTTTAGAAAACTAAACCAAACGGCCCCCAAGTTTTCTCAAAATTATTGGTGGACTAATTGAACAACTCATAATTTTGATAACTTTAGCTCTTTAACTGGACAATTAACTCATTTAATTGGATGGACAACTAACTCATTTACTCGGATAAAATTTCTCCATAATAGGCTTTGTAATTCATTGAAACATTTTTTTTCATACAGATTTTATCTCTATAAAAAAAAACTATCACGTAGTATCACTTTTACTCCCGAAACAAAAGAAGCCCGGACTTAAAAGAAGAACCTGAATTGAGAAGGAAAAGAAGAGGTCCCAAAAGGCTGATCGGATCTCGGCGGCAAAGGACTGATGAGAGCACTCGACCCCGGCGAGCTCGGAAACGCGTATTCGCGGCTGTGCCTCATCGGCGTGGAATGTACGGACGATCCGCCGCCGAATATGTCGGCGAAGAAGTCGGCGCTCGGAAGCCTCCTCCGGCTCGCCACGTCATCTCCGAAGACCGGCCTGTCATCGTCGTCGTCGTCATCTTCGTCGGAGGCCGCTTCGAGCCCGGGGCGAGCCTGTTCCTGCATCGAGAACCGCCTCGGCGGGCCACCGAAAACGTCGTGAAAGTCAACGCCGGAGTTTCGGAAAGGCTTGGAAGAGCCCGGCGAGTTGACGTCGGTCAACGGGCGTTGGTGAAGGCTGTAGCCCAACATAACGCTCTCTCTTTCTCTCAAGCTCTCCATCGATTCGATGAACAGTGTTTTTTTCTTCCTCACACGCACGTAAGTTTACTGTACCAGCTCGTCATAAAAATGGCGGGAAGTGCCTAACCATGAAAGATTCATAGGCCACAAAAAAGAAACGAAGAATCGAGAGTTTTTTTTTTTTTTTTTTTTTTTTTTTTAATCTTAGATATGAAAGCGAAAAGAGAGAACAAGACAGAGTGAGAGTTAGAGAGTTGTGAGTTGAGAGTTGAGAGGTCTTAAGCCACACAAAAAAGGTATAAGCTTTAGCTGATCTGGCTTTTGTGTTTCCTTTCGGATAAACCACAGGAAAAATCAGAAAACGACAATGTTGAAGGAAAGATCAATATCATGTTGTTGTTGGTCAGTTTTTTTGGGGTTCTTTCTCTATTTTTAATTTTTTTTTTCTTGGCTGAAAATTCTCTTGGTTACCGTTATTCGAAGATTTTCCCTTAATTTATGTGATGTTAATTAAATTTGCGGTTGTATCGGATGGGTACAATCGAGGGATGTCTCTATTGTGGGTCCGTACAATTTCTTATTGGCCAATCACAGTGCTTGATTAAGTTTTTGTAATGGTTCGAACTTGATAAGATAGATTTCATGCAAATTAGACAGTGAGAGATTTGTATAGACTACAGACCCAACAAATTAATAGACGTGGTAGGTCAAGGGAAAAAAAAGAAAGTACCATTTAACCTTAAACGTTAAGCCCTAATATATATTCCATTGTTTAAATAGCTGTAAGAATAACCAAGGGATTTGCAAGAAATTAACGTCGGTGTTAAAACAATCAAAACCAAAAAAATATATTGGAGAAGAGAAGTGGATATGAGTTAACTAAGGGATTCACAAAATCACATAACTGAAAGAATATATTAATTAGTAAAAAATATTAAATTAAATAGCTATAAGTATAACTAAGTTGATTAGTAAAAACAAAGGAGTTTAAAAAAGTGGGCCTTTAATTTCGGACTTTGAATGGAGACTGTTACTAATTGACTAGTAATATAAGTAATTACAAATCAAAGCATTAATATATACTAATAAGTCAACAATGTCAATTCCGTGTATTTGAGTACAAAAAAGAGACCGAATATATATATATATATATATATATATATATATATATATATATATATATTAGAGGATATTATAAAGTATAAACAAGACAAAGATAGGATAATTGATAAGGGCTAAAACGTAATAAACGAAGACAATAATAACAAAATTTTGGCTATTTAAAAAAATGAAAAATTGAATATTTGACTAAAACCTAACTAAGTTTGATGAGGCTTGTGTGACTAAAACCTAAATTTAGTATATATATTTTTAAATTGATTTTTGGCGTAAAAGTCTAAATAGCTATTATACCTTATGCTTTAAATTTATAGTGAATAAAAGAAATTATAGATATTTTTTTTATCATGATAATATAATAATAATAATAATAATATATTACTCCTTAGTGCTTACAAATTAAAAAGGAAATAAATTAAGTTTATCATAGGTTAATAGAACAAAAAAGATTTTTGACTAATTTTATTTTTAAAATAAATTTAATATTAGATTTTGTAAAAGATAAAAATCAACAAATTATAGAATAATAGATCAAATGGATGATAATTTAAAAAATGCATGAATTAAAATAAGAGAGTTAGGCATATGGTCATTTTAAATTCTAGCCTAACTATTTTGAATACATGGACATAAACGGCAAATCGCTTTATTTTATAAACGGAACATCGGGTTAATATATTATAGGGTATGACACTGTTGGGAAATTTAATGCTTGTTGGTGTTTAATGTTGAGCTGTTTCGTTGTTGAACTCTTTAAAACTGTTTGCAGTGCTTAAAAGTTAAAACAAATAATCGATTCGCTTTCGCCTGTCTGATTTTTCAGCTCCGAATCTTTGTACAAGCTAATAAATGCATATTGTGAACATTTAAATCATTTATTAAGTGTGTAATGTCTTTTAGCAATGCATAGTGCCTACTTTACACCCAATTTTAAAACATAGCAACATTGTTACAACTTAGCTTTGGCAGAACTATATTATTAAATGCAAGAATGTTAAATCTTTCTCGTTCAGAATATCCATTCAATCGATCCAGCTTCCTTTTCTACTTTTCGTAAATGGGATCAGACTTTTTCCGGCTGTTCGAAGGACCTCTCATGTAATTCTTCTGAATTTCTAATAGTTTTTAATGTTCATCGTTTTCGATTATCTAATAAATCGAATACTTGGCGGGCCAAATGAACACTTGAACACTAGGCGTTGGAGATAAGGAAATAATGGTTTATTGAAGAGTGATGCTATTTGTCCCGATTCACGAGTGGGAACGATCCACTCGTGAATTGACACGTGGCAGTTAGTGGCCACGTGTCAACTCACGAGTGGATCGTTACCCACTCGTGAATCGGGACAAAAATCATTTCCCTTTATTGAATTATTCCCACAACAATAACAGTGATGTACATGTAATGTGTCAGGGCTCAACAGAGAATTTCCTTCTTGAATTTCCTCTCCCTCAATGATCAAAGACATGTGACATGTCTCAGAGAAAATATGCAGCTAGCTAGAAATCTACCGCTACCACAGAACGTATAGAGAACAAATTACAAAGCAATGAAAAAACATGGTTACTGAAAAAGAAAACTAGAGCCAGTGTCAATCTCTCTATACATAGCAAGCTGATCAAAATATATGATAAGTTAATAACCGCTTCCCATGTGGATCTGTCAGTGACGTAAGAACAGAACAAAAAAAAAAAATTATATGACGAGATTTCAAACAAGAAAACCAAAATTATATGATGAGATTTCAAACAAGAAAACCCCACAAGTACTTGTATACAATAAACATCATAATGCCGAGGAAAAAAGAAAACAAAGAAAGAGGAAACATAGCACAGACTTGATCTACTGCGAGCCAACAGGGAAAGAGTCCAGAGCGTCTCGTTTCCCGTTCACATAAAACTCGACTACGGCCTTCATTCTTTCAAGCTTGTCGGGGTGGTAATTCACGTGCACGATCACCGGTTTCAACTTCTTCAGCCTCGCGTCTTTCCTCACGGTCTTGAACAAGACCTTGCTGTTCATGAACTGATAGAAATCCAGGGTTCTCTTGGAGGCGTGAAGGCCGTCGTAACCCGGGTGAGAAGGGTAAAAGAGCTCTTCGTTGTAAACAGCCTGGTCCCACGCGTTCTCTTTCGAAAGCCGTGCGGTCACGCGATCAAGGAGCTCGATCGAGGGAACGGTGGGCCTTATGTAGAAGAATCCGGAGTTGAAAACCCATATTCTCATCGTGTGGGCATACCGAGCCCAGCCCATCGCAGGCTCGTCGAAGACGTCGTTGTATCCGTAGGCCGTCATGTTGTCGTGACCGTCGGTCATAGACTCCACGTCCGAGTCTCGGTACAGAAAGTCGAACGGGTTCTGCAAGTACACGATATCGACGTCCGACAAGAGAACGCTGTATCCCAATTGCAAGAACTCTCTCAAGATGCGGAATTTCAACCCGGAGACGGCGTGATTGCCTCCGGACTTTCCGATCGATTCGATTGTGTCGTTTCCGCCGTTCGGGTCTCTTTTGAAGACCGGAACGCCGTTGGTCTTGCAGAAGTCTTCGGTTTGGTCGTCGAGAGCTACGACTAGATAGTTGGTTATGCCGAGTCTCTTGATGCTGGTGAACCAGACTTCCAACATGGATTTCACGTTGCTATTCGCGAGTCCGACGATAAGCTCGTTGTGAACAGCGACTTCCTCTAATATCCCTGCCAATCTGGGGTTCACCGACACGTCTGGGAGAACGGTCGGGTTGGTTCTCAATCCCTTGACGGTACCGAAAGGCCCGGCTTTATGAGGCTTACTGAGAACCAAAACCTGCTTCTCTGCATTGTCTTTTTCTTGTTCAGCGAGTTGTATCTTTCTAGTTAGATCCTTGACCTGCTTGGTCAGCTCTGCGTTCTTCTCCGACAGTGATCTGAGATCAAACTTGAGCGAGTTGATCTTCTCCGACGACTCACATGTTGACAATGACGTGCTTGTCTAGCAAATGAAACAGGAATTACTACCATATGCTTGGCCAAAGGCAGGGAATGAAAAATTATACACAAAGATCGACTACATTCAAACTAATCAATATATCTAAAAGCTAGCCTGAATTGTAAAATGCAATTCCACGTTTAGCCAAGTGAAACAAAGATAAGATAAGGATTAAGTTTCTATTACGACAATTCTAGCGAGACGATACAATTTTGCACGATTCTCATATCGTCATTGATGTGCACAAACCATCACATGGGAAATGAGTCACTTCAAGTTCACACGTCTTATCAACAAGGTGTATCGCAGACCACAAAAAGTCAACTTCTAGCATCAATCAAGATCATTCCAAACTATAAAGTCAACGCTTCGACACCGTAACACAGAGTCCAACAGGAAACAGACAACAGTGGGAGGGGCAGAGATCGAATACCTGGAGATCGGTTCGCCCGATTCGACGGCTCTGAATTGGCGAATCGGTGACGAAGAATCCGTGGGGATAGAAAAGAGCGAAGCAACCGCCGAGAACTACTCCGATCACGATCGCGACGGCGATTCTCGATCCACGACTGGCCGGGCCTTTCTCTCGCATCAGCGACATGTCTCTCCGACCTACCAATGCCATGGCTTCACCAAACCCTAATTCTAACAGCGAGTAGTCGAGAGCTGTGTTTGTTTGAATTCAATTGAGCTCTCAAATTGGATTGAATGTGAAGCCCTAAAAATGCCATCAACGAAGTCAGACAAAAAAGATTCGTTAGTCCGATTGGGAGTTCGGTCGTTGCTGATTTGGCAAAAGATGACGACTTTTGGCTTTGATACAGTGTTTCGCGCTCCATGTTTAGTTAATGTGAGTCGTCAATTTCATTGACTTCATTACCCTTTCATTTTCCCACATGTTTTTGCACATCACAACGATGTGAACTTTCCAAGCACCTTCGTATATCTTGTCTTGACACGTAATATGTTCTTGCTTTTTCCGAGTTTTTTTTTTTAAATAATGAACGAGAGTGGGGATTGGGAAAAAAGAAGCAATTGGTTATCGACCTCAAGACAAGTGGATCATGAAAAGTAAAGGGAAAAAAAAAATATCACTTGAAGCCAATCTAGATCTTGATGCCAATGATTTAATACCTTTAATTTTAAAAGCTAAAAATGACAAAATAACAACCATAAAATAATTTGCTTGGTACCTTTGAATTAGAATAAACTAAAACCACTACAACACCACCAAAAGCTTAAAAAAAAAAAAAAAAAAAAAAACAATCTGGCTTCTACCTTAAGGAAGCTATTGCCACAACAGAGGAACAAGTCACTCTAAGAGACAAAATGGCCACGAAGAAGAATAATAATACTAATAACCAACCATGAATAGAACAGCGTGGAGAGATAGAGAGAGTAATTTACAATTCTATATATATTTACACATACGAGGATAAATGTTTCACATTTCACTTGGTTTTCTCGGAAGTAGAAGCGGCGACGAATGAGACGACGACGGTGATGTCGTCGAGCTTTCCTCCGTAGTATCGGAAACCGGCGTCTTGGGCGGCGGTGGAGAAGGGCGTCTGGCGGTTCTTGTCCTGGGCCCGCTGACGGGCCAGAGCCGCGATCTTCTGTGCCGTTGCGTGTGGGCCCAGCCCCGACCTTACGGCGTGGACCACCACACCCGTTATCTCGTTGTTGTACAAGTTGTCGAAAAGCCCGTCCGTCCCCGCCACTATCACGTCCCCCGGAGCCACCGCCACCGTGAATACCTGATCCCACACAAAAACATGAGCTCGAAATTCGACGATTATTATCGGTAGTATAATATGCAATTCCCGATCGGGGAAACGGACCTGGCCGGAGCTGGGCAAATCTCCGTCGCGACCACTTTCGAGTTGGTACGTGAAGTTGAAATCGTGCTGCTGAACCGGCGATCTGAACACCGTGCAACCGTCGCGCACCACCATGAACCCGCTGTCCCCTAGATTTATCGCGTGAATTCCCTGCAATATATATAACATCACGATGACTATAAGAACGGTTGCGTGTCCGGATCTTTGGGAATCACATCAATGTCTTGACATACTTTTATGGATAACATTACTGTGTAATCGAGTTGAGAGATTGAGGTTGGTAATGGAGTTACCTGCTCGTTGTTGAGGGCGATGATGCAAGCTGTGGAAGAGCCCTTGGCTTTGGTGGAGGAGTGAGCTTTCTCGAGGACGCGAGCCGGGTCGACAAGGCCTTTGGGCTCCTCGTGCACGGCGTTGACCGAGTTGGACATGAGCTCCCGGGAATAGAGCCCCGAGTCGATGCCGTGATCGGCCCAGCCTCCGACTCCGTCGGCCACTCCGATCGCCTGCTCATCCACGCAGATGAAGTGCGCGTCCTCGCCACCTGTCTCCTCTTTATCCGGGTGAGGCAAATAGCACGAAGCCGATACCAGTTTCAGAGATTTCACATCTCCCATCTTCCTGTCATTTCATCGTTGGAATGCAAAATTTGAAGAAAAGCTCAGGGAATAAAAGAACAAAATTTTCTATGGTACAATCAAGACGTACCGATCGGCGGAATCGGCGGAGCCGGAGAGTTGTTCGTCTCGAGACGAGCTGTCAAACGAGACCTCCCTTGCAGGGCCGACAGAGGATAGCGAAGAGCCAGAGCCGTGAAACTCTCTCAATCCTGACCCCGAAACCGGGTTGAAGGACGGACTGAACCACCTCTTTCCGACCTCGTATACCAGATACCCAAAGATGGCGCTCTTATTCGGCCGGTCACGGTTGTTGCTCAGACTCATCGCAGCTCTCCGAAGAACGCGAGCGGAGCTGAATCCACCATCGGAAGCGAGTCTCGACGAAGCCGAATTCGCGACGGAACATTCGCCGAACAAAATCCTGGATCCCGAGGCCGCCATAGCCGTTTGATTGCCCTGAAGCTTGATCTGATTCGGGCTCGGAAGGAACGAGTCGGCGTGGTAGGCACAGGCGTTGAACGGAGGGCCGGAGACGGAGGGGACAGAGAAGGTCCGAGAGATAGCTCCGACGACGGAGAGGCTCTTTCTTCCGTCGGATTCCGGCCGGAAAAACGCTTGAAGAAGATCCGAGCGACGATTCGATCTCTGAGCCCCGGTCCTGAGCCTAGAGAAATACGAATATGGCATTTTTTTTTATTCACACGGCCGAGGGAATGGAAACGGAAACCAGAACACGTGAAAGGAAGGTAATCTCATAATATCTCTACTGAGCCCAAGAACTCAGGAGTCTTCGTTTGACTTTCGATTCGACTCCAAATCTGATTGATTCTTCACCTTCTTTCTCTCCAGATTTCTCTCTCGCCAAACTAGGAAAGAGTATTTTTGGCGATCGGCGAGAGAAAAATAAAAGACGGCCGTTTTGGAACAGAAAGGGATTTTTAACGCTCGCTAGGGTTTTCGATGCTTTGACGATAATGGAATTTTGACCGCCGACGTATATATTTAATCAATTAATAATAAATAGAGAGCGGTGATATGACTGTTTAGCCGCTATTAATGGCGGGAATATTTACGAGTCGCGGTGATCTTTATCCCTCCAACTGAGGGTAGTTTCGTCATTGGGTGCACGTCCATATCGTCGTGTGTGCACCTTTTAATTATTAAAATCTTGTTAATTTATTATTGTGTTTTTTCTATATATGTAGTTTTCCTTTTTTTTTTAAGGGTAGTAGACTTTTGGACTTGCCTTTCATAAACATGCCACAAATACAATTGACATTGTTTTATTTTTAATGGTGGATAAGTAATGACGATTGGTATCCAGAAATTAAATATGTGCTGCATCTTTATTGTCTTCAAAATAGTGAGAGTGATTCTATAAGTAAGTTTCAGAAACTACTTAAAATAATTACGATGACGATTCTAAAAGGTCTGACTTTATTTTTATAGCCACAAAAAGTTTTGTTCATAGAGAACAGAAAAAGACGTTGATGATTAAAGTTTGAATTGGACTCATTAACTTTATTTAAGAATTCGCTCGATTGATTTATATAAATAATTATTACAAATTAGAAAATAAATTAAAAGGGTGATTATATTACAGAGAGTGATTGAATTCACTAGCATGACGTTATATGCTAAAATGAGTTCGTTCGTGTCTTCAAAATGGTGATGATTTGAAAAAGAGTTATATGAATGTTTCAAAATACTAATAAAGTGATTGAATATATGTTTTTAGTGGAACTTTGTTTTTTTCTCAAACCTACAGCTTCTAAATTGGTGTGGATGAAAGTGCTCGTTACTATCAGTCGATTATAATGCCATACGATCTGATGGCACTATCGCGGTAAACACGTCTTCACATATGCTTGGGACTCAGACAATGGAAGCAAAGCTTCTTAGAATTTAATAGGGCGTCTGACTGATTTTTTTTTATTTTACTATTTCCATTGTTACATTCACACAATATGAATAAGGTTAAATAGTTACATTTACAATTTGACATTGTTAAATAGTCAACATTTCATAAATTTTAAGTAAAAAACTACTTTTATATATTTACAAACGTAAATAGTGACTTTTATTTATCAGGTCACGTTATTTTTATGACTATTTATTTAAGATTTACAAAACGTTAAATATATAGTAATTCTAAACGTTTCAGTTGGCTATTTACTTAATTTTTTAATATAAATATAGTGTATAATTTAATTATATTGAACATTTAACCACAAATTACAAATAAATCTTTTAAATTTTAAAAATGAAAGGCGTTTCACCATTTATGAAAACTAAATTTACGCTCTCACATTATAAGCAACCTCATACAAATGATTATGAGATGGAAACCAGTATTACCTATCTAGTCCGATAATTGAAATATAGTCCAAGATAATGAGACATTCGAGGGCATGTAGGAATAAAAACTAAAAATGAACAAAAAATGGACTCTTACACTATAAAATCCATGATACTTCACGATATCAAACTTTTTAACGTAATATTTAAACACAATTTTGGCTCCCTTCACTAATGTGTCCAAATTAGATGCTCTCTCCGATGTTTTATTTATTTGTTTTAATGCTGGTCATTCAATACAAATTATACACGAACCATGCAGCTTCACAAATTGTTGTTCTTTCCCTAGTAATAACTTCATTAGTATGCTCGAACACCAACAACAACAAAACTCTTTTCAATTTTTTTAATCTAATAGAATATTAATCCTTCCAACCATTAAAAATGTCAACATGCCTGGTTGTTGTGTCTATCTTTAGTCACCGTGTTTTAGTTTGCTTCAAGTTCATGTTTTAAATGTTTCAATGGATACTTTGTTTTCTATAATCTGTGCCATTGTTTTATTGGTGGATAAGTAATGACGACACCAATCTTTAATATTTTATGTATCATTTACACTTTTTTTTTTCAAGTTTTAATTAAAAATTTAGAAAAGTAAACTTAAAATTTTAAATTAGACAAGAATACTCACAACTACAAACTTAAAATTCGATATTCTCTCGTCCTCCACAATTTTATTTTAAAAAATACATCTCTCCATGAAAAATGAATCACAAAGAAATATTTTTCTTTAAGAAAGCCTTTTTTTTTCCTAGTAATCAATGAATAAGTTTATTTGCTATAAACATCAAAGAAGTTGTTTTAGCGATTTTATTTTTACATATTTCTTACATGTTTTCGGTTTCATTTCACGGAGTTTATTTATCTATTTTCGTAATTATTTTTCTCTATATATCTGAATTTTTTGTGCATATTTATCCATTTTTTCCCTCACATTTCATAAATTTTAATATTTTTGAATAATGGATTCGACATTTTTTATGGGATTCGGTACAAGTTTAGATGGTCTCATAAAATTCTAAATATTTTTTTAGAATTTTTTAGATCATAAAATTCGATAGGTTTCACTAACATTGGTTGAAAAAATATAAAGAGTAAATGAAACCGGCAGGACTACCTCGTCCTCCATAGGCCCTAGCCCACGATGAAGTCTCGTCATGATCAAAGCCTGTTTTCACCCCAACGAGGCCGCGGAAGCAAAAAACTGAATTTGGTATGGTTGTGAATAGCTTCAAACGTTGGTCGGCGATTATTTGGCGGTGAATCAACACAAGAGTACTAGCGTGTGTTTTTTTTTTTTTTTATTGATTTGGGGTTAAAAAATAAAGAGAAATTTCGGAGTTTTGTGATAACGGAATTAGAAAACATTAGTCGGTACAAAAATAAGTGATGAGCTGTCATCATTTCATTGGAGTGACAATGGAGAGGGACACGGAATGGCGACAGATGATCACATCAAATTCAAAATCTAATTTTTGCGAGGGGGGAAACTTGTCCGTTTTTTAAATGTTTGAGATCATAAACGCAAAAAGAGTGTTTGTTTGCGATCGTAAACGCAAAAAGATTGTCGCGCGACACTTGAAGAGTTGTACAAATTTTTGCCCTCTTATTTTTATTTATTATAGCAAAAGAATCCAACCATTTGTTAGAAATTATTGAATAAATAATTACGGTAATATAAGACAGTTTGCAAAATTTTGAAATTTGAAAATATATCGACAAAAATAATAAAAAGAAAACAAAAGTAGACGAAGAAAATAAAAATTGTGTAAGGAAGAAACTTGAAATATACAAAGCATTAAATGGATACAGACGTCAGGCTCTGTAGAAGATATCTTTAAAGTAATATTGTTTTCCCACCGGATTTTGAAAATGACGAGCTTTTCAAATTTAAAAATGTCTGCCAGAAGCTATCACTAAGGCCTTGTTTGGTAGAAGAGAAAGGGAAGGAGATGATTGATTTTTTTAGCTTATGTGACATGCGCTCTTGTTGGTTGGTTTTTTTTTTTTTTTTTTTTTTTTTTTGAAGTAACAGACTTAACTATTAATAAGGCATATCAATCAAAATGTCACCATACAGCCATGAAGGAGCTTCCTTTTCCGAGATTACATCAGTAATAAATTGTAAAGAATATCTAGCAAGCTTGTGTGCTACCCTATTACATTCACGGCTAATATAAGAGAATTGAAGCTTGTCGAAGCTTTCCCCAAGGCACTTAATTTCTTCGAGAAGTAGACCCAAGTTCCGTCACTGTTGCTCAGCTCGTTGGAGTTGGTTTATGATGCTCTGGCAGTCGGATTGAATAACGACGTTCCGGATATGGAGAGACGCTGCGACCTTCAGACCTTGCAAAATTGTAATCCTTCCAATTTGAGAAGGAAAGAAAAGTAGAGAAGAAAAATGATATTTTTTTTTTTACAAATATACCCTTGAAACAATGCATTCATATATCATTTTTTTTTTCCTTTTTATCAAACATAATTAAGAAATTATTTAATCCTTTTTTTTCCATTTTTTTCCCTTGTAAAAGAATTCATCTATTTTCTCTTAATTCTTCCTACCAAACAAGGCCTAAGACTACAAAGAAAATAACAATTCCTGAGGAGGAGAGGAAATATAAAAATGTCTTGGTTTCGTCTCATTTTACAGAAGAGGTATGGAACAGTTTAACAACGGAGTATTGAAGCTCGGTTACGACTTTTAAAAACGCTCAACACTTGTAGTGCATGGTAAAAGCACATTACAAACGCTCAAAATAAATATTAAATTTAATGAACATATTAAATTAATTAAAAAAGGAAAATAAATAAAAATTGGAAGAAAAGATGTATCTATTATAAATGCCTACAAAATCCATCAACTAAATAAATGTATCTTCAATTAAAAAAAATGAATTTTTCGTTTCTCTACCAAATGTTTAAAAAAAAAAAAAAATCATGATCGATGCTACAATTGTAATAATGATTACCCTCAGATTAATCATTACCCTCAGATCTCATATATAAATCATCTCAACCATAAACTTTGCAATGCATAACTGTAAAGTTTTGAGCTTTTAGTAGAAATGATTTACTCTTGCTTTAATAATACAAAAACCAATTATTCAGCCAATGATTTTATAGAAACTTAACAGTTAAAACACCATAGCGCACGGATTATGTTATACGATTTTTGTAATATAGGATATGTCTTCTCAAGTTGTTACAAATCCATCTTCAAGTTGAAACTTGAAATGGATAATCTTACCTACTCAGAAGTCAGAACACGGCGAGTTTATTAGGAGAGTAAACAGTTATCTTGTGATAATGCTTCAAGTAGTTGAGATCTTCCTAAACAGTATTTGAGCACCGAATTTGGGTTGTATGGTTATGAACAACACAGGAACGTGAACATATGTGGGCGACAAGGTTAGATGATATCGCTGGAGCACCATAGCCAAGACTGTTTTGGCCTCAGCCAAGGCCAGATTTTGGCCCACGCAGATCCTGGGACCGATCCCAAACGGGAAGAACGAGGCCAAGGGATTTCGCCGTGGCTCCGAGAATCTCATTGGATCGAACTGACTAACGTCTTGTCCCCAAATCTCGGGGTCGTGATGCACCGCAGTCAAAGCCACGTAGAGCTGAGTGTTGGCCGGAACGTCGAGATTCCCGAGTTTCACTCTCTCCCTCGTTTGCCTCATCATCATCGCTGCCGGAGAGTAGAGTCGGAGAGTTTCGTTGACTATCAGTGTAACCTTGTAAGATAATACGGTAACAAAATTTAGTTCATAGTTTGCTCTATAGTGCATCCTAAATATATGTATGTTTTTTTTTGGTGTTTTGACGAGTTTGTACAAAATATAATTACATAAAAGTTTATAAAATTTTACGAAAAAATAAAAAAGGGTAAAAAAACCAAATATAAATTTGAAAAGAGTAGTGCTTACGATTTTGAGGTGGTTTAAATTATCGGGCCGTGGAGGCGAGTCTGAGCCGAGAACACGGAAAACCTCTTCGCGGGCTTTTGTTTGCCAATCTTGGTGTTGGGCCAAAAGCAGAAGAGCCCAAGTCAAGAGATTAGCGGTTGTTTCCTTGCCGGCGAAGTAAAAAGTCTTGCATTCGTCTATCACTTCGTCTATGCTTAGTCTCTCTTGTTTCCCTTCTTGGTTTTTGTGGGACGACAATAACAGGCTAATCAAGTTCCTCGAATTCGCATTGACTTTGTCGTTTCTCACGATCAGCCTCCGAATCGACTCACGTGTTTCCTTCTCTAGCCTCCACCTCTCTCTGTTGTCCTTCGTCGGCAAAAACCTGTGAGCTTATTTATATGAAGGTTTATTAAGTAGCAAACGAGAACTAACAAGTTCTATAAGGTCACGTGTTACTTCTCTCATTATCAATTGACTTTAGAGTTTGTGACCTGAAACCGGGGATATAAACGCTTCTGATTCCCTTGGAAAAAAGATGCATTTGGCGTTCTTGTAAGTCGAAGATGCGTTTGCCTTCCTCGAAGCTACTTCCAAAGGCGGTTCGAGAAATAATGTCTGCAGAGATTTCGTGGAGTTCTTTGTGAACGTCGAGCTCGAATTCATCTCTGCCTTCTCTTATGATCTCCCACTTCTCAATCCTCTTCTCAGTGCTAGCAACCATATCTCCTACCCAACTCTTCACGTACATTTCACAATAGTGTCAATATATTGATTATGTTCCAAATACTAAAACTATTTGAGAAAAATAGTAAATTCAAATAATAGACTTTACTACATTCCTTAAAAGGACACAATATTATTATTATTATTATTATTATTATTATTATTATTATTATTATTATTATTATTATTATTATTAAAATCTGCAGATTTCATTTTCATCCCTAAAATCGAGTGACATAATAAATAATGAGTTCCGAAATATTATACAAATAATGGAGAGGTATATGTTGTATTTAGAACTCTTGTGTTAATATCATAGTCTATTTTTATTTTAATTGAGAAAATAGTCCTACTAAGACCGTGTATGCGTGGAGCTAAATATAAGTTTTTTTTTTTTTTTTTTTTGAGCAAAGCTTAATATAAGTTACTCTATACTTTTAACAATTAATTAATTCATCAATAATTTTAATCGAGAATATTCATTACAGATTGGAAAAAACACTACGATAAACAAAAAAAATCTAGTCTTATTATTCATGTAATTACTTTACACTAGGCAATTTCCACTTTTCTTGGTTATGTTCATACCTTGACTCGGTCCAAAGTAAAGGCCTGATTAGCGATCCTTCTGTGCAAAGCCCAATCTTGACCTTCGAGCCCAACAAGGCCTTGTCCGAAAAGCTGCTTACTCGAAGGGTTAAACGGTATTTTCCCAAAGTTGCCGCCAGTGTTCATCAGGACTTCCTTTACCATATCCGGATCCGCGATTGCCAACCTCGGCTTCGTCCCAAACCAGTACACGAAGTTCTTCCCGTACTCGCGCGACCACCTGTGGTAAAATGGACACGCGCTCCGCAAAACGTCGTTCTCCACCAGCGTTGACTTCGGCTTCACCTCTCCGTACAGCCGTCGGATCTCCGCCGAGTTTCCGAAGAACAGACGGTACGGAGGGCCTCTCACGCCCTGCGCTCGAAAGTGGCTCTGGATCTTCAGTGGGACCCACACAATCGAGTGACCGAGCCTCAGTAGCCCTAAACTCAGGACCACCATGACGAGGCACAACGTAAGGAATAGCAAATCCATCGTACCTGATTATGAGTGACTTCTGAGAAAATAAACCGAAGAAGAGACTGATGAGTGTTTTAAGGGCTCAGATCTGTTCTTCAGAGTGAACTCAGTATTGCTTGCTTCGCTAAGTGCTGACGTATTTGACCTCGGTGCGAAGTTGTTGAGAAAGTTTTGAGTAATTTTTTTTTTGAAAACGAAAACCGTATTATTGATGATTTTAACGAAAATTGAATACAGAATTCAAGCGGGGATAAACTCCTACAAATAGTTGAAACTCTTTAGAGAAAGAGCACGAAGTAATCATAAAAGATAACTAAAACTCCTGAGAGACAAACAGTAACAAAGATGTCCGAAAACATCTGACGGGATTTCTCACTCGCCCTCCGAAAAGAGAACTAGCTTTTTGGCTGGCCCTCGAAAGAACCATTTCTTTTGGGGGTTTTTAAGCCCGGTGATTCAAAAACCATGACTTCGATAAGGTCGTTGCCGTCCTTGAGGTCTCCATGTTTTCCTTTCGCACCTTTGTATTTCCGCTGAGATCGAGCTAGCTTGCCTTGGCCGGGCTGATTGCAAATCATAACCTCCCCGGACAGCAGTCTGCGTTTTTTTGTGGACGAGTCGACGAGCAGTGGCACGGGCCCAAAAATGGGAGTGGGGCGATGCTGGTCAGTTTCAGAAATTTGGGCTTTTTTCCCTTGGGCTTTTTGTTCAGCAGCAGTAGATGAGTCCTGAGCTGACTCATTTTGACCCAAAGTCTAACAAGCCCTCAGGGTTTGATATGGGCTTGTCAAAATTAGGCCCAAAGTCTGACTCTGAATAACGATCTAAAGGAATTGTCGAGCGATTTCCTCGTGCGACCTCAACGCCTGGAATTGGGGCCGAGATTTGAGGCGATTTCAATCCCGCTTCAATCGGCGAGATATCTCCTGGGGATAGGGGGATTGACACGCGATCTTCGGGGATTTGGAGCGAAGATTTGGGGATGTTGCGATTGAGGCGGATCGCGGAAGAATCTGCGGGAACGGGACGCGGAATTCTCGGCGGTGAGGCTTTCGCAGAGGTCGACGCGTCGCGATTGCTTGGAGGCTCAGGCGTGGGTGTTGCAGGTCCGTCGAAGCATGAAACACGCGCGGTCTCTGATCGGAGCCAGGGTCCGAGAGCATGGCGTGGAGTTCCTGTCGAGTCGAGGACGGTGATTGCCGGAGCGGAGCAGGAGGCAAGGTCGTGGCCGATTATTCCACATCCGTAACAGAGGAAAGGTAACTTTTCGTACTTGAAAGAAATCCAAAAAGCTTTTCCTGCTATCGGAATGTAACGCCCAGGGCAAATTGGCTTAGAAAGATCCAGCTTTAATTTGAACCTGAAGAATTCATTTAGGATAGAACAGAATGAGTTATCCCATTTGAGTTCAACAATTTCGCCTCCAGTGCAAGCAAGTCTGGTGATGTTTTTTTCAGTACGGGCTTGGAGCGGAACGCAATAAATGCGGGTCCAAAGTGTGACTGAGGAAAAGGCACAGTCTTCCCAGCGCTCCGAGTCCGGCCAGGGCTCGAGGAGGAGAACACCGCCGGTGAAGCACCACGGGCCTTTTTCAAGAAGTCGAGCGCGCTGCTTGGTGTCGGAGAATTCGAACCCAATGAAGAAAGCGCTGTCAGATTTGTTGAGGAGTTTCGAGCGCCAAATCGGTTCTCCCCACCATAGACGGGAAATGATGGTTATGAGAAGTTTGAGGGTTCCTATGCGCGGAGCAATAACTTTACCCACCGCTGCAGAGGATCGGGGATGTGCCGCCGAGCGAGATCCACAGCCGCGAAGAGTGTCATCCCATTCTTCTTCGTCCATCCTGAGCGAAGCAGTTTGGTTGACGAGGTGGTTTACATTAGGGGGAGGGATTGGGCTAGCGTTTGGGTTCATTTGAGGGTGATTGAGAATAATAATATAAAGATTTTCTTGTTTAAGACTAACATAAAAATGATGCCTCAACTAATTAAGCTTGATTAATTATAAATTTATAACAATGTTATTATTTTTTCAAGATTAATACTTGTTATTAAAAAAAAAAAAGTATCTTACAACCACTCCAAAAATACACACAAAATAATAAAAGAAAAAAGATGTGAAGTAATTGAATTACAAATAAAGTTTAAGAACAGATCTTCGTAAAGAGTAATTGAGCACCGAATTTGGGTTGCGTGGTTATGAAGAAAACAGGAGCGTGAATGTAGGTGGGCGAGAGAGCTAGATGATATCGGTGGAGGACCATTGCGAGGACTATTTTGGCCTCGACCAAGGCCAGATTTTGGCCAACGCAGATTCTCGGACCGAGTCCAAACGGGAAGAACGAGGCTAAATGATTGCGTGGCTTGGAAAATCTCAGCGGATTGAACTGACTAACGTCTTGTCCCCAAATCTCGGGGTCGTGATGCACTGCTGTCAAAGCCACGTAGAGCTGAGTGTTGACCGGAACGGCGAGATTCCCGAGTTTCACTCTCTCCCTCGTTTGCCTCATTATGATCGCCGCCGGAGGGTACAGTCGGAGAGATTCGTTGATTATCAATGTAACCTTGTCAACAAGTAAAAAAAAAACAAGTTACAAGAAAATCAATTATAATACCATATTTGCAAATTTTAATTCCAAAAATGTCGTATAAATTCCAAGAATACTGTGTATTTTCATCACATTTTTTTTAATTTGTAATTTAATTCAGAATAATAATACTTTTTAATAATAATTTTAGGGAGAAAATCGTCTAACGTATTAGCAAAACGGATATTTTTGAAATTTCAAAAGTGGTTGTATTTGAAATTGATATTTTCATCTCATTTTCAACACTTGGTGTAGAAAGATTTGAGAGTGTAACATTTTTAAATTTAAAAGAGTGATTGTATGGAATCATTTCAGAAATAGTTATTTCAAATTGTAATGTTTGAAATGATTTTCCTTATAATAACGATGTAAATAATAAACAAACTTAAACAAACCCCTAAACCCTAAACAGTAAATATATTTTTCAAATAAGTAAAAAAAAAATGATTGTTTACGACTTGAAAAATAATATTATATATAGATAAAAGTTTAGACACATCACTCTTGCGATAAGTTTCGAATCACACTATCGCATGCAAATTTCACTTACGATTTTGAGGTGGTTTAGATTCTCGGGTTTGGGAAGACCGTCTGATCCGAGAACACGGGCTATCTCTTCACGTGCTTTGGTTTGCCATTCTTCGTGTTGGGCCAGAAGTAGAAATGTCCAAGTTAAGAAATTGCCGGTCGCTTCCTTTCCGGCTATGTAAAAGGTTTTGCATTCATTAATCACTTCTTCTACGCTTAGTTTATCTTCTTCCCTTTCCTCGTTTCTATAAGTAGACAATAACAGAGAAATCAGATTCTTCGAATTCTCTTTTCCTTTTCCCTTTGTCACGACCAGCCTCCGAATTGACTCATGGGTTTCCTTCTCCAACGTCCACCTCTCTTTGTTGTCCTTTGTCGGCAAAAACCTAAGTTCATAAGAACATATCGAAAGTTATAGAGGTTTCATATATGTCTGTATTTTTTATGAATTAAATGTATTATTATTTCCTCCCTAAATTTTAAAAAATACAACTTATGATCTCAGTGATAAATATAATATACTAAGTTTAAAAAATTAGCACTAACCTGTTATACTAAAACTTCTATCTAAATCTTAATAAGATCCTTTAAATGGTCTATAACACCAACATTTTAATTCAACACAAACGTGCGTGTGTGTGGGATTTTTTTTTTAAATCGAGAGAGAAAAACGGACCTGTAACCGGGGATATAAACGCTTCTCCCTGCCTTGGTGAAAAGGTGCATTTGGCGTTCTTGTAAGTCGAAGATGCGTTTGCCTTCCTCGAAGCTACTTCCAAACGCGGTTCGAGAAATAATGTCTGCAGAGATTTCGTGGAGTTCTTTGTGAACGTCGAGCTCGAATTCATCTCTACCTTCTCTTATGATCTCCCACTTCTCAATCCTCTTCTCAGTGCTAGCAACCATATTTCCTACCCAACTCTTCACATACATTTCACAAGTGTCGGTATCAACTTCTCATCCATCAACATAATTTAAGAGCACTAGTCAAATCAATTTGAGTATTGTAAGCTCAATTTTGGAAAATAGATATCATCAAATTATTTTTATATATTTTATCGATTCATTACGATGTCATAAAATATATACATAATCTCTTCATATAATCATAAAACGTAGCAATATTTTTCCTCTAAATTTTCTAATAATAATAATGCGATACAATTTCTAATCATTATAAGTTACATGTTCATTCGGTCTATCCTCTTTATTAAATAGTTAGTAGGATCAAGGATTGAAATACCGATATCGGTATTGATATCGAGATTTTGATTTTACTGATATATCGACTATCGACGGATATATCGATAGATATCCAATAAAAATTTTAATAGCAATGGTGTCGATGATACCCATGATATACCTATCATATATCGACTACCGATCAATATATCGACAAAAATCTTATAACAAAATATAATTTAAAAAATAAAATTAAATAAGAATATATATATATTATATACAAAAGCTTGATTTTTTTGTTTTACATATAAATACATATGAATATGTATTGTCATTATATATATTATATGTATTATAAAATATAAATAAAGAAATATCGACAATGCAAAGTAAAATCAATAAAGAATATGAAATAATAAATAAATAAATAAAATAAGTAAATAATGAATTTTTTATTTTTTTTAATTAAAAAAATTCATATTCGGACGATATTTTATCGATATTTTGAATTTTTAACTACTAATATTTATGAAACAATAACGATTATAGCTGATATTTTACCGAGACTCTTCAAAAAAATGATATATCGCGATATTTTGAACCTTGAGTAGGGTATCGTCATGCAGTAGCCAAGGCAGGCCTTTGCCTTAGGCAATGAACTAATGGTGTAATTTTTTTTGGTGAAGAAAAGCCTAAATATATTTCTTCATTGTATAAAAAAAAAGGCCTAAAATTTTAAAAATAAAATGCCTCAAATTTTTTGGAAAGGAAACTGTTATGTCCAAGTTCAAATTTCTTTATAATATAAAGCTTTTAAATTTTTTTTTCATTCTTGCCTAAAATCACATAATAACTTGGACCGGTCCTACCACCAGTCCGCCTAGCTTGAACTTAAGATCCGTTCATATTTATAAGGTAAATAGTCAGCATTTGGTAAATCTTAGTTATATAGTAAGTTTCATAAATTTATAGACGTAGTCTTAGGTAAATAATCACTTCTATATATTAGGTCACATCTCATCATTACAGTTATTTACCTATGATTTACCAAACGTTAGCTATTTAGCAATGTCAAACGTGTAAATTAGCTATTTTCTTTATTTTCTGTATTTATAAACATTTTTTTTAATAAATTAAAACATGTACTCAAATTCCTTTTCACGTAAAGAAAACAATTAAGAAAAAAAAAAAGAGAAGTCAGCTTATCCCCCAAGTCAACTAAGTTCTCCGTGAGTGTACAAAAAAAAAAAAAATTACCTTCCAAATTATTATTTGAGAAAAATAGTAAATACAAACAATAGAATTTACTATATTCCTTAAAACGACACAATAGTAGTTTTTTTAACTTTTTTTTTTTTCAGAAACACTAATTGTCTCTATTTTAAAAAATGCTTCACATTTATATATAATAATATGATTTTGAAAAAAAAAAAATCCTAGAAATAATGCTACATGAAAATTAATGTAAAATTTTAAAAGAGTATAATATTTACATATTGAAAAACACTAGGGGAAAAAAATGATATTCATGTAATTACTTTACACTAGGCAATTTTCACTATTCTTGAATCTTGATTATGTTCTTACCTTGACTCGGTCCAAAGTAAAGGCCTGATTAGCGATCCTTCTGTGCGAAGCCCAAACTCGACCTTCGAGCTCAAGAAGGCCCTGCCCGAAAAGGTTCTTTGTTGAAGGGGTAAACGGTAATTTCCCAAAGGAGCCGCCAGTGTTCATCAGGACTTCTTTTACTATATCCGGATCCGAGATCGCCAACCTCGGTTTCGTCCCGAACCAGTACACGAAATTCTTCCCGTACTCGCGCGACCACTTATGGTAGAATGGACACGCGCTCCGCAAAACGTCGTTCTCCACCAGCGTTGACTTCGGCTTCACCTCTCCGTACAGCCGTCGGATCTCCGCCGAGTTTCCGAAGAACAGACGGTACGGAGGGCCTCTCACGCCCTGCGCTCGAAAGTGGCTCTGGATCTTCAGTGGGACCCACACAATCGAGTGACCGAGCCTCAGGAGCCCTAAACTCAGGACCACCATGACGAGGCACACCGTAAGGAATAGCAAATCCATCGTACCTGATTATGAGTGACTTCTGAGAAAATAAACCGAAGAAGAGACTGATGAGTGTTTCATGTTTGGTTCTTATCCCAAAAATTTTTTAGTTGAAAACAAAAAGTGAAAATGTGTTTCAAAAAATTTTGAAGTTGTTTTTGTAAAAAAGTAAAGAAAACTGAAAACAAATAAAATGTGTTTTTGGAAAAAAAATTTCTTCTCTTCTCTCATCATTCTCCTCATCTTCTCTTTTCATTTCTTCAAAAACAAAAACGAAAACTGTACCAAACACTTTTTCCAGTTTTTTCACTTTCTCAAAAACAAAAATGAAAACTGTACCTAACAGCTTTTTAAAAACAACTCCAAAATAATTTTTCAGTATAACTACAAAAATTAGGAAATAGAAAACAAAAACTTTTTGAGTTAACTACCAAACACAACTTTAAGGGCTCAGATCTGTTCTTCATAGTGAACTCAGTTATCCATAATAGTAGAGTTATTGCTTGCTTCGCTAAGTGCTGACGTATTTGACCTTGGTACGATGTAGTTGAGAAAGTTTGAGTGATTGAGAGAGACAATTGAGAATATAACATTTTCTTGTCTAAGACTAACAAAACATTCAAAAATAAAAATGACGCCTCATATAAATTAAGCTTGATTATGTAATTATGTTTTCAACCTTAATACTTGGTCTTAAAAAAAATAAAAAATAAAAAAAATCTTACAACCACTCCAAAAATACACACAAAATAATAAAACAAAAATGATGTGAAGTAATTGAATTACAATTAAAGTTCAAGAACGGATCTTCGTAAAGAGTAATTGAGCACCGAATTTGGGTTGCGTGGTTATGAAGAAAACAGGAGCGTGAACGTAGGTGGGCGAGAGAGCTAGATGATATCGGTGGAGGACCATTGCGAGGACTATTTTGGCCTCGACCAAGGCCAGATTTTGGCCAACGCAGATTCTCGGACCGAGTCCAAACGGGAAGAACGAGGCTAAATGACTGCGTGGCTCAGAAAATCTCAGCGGATTGAACTGACTAACATCTTGTCCCCAAATCTCGGGGTCGTGATGCACCGCAGTCAAAGCCACGTAGAGCTGAGTGTTGACCGGAACATCGAGATTCCCGAGTTTCACTCTCTCCCTCGTTTGCCTCATTATGATCGCCGCCGGAGGGTAGAGTCGGAGAGATTCGTTGATTATCAATGTAACCTTGTCAACAAGAAAAAAAAAACAAGTTACAAGCAAATCAGTTATAATACCATATTTGCAAATTTTAATTCCAAAAGTGTCGTATAAATCATAACAATTCCAAGAATCCAGTGTATTTTCATAACAATTTTTTTTAAAATTGTAATTTAATTCAGAATAATAATAATTTTAAGGAGAAAATCGTCTAACATATCAGCTGAACCGATATTTTTGAAATTTCAAAAGTGGTTGTTTTGGGAATTCCAGTATTTGAAATGAATATTTTCATCTCATTTTCAACACTTGGTATAGAAAGATTTGAGTAGTGTTTTTAAAGTGTAACATTTTTAAATTTAAAAGAGTGATTGTATGGAATCATTTAAAAATAGTTATTTCAAAGTGTAATCTTTGAGACTATTTTCCTTATAATAAAGATGTAAATAATAAACAAAGTTAAACAAACCCCTAAACCCTAAATAGTAAATACATTTTTTTTAAATATAAAAAAATTGATTGTTTACGACTTGAAAAATAATATTATATGGATAAAAGTTTTAGACATATCACTCTTGTGATAAGTTTCAAATCACACTATCGCATGCAAATTTCACTTACGATTTTGAGGTGGTTTAGATTCCCGGGTTGGGGAAGACCGCCTGATCCGAGAACACGGGCTATCTCTTCGCGGGCTTTGGTTTGCCATTCTTCGTGTTGGGCCAGAAGGAGAAATGTCCAAGTTAAGAAATTGCCGGACGCTTCCTTTCCGGCTATGTAAAACGTTTTGCATTCATTAATCACTTCTTCTACGCTTAGTTTATCTTCTTCCATTTCCTCGTTTCTATAAGTAGACAATAACAGAGAAATTAGATTCTCTTTTCCTTTGCCCTTTGTCACGACCAGCCTCCGAATCGACTCATGGGTTTCCTTTTCCAGCCTCCACCTCTCTTTGTTGTCCTTTGTCGGCAAAAACCTAAGTTCATAAGAACATATCGAAAGTTATAGAGGTTTCATATATGTCCGTAGTTTTGATGAATTAAATGTATTATTATTTCCTCCCTAAATTTTAAAACATACAACTTATGATCTTAGTTATAAATATACTATACTAAGTTTAAAAAACTAGCGCCAATTATAATTGGACATGTCTTTTATACTAAAAACTTCTATCTAACTCTTAATTAGATCCTTTAAATGTCTATGAGACTATGACAACAGCCTTTTAATTCAACACAAACGTGCGTGTGTGTTTGTGGTTTTGTTTTTTAAATCGAGAGAGAAAAGCGGACCTGAAACCGGGGATATAAACGCTTCTCACTGCCTTGGTGAAAAGGTGCATTTGGCGTTCTTGTAAGTCGAAGATGCGTTTGCCTTCCTCGAAGCTACTTCCAAACGCGGTTCGAGAAATAATGTCTGCAGAGATTTTGTGGAGTTCTTTGTGAACGTCGAGCTCGAATTCATCTTTGCCTTCTCTTATGATCTCCCACTTCTCAATCCTCTTCTCAGTGCTAGCAACCATATTTCCTACCCAACTCTTCACATACATTTCACAATAGTGTTGGTATCAACTTCTCATCCATCAACATAGTTTAAAAGCACTAGTCAAATCAATTTGAGTATTGTAAGCTCAATTTTGGAACATAGATATCATCAAAATATTTTTAAATATTGTATCGATTCATTACGATGTCATAAAATATATGTATAATCTCTTCATATAATCATAAAAAGTAGCAATATTTTTCCTCTAAATTTTCTAATAATAATAATAATGCAATATAATTTATAATCATTATAAGTTACATGTTCATTCAGTCTATCGTCTTTACTAAATAGCTAGTAGGGTATCCTCTTGCAGTAGCCAGTGCCGGCCTTTACCTTAGGTCAGTTAGGCAATGATCTATTGGCTCAATTTTTATTGGTGAAAAAGCCTAAATATATTTCTTCATTATATATAAAAAAGGAAGCTGCTAATTTGTAATTTATAATATAAAGCTTTACTTTTTTTTTCCCATTCTTGCCTAAGACCAAATAACGGGCCGGCCCTGCCAACAGCTCGCCTATCTTGAACTTAAGATCCGCTTTTTTAATAAATTAAAGAGCGTCGTAGATTTGTAGGCAAAACTAAACCATAAAACTGAGATGTAGCAAACGTTTGCAAATGTTTAGGAAAATAGCCAATGACAATTATATTTGACTTAAATATCCTAATATTAAACATGTTATAATTAACAAAAAAATGTAAATAATTTAAAAATTTGACAATTAATGACAGTTAATGTACCAATTAGTGAACTCCGGCGGAATTCTACAGTAGTAGACATGATTTTTCATCCAATACAATGAGTCTATTTTTGAAGCTCTCATCGTCATGAATCCGTAAGATTTGGAATCATTCAATTTTCGAGTTCATATGAGGAAGATATGGATTTTTGAAGTTTTGATTAGGAAAAAAAAAGGCATGAGAGAGAAAGAGTGACGAATCACTGTAGCAAAAAAAAAAAAAAAAAAAAATTCTGGAAGGACAAAATGGAAATTTTTTTATGGTTTATTCAAGTGTCACATCATCTGTTTTGCTATTTTTTAATAAGTTTACAAACGTTGGTTATATCTCAAACGTGATGTTTAGAATGACCTAATAAGTTACAAATTTTTAAATTAAAACATGTATTCAAATTCTTTTGGGAAATTGCTCCAACTGCCACCTATTTAATAACTTTTTCCTCTTTTCCACCAAAACCTTAATTTGGACACCAATGCCACTAACACCTATGTAAAACTACCCATTTACCCTTCACTTTAAATCCCATCCATTTTCTTATTTGGCTCTCTCTCTCTCTCTCTCTCTCTTCGCGTCAGTCACTAAGTCCTCATAAAGTCTGAGACTTTCTCCTCTCTCTCTCTAATCGTGTCAGTGGTTTCTCTCTCTCTCTCTCTCTCTCTCGCTCTTCTCTTTCTCGTTCTCCCGTCGATCTCTCTCTCTTCTCTTTCACGTTCTCTCTTCCCATTCTATCTCTTTCTCTCACTCTCTCGTTCTCTCCGTCCCCTCGTCGGACTGTTTTTTTTCCCGATCTCTCTCACTCTTTCTCTTTCTCTTTCTCTTTCTTTACCCCAAACCACCAGACCCAAGAAACCCAGGAGCCCGAGAACCAGCTCTCTTTCTCGCACCAACTCTTAATATTTATATTTGTGTATGAGTTTTTATATGACTTGAATGCCTGGAACTTCTTAATATTTATATTTGTGTATGGGTTTTTGTATGACTTGAAAACCTGAAACTGCTTTATATGTCCATTTACACTATGTTTTATATATCTGTAATGTTGTGAATTGAATGCCTAAGTGAAGAACTAAATTTAAATTCATCCATTAGATGTCAACAATTAATGTCAACTGTTGACAGTAGATGTCAACTGTTGACGACAATTGTTGACATCTAATGTCAACAGTTGACATCTAATGTCAACAGTTGACGTCAATTGTTGACATCTAATGTCACATCTCGTGGGCGTTTGAGTATTCGAGTTTTAAAGACCGACGGCGAGAAAGAGAGACTAGGGTTCTCAGGCGGGCGTTTGGGTCATCTGGTTTTAGACCTCGACGGTGAGAAATAAAGCTGGTGCGAGAAAGAGAATTGGGGTCAAGAAAGAGAAAGCGAAAGAGAGAGGAATTGGCGGGAACGAGAGAACGAGAGAGAGAGAGAGAGAGAGAGAGAAACCACTGACGCGATTAGAGAGAGAGGAGAGAGTCAGACTTTATGAGAATTAGTGATTAACGCGAAGAGAGAGGGAGAGAGAGAGAGAGAGAACCAAATAAGAAAATTTAAAGTGAAGGGTAAATGGGTAGTTTTACATAGATGTTAGTGGCATTGGTGTCCAAATTAAGGTTTTGGTGGAAAATAGGAAAAAGTTATCAAATAGGTGACAGTCGGAGCAATTTCCCAATTCTTTTTCACGTAAAGAAAACAATTAAGATTAAAAAAAAAAAAAAAGCCGTAAAAAAAAAAAGATAAGTTAGCTTATCCCCCTAGTCAACTTAGCTCTCCGCGAGTGTACAAAAAAAAAAAAAAATTACCTTCCAAATATTATTTGAGAAAAATAGTAAATACAAACAATAGAATTTACTATATTCCTTAAAACGACACAATAGTAGTTTTCTTAACTTTTTTTATTTTTATTTTTATTTTTAGAAACACTAATTGTCATTCTTTAAAAAATGCCTCACATTTATATATAATAATATGATTTTGAAAAAACAAAAATATCCTAGAAATGATGTTACATGAAAATTCATGTAAAATTTTAATATAGAATAATAATTACATACTGAAAAACACTACGAAAAAAACAAAAAAAATATTCATGTAATTACTTTACACTAGGCAATTATCTCTTATGTTTTTACCTTGACTCGGTCCAAAGTAAAGGCCTGATTAGCGATCCTTCGGTGTGAAGCCCAAACTCGACCTTCGAGCCCAAGAATGCCCTGTCCAAAAAGGTTCTTTGTCGAAGGGGTAAACGGTAATTTCCCAAAGGAGCCGCCAGTGTTCATCAGGACTTCTTTTACTATATCCGGATCCGCGATCGCCAACGTCGGTTTCGTCCCGAACCAGTACACGAAATTCTTCCCGTACTCGCGCGACCACTTATGGTAGTATGGACACGCGCTCCGCAAAACGTCGTTCTCCACCAGCGTTGACTTCGGCTTCACCTCTCCGTACAGCCGTTGGATCTCCGCCGAGTTTCCGAAGAACAGACGGTACGGAGGGCCTCTCACACCTTGCGCTCGAAAATGGCTCTGGATCTTCAGTGGGACCCACACAATCGAGTGAGCGACCCTCAAGAGCCCTAAACCTAGAACTACGATGGCGAGGCACACCGTAAGGAATAGTAAATCCATCGTAGCTGATTATAACCAGCAAAGGAAAGAGAGACCGAGAGTTTTTGAGGTCTCAGTTCTTCAGAGTTCAGATAAAATAGAACTCAGTGTATCTATAATTCTAGAGTACAACAACATTTTCTTTCAAACAAATAACAACAAACAAAAACATTTTTTTAGTTCCTCGTGTGATTGAGCAGCATTATTTATTTAACTAACAAATTTAAAATTCACAAGTTGAGTACAAAGAGTATCTTCCAATAAAATATAATCTATCAAGAAATGATGATGGTGAAGGCATTTAGTGCACCGTAGTTAGGCTGGAGACTCATGAGCACAAAAGAGCTTAGCTGTGGTCTGTGGATGATCAAAGCCAACGCAAATTTGGTCTCAAATCTCAATCTTGATCATAGCCAGCACAGATTCAAATGGGAAATAAGAGACACCAAGTGGTTCCTCACTTCCTCATCAGCTTAAATTTATGAGCATCTTCGCCGCAGATTTTGGTGTCACATTGAATGCGGGTCATCACAATGTAGAACTCTGTCCCCGATGGAAATTCGAGCCGTCCCATCCTCACTCTCCTCGCAGTTATCGGGTACAACCTCGGTGCCTTGTTAACTAATCCATACACTTCATTTTCTCTCTAAGAAATTCTAAACCTAGACAAACTCATGTCAAAATATTCTCTCACTTTTCTCTCTTGATTTTTCTCTCACAAACACATTTGAGATCCTAAAAACAAAAAAAAAAGAACATCATAAGAAAAATAGAAGTAATTTTCTCTCATCTCTCTCACCCAAAAACAGAAAAGACGAATAATCTACTTCCATTATCTCTATAATAGGAGAATAAATATTTACTGTCTATCAGATACTTTCTCTCACAAACAAAAGGCGAACCAAGTTAAATGTAGAGCGCGAAGAACGAACTCACTTTCGGCGTGAAGTGGAGCGAGAAGCCACCACCACACTCATAATCTCTCCTTAGAACCGCGGATTAAGGGACGTTTTGGGTTTCGACCCTAAAGTGTTATCTCTTTCTCGGCATCAAAATGAGTTTATTCCTCCCCTTTAGTCATAATTTGAAGGTCTTCCGGAACTCACGGTTATTCGAGCTCTTGCCTTATCTCCATTGTACTTCCCGAACCCTATAAAAGTGACTTGGGGCCGTCTCAAGACGCATCACCCTCAAATCCCTCCTAAGAATCAAAGATCGGAGGACTTTTAGGGCCAACGCCTGCAAAGTGTTCTTTCTTTCTCTTGACTTCTAAAAAAGCGGGTTTCTCACCTTTCATCATGATTCGAAGGTCTACTGGAACTCTTGGTTATTGGGCTCTTGCTCCAATATATTAATCTTCCTTGAATCTCTTGAAAATTAGAAAAGTGACCGAAGGCCCTCCGAAACATGACACGTGACCAAGTCCGCTCACGCTACGTGTCATCCAATGTTAATTGAAAAAATGCATTACCACATCAAACTATTGTTTTTTTTGTATTTTTTTTAATTAGTCATGTTCGTATAATAATTTTTTTTTTAAAGAAATCTATCACAAAACATATTTGCCAACCTAAATTAATATGTTAAACTTATACAAAGAACCACTTAAGCTATATTATTTAGCTAAATTACTAAATAAAATAAATAATTTTGAGCTTTTTGAGTAAGATTTTGTTATAACAATTAACTTTTTATTATGCTAAGCAAATTATTTAAGTTTGTAACACTCGTTTGAATAATGAATTATTTTATGAAAATGACCAATGCTACTAAAATTCAGTAATCTATTTTATGTTGATGACCATAAGAATCAGTAAAGAGGTGATCATAAATTACTAATCTAATTTAAGCATACTTATTTTAATCAAAAGTACAACTTTTGTGGGTGTTTCAATGAATTAATGGCCAATTATTGAGGTTTTATTTTTATTTTTTATGCATGCCTTAATTTGTACTGTAAAAGCAGGATCCACGTCGAGTTATGGTGTTCAGATACGTTTTCAGATTTAAGATATAATTGTCAACAATAGTTGATTTATGGCAAAGTTGGGATTAATTAAGTATGGCTAGTGAGACGTGGCACCTCAGTGCTAAACAGGGAAAGTGACAACATATTATATGTGAAAGACTCATCTCTTTACTCTTTAATTTTACTTATGTACATGTGAAAAAACATGTCAAGGATTATGACATAAAATTTAACCAAACATAATGAAATGTGAAAAGCAGAACCATCATATCAAGTATTATATCAATTATACATATATATACCATATATATGTATTAATTATGAGATATAAATATAAACTTTTACACATATTGGATTTTTGTCAAATAATATGTAGCAACGCGCCGTAACCGAAACAAACTCGTATTTGCATGTCTAAATTAATAGGGAAAAACACAAGGAAAGTATTGGTATTACTCTTCAACAAACAATAGGAAAATATCAAGTTAATTGATTAAATTTCAACAAATAATTATAATATTTTATTAAATCCTCCTAAAAAGGATTGGAGCTCCGAACTGAGGCTGCAAAGTGACCAACACAATGGGTGCATGAACATAGGCAGGTGAGAGCACAAAAGAGTAGTTTTGGATGATCATGGATAGAGCAATCTTAGTCTCAACCAAAGCCAAGCTTTGACCCGGACATATTTTGCTTCCCAACCCGAACGGGAGATAAGAAGCAACACAACGTTTCCGTGGCTCGGAAAACCTCAAAGGGTTGAAAACATCTGCGTCTTCACCCCAAATTTCCTTGTCACGGTGGACCGAAGCTGTAGCCAAATACAATTCCGTGTCTTTGGGAATGTCGAGGTTTCCTAGCCTCGCTTGCTTCACCGTTTTCCTTAGAAGTGATACACCGATCGGGTATAATCGTAGCGTCTCGTGTAGTATCATGCTAACCTATTTGACAAAAAAAAATGTTAATTAGCTAGGGCGATTAAGATAGCTTGAATGTTGTACAAAGAGATATTGAATAAGCTAATTTCTCGCTGAATTGTGAAGATTGTAATAGTCCATGTAAGTTGAAAAATTGTATTATATTTAGTCATTTAATTACTTTTGTAACTGAAAATTATTATTAATTGTTCAAAACGAATAAATCATTTCATTCGGTTATAAAATTAAAATCGGCCATGAAATTTAGGCTAAAACTCTTATGTGATATGATGATCTTTTTTTCCAAATGATGATATGGAGCAAAATCAGTACAATATAAGGCAATAATGAGATTATTATATCTAACATAACCAATTGGTCATAATAATTACCATTATGATAAATCTTAGGTGGGGTAATTATGGGCTTAATATAGAATGACTAGAAATCATATAAGCCTTAAAAACATGGGAGGTTATTATGAGAAGAGAGCTGGCCTAACATTTAGACTAGATTTGTAATAAGAGAGCCAATCCGGTTAATTTGAGAGACCCTTGGCTCTACTAATACAACCTAAATCTATATGTCCAATATGTGTCTCCCATCTCAAAGTCCTTTGTCCTTTTTTTGTTTTTTTTGTAACTCCTTGCACGTTACCCTAATTAAATCACGAACTCTTCATACTATTTAAAGACATGCGAAACATTTAAGTATTGTATATTAACTATTAACCCCTTAACTATCCCCTAATTGCCACGTCCCCAGCCCTGATTAAGGTCTTTGTCACATTGTTATAATTGAAGACAAATTACTTACAATCTTAAGGTCGTTCAAATTCTCAGCAGAGGGCGGTTCATTGTGTTTGCAAACCCGAAGAATCTCTTGTCGGGCTTTGATTTGCCATTGTTGATGAAAGGCAAGAAGAACAAGTGCCCAAGTGAGAAAACTTGCACTTGTCTCCTTCCCTGCAAAGTAAATGGTCTTACACTCGTCTATTATATCCTCCATTGTTAATCTCATCGTCTGATCATCACCCTTTCCGTACATTTCACGGGACGAAAACAATATGCGCAGAAGATTGTTATTATTATTGCTCGGTTCATGGCCGCCGATCTTTTGTTGGTTATGGACGAGGCTCTCGATCGATTCGCGAGTTTCTCTCTCAAGTCTCCGCATTTCTTTGATCTTCTTCGTCGGCAAAAACCTAAGTCAAACCACCCAACATGTTTTTGTCATTGATTTTTTAGACAATAAAATGTCCCATATTGAGAGAGGGAAGAGAAGGAGAACAATTAAGAGTTTATAAGATTATAAATTATTTGCCTGATTCCCAACTAATTTTGAAATGCAACCCGTGAAATTTAATATGCATAATTTTTTTTTTTTTTTTCTGTATTTATTTTATACACCTGAATCCGGGAATGTGGGCTCTTTGAGAAAATTCATGGACAAGTAAGAGTTGTTGCTCTTGTAGCTTGAAAATTTTCTTTCCCTCCTCAAAACTGCTTCCGAAAGCGGTTCTTGATATGATATCTGCGCAAAGTTCATGGAATTCTTTGTGGACATCAATCTCAAATTCGACCTTATTTTTGCGGCATATCTCACTCTCCCACTTCTCTATCATATTTCCGGCGCTGGCCACAATTTCTGGAACCCAAGTCTTGAACGTTGTATGGTAGATTTATCATTCCACAAGCGTGTCACATAATAATATAAAAAAAGTTAGCTGGCTAGAAACAAAATAATTAATTAAGCCGAATAGTAACAAAGAAAAAAAAATTCACATACATAGCAAAAGTAGTGTACTTTCTTGAAGGGGAAAGAAAATAATGTATTTTAACCCTATGATATATTTATTTTTAATTTTTATTTCATAAAATTTATATTGATAGCTACTAGCTAGTACAATATAAGAGATTGAATTTTAATATAATTCTTTTTGTGCTCTAAAATTTTCTATTCAATTAGGACCTGGATTTAATTCCCCTATTATTATAAATAAATAAACCCTAGGGACAAGCTAGAAAAGTATGATATGTCTTCCATATATTGTTTTGCAATCGTTATGTGTACTAGGTAGTAAAGAAAAATGCCTTTCGTTTGCAAAATGGCATGAGGTTATAAAAGTCTTATAATTAATTTTGTTAAAATCCAGCAAGAGATCGAAAAAATGAAGGTTGAAATCAACCATATAAATGTATATAAACTATATATGAACATTAATCTGATCCATAGCAAATAAATACAGATGATTAATTAGAAGCTCTATAAATCACCTTCACTTGCTCAAACCTAAAGGCTTGATTTACAATATTTCGGTGGTAAGCCCAAGTTTGACCGGTCAACGCTAACAAGCCTCTTCCAAAAAACAGCTTAGAGAAAGGGCTCAATGGAATCCTATCAAAGCAACCACTTGCATTGACGAGGATCTCCTTGACGAGACCCGGGTCCGATACGGCCAGCCTCGGCTTCGTCCCGAACCAATACACAAACGTTTTGCCGTACTTTGAGGACCAGTCGGAGTAAAATGGGTTCAAACGCTTGACAATACAGAGGTCAACGCCCTTTGACCAATCGGAGACGGCTCGGCCGTTGATCCGGTTGATCTCCGCCGTGTTCCCGAAGATCGGACGGTAGCCTGGCCCTCGAACGCCTTGTCTCTTGAAGTGGCTCTGGATCCTTAGTGGGACCCATATGACACAATATAGGGTTTTGAAGATGATAGTGATGGTTGTGACAAACAAGGCAATAGCCAAAAGAAGTACCAACCCCATATTGCTAAAATCTATACGGTGTATGAGAGAGAGAGAGAGAGAGAGAGAGAGAGATAATTAAGTAGTCAGGCTAGGTTTTGACGATAATGGTACGTTTATCAATGTTGAATACACATGGTCTACAAATCGTGTATCTTAAATTATAGACCTTACATGTTTATTTTATTCGTATAGATGTGTGAGATTTAGATGATTAAACTACCTTAGAATATTCAATATTATATGATTTGTTTTAGGTCTTTATTAATGAATTGGACAAGATAATTAATGGGTGTGAGATATGTCCGTACGGCCAAGCAGGGAACAATATGCACATGCACGCACGATACACGATCACACCATGCAATATGGTCTTAAAATGGCATATTGACGCGTACACTCACGTTGGGAATAGAAAGGATAATCAAATCAATAAACTAAAGATTATTTCACTGGAGAGCCAAGAAGAGAAGAGATTATAGAAACCCTAAACCATCTATCTACTTCAAAACTTCCAGCTATATATAACTTGTATTTATTTATTATTTACTGTGCTTGGAATTAATTAATATCCGCTCGAATATGTTATGTTTAAAAGATTGTCTGCGACTGTATTTAAGTAAAATGCTGTTACTATTTGAGAAGAAACTAGTGTTGGACAGTGCATGTTTTTATAACAGCATACTCTTGTGTATATTTTCTCATTAGGGTCAGACACTTCAGTAGTAAAATGATAAATTGAAGAAAAAAAATGATAAGAAACGTGATGCATCTCAGTATTAATCTTCTCAAAAAAATATTTTAGCCCTCTCCATGATTGTTGTTTAAAGCGTTTTATGTCACCTATCTCAACTTTGATATTATTATCTTTATGAATTATTCACTGGTGTGTGGGACTATCTTTTTATCAATTAATCCGAGGGTTGTGATTTTCACAGCCAATAGTGATACATTGTATTTTGACAAGATATATAAATATACATATATATATACATATATATATATATATATATATATATATATTTTGCTGGAAGAATAATAAGATATCTTAATTCCAGCTATTATAGTCGGCAAGGCAAAGCATACCCTCGGATCTCATAAAATTAAAATCTCATATTATATTCGTCTGAAAAGTGCGACAAGGAAATAATATATTTGAAACTACTTCAACGGTTCAACCCATCGAAATTATGAGGATTGGACATCTGAAATAATTTTATTGTTTCTACTGAATATTTAATTATTATGTAACTATTGTTTTGTCTTGAATTATACAATAACATGGGGTGGTTCGAGGTTGGCGTGTTGCTAATAATGAATAATACATGATAATAGCGGAATAATTATAAAATAATGGGCTACAAATGGACTAAACAGTACAGCTGTGATTATGAAAGAATCGATGGTCGGGCTATGGGTAGTAACCCAACAGAGATAGGCCCACCAAGCCATAAAAGGGCTGGGCCCATTATTCAGTGATGATGATGATCAGTGCAAAATGAAAAGAATATAAGAAAAAAAAAAATTATATTGCGTATCGGCCAACTCATAAAATTAAATACAATCTGACCACTCCAATTCTGTATTTAGATTTGACCACTTTGGACCCCATTAGTGATATTAGACCACCATCAACCATGCAACTTCAAAAGTGGTATTAAATGGAACACACCATCAGCAACCATTTTCGACACTGATCAAATTTCCAATTAAATCTCCTTTTTTTTATACTTTCTTTTTTGTTGATGCTTTCCTTTCTTTTCCCTCTCTTTTCATATCATCTTTAACAACAATGATACTCATTTCAAAAGTATCAAGTTAGAAGGAAAAAAAAAAAGCCGATCAAAGTAACGTTGATGCTTTCTTTTCACCTTTTTTTCCTTTTATGACAATTACACATATTTTCAGAAATATTAATAAATTAACCCCAAAAAATGACGGTAAAATATTCGCGTCGGTAAATAAACCATATTGAGTACATATATCACCAAATTAAGTATATGCAATGAGTTCCATAAAAATAAAGTTTACAACGAATTTTTTACCCTGATACCTATGCTTCAACATGTGATTCCGTGTGATATTTATTTTCTTTCAGGCGCTCAGATAAGCATTAATCACTTTGGTACAAAAATAAAGAATAGAAATGAAATCCGCAACAATCATCACTTCACAATCACAATAAAAGAAGTAAACCACTTATGGACCTATGGTTTTGAAATATTGATTCTAAACTAATTGGCATTTGATATTGAAGAAAATTCTGTACACCACTTCATTAGAATAAAATTGTATGCAACCTTCCTACCAAAGAAATAAAATAAAACAAAAAAGCTCTAAAAAAAAAAAAAAAACCAACTCAAAATTAATACACTATAAATTTACTAACATTACACATATTTTTCTAAAACGACACCAAACTCAACCAGTACAATGCCTGCACTATATAGGAAGATCTCTAAAAGGAAAGCTGGGCTATTTTAGTATATTTACTCCTAAATCTCGGAAATAAGAGAGAGAGAGAGAGAGAGAGAGAGAGAGAGAACAGATTATCTCTCCGATGCTCCATCCTGACCGTACGTCGGCTCGGTCATGATGTCGAACCCGGCTCCAGCGCCGCCGAATGAACTGAGCAGAGCAGAGAGTCCGCCGGAGGAAGCTCCGGCGGGGCCGCCGATGCTGAGGCCGAGGAGATCGCGGGTCATGATGGGCTGCTGAACGAACGGCGAGCCCATGACGAGATCGGTCATGCCCGAATTATGGTGGTCTGAAATCCCGAGGCCGAGCCCGGTCTCGGTCTTGACTTGATGATGGTTCATGGCCGGCGTGGAAGTGGTCAAGCCGAAGCTGCAGAGAAGAGAGGCGTTCGAGGCCGCCGCGGCGCCCATTTGGGCGGCTTTCTGGAGCAGCGCGGTGGCGGACATGGCCGCCGGCGACGACTGGACGTAGCAGCTCTGCTCCGGGAAGAACGACGAGCCGCCTCCGTTGCTCGACAAGTACAGGGACGTCGACAGCGACAGCGAGGTCGGCTCGATCGGCGAGGGTATCGTCGGAATCGCCCTCGCCGGGTTGCGATGGTGGTCGTGGTGCTGGTGGTGATGATGTGGCGGCAAGAGAGGGCTCGTCGGAGGCGCCAAGATGCTCGCGAAAACCGTGCTCGAGGTGTTTCCGGCGGTGGTCAAGTATGATGTGGCGGGCGTCGGAGGTGATAATCCTATTGTGTTTTCGGGTAGCTCTGTAGATCATACGCATGTGACAAAAGTTAACGAAATGTGATTCATATATAATAATTGGTTCAAGCAAGCTTTTTTTTTTTTTTTGTTATGATTTGGAGGAAGAGAAAAAAGAAAAGGAGTAAAAGGGACAGATTTGAGAAGCAAAGCCAAAAAGAAAGAGAAAAAGATAAGGGGGGGATCATAGCGTATCTATTATATATATATTCCTCTTGGGAACCTTTTAAAAGCCATTATTTTAAAGAACACAAAGTGATAACACCTTGAACTTGTGAATAAAAAGACAGGCAATTATATCGTCCTTTCTCTTCAGTTTCTTTTATTTATTTATTAAAAATAATAATGGTTTTAGTTCACCACTCTCTTCGACCCTTGAGCTTTCTTCATAAACTGGCAAAACAAAACCCCTTTGTCGTGGACAAGCAACAGTACCGAAGAATACAAACGTATCATCATATACATGTATAATTTATAGACACGTCGAAATCCCTATTTCAGATTCTTTCCCACGTTGTTTTTCAAGGCCTATTTTTTATAATTTACAACAATAAGATGCTAAAACAAAAAAATAAAAACAAAATAAAAAATTCATCATTCGTTCATTCTTGAAACAAAATTAAGATTAAAAAACTAAGGCAAGTGATCCATAAACATATCATAAAATAAAATAAATAATAGAGATGCATTGAATCTCAAAAACTACCTACTTTGACGACCTACGTAAAGGCTATAGAAATAGAACATATTACCAAGACCAACATATAAATAGCAACAGTCCAGTAATAATGAAGATACAGAATTGAAGACCGCAATAAATAATAGAAAGAAAGGAAAAAAAATTATCACCTGAGCTCTGAATAGACAAAGACGGAGACACCACAGTCGTCGACGGCGTCAGCGGCGGCGGAGGCGGCGATGCCACCACCGCTTTTGCTTCAGGACTTTTTATGGTAACATTATTATTATTATTACTATTCGCTTTAATATTATCGTTGCTATTGTCTTCTAAGCAAACCGGTAGGGTTTGACCCCTCGCGCTTTCCTCGGCCAAAGCATCACAGAAGGCTCTGTGAGTTATAAAACTATCTCTCCTGCCACAAGGAAGGATCAAAGGAGTGTGTAATTAAAAGAGAGAGACATGGATTTTTCGAACGGAATTTTGGTTTACTCGGATCGATTTTTTGGTACCTGGAGAATAAAGTTCCACAATCGCATTTATACTCTTTCGTGCCACAAGTTTTCATGTGAGCCTTCCAATCGGACTGTACGGCGTACTTTTTGGAGCAGCGCTCGCACTTCCACTTCTTCTCGCCGTGCTTTCTGCAGAAGTGCTTCTTGATTCCGGTGAGATCGCCGAGCGCTCTCGTCGGATTGTGGTGGACGCACGAAGCCTCGGGACAGACGTAGACGCGCTTCCGTACCTCTTTGCTCGTCCGCTGTTTGAGCTTCCACGGAAGGTTGTGGCCTCGCCGGTGGAGCTGGAGGTTCTGGTCTCGCTGGAATCCTTTGTTGCAGATCTCGCACACGAATCTGTTCGTCGCCATCAGAGTCTTCGGCGACAGAGAGATCACCTCCGCCTCCGGATCTGTAATCGCAAAATCAAACTTCTTTTTTCAATATAATTTTCTTTTCGAACAGTACCGTCTGTGATAACGAGAGAACTATCTCTCACCTGGCATTCCCGGAAGATTTCGCTTCTTCTTCATCGGAACGACGGAGATCGGTACAGCTGTAATTTGGAAGCCAGAAGAAGACACGCTTGCGTCGCCGGAGGCTGTAGGAACCGCCAATCCCGAGGAATTCATCTCCAACTCTCCCATTTTCGAATCTCCGAGCTCAAGGAAGTTAGGGTTTCGGTCCAAGTAGAGTAACAACAACGTTTTTCCGGTGCGTTGAGAGATATTAACTCGCGTGCTTGATAGCTTTATAAATTTCGGAAAGAGAAATCTCGAGTATATCTACGAACAGTGAGAGCGAATTCAAGCTTCGATGATTGACGCTGATCGTCGCCGGAGACGGAAGGTTGCTTTTGGAGACGGCTTCATAGCTGAGCTGGATGGGTTTGAGAGAGAGCGGTAAGAAATGAGATACAGAAAGACATAAAAAGAGAGAGAGAGATTTGAACCGAACTTGAAAATTCAACAAATATAATATTTGTTAAAAATAAAATAAAAAATAAAAAATAAAAAAACTTTAAGCGGCGATAGATAGTTAACTATGGTTAACTGGACTTTAGCCACGGTTAGGGACCTACGAAGGAAGGACCCAAGTTTCACACCACTGCTTGCTCATTCGTATCTCGTCGTCCACGTGTCATCATCGCCAGCTTTACGACCATTGTCGGAACTATTTGGACTAGCGGTGCTATTTTTTCGGCTTCTATATTTTTGCCTATTTATTATCCAAGTGACGGTTATGCCCTCGCAGTGCAGTGTACTTGCCGCTTGAATTCAAGGATGTTTTCGGGTTTTCAAGAGAGATCACCCCTCCTGGTTTGCGTTGGGACAATAATTTGGATATGCAAAGTAAATAACGGAAATGCCACTGAGTCGATAAGAACGAGCAAGACAAATTCTAGACGGCTTCCGGTGAATGCGTAAAAAAACGGCAGTGGCATCTTCGGTATTCCGGCTTAAAATAGCGTCTATAATGTATTATTACACTCTGCACTGAAATTACAGTGATACCCTTTCAATTGCTGTACGGAATAGTACAAATCGGACCCGGAATATCATAAAAGCCCTTTCGAAGTTGAAGCATCAACGGCTCAACAAGCAGCTGCATGATTGAGATCCGTAGATCTGATGCAGGGTATTAGCGAGTTTTTCTTTACCCAAAAAGGTAAAGGATATAAAATCATTTTGTCTTTATAGTCCAAAGCCTATGATCCCAATATGGACAGCTATGCAAAGGGCACCATCTTTTTCAAAAGGCCATGATTACAGACTTGAGGGCATTTTCGTAAATTAAAGCGGTCCACCCTTTCAGACACTTCAGACTGTGCACGACATAACATTTTGGACCCACCGACTGGCAACTTCAGATTCTGACGTGGAATATCAATACTCATTTCATACCGCTCTCTCTCTCTCCATTGTACATAATACCAAATTATTTGCTCGTCATCTCTTTTTTTCCCTTTTTTATTTAAATAATTAGAGTATGATTACAGGAGTGCAAAATTGGGAACCTATGAACTTCATTTAAAAATTTCTTAAAGTATTTTTTATAAATAAATAAGAACTAAATTAGTTTATCTCAATTAATTGAAGATTATTCAACCAAAAAAAAATTTGTAGTCAAAATCAATCATAATTGCAAATTTTAGGTGGTATGATAGGAGATCTACCTTATCCTAATCTAGCTAATAAATTATAATGATGAGAATTAATTAAGGTATTAAGTTATTGTGTACGTAGCTGCATGTATGTAGGCAGTTCAAATTCAATAACTTCAATTAGAGCTCTTTTTTTTTGCTCAGACAGTTCAATTAGCTCAAACTAAAAATGTTCACTGAGACAGATTAAAATAAAACAAACAAAAAACAAAATTATGAACGGAAAAACAGTTAAAGTTCTGCCAAAATTTAATTAATAATTCAGCAAAAATGCTAAAAAAAAGGGATCACAACTCTGCGTCAACGAATTGCATCAGCAAAAACTGAGAAGTCAAACATACACATTTAATTTTTTATTTTTTATTTAGAAAAGAAAACATACACATTTATTTGTTTGTTTGGTTCGGCTCAGAAAGAAACTAGTTTGATTTGACCATATGATTATTCTTGTTTCGCAGCGTTGATTTTTTTTTTTCTCTTTCCATGGAATGGAATTTGTAGAGGATTATTTTATAGTTGGCATTGTTGATAACTTGATACAAATTACAGAATTTGTAGGCTTTGTTTTTTTTCTCATGCGTGTGTGATTAAATTCTTTTAGCTAAAAAGTGACCCCCAAACCCAAAATGTGAAAGAGAAATAGTTCAATTTGCAACCAATTTCATAACATTTTCTCACTTTTCATCAAAAGATTAATTTTTCCCAAAATGCCACCATCTATGTCAACAATGTTGACATCTATTTTTTCCCTTCACTATGAGATGTCAACATTGTTGACATAAATGTCAACAATGTTGATATCTCAGTGGCATTTTGGAAAAAATTAATGTTTTTGTGGAAAGTGGAAAAATGTTATGAAATTGGTGGTAAATTGGGCAATTTCTCAAAGTTAGTGTAAAATTATAGGTCTCCTTATAAACCTTATTTATCTCTGAAAGTGATCGTCAACAACACACATGAGATCGTGTGACGAATCGGAAAGACTAAAGAAGCATGTTAACTAAATGAGTTATTTTCAAGACTGAACTCAAGTTTATAACAAAACAAGTAAAAATAATATGACATTTGTTACATTGTATTTGAAGGAAGACTAGTCGGGCAACATCATTGAAAAATTGACCAAAGAGCTTCTCTCTTCTTTTTTTCTTTTTCTTTTTTCTTTTTTCTTTTTTTCTTTAGGAAAATTATCGATTCAGCTGTTTTTTGAAAGCATTTATTTACCTCTCTTTTTTCCGCATTATGTGCATTTATAGTGTGCAGCGTTTTAGATAAGGAGAGCACAAATTTTTTTTAAGCTTCTCCAATAAAAAAATGAAGATATGGAATTGCATCCGAATGTCTTTTACTTTTTAGTCGATGGAGAAATAATGGTCGCCGTGGATAGTTGAGTTATTTAGATTAGGCCCTCCTGATGAATATAAATAAATAAAAACACATTTATAGGGCCAGTTGAAAAAAAAATTAATGATGTAACATCATCAAATAGCCCATGATCACAAACTTGTTTAAATGCCTATAACCATAGTTGCTATAGAAGAAATGATTGGGCCAAAGGTGAGTAAAAAAGAGAAGGGAATACAAAAAAAAGTAAATAGAAAGCTATGGGCATTATAGTTTGTAGATGTCATGCTATATACTTAGTTCGAATGTGAGGAAAGTTATCAAGTGGCCGAAGCTTAAAATTAGGGGAAAAGATTGTGGATTCCCTTTTTTTATGTCACTTTCATATTCATTGGTATGCATTTGATAATTGATATATAGGACCTATTTTGAGAAGAAAGAAAAAAACAGCTGGAAGGTTTTGAAAATATGTAAAGATGTAAGGCTAGAGAAGTTAGAGAGAAAAAAAATGTCCGGATTGTAATCATCGTAAAGTTGAGTGTATAAGAATATATATAAACTCTCATATCAATATTGATCGATAAAAAAATAAAAATAAAAGCTATCCATTATTGTTATTCATAAGTACCTAATATATAGACTAAATAATACAAATTGTGTGCTCTTAAAAGAATCCGGAATAATCTTGTGCATCGAACATAACAAAAGGACCGTTTCTAATGTCGTGGATCATCCGGGACAAATGGTATTGGCTTAATGGTAGCCGTCCATCCATCCGCGTGTAAGCGGCTTAATGGCTACCATTAAGCCATTAAATGCGGTAGTGGCTACCATTAAGCCAATGTCAGCGGAAGGGTACCGATTCACATTTGTCAGTGGTCCCAAATTGTACCGTTATGCAGTATTCTATTGATTTGTAACGTTAAAAAATTGTAAGAATGAATTTCAGCCATTGAAAATATAATTTAATTTAATTTTTTTTATTTCTTAACGGCTTAATGGTAGCCGTTAAGCACTTCCGTTAGCTACCGCTACCGTTAAGCTAACGGTAGCAATTAATGGCTTAACGGTAGTACCGCTACCATTAAGCCGGTGGTAAAGCCTTAACAGCTAAATGGTAGCCAATGGTGGCCGTTTGTACACCATGAGTCGTGGACATCCATTCCTTATCGGAATGAAAATTTCCGATCGATAATGTCCAAAATTACGAGTTATTGAAAATTATATTTCCGCTAAAGATATAGAAAATACTATTTCTGTTAACTTTCGATGTATAAACAAATATTTTAGTTTAAATTCGGTAACAATCCTTCCAATGGTGCCCAATTTTTTTTTTTTACATGTCTCGCCGCTGTGAAAAAAATGAACATAAAACTTACGAAAATTACCGGAAGTCATTATTTATGTGGGTTTCCTACCGTTCCGTCACTCCATCGGAAGCTCACCTTCTGATACCGTCTGCCATCGGAACGGTATACCATGGCGTTAAGTTAAACATCGAAACCAAATTCCCGATGACTTTCGGTTTCGATGCTCAAGATTATAATACATACTGAAAAATAGATGAACATTAAATGTTACGTCCATTGAAGAGAGATTGAATTTTCTTATCTTCATTCTTTTATGACCGGAAAATGAGAGTACAATTCTCTTTCATACGAATAAAGCACGCTCAACTATAATGTCCAAGTAGGGGGCTATGGCTCGCACCCTTTATTTATGTATCTAGTGAAATGAAATATTAAGTTTATGCGTTTGCGAAGCTCAATTTTAGTTTACTCAAATGTTATGAAAGTCTCGTGTGATGTATGAGGTGTTACAACGAAGTTCAAAGATTGATGGTGGCATCATGTGTCGTTGGGCTATTGGTTCTCATAATTTTTTTTGCATTGCAATGTCGCGATACCAAGTTTGAAAGATGAAGATTTTAGAAGTGCTCCAGTTCCGGCTACACATTGACGTGACACCATCTAGGTTTTCTATTTAAGCCATTAGAGCATTATGAAAAAAAAATTGAGATGCTTAGAAGCACAATGATTCATCATCATCTATCTAAAAGAAGCAATACAATCACGATGTAATCAAGTTAACATGTATGAAATCGGTGCCTTACCAATCGTTTTATTTCGTAGTTATTTCTTTTTAGGATTTTATTGAAATCCCTAATTTAATCTCAATTCAATTCAAGAGAAACAAAGTCAAATATAAAAAAAGCGGAAGGGTACCCGAATCCATTTGATTGAATGCACACGGTGGTGATGGCTTCCAATTGCAATTTGTCTGAGTTTAGAGTATTCTTGTTAATGAGGATAAAATAAAATATACGTACTGCAATCATGGATCATACCTGTTATTAATAACTGACAAACAGTTACTGATAACTACTGCCTATTTCTTATTTGTCCCGTCATCAAATTAGAATTGGCATTTATGGTCCACATAATAACATCATGACAATTATATCTTTAAGTCACAACCTTTATTTTGAATTAGGTCACGTCAATTTTGACTTAATTAATAATGACCCAACACATTTATTTAATGACATTAGTAGTCCAAAAAATATTATAATAATTTTAGCTTTCGGTCAAATTAGAATCGCGACTAATTCTCAAAGAGAGAAGAGTTCAAAGAGCCTAACACGGACTCTAGATGAATACCTATATTGATAGTGGAGCCGAAGAGGTCAAGAAATGAGGTTGTTGTAATATCAGAGTAACTTGTGCTGGGAGACTGGTAGTGTGGCTTAGTGTCTTTTGCGTTGGTTGGTGCCTACTTACTAGATTTTCTCGATCTGATTCGAGGATGGACTTGACCTTTTTTACTTGAATTATGGTTTGATTATGACTTTCGCGTCATTTGAGATAAGGTTTAAAATTTTGAGAAATTGCGGTAATTTTAGAAGTCCGACACGTTTATGACCATATGTGCGTTTTGTCATTTTGTGTCGCGGGTATTATGTTGAAATTGTGTGGAAATTTTCATGTCGTTGCGTCCATTAATGTCGTTTAGCCCATGGTATCAAGCACAAAAAATCATGTCATTTTTGTCACAATTTCTGTCGCATTCCACATCGCAATTTCGGTCGCGTCGTCCAAAAGCCGACCAATCCAGTGCAAATTTAACAATATTTTTGAGAAATTGTGTGAAAATTGCTTTATTTGTGTTTTTCGGCATACAAATTGTAATTTTTAAGGTTTTTTATTTTTATTTTTTTTCATATGGAAGCTGTTTGTGCTTGTTTCATGGGGAACATATTATTGTTTTAATATTTTTGGAGAGGTTACAAATTTTAAATTGATGTTAATTGGAAGCTAGTTGTTTGGAAAGTATATATATATTGTATATATATGTATATGTATATATATATATATGTATTTGTAAACAAGTATTTGAAAAATATGAAAAATGATAATTTATTAGTGAATTTCATATTTGAGGTAGTCCATGAAATTATGATGAGTTTAGAACTTATTATGTGTATTTGTTATATTGTTATTGACCTTTATATTTTCAAATTATTATGTATGTTTATTTATATGTATTGAACTTTGAAGTTTGAACTTATTATGTTTGTGTATTATGTGTGTTTGTAATTGAAATTTAATATGTATGTTTAGAACTTCTTAGATGTGTATGACACTTATTTTTTATATTTAAAATTATGCAACATTATTTTCATCGCAATTTTCGTGTTTTATCGCAATTTTCATAGGTTATCGCAATTTTTGTCAACATTCTTTCAAATTTTCACATTATTTCTGCCGCAATTTTCATCGGTCATTGCAATTTTTGCTATTTTGGACCATCGGCACAAAATCGATAACCGGCATTTCAAACTTTGATTCGAGGTGTTGCTACTACTTACGATATCGTTTTTTTTTTCCTTCTAATCAGTAAAATTTGTAAAAATCAATACAAAACTACTATGATAGTATGATTCCAATACGATGCAAAAAAATGTAATAAATCAAAATAAATAAAATAAAGAGATCTGAATAAATAATTATTATATCGAACTATTTCTTCTGCCTTCTTTGATGATTCCAATATGATGCAAAAAAAAGTCCACATTGAATCTCGAGTATTACAATTATAGAACAGCTCAGCTTGAGATTGTGGTTTTTGTGTAGATTGTGGGGTCGCGTATTGCCTGTAAAAATTGCGTGGGTCAATGGCTACTGATTCTTTTTAAAGTGGGAAAAGGTAGGGATCGGATTTTTTTGGCAGTGGGGCAAAATATCTTTTTATTGGTCTTAAAAAAAAACCATAAATATTTCTCTCTCCGTCTAATTTCTTTCTTTATCTTTTTCTTGGGCCATTAGGACATGTGGTGGGTTTTACAAGGAGATCAACAGAACCAAAATAATCAAACGAGGGAAAGATAAAAGCTAAGTTTATTCGGGGTGTTGTTTTTCTTCAGAAACAGCAAAAGACAAACACATAGCAATAGGCACACACGAGGGTCGGTGCAAAATGTCTCACTTTGTTGCCGACCAAAAACACGCGAGAATAAATTTTCAGGACAAAAATAGACTACAGTTTGTGACAATTACAAGAGATGAGTGAGAACGTGGCGATTTCAGCAAGTCCCGGGAATATCAGCACATGTCAGAACTTTCTGACGTTTAACTGAAGTCCGATCATGTCATGTGCGATATAGTATATAGGGAATGATATTAGATACCAACGCTCAAGATAAGATTTCGTTTCTGCTTGGTTTGTTTCCCTTTCACTATTTTGAATACGACTCTTTTTGAGTCAACATATTACCAAGAAATGTCCAACCCATAGTTGTTGAGAGACGATCCAACTACCTAAGCGCCGACTAAAGTAGATTCAATCATCTTGGATTCATACTCAAGAAAACTTGTCAAGGTCTTCCAAGCAAACACGGTCATCAAATGACCTTATTTGAATTAAGCTTCCTCGGCTTTATTGCTCCTTGGAGCAACAATATAAAAATAAAATAAATAAATAACTTCCGGAGCTAAATATTAAGCGAGATTATATATTTCTAATCAATGAACCAAAGCTGGCCCATGAAAAAAAAAAAAAAAAAACCCCAAGCAACCTTTAAGATATAACAGCAGATACGACAGCCGACAGGCACACTGCTTTCAGAACGACTTCCATTTACTCGATCCAACTAAAACACAACTGTACGTCGTGTGGTTTCATGTATAAACACTGTCTATTTTCCTTTGTACTCATTTTAAAGTTAGTTTATTTGGCTTTCACGGGCACAATATAACATGTTCAATCCAATAAAATAAAGCGAACTTAAAATCAATGAATAAATGAATAAGACGACTTTCAGAAACTCACTGCAAAGCACAAGTATCAAATATCAGCGTACGTCGTACTCTTGTCGGCCGATTTTGCAGACGTTGAAGATCTCTATCGTCCAGCTGTACACATCGGCGTGTCTCGTTCACTGTACAAAAGTTTTGGCACAATTCCGACACTCAAAAAGTGGTTTCTTTTATATTATTATTATCAAGAAGATAAATCTTTTCCACCACGAGCATAGCACTTCAAAATTCAGGATCGACATGAATTGAAGATCTCGCCTCTCATCACATCAATGGGCATATGCTCAAGGGTGTAACGTTCAGGACCCAAGTACATTCCCGTTTTCTCGAGGAGAGCCAGCCCTTCGTCTCTACCATATTTTGACGCGTAGAGTTTCAAGTACTCTATGTCCTATAAACACGTCCCGAAGAAATATTTACTTCAACCACATGGTCAGCCTTCTTTAACAACGAAGTAGCTGCAGATTTAGATTCCAAAACTCACCTGCAAGCCACTGAGAATGCGCTCAAGTCGTAGCGAAGCAATGGGCGTATGGGACGACGGTGAGAACACCTCGCCGGGGTAGAACAGAACACCATCTCCGGGAGGAAGGCCACGCCTAAATTTTATCTGTCCGTTGAAATTACATATATATATATTACTTTATTTCGGCTAAAAATAAATGGGTTCCAAGAGTTAACAGAGAGAGATGATCCAGTAGTTACCTCTTCACTCGGAACTGTTGCCTTTTCGTAGCAGTTAGCGCCCCAATAGAGGAATCCGGTCCCACCTTCTTTCCATACACGCCACATCACGGCGCGGTGTTGCGTTCCTCTCATTCCGAGATGCCAATTGGGGTGCGGGTCAGAAGGTCCCATGCACACGTAACTCCACCACTCCTGTGTCAATCACAAGTTCACTTTCTTTCAAAAACCAGCTCGCATCGGTAACTTAATAATTCCATAGATGAAAAAAAAGCAGGAATGCGTTAGTAGAAAGATTCACTACGTAAGACGGCTTAAACGTTCACTGTAAGAGTCGAGATCAAATCCGTCATTGATATTACCTCGCCACTTTCTGGTTGTAGTTCAGCAATAATATCTTTGGCTAAATCATCTCGGTTCCCGAGGACCCATTCGCTGAAAACATGAAACAATATTGAAGATGTCCCATAAGCAATGTTTTTATCAAGCAGATACCAAGTGGCTTTGATATACTTACTAGTCTAATTAGCATATAAGTCATAGTATTAATTTAGGTGGCGTAGCTAGAATCTGGAAGACAAGTCATTTAATATAAAGTTTTTCAACTAAAATTCAAGTCAAACAAGCGATATATGTGCCAATTTCAACCTTACCTTGTACAATAAATTTGAGTGTGAGGACGGAGAAATTTTGGTACTTTAATAAAAGCTTCAAAAGGAGTAGGGGCCAGAGGCGCATCATTTGGGCCTACATAAGATCAGAAAACAATATAAGAACTTCCAGATGCCTGTATAAGACTTTGGGATGAGTAACATTTAGACCGAGGTACTAAGTCTAGTAAAAAAAGATGTCACCAGAGAAGAATATCAAGGCAATACTGCATCAATAAGAAAATCTAGTGAAGTAGAACAAGTTCAAAGAGAAGGAAACATATTAACACATGCAGTTATAGTTCGCAACAATGGTATCAAAATACGTCAGCAGCAGCCATAATTTTTTTTTTTGAAGTAAAAAAATAAATAATTAATTGTTACCCAGACATGCATTGATAAATAAATAAATTAATAAATAAAATTGAAAAACGGATACCTGTGTAGTAAGTAGTTAAGACGCGAGCATCTGGAGCATAAGCATGAACCTCAGAGGCCAAGGTGCGGAGAGAATCATAGTGTTCCATGTTAAGTGGCTGCCAATTTTTTGAAAGCACATTAGCTTCCCGGGCTAATACTGTCATTCATCAAAAGTGTTGTCTATAACTTGGAAAAGAAACAGCCATCATCGTTTATGTGTACACACACACATCCCTTTAACCTCCAACCCATAATTCACCTCAATCCTACTAGATCAGCGGGTCGTAAGCGAAACATTGACCATGTTAGGCTCAAGGTTAGATTCACCTAAAATTTGGATTAGTTATTTAGGGTGCTGAGCTGGCAGGGGAATGTGCGAGGATGTGTGTGTGAGAGCTTGGCTATAGAAGTCATCTGGGAGTCACTGAGCCTCTCTAGTGCTCGGCTGATCGAAGTGTTCACATTGTGCTACTGGTACTTTCCAGACATACTTAGATCGAGAAAAGAAATAAAAATTTTCTCTCATCACTTTACAGTAAGGCGTACCTCATCCCATAAGTAGAAATATGCTTTCTTCCAGTGATTCTTCAACCTCAATATCTCAACTTGTTGACGCAAGTATTCCTTGGATGCATCACTGTAACACCGTCAAGAGGGTCAAACCTACTTTCACTTCTCATCCCGAAACAAGCAGAATAAGTTTATTTCGACAACTGATTTCATACCCAGTAAAAGCTCGACTATATGGTACAGCATATGCAGACAATCGTGGATCTGAAAAATATTCATCTGATTTTGGATGATCCGCTACAATGTCCAAAAGAATAAAAAAAACGATGACAATCATATTGATTGAACAAACTGGATCATCATATAAACAAAGGATCAAAGCATTATATAATATTCCTCCTGCTTGCAAGTTACCTGGCCAAGGGCAAGTGTATGTAAGGACGCGCATGCTATCGCCCCATCTACAAAAATATGGGCTTATTCTAAATTGGAGAAGCCACTTAAAATGCTGATCCAGCGCCTGATACCAGTCTTCACTCCCATGTGCGACGCCAAAACGGTCTTCAATAACAGTATCAGATATCTAAAGTATGGTTAATCTGAAGACTTGTGTTTCTTAAAGGTTCAACTATATAAAAAATAAAAATATAAATAAAAATAAAGAGAAAAAAAATATGAATCTAACATGAGAAGAGAACACCTAATCAATAAATTCTTAGAAATCGATCCTAAATAATTTGATACATGTTAGCGCATGGGATACTAGAATAACGCAATAAAAACTTCAGCAAGAGATTATAACAGCCGCAGATATATAACAGAGGGAAAAAAAATAATGCCCCCATATAAGGATACTCCAAATACGGCTGGCAGTGATGGTGTCACGGGAAGAACGAAATCCCAGACTGTCAAACTTATCTTCAAATGTATCGAAAGGTTGGACATAGCATCTTCTTCCATCATATCAACTTGTCCATTCTCTGAAAATTCAGAAAATAACGGAGACAGAAGAACTCTTCTTAAAGATGTAGTTGCAGATTTCACTCTTTCTGCCTAAAAAACCAAATATTAAGAACAACCCATCAAAGTAAAGAAGATAATGACACAAATTGAAGATATTACAGAAGCGCACCACTTCATCGTATGGTTTACTGTCAATTGGCCCCACTATTTCAAGAATGTTCTGAATCTCCTTGTACAGATTGTACTTATCGCCTCTGCTAAAGCTTTGAGATGAAAACCTACAAATTGACAACATGAGAGCATAATTATATATCTAGATTCCTGAATTTCAATATTTTAACGAAATATTGAACCAACACAGTAAATAGGAGTATACTCACTCAGTTTCTGGTTTTGTAGCTGTGATGCTGATACCACCCTCATATTGGCCTGGAGGTTGGTCACTAGGAACATCTATCGAAACCCAGATTGCAGCAGTCTCTCTGTAGACCCAAACGATAGAAAGTGCAAGAGCAAACAAGTTTAAGCATCAAATTCGGACCATTCATATCTTTAAGCATCAGAGCATCAACAATGAGATTGGTACCCCGGTAACAAGTTTAATTGACTGACTGGAAGATCAAGAGGAACAAGTGCATCTGGGACACCCAGTATTGGTACTACACGTCGTAATTTCAGTGATTGTCCAACAACTAATCTGCCAATCGCCAGACAGAAAACATCAGCAAGTCTCTATAAACATCAAGAGAGAGAGACGCACTAACTTCACAGAGCTTACCTATCGCCAGATGCAGAGCACAAGTCACTACATTGGACCAACACACTTCCTGCAACGCCAGAACTAACCCAGGAAACTTTTGGGCGTAATGCAATCTGAACACTTTCTCTCTCATTCCTAGCAGCCAGAAGATTTATCTTCAAAAAGAAAAAACCATACTCATCCAATATCAAAATATCAGGAAAGCATAAATGTCAGTCTTAGCCGACACGTTGGAATCCAGGACAATGCCCATAGACGGACGAGCTTAAATAAAAAGGTAAAGCAAAGTGCCGATGTAAAAACATCTAGATGATTAGGTCACAATTCTTGCAACTTTTAAACTTAAAACCCATAAGCAAGAAAACTAAACATATAACTAAGTAACCACAAAATCGTATACCATTACACTTACATGCTCCAAATGTCTAGGAATTTCTTGTGTTCCAATATTTGCTGTGCTTGGCATGACCCACACATGTACTAAATCTGCCGTCGGGACCTCCAAGGGGTCGATCGATCCCTTGAATGAGCCTAAATTAGGTAAACTACCATCATTCCATCCGTACGCCGTACCGCCTCCAGAAACACCTTCTACTGGAGGAACACATGTTTCCTGGGAATTCCCTGTTCATATCACCATCCAACAAGTCATTAATGGCAGAGCAACCGAAGCATTATAACTTTCATAAAGAAATTAATAGCCACACAATGTCCTTTTGAGCTCCAAATCCAGATAGCAGACTCGAAAGTTATAATGAAAAAAAAAGAGTTATAATATCATTATATAAGTTATTTACAATTACTGCAATATTCAATGCAGATTGTATGAAAACACTAGGAAACACAAATCTGGAAATTCATTTCGAAATCTGAAACCAAATACAACTATAATATAATTTAGAAAGCAGAGAACATGGCGTTATACGTTAATCTGAAACTTAATTCAACGCCGATGATCGTTAAAATAAGACGGCGAAACAATACCGACCAAAACTGGCAAAAAGAAGACGAGTGAGCAAACAAAAGGAAAACCTAGAAATCGGTATCCGATGAATTTAAGAAACAAAATACAGACATATCATATGTTTGATTTCATGGAGATTACAGCACAAATCTGGTAACAAACTTCCGATTAGCGACCACTCTTACAAAACGCGCCAAACAACGGTTTTCCCGCTAACCAGACACCAGTGTTCAATTCAGACAGTGATCGAGAAATTCGCATGGAATAAATTAAACGCTAAGAGCATATGGAATGAATCAGAGCAGATAGACAGACCAGAATTTTCCATGATTGTAACGACCCACGACGATCACGAGAGAATCGCTGCAGAGAAAACAAACCCGAAAGAGATGATCGCTTTTGTAAATGAAGAAAATAAATAAGGAAGAGACTGAAATCAAATAATTTTATTTTTTATTTTAATAAATTGTTGTGTTGTGTTGTGAGTGAGAGAAACAGAGCGAAACGAAACGAAACGAAGTGTGATAAGCATAAGCGTACCTCGACTCAAGTGTGGCAGTGCACGATTTTTTTATTTATTTTTATTTTTATTTTTTACTTTAACTCCGATTGCAATTTTACTTATATTTATTCAACTAAACTGTAACAAAACGACAGCAAAGTTCAAACGACCATAAACAACGGGATGTAGATAAGAGCAAAAAAAAAAAAAGACAATAGACTGAATTGTCCCATTTTCATTTTTTTGAGTGGTATGGATTTATTTCTTTATGAAAAAGTACATCTTTTTGCTTCTTTTTTCTTTTTATTCACTCACCTCGTACTATAGATTTCAATCTTATTGTTCCACGTTTATATTATTTTATACATAATAATCTTAACTTTCGAGAGCAAAAAATAAAAAAATAAACTTTTAAATTTTGTCCTGTGTAATGTCTCATCTTATTCGAATGTTTTTTGAGAATTCATAATCTCATATGAGTAATTGAAAAAAAAATTAAATTCCATCGTAAAAAGTTACAACTATCGTAGATAAATTGAATTATTACAACTATTTTAGATAACAAAATCTACAAAAGAAGTTTGCTCTTACTAAAAATTTCAATTTATTTGTTTAAATATTTGCGATCATTTATGATCAACAACAATGGAAGTCGTGTGTTCTTCAATAATATAGTGAGGAAATTATTTTTAAGATTAATTTTGCGCGTATTCATTGGCGATCATCAGAAATCAAAGGAGATCACCATAATATGAGAATTGAGAGAGTTTAAGAGTTAGAGAAGTGAATAAATTGTTTGGAGATATATTTTTGTCCAAAATGTGACAAAAATTTAATTTTAAATAAAATGCGCATAACGAGTCCCTTCTTTGATATTTTGATATTTGATATAGAAGTTTGAGAAAAGCTTCACTATACCCAAACATCATTATTCCCGCTTGAATTTGGACATTGTCGACTATCAAAAATTTTGGTTCCGAATAAGTCCATCCCCGATGCTTACTGGAATCGGAAGCTTCCGATCACTGTACACCAATTATCTGGTTTCTTCATAATTTAAATTTCCAATAACGCAATCTAAATTTGTTAAGTTCTGATCGTTTAAGTTATGATAATTTTAACATTGCAGTTCGCCACAACGAATTGTTAGAAGACACAATGAGTACTTCCGTGGACTATCATCTGCTTGTCACTCCATCAAAAAGTGAGCTTTTGATACCGCCTACCACTTTAGGTGGCGTAAAGTTATACATTGGAATAAGAATTTCCAAGGAAAACTTGATAAACCAAGCTTAATGTTATTTCAAATTTGAAAATCAAGTTCCATTTTGAACACTTGAGAAAAACTAAGTTTTGGGATAGGTAAATGACCAAAATATCATTTGTAATTTTTTTTAAACGATTAGAAAAATGAAAGCAAAAATTTTGAAATCACTAGAAAAGCGAAGACAAAATATTCGAAGATATAAAAATGAATGCAAAACTTTGAAAAAGATTATTCTACACTAGTGATTTCGAAGTTTTTTTTTATCGTTATGATCGTTTCGAATGTTTTGCCTTAATATTTTTTTTTTGTGATTTCGAAGTTTTTATCTTCATTTTTTAGTGATTTCAAAAAAATTTAAAAAATATTTTTGACATTTTATTTACTCAAAAACTTTATTTTTTTGTGTTTAGGACGGAGCTAGATTTTCAAATGTGATAGTGAATTGAGTTTGGTTTCTCTGAGTTTCCATTTCTAATAACTTCTATGTCCACGATTACTCAAAATAAAAAGATTACTCCCGCTTCTGAAAAATAATTTACTGACGCGTCAAAAATGGGAATATCGGAGAGGGTTAATATAGTAATTTGAAAACGACGAATTGTTGGCAACACCCTTTATAAAATGACGTGTTCAATTACAACTAGTGCAACCCTACAATTGTATACATTTGATAATAACCTGGTTGGAAAAATTCACAGTAAGAGTTTCGATTTCGACAAACACTGATTTCAGAGAGAAAAAGCCAGCATCGGCGATTTCTCTCATCTCTCCATCTCCGACAAAATTAGGGTTTAGGTTTCGAGATATAACAATGGAGAGCGCTTTCTCTAACGCTTCCTCGATCTCCGATCAGAGGCAAAAGATTGAGCAATACAAGCACATTCTCTCGTCCGTAATCTCTTCCAACGACGTGGTTCTGTCCAGGAAGTTCATCGATCACGGTAACGCCTTCCAATCCCTTATTGGTTATTGAACATATATTTCTAGTGTTTGATATGCTTTATCTTTGATTAACCTAATTGGTCTCGTCGGTTGCTTTTTATTTTTTATGCAGTGCTGTCTGATGATGTCCCTTTGGTCGTTTCCCGGCAACTTCTTCAAACCTTTGCTCAGGAATTGGGGAGGTTGGAGACAGATAGTCAGAAGGAAATCGCACATTACATTCTTTTGCAAATTCAGCACCGGGTCGTCTCGTTCGAAGAACAGGTTCATTTCGGTGTTTACCTTTGGCATTTCTTTGAGAAATTCGTTAGTTTTGAAATTCTGAACTCTCGGTTGATATTGAGTGTCACATTGATGAAGCTGTTTGCAATATTACGGGTTTAATGTGTTGTCGTTAAGTAAAGTGTATAGGCAAGTTTTTTATTAGGGTTTTTTTTTCCTATGTTTCAGGTGCTAATTATACGAGAGAAACTTGCGGAGTTGTACGAGTCTGAGCAGCAGTGGTCAAAAGCAGCTCAGATGCTCAGTGGAATTGATCTTGATTCTGGAATGAGGTCTGAGAGTAAGATTCTTTTATAAGTTGTATATGTTTCATCTCATTGAGAGTTGCTCACAAGTTTCTGAAATCATTGCATTAATTAGGGTATTCTTTTTCTCTGTTTTTTTTCTTTCCATCAGATTGATTGATGACACGTTCAAGCTATCAAAATGCGTTCAAATAGCTCGATTGTATCTTGAGGCAAGTTGCCTTAATTTTAGATGCAGCTTATTAATTTAGAAGATTTGTTATCACGAAATAACTTCAGCAGTAAGTTGATGTGATATCCCCAACAGCCAGCTATCTGTCTGAAAATCCCCCCCCCCCCCCCAAAAAAATAGCTCTACTTGAATTATCCCTTTGTCGATTAGTTGCAAGGGAAGAACCGGTAGTACCAATCTTTGTGCCATAAGCTCTGCATTGTCTCTTATCTGTTGAAGCTTTCTGTTGATTGCAGGACGATGATGCTGTTAATGCTGAAGCTTTTATTAACAAAGCATCCTTTTTGGTTAGCAACAGTCAGCATGAAGTTCTTAATTTACAATACAAGGTTTGTTGGCAGTGGCGGGAGTGAATTTTAGATGTTCAATTCTGAGCATGTACACAAGTTTTTCCTTTCTTTCTTTCTAAATAATAATCGTTGCTTGTCCTTCTTGGCAGGTTTGTTATGCGAGGATTTTAGATTTGAAAAGGAAGTTCTTAGAAGCAGCATTACGATACTACGCCATCTCTCAGATTGAGAAGAGAAAAATAGGAGATGAGTATGTCATATACACAATTTTCTTGCTGTTTAATGGTTTCTTGTGTTTCAAATCATCGCTTGTTTTTAGTTTCTAGGTCCAAGCATATTTTTCTGTCCCTGGGTCAATTGACCAATGAGTAATATTTAAAATCTATCTTTAGAGAGATTGACGAGGAAGCACTGGAGCAAGCACTTTCTGCTGCTGTAACATGTACAATTCTGGCTGCCGCGGGACCTCAACGCTCACGTGTTCTTGCAACTTTATACAAAGTAAGTATCTTCTCATGAGTCATGATGAATGGTGTTGCATACACAAAACAAATGTCTAAATTATGGAGTCAATCTTCTAATATCGCTGATGCTTTGCCATGCCTTCTTTAGGATGAACGATGCTCGAAGTTGAAGATTTATCCTATACTCCAAAAGGTATTCCTTTTGCAAGACTTCTTTCCTTATGCACCTGTTTGTATTCCTGCTGAAACCTTATATGTATATTTATTTGATGCTAGGTGTATTTGGAGAGAATACTAAGAAAACCAGAAATCGATGCATTTGCTGAAGAGTTAAAAGCTCATCAGGTTGTGTATTGCATTCAACTCACCACTCGCCGCATCTTAATCCATTACAAAGATTTTTAGATAATAAATTTATGACTGAATTTGTTTTACTTTTTAACAGCAAGCAGTTTTGCCCGACAACTTTACCGTTCTTGATCGTGCTATGATTGAGCATAATCTACTGAGCGCAAGCAAACTTTATACAAATATAAGGTTATTACGCTTTACTTATTGGATTTTTTTCTTTCTTTATTTGACCATCTTTCTACAATTAATAACTTTAATTAATTTTTTTTTGGTAGCTTCGATGAGTTGGGCACTTTACTGGGCATTGAACCTCATAAGGTACAATTCCTGGCTTCTTCTAGTGCTATTGTAAATCGCCTTGCTTACCTCTGCAGCCGAGTCTTAAATTTTATGAAATAAGCCTTCATGGATCTAGCTTCTTTCTATTTTAGCATCTTTAGGTATTGATGTGTGATGAAGAGAAATCTTTTTTTTTTCACCGCTTCTTTTTGTGTGTACAATTCTACATAAAATATTTTAAATGGCTCTAGTAATTTGGTTGCAGGCTGAAAAGATTGCGTCAAAAATGATATATGAAGATAGAATGAAGGGCTCTATTGATCAGGTATTAAAACAGAAGGTTCTCAATCAATTTCTTGTTGAGCCCATGATTCCAATCTTCTTTAAATTTGGTATATCAGGTGGAAGCTGCGATTCATTTCGAGGATGACACTGAAGAATTGCAGCGCTGGGATCAACAGGTTTTATTTTTGTTTATTCTCATTGCGTTCACTAATAATTGGACTTGCCAACAGTTCAGGACCAGTTATTAGCATAATCACCATCTTTATGACTTTGACACCATTAATTTATTTATTTACTTTTAACATTACAGATTGTAGGTCTGTGCCAAGCCCTCAATGATGTCTTGGATAGCATGGCAAAGAAGGGATTATCAATTCCTGTCTGACTCTTGAGTTGTTTGTGGGTGAGCCAGAACCCTTTTACCATTTCTTTCTGCATTTCCGTAAAAAGCTTTCGGTTCAGCCATTTTTTATACTTGTAAGCGATTTCAGTCTCACGAAACATTACAACAACTCTATGAAAAATGCTGATGTAGATTACAAGCTTGTTACATGCTCTAATTAGAAAAGCCTTTTCTGCTTCAGCTGGATTCATTTAGATTTCCTGTTTTGTTTAACGATGCGATATTGCTAAGTGATGGGTTGTGCGTGCTCTTAGTCTTCTCTTTTTTTAATCTTCATGGGGTGATGGATGATTTTATGATTTTCTTATAGGTACTTGCAATAACAACCTGTATATCAAACTTGTGTATACTATATAATTGTCCCCAAGATTTAAAAATATATAAATGGTCTAATTGATGAGTCTCTTCTAAAGGCTCTCTCTGTGTACAAACACGTGGAGTTGAAAATTGTCTACAAAGATGTAAAAGATGACACATGGGGATTTAGTTATCTATGTGGCACGACTAAAGTGGAAACAGCCGACCATTGGTTTGGTTGGCCAAAGAGGTGGATCAACTTCTTTTACCCTCCAATAAGCCATGTAAAATAGCTTAATCCATGGCTGACTTAAAACTAGAGTCTAAACTATAGCAAAATCCTTATGGTACACGGCTAGTGAACATTTACATGATAAAGCATGGACGTTTTGTCCGATATTCATTCCAAAACTGGATCACTCAAACGCAGTGACTAAACATTTTAACTTTGTGGATACAAAAGGTTTTATTATATTTTAAATTTTGAAGAAAAAGATGTCAAGGAACAGACTGAGGTTGAAATAATCGTCATTGAATCAAGAAAAATAATACATAATACAACGTATTAATATTTCTGGGATACTCTACAAGGGAATGTTATTTTTCTGAAAATAATTTTTTTCCAAGTATCTATACGTTTATTTCAGCGAAAGCCGAGGTTACAAGTGCAACAAGTTCAAGTTCAAATGCCACTCCAAAACCAAATGAAATCAAGTCTGAGAGTGAAATTTCTAAAACTTAAAAAAAAAAAAAAAAAAAAAAAAAAAACCCTGAAACAATAAAGAAGAAGTTCAGTCACATAACACTTTTGGATCAAACAACTTTCATAACAAAAGTTAGTTACTATAATCCACGCCTTGAGTGTTAACATACAGGCTCTCTCTTCTCTTCGGAAATCCCGAAGAGTCCAAACCCATCCCTCGAAACTTAAGCTCCGAAGAAAACCTGAAATTCGGATCGCCCGACGCTCCTCCACCGCCCCTCTGATCAACAACCGGGCTCGGCACATTGTTTATACCATTTTTACCTTTATTCATTAGTTAATTAATATAATTTATTTTAGAAATTAATTAAATCTAATTTATTATTCAAAATCCCTAATTATTAGGATCTCAGTTATCTCTCTCTACTTTCACGTTCACTCTCTCTCTCTCTCTCTATCTCTATCTCTCTCACTCTCTCGTCACATTTTTTAGCTATGGTCAAAAGCATATAAAGCGCAATTAATAGTCGTTAATAACTGTTAATAGGTTTTTTCTTTAACTAATAATCAGTAATAACTGTTAATAGGTTTCTACCATAAACCTATTAACAGTTATTATCGACTATTAACAGCGATGCTATTTTTTTTAAACCTCCGTTATGGCTAAAAATGTAACGAAGAGAGAGAGAGAGAGAGAGAGAGAGAGAGAGAGAGAGAGAGAGAGAGAGAGAGAGAGAGAGAGAGAGTATTTAGGTATAGATAAATTATTTTCATTTAATTTATGATAAAGAATTAGGGAAAAAATAAGGGTAATTATGTCTTATTGCATCAAAGATCTAATTACAAAATATTACTAAAACGTTGTTTATTTCATAATTATAAGTTTTAATTAGGCTAGTAAGCTAAAGCGCCCTATAATTAATAATCTTTTTTTAGACATAAAAACAAATTAAATATCTTGAATAAACCTCATATGTTGATCATGTTCTGAAAAAAAAAATACAAAATCAGATATGTCCAAAATATTTAATATTATATTATTGTCTTATTTTTAGACAACAGTATTTATCTAAACAATTTCTCAAAAAAAATTCGGACTTCTTTATTTCTTGAACTCTTTCGATTTTAACACTTTCGATTTTGCTAAAAGCTTAAAACACTTTTTATGATTTTCGACCAACAATATTGAATAAAATGATGAATTTCATCGCTAACCATCACAAATAATATAAGTGGCTTCAACGAGAGTCGATGTTGTTTTTTCAGTTTTATAAAAGAGTCGCTCATAGTTGTTAGTATCTATTTTTTTTTCTTTCATTATTTGCGACAATTATGTTTGGAGAGGGATTGATTTGCAATGGTAAATTCACTATTTTTTTCAATGATATACTTATAAATGAAAAATAATTAACTTTTTATGATGAGTTTTGTGCGTGATCGCCGAAAATCATGAGAGATTGTAAAAATCATATAAAATATTAAAAAGTGTTAAATTCAAAAGAGTCGAAAGAAAAAAATGTGATTTAAAAAAAAAAAAAGTTAACAGAAGTGAATTTTTGAACGTCAAATAAACAAAAATATTATTTGAAATATTTTAAACCTATGAAATTTGATTAGTTTTTAGGTCAAAAATAAATTTAACAATTATTTTCTTATGTTTATAATTATATTTTTTTGGGCAGTGTAGCAAAATAGCTAAAATGAAAGTATGAAATTTGTTTTTAGCTTAAGTTTGACAATTTTTAGGGATATGGTCAAATAACTTATGTGGCAATAATTAAGGTCTGATTTGCCCTTATTTATTAACAAATTCGTCACTTTCTCTCTCATATTTTTTTCAAATATTTTTTTTTGCATCAAAACTTCAAAAATTCGTAAATTTCTCATACGAACTCGAAATTGAGTGATTCCAAATCCTACGGATTCGTGACGCCGAGATCTTCAAAAATAGATCTATTGTATTTGATGAAAAATCATGTTTAATACCATAGATGTAGAAAAATCACGTTACTACCTTAAATATTGAAATAACTGAAATATATAAGAAAAAATTAATGGAAACGTAAATATGATGCATTAAACATAGCCAATGAAAGGAAGAGAGGAGCTCGTGTGCAAGCTCCGGAAGAGTCTCTACGGGCTGAAGCAAGCCCCGCGCCAGTGGTACAAGAAGTTTGACAACTTCATGAAGTGAGCTGAGTTCGGTAGGTGTGAGGCCGACCATTGCTGCTACTTCAAGAGACTTGAAAACTCCTACGTGATTCTTCTGTTGTACGTTGATGACATGTTGATCATAGGTGCAGACCTACACGAGATCGACGAGCTGAAGAAGAAATTGTCCAAAGAGTTCGCGATGAAGGATATAGGAGCCGCGAAGCAGATTCTCGGGATGAGGATCAAGAGGACCAGAGAGTGCATCGAGCTCTCACATGAGGAGTACGTTAAGAAAGTTCTCCAACGCTTCAACATGGAGGACGCGAGGTCGGTCAACACGCCGCTGGCCAGCCAATTCAAATTGTCCAAGGAGCAATCTCCAGTCACGGAGGACGAGCTGGCGTACATAAACAAGATGCCCTATGCTTCAGCCATCGGAAGTTTGATGTACGCAATGGTGTGTACGAGGCCGAACATTGCTCATGCAGTTGGAGTTGTGAGCAGGTTTATGAGTAACCCAGAGAGAGAGCAGTGGGATTTGTGAGCAAGTTTATGAGTAACCCAGGGAGAGCACTGCGAGGCTGTGAAGTGGATCCTCCGATATATGGGAGGCAACTCGAGTTCGGCCTTGGTATTCAGGAAGTCCGAGCTAGGACTCCAAGGTTACGTCGATGCTGACAATGGGGGCGACGTCGACAGCAGGAAGAGCACGTCCGAATACATCTACATGTTCGGAGGGACGACTATCTGTTGGGTGTCGAGTTTGCAGAAGATTGTTGCCTTGTCGAGCTGCGAGGCGGAGTACATGGCCATCACCGAGGCCACGAAGGAGATCATATGGCTGTAGACATTTCTGTACGAGCTGGATCAAGACCAAGACGAGAGTGTGCTGTACAGTGACAGCCAGAGTGCCATTCAGTTGGGGAAGAACCCAGTGTATCATGCTAGGACGAAGCGTATACAGTTGAGATACCACTTCATCATATCGGCGTTAGAAGATGGAGTGTTGGTGCTTGAGAAGATCGCGGGAAGTCAGAATCCAGCTGACATGCTAACGAAGTCAGTGCCATACGACAAACTGAGGTTATGCTCGACCTCAGTTGGACTCCTCGCCTGATGAGTTGAGTCGCCGCTGCAGAATGGATACACGTGATGAGATTAGTCTCCAAGTTGGAGATTGTTAGAAGATGTGGAGTCTAAAATACTAGGAGTGAAAAAAGTCCCACATGGGAAATGGAGAACAACTTTGTGAACTCTAAGAGTATATAAATAGGGGTCAATAGTGTGATTTTGCAGCGGCAAAATGAATGTAACTTTTGCATTGAAAGTAAACCACTATAATTTCTTGTGTCGTTTCTTTGCTATTTATTTATTTCGTTTTATTTCTATGAGAGAGGTTTCGACGAAGAAATCCCAACATGTTGATCGCCGGCTAAACTTAGATTGATTTCCATATGTTGGCAACATCATACAGTCGCCTTAAGAGGAAATGGGGTTATAGTTGTTGCTTTTGATTCGTTACTTCTTATGGCTTCTTTTGTTGATTTTGAGGGATATAATGGGAAGTTGGCTATTATGTTTGTAAAGCTCTTAACATCCAGTCTAGTGAGAGTTATTTCCTAAGGAGACCTAGCTTAAAGCCCGAGTCGAGCTTGTGAACTAGTTTTGACACTCTCGCCATTGTAGTCAATTGTTACTCCGAAGTTCCGCTAATGCTAGTGGGTGAGCCAGTACCATTTCTTTTTGCATTTCCGTAAAAAGCTTTCGGTTTAGCCCTTTTGATACTTGTATGCGATTTCAGTTTCACGAACATTACAACAATATGAAAAATGCTGATGTAGATGACAAGCTTGTTACATACTATTTAGAGTTCCTGTTTTGTCTTAACGATGCAATATTGCTACATGATGGCTTGTACGTGCTCTTAGTCTTCTCTCTTTTTAATCTTCATGGGGTGATAGATGTTGGCAGGTTTTATGATTTTCTTATTGGAACTTAGAATAGCAACATGTAATATCAAACTTGTGCATACTAAATAATTATCCCCAAGACCTTGAGAAATATAAATGGTTATTGTATCCTCTTCTAAAGGCTTCTCTCTGTTTTTGCGTTTTCTTTTATTATGCCACCAAAGACGTGGAGTTGAAAACTGTCTACAAATATGTAACAGATGACACACTAAGGTCTAATTTCTTCAGAGGTGTGGATTCTAATTTCTAGGTATTAGCAGCAATTTGAACTTGCCCAACCTAATTTAATTTTTTGTAAAATGGATTCTGCAGATCAACTTCTAATACCCTCCTCCAATATGCCTTGGAATGGCAGGCTTAAATTTACAGATGGATTAAAAAACATGGGATAAAACATATCCGACGTATCAATATGGCTGGGATAATTCTAAAAGGGATTGTTATTATTCTGAAACCAATTTTTTTCAGTATCTATACGTTTATTTCAGCGACAGCCAGGGTTACAGGTGCAACAAGTTTTAAGTTCAAATGCCACTCCAAAGCCAAATGAAATCAAGCGTGGTATGGGAGTGAAATTTCAAAAACTTAAAAAAAAAAAAAAAAAAAAAAAAAAAAACTGAAACAATAAAGAAGTTCAGAGTCACATACACTTTTGGATCAAACAACTTTCATAACAAAGTTAGTTGCTATCATCCACGCCTTGAGTGTTAACATACAGGCTCTCTCTTCTCTTCGGAAATCCCGAAGAATCCAAACCCGTCCCTCGAAACTTAAGCTCCGAAGCAGACCTGAAATTTGGATCGCCCGCCGCTCCACCGCCCCTCTGATCGACAACCTGACTCGGCCTAAACGAACTCGTTGCCCCACCACCGCCGCCGCCATATCTCGGCGGAGAAACGTACCTCCGAGTCGGCCCTCTGAGCCCAGCGCCGCCGCCTCTCATCTCCATCATATCGGAGTTCCTCGAGGAAGAGTCCATGAACGAGGATCTCTCCGGAGCCCTGTCGGTCCTCTCGCCGGAGCTCGTCCCGGCCAACGGAGCTCCGGCGGTGGCCGAGGCCGTGCTGGTGGACGTGAATGGGTCGTCCGGGCCCCACGAGGTCAGCGCCTCTTTCTTCTTCGCGAAGAAATGCCACGCCGCGAACAGGAAGAGCACGAAGAACACGACCGGGCTCGTCCAAAACACCGTGTTGAACTCGCTCTTGTACACCGGGAGATTCGACCGGTACATCCCAACGTACCCGCCTCCGAGCCCCACCACCACGAACTTGTCTCTGTTGCTTCCGATCAACGGGATCGAGTCTCTCCGATCCTCCTCCGAATCAGCCACGGCCTGGTAGCTCAGGAACGACGCTCTGATCTCGTCCAGCCCCGCGGAAAACAGAATCCTCGGGGCCCCGATTCTGACGTAGTGCTGGGTCGAGACGTTGTACACGAAGACCTTCGATCCGCTCGCGATGACCAAGTAACCTTTGATCGCCTGGAAAGCGAGAGGCGCTTCCATCTCCGCGACCCGTCTCTTCGATCTGACCCTGCACTTGAAGTTCATGATGTCGCCGAGTAACAGAACGTGGATGAGATCGCCCTCGGAGGTGATCCCGTAGGCCTTGTTCCTCTCGGTGACGTCGAACACGTAGTTCCGCGCCAGAGAGTTGTTTAACCCCTCGCAGTCGGACTCTCTCACCTTCATGGTTCTTAGGTCCAACGACCCGGCGCCGGTCTCGGTCAGGAAGAGAAGCCTCTGCTTCAAGAAAGCTAGAGGCTTGCTTTTGGGCGAAGCCGAGCCGTGGAGAGTTCCGTTCTCGCGGAACACGAAGATCTTTCCTTTGGAGTCGGTGGCGAAGACGTACCTCAATCTTCCGGCTTGGTGAATCTCCAAAAGAGTTATGGCCGCCGGACTCGGATCGCTTTCTTGTTTTTCTTCTTCTTTGGTGCCGAACCGGCGAAGGGTTTCCATTACGAGGGAGCTCCAATCCTCGCCGCTGGATCGCTCCCAAACGCGGTGCGTCGTGATCTCGCCGTTCTCGTGGCCGGTCACGAGAAAGCTCTCGTTCTTGTGGACCGAGAGGTACGAGACCATGGCCGTGATCGGGGAAGAAGACGGTGTCTGAAACTGGACGTGGACATCGCCGTTTCTCAGAAAGATGTAGATTGTTCCGGTTTCGTCCCCGACCGCCACGTATTTGCTCAGCCCTTCGTAGTCTCTGAACGGCAAAACCTCGATGCAAGTCGCTCGCGAATCCAGTTTCACCGCCGACACGAATTGAAACCTCTCCGACCAGAAAGGACTGTATTTTGTCACCGATACGGCCCTGGATTTCTCAACGTCTCTGACTATTTTGCCCTCGGAGTTCTCTTCTTCTTCTTCTTCTGCTCCTGCTGAGACCTCAGGGACAGAGGTTTGTCTTTCGAGCTTTCTCTTTCTGTGTTCGATCCTTTCCTTTCCTTTCTCCGAGAGATCCGACTTCAAGGCCTCGATTTCACGCTTCTCGTCGTCAAGCGATATTCTCGGATGCTCCGACAGTTTCGAGTCTAATCTACTCACTATTTCGCTCAAATTTCTCACTATTTCTTCGAGTCTCTGCAACAGAACACTCTGTTGATCCAAACCGCTCGGCTTTTCAATCTCCGATTTCCGATCACCCAAATCGTGTTCCTCTACGTTCTCGTTCTCGATCGAGACCGAGCCAGAAGTAGCAGAGACCCCCGAAAAACGCAGAGAACCTAAGAGAAAAAGAAAACAGACGAAAAAGAGCTTGCCTGTGACGTGATTCGCCATTGAACGAGCTTTCGAAAAATATCCTTTCGCTTCGCTGATTCACCATTGTTGATCCATTTCGGATCTGCTGATTAGGGAATTCGCGTTTTGTAAGAGCTCTAAATTGTTGCTGTCTCAAGATTCGTTGAATGAATCTGAGCTAAAGGATGAACTCAATCAAACTGAGTCACACTGTGAGGTTTTTTTTACTTGGGTCTCTGTACGGTCACGGAGCTAATATAAATTAGATTCAGATTTAGGGCAAAAGAAGAATCTACAGTTTAAAACGAATTTTTTACACGAACGAGGTTTTTTTGGCAACTAAATATTTTATATATTCCAGTAAGCAAGTCCTATCCTCCGTTTATTTTTCCATTCAATCATCTTTTGACACGTGAAATTGTATTATGCATTTCATATGTTAATTACTCTGAGGCTTTATGGTAAAGGAGAAAAAGCTTGTGATGAATAAATTCAATATGATGTAAATTATTAATTAAAAAATAAATACAAGAATGTACAATGAATGCACTAAATTAGGATAAGTTTGTCCATAAACACAATTGTTTATTGAAATGTTTGTCAACAAACATAATTATTTATTGATAAATTTATAAAAAAGAAAAAGTTTAGACAGTCATAATTTTAGTATAATAATACAACTAGAGCATGTGCAATCTACTAGTGCCAACAGTATTTATTAGCCGTTTCCTCTTGTGGTTAGTTTTCTACTGCTTCAATTAATTCGATGCCCTAATTGATTATTTTTATAATAAATCCAAAATGAATATAATTATACAAAGCGTGGTGGGCGTTTGAAAATTGAACTTCCTTTTCAAATGGATCTTAAGCGCAACATATCATATGGAAGAAGAATGAAAGTGCAATATATAATACAAAGAAGTTAGATTCGCAAGCCGAATTTAGGAACCGCACGTGCGAGTGGGCAATTTCTTTGGTAATCTAATCTTGTCACGTGAAAACACACCGTTTTGCCCCTATAACAGGGTGCACAAAATTTAAGCTCCACCGCATTTTCCTTTCAATAGCTTTCCACTCAATCTTTCTTTTCCAACGTTGTCATCAGTACTTTCCGGGACCCATTTAACGCTAAAAATTAATAATAATTATATGACAAATCAATTCACTTCTCTTTTTTCATCTAATAATAAATAAAAAAAAGTTAGTTGAAATTTCAAATATCAGTCTTTACAGTTTACACACATGTTACATTAAAAGAAAAATTCAACGTTAATTTCTCTTTATCAGAGCTATAAAATTTCGTTTCTCCAATATTTGTAAGCAAAATTTATCAATTTTATTTTATATAATCTGATTTAAAAAAAAAACAGTCTGATTTAAAATGACTTTTCTCTTAATTGGTTCGGTCTAATTTTTTAGATTGTTTGATTCGATTTCAAAATTTTAAACCACAGTCTAGGTCGAACTTGTTTTAAAGTTTTAAGTTTTCATATTTTTATAATTCTAAGACATTAAAACCTACTCATTTGGGCCTAACATCTTAATTAATAGAATATTTAAGTTTTTTTTTTTTTTTTTTTTTTTTTCCATAAAATATATGCTTTTTAGCTGATCCTCTCATCAAATTTGCAAAAAAAATTAAAGTATAAAACGGTTTAAACCGATCCAAATCGGACTTGACCAGTCAAAATCATTTTTGTCCGATTTGATTTCTTTTCTTATATGATCCTGTTGGTCTCAATTTTTAGTCTGATTTTAGATCGAATTGGATTGTTCACATCGCCAATTCTGACAATGGTAATTGTAGAGGTGGATTAAAATCCTTATGGTAATTGGGCCGGACGAGGTCCAATTAGATGTGTATCATGAAACAAAACGTTCGTTCGACGTGGGCCGAGAAGGAAGAAGCCCATTCATAAAAAGAATAAGAAGAACGTTTTATGAGAGATAAAGTCAATTCGAACCCAGTCAAGTCAAATGAGCAACCGACCATTCTGAGAAGAGGGGAGACGCAGGAATCGAGTGGACGAGTTGGCACAACAACAATTATTAACAAGTCATCCCTGTTTCTAGGATCTTAGATTTAAATTTTACTATTCTTCTATCTATAAATAGCATGTAATAAGATTATTCATGTACATTATTTTTCATTACTCCTTCATACTATTTATCTCTTTCAATTAATTGTTGTATTACACACTACTCTCAATAAAATCGTCTTTTTCATACGTTCCTGTTTCTTGGTTTTAATTCCTTGTCTTTGGATTCGAGTATCTTCGACGCGAGTTCGAGACCCACTAAATAATAATAGAGTGACTTTTCGTGAATGTTTTGATCAGTAACTCATCACTCACTCTATTTATTTTTCTTTTACAACATATATACGGGTAAGCATGATATAGACACAGAATATCGCCAACTTTAACATAAATTATTTTGCTAATGTCCATAATGACGACTATTTTCCCAAAGATACTTGATGGAGTTTAGAATTTGGCACACGCCACTTGAAGATATCGCACAACTCAGATTGAGTGTCGTATTAGGATGGTGAAGACCGAGACATGGACTCGGGTACGACCTAGACGAGGGTCAAGATGCTCGTGTGTGAGAGGCTTTTACACAAAAGAGTCCGCGATAGGTCATGTGTTGATCGAGCACACTATCTCATCATATGCGCGATGGCTACGACATCAATGTCAATTCATAATTAGACAACTTGCCATGTGGACAGCGACGATTATCAAAAGCTATTTCTTTATACTTGGATGACTTGAGTCACTGGTTGATCTAATAAGATTATTGTTACAGTCTTGTCTTCCTCATTGTAATCCTTTTGTTTTGAGTAATAAAGGTTGGAAAGTGTCCACTGTTATCGTGTACGTGTTTTTGTTGGCTTGTTCCTTTACGTTTGGTGTTAAATTCAAACTATTTTGTTGTAATCACATGTTGCGATTATTCACTATGAATTGTGTAGGCATTTGGTTGATCGAAGCAGGGAGTGCTCTCGAGCCATCGCAGGCACAATTTTCGGGTTGGATTATTGTCATTGTGACACTACCCAATGCGTACAAATCCATGTTTACAAGATTATGAATTTAGCGAAAATAGTCCTCGTTAGATTCTCAGCATCTGCCTTGTCAAATAAAGATTCTTAGGATCATATGATATCACATTTGACATTATTTTTACAGAATACATAATACATTCAAGAGATGATGCTAATATGAAAGAACGAACGGCCATTTGATCCTTGCTTCTCGGACGACGACACGGAAGCACTAGATCTCCGGCATAGAAGAACAAGGAGTGGGTACATGTTAATATCATTTGGTCCAATTTTTGCAGACTTTGGTAAAATCAAACTACAAGTCAGCTACTGAATTTAATTTAATTTTGACAATGCTCAAATGTGCAGTTTCTCATTTTTATACAAGACTGTAACTGACTGCTTCTACGCATCATGTCCCAACATATTTCACTTTCAGAAAAGAACAGAGAACTATAACTGCTGTATCTGGAGATCAGAAAGGAAAAAAGCATACGAGAAACTACCGACGCGAGGACTTCCTAGCCGCATTAATGGTTTATGATGAATTTTCACTCTAATGGTTTAATGGAATGCTTTCATCACAGGCTTGTTGAGACATTGAAGTAAGATAGCGCACCGTGGATTCGAGGAAAAGTCCGAACATTGCGGAAAACTTACCTATGATGAAATACTCGCGTTTATTCCCATAAGTGACATGTCAAAATAAGCTGCAAGACAATAATTAGAGTAAGAAATAGCATCAAAATAGGGTCACCAGTCCACAATAAGAACCAGCATCAAAAGATTGCGGGTACAATGTATATTAAATACTTCCGGACTCAGAAACAAAAGCTTCAGAATTCACATCATCTATTAAATCCCCAACAACTCACCGCTTTCTCGAGAAGGTACTGTTTAATCAGCTTCTCTTCTGTTTCCATCATCATCACTCGTAAACATATGAGGTATCATTTCATTTGTTCGTCTTCCAGATGATCCACGTGGACTGGGATCGACCTTCTCCTTGGAGCTGAAAGTGAGTACATAAATGCTATACCCTGATTTTATACTGTCATGTGCAGTTTATAAAATAAAATGAAAGAAGAATTCTAAAGAATAAAAATATTGAGAGGGTGTAACTTTGTGATAATCCATGCTGATTCAATGAAATTCCTGAACGGGCAAAACCCTCTTCACTTGTATGGGAATCAGAAAACAAGTCCTGTGATGGGCAAAACAGTGAGTAATTAGTTCTAATATGCAATGATCAGACAGAAGAAAAGATGGGAAGACTAGCTCGAAAACTCTTGTTTGGATTCCACATTTATATAGCCTATATCCAAAAGAAAGTATGAGCGCAATTACAATGTCAGCACTATTGTTTGTATGCATGTTCTCTATTGCTACTTTCCAAAGATTTAAAAATGAGTGACTTGAGATGGCTCGAACTAGATTTTTTTTCCCGCCCCTGCAACAAATTACCTAGAATGTCACCAAACTCACGATCTTGTATCTTGGTAAAGAAAAACTCACCGTGTGAGCATATTTTACATCCCACAATTGGACTTCAATGTTGGGTCTCTAGTAGAAGTCTACAAAGAAGACAGTGCAATTCACAAGCGCTCATATACATGATATTTTATTTCCGTGTTAAGTTTTGTTCGGTGACACTAAGAACAGGCACGTCAAAAGGAAATGAAGGAGTAACTTTTTCTTCCCACAGCTTTGCAGAAAGCCAAATCAAAATGCCATAAGCAAGAATTAACCTCTTAAGACTTGGACCAATGAAGCTACGCTTTAATTATTCCAAACACAAAACTCAAATGACCAGTCAAATTAAGTTGAAAAAGAGAAACCAGTCCATGCCACCGAGATGCCTGTTCCGTAAGGGCAAGCTCGATAACAACAAGAATATAAATGTTAATGGGATTTTCAAACCATCAGCGTTTGAAGTGTTGTTTGAAATACAAGTAAACAATTGAATTTTAAAAAATTATATTGAAATTAAATCACATCTCAAAATCCCATGAACTTTCTGCCATTAATTTTGGGACCTTCTTCTCCTCCTTCAAATCGCAGGTTGCCGAAATCTGCAGATAGCAAATGCAAACTCAGATAAGCTTAGCGATGGACAGTAATATACTATAATAAAAAAGACCATAAAAACAATGATAATTTCGCGACAGAGGTGATATTTAATTTAGACTACTGAGTACAACTTTCCAGTACAGTAATTTCCAATTAGCTGCACGAGAAGATACATCTCCGTGTTTGCTCACTATGGATAAAAATGGACCAAAAACGTAGAAACGTTCTTTTTCAAGAATTCTCAACTATGTGAAGAAAAGAAAAGCTCAAAAGGAGAAGCCATCGAAAGACATAGAAAGATTCATTCAACTTCGAGTGATTCGGTTTTAATAACTCTCAACTCAGCCAGCAAAAGCAAAGCTAAAAAAAAGCGATCATCATTAAATAACCATAATAAGAGAAGGCATCGAACAACAGACCTTGAAAGAACCATTCAATTTGGAGAATCTCGACCATTCAAGACCCAAGACTTTACTCGTAGTCTGATACGTGGCCTTGAACACGTCATCGGAGTAGACCCTCTTCGACACTGAAAAGTCCCACGCGTTCTTCGCCAAATCGTAGGAAGGCTCAAAGGTCGTTGAACCTGCGTGCACGTAAGTGTACTTCAATCTGCAATTTCCGGTTCCGACCATGTAATTAGCCGAAACCTTGTTCGCCGAGTCAAAGACCAGACTTCCATCGAGAATAGTCCTGTTGTCTCCTCTGTTGTGAATGTAAGTCAAATTCAACGGCTTCTCTGCAACCCTAATAGTGTTCATGAACTGGAATCGAACATCCTGTAGCACAAGTCTCAAACTAAGATTGCAAAAGAAAATAACAAGTCTGCATAACAGTAAAATTATCTCCGAGAATCATACAAATTCCAATCTCAAAGTTTGCCATAACTATTGAATTGCATATTACACACAAACAAACAAAAATTTGTGGATGACAAAAAATTATGGTTTATCGGATTTCCATAGGATATTCGAAAGATAATAACAAAATCAATACCATAAAATCAAATGGTCACAAAGAAACCCTAGACCTGAGGTTTCTTTTCAATTTTCAACCTTTCGTTACTTTGCCTCGGTTTTATCAGCAGCCAAACAGTCCTTGTCATGGAAAAATAAAATAAAAAAACTGGCTTCAATTTTTCATAAAGGCGTACCTGTTTGGGAACGTTATAATCGACCATGAAGAAGCCAGGCTTCTCGACGGCAAGGGCTAAGCCGTTCAAGCTTGGACCGCCGACGAAGGTCGCATCGGTGATGGAAGCTCGGAATCGTACATCGCCGGCCTTCGCGGTGAGGCTTGCGGCGCCGGCGCCGACTTTGTCAGTGTCGTATTTGCCCCTGATTGTGGCCTTCATTGTATACAATTTTTTTTTTTTTTTTTTTTTTTTTTAAAAGAAGATTGTGCGTCAAAGCGATTATGTTACCTATATGCGTCTGTTTTCAAGGTGTTTTTTTGTTGTTGTCAATTTCCCAGAAAAATAAATGAACGAGTAAAATAATTTTAAAAAAAAACATAAATAATATAGAGAAAATGACCAAACTACCGCCATTTCATAATGTTATGGCTGTGAATGTGATAAACGACCAAAAATATCGTTAAGAATTCGACATGTCACTTTTTTTATGTATAATTTTTTTTCTCTCAATGGATAGGTTAGGTATAGTTATTTCGATGACTATTGAAATGTAAAGAAAACATACATGTGACTTTTTCTTTTTTCAGTCCTGTTCTTTTTTACTTAAAAATATTCGACGATCGTTGATGTCGTTTTTATATTATAATTTAAGTGTAAAATGAGACATATCCGAGAGACCGCGTGTGCTACTAAGAGGTTAAGCTTCCGTTTCTTTTGTTCTTTTCTCTTCAGTAAATAAGCTTTTCAAAACAGTCACCTACAGAAAAAAAAATATTTTGTAGCCAGTACTAAGCTTAAACTTGTATTCATGGTTAAGCTTTAACTATATACATTAACAATTTGTTGACATCAACTTTAACAATTTTGTTCTTATGTTTATTTATGATTTTATTTTTACTATATACATTTTCATGTAGAATAATAGCTGTTTACTATTTTTATAAAAAAAATCGGTATTAGTGGAAGATTTCAGAATGAGCATAAAAAACGTGAAATAATTTATGTAGTGTTGTTTTGAAACGTTTGGCAAAAATAACTTTTCGAAAAAAATAAACGGGAAACTAGTTTAGTTTATTACGTTGTAAACTCAACATTTAGTAAATATTGTTTAATGTCGGGCTAAGGTTTATAATAAAAATAACTCTTTTCCATTTGAAAAAAAGAAACACTTTTTCATAATAAAATTAATTTAAAATATTTTTCGTAAATAATAATTGAGATATTTTAGAGATTTCGAAAACAAATCCAAGTATATACAGACTTTTATCAGATATAGGTATATCGGGCTCATAGAGAAATCTCTTATTTCTAAAGTTGGGCTACAGCCCAAAAGAAAGACATCCACCGATCCAACGCTTGTGATCCTACAGCTAGATCTAGTACGGTACTCCCGCGTCCCAGGCTATTACTACCCCGATAATATTTATATTATTTAATCATCATTGCAGTCTTCCCGCCAAACACCCTTCGCGCCATTGTCGATAACAATAATGATATTACTTTTCCCTCTCTTTCATTTCTCTAAAGCCCTATAGCGATTTTCTCTCTCTAACTTTCTCTCACTATCTGAACTTCGAGACCTCGCCAGATCTTGTTTTGCTGATCTCAGGTGAGTCCGTGCCCATTGATTTCCATTTCTATTTTGTTTTAGGTTTCTTATTTATTTTAATTTATCATGGGAAATTGTTGAGATCTGCGATTTTCGTTTATGCCGATCATCAAGATTTCAAGTAAAGATTGCTGAGTTTTACGGGCCGAAAATAATCAATTGAAAACCTAAAGTATTCGGTGAAAAGAAAAAGATGTTGAGCTGATTTTCTTTTGTTTTCCTTTTTTCTTTTTCCTTCAGTATTAAAAACAAGTTTAGTGATTGACATATTTCAGAGAGGGAGGGATTTTAGATTTGTTAAATAATGGTACTACGTGAGAATCATTAGGTGTTCAGATTTAAGACTTATCTTGGCCTACGAGTCCTGGATTTGCATTTGCGTGAGTAAAGTTTTATCTTTTAATTTTAAATCAGGTCTAGTTAAGTTTTTTATCTAGAATGTTCTAATGAAAATAAGGTTTTTTTTTTTTTTTTTTTTTTTTTTCTATCAGCGAGTCTGCATAATTTATGAACTTAGAATTGGTATTGGTAATATAGATCTCGACACTCTTAGGCCCTTTTGGTAACAATTAGACTGGGCAATCTTTTAACATTATCTTCAGTGGCGTTGCATAATAGGCCAATAGCTAATAGTTATAGGCGATTATTTTGTCGGATTGTGAAGGCTGAATTGACTGAGTTCTACTTTGGGGATAAATGCAATACCTGACTTGCATTTATCACGTTTCTTGCTTAGTTTATGGATCATTTATATTTGCTAAAGCACCAGAGAGACCCAATGTTGGAATATTTCATGGGTCACATGTTTAGTATCACAAAGTTATTGTGTTTGTAACTTTGTATACAACGTTTCTTACTTTCTGACTAACCTCTTTGTGGCAGGCCAATAGCTACTGTCATTTGGTGAGTGCTCATACGAAAGATTTGGAAGAATATAAGCCTTTTATCTTGAATGGGGCTGAGAAGCTGCAACCATTGGCACTTCATCCAAGCCCTGAAAGATGGGTCGGTGGTAAAAACTTTTAGTGTTCATCGTGGAAAGCCAGCTTTACATATTAAAGCACTTGAGGATATATATGAAGCTGAAGATCAAAAGCATCAGAACCCAAATTATGAGTTTGGGGATTTTCTTTCAGGTAGCAAAAGAGTCAAGTTCGAAAGACCAATAATGAGTGATTCTGATCATTCTGACTCGATTTGTAATGAGGATGATGGTGGGATAGACAGCAACGCGGATAATGATGATCTTGAATTCGGTATGATCACCCTGAAGCAAATTAAAGAGAAATGCAAGGCAAAGAAAAGGAAACGTTCACAATCTGTAGACACCAGGGCTGGAGAATTTTGCATCGGTGTAAAAGAAGAGACTGAAGAGGACGAAAGTTATCTGACAGAGCCTCTGATCAACTGGAAAAGAAGATTTTCAAAGAAAAGGAAAGGCAAGGATGCAAGCTTAGAAAATCAAGTTTCTGCAGCTCCTCAAAGTGATTTGTCAATTATAAAGGCTGAGCCGATATCGTCTGAAGAAGATTTCCTGGTACCTACTGAGTCTTTTACTATGTCTGTAGAGGTAAAAAAGGAAGCTCTGGAACTCATCAGTTCAGATCACCATAACACAATTGGCGGGTCTTCATTGCTTGGTGACAATCTAGATTCTGGTACAGATAGCCAAAGTTTCAGAGAAACGGAGAAGATAGTTAGTGAGCCTGATGTCGAGACCGAAACATCGGGTTTTGATGGCAGGAACGAGATCGGCTGTACAAGTGATTCGTCGTTGATTTGCAATGACAAGGTGGATCGTTGTGGGGTAGGGTCTAGTAAAGTGACTGTTATAAGCATTGAATCTGAGTCTTCCTTGATTTACGACGATGAGGTAGATTACAGTGAAGAAACGCTCAGTGAACTGCCTATGACAGCCGCTGAATCTGACTCCTTAATTTGTGATTATCGAGTGGATTCTTGTGGAGAAGTACTCAGTGAAGTGTCTGCAATAGACACTGACTACACTACTTTCTTCATTTCTGACGACCGGTCTGATTCTTGTGGAGCAGAACGAAGTAGCGCAGCAACAGTATCTTCTGACTCTGAGTCGGAGACCCAAACACTGATTTCTCTGACAAAGGCCTCTCAACATTCTGTTGTCGGAGAAATACACCACGAGTCTATTGTTAGCTCTGAAGAAACCAAGGTTGCAAACAGATCAGTGGATTCTTGTGGAGCAGTGCCCAGGGAAATGACCGAGATAGAAACTGAATCTTTTCTGGGTACAGAAGATATTCAGATCTGTGCTTTTAATACAGAAGCATATGATGACCAGGGCATGTATTTACCTGGATCAGAATCTCCATGCTGGGGATATGCTGATCAAAATATGTGTGCAAGTATCCAGTCGAAACCGGTGATTCCAAACAGTGACTGTAGTGTTGAGATGTCACATGGTTTTCCGAGCTCTTCCAGCGATCATCCTTGTAACATTGATAGCGCCAAGTCCGTTCGGCAGATCGATTCAGGACCCGGAGGCGATTTATGTGCAATAGAAGTCAGGGCCAACGATGATTTGTTTTGTAGCCACAATACCAATTGTGTGTGCACCGCTTGTGGAGCCTCTCCTGAAGGTTCACCAACGTCGGCCAAGAAACATTCTCAAAGCTCTTCTTATGATGTTTCCGATCATTGCCTCACTCAAAAGCTAGACCGAGAAACATGTGAAGAGCTATGCACCGCTTTTGGAGCGTCTACCGAAGATTCACCAACGTCACCAGAGAAACATTCTCAAAGCTCTTCTTATGATGTTTCCGATCATTGCCTCCCTCAAAAGCTAGACCGAGAAACATGTGAAGAGCTAACTTCTTCAGGCGGTGACGAGGGCTATCGCTCAAAGCAAGATCCTACTCCTCAACGGCTTCTATCAACTCGAAAGGTAAGTAATGACCATCAAATGCATGTTCGGATTGATTCGTGTTGTCTAGGTTGTTCATTGGAGAAATATTCCTTGCTTGCAGGCCATTTCCCCAGACTCGCAAGAAAAACTGTGCAAAGCTTTGGAGTCGATCGAAATACAAGGAGGAGAAGTATGCAGTAAGTTCATAAAAAATATTACTGATTTTACCTGCTTAACGACCGTTGATGCATAAAATGCAATTTTTATATCTACGTTGTGAATGAATTGTGTTATCAAATTTGTGATTTAAGTTAAGCTGAAGTTATTGGGTCTCCTAATATACAACACAATGATATGCATATTGTATTGTGACATGTCCGTATACAATATGCATATCATTGTGTTCCCTATTGTGAAATTATTTTCCACCCTATATTTGCTTGGCTTCTCACTGCGTGATAATTACAGGACCTCAGAAGAAACTGCGGTTTGCACAGCAGAACGGCAGTGAAGCAAAAGCGAATGACATCGAGACGACTGGCCGTATCACCAAAATCAGATTTTCTGTAAGCCGTAACAAGCAAAACATTGGGAAACCAAAGCGCGAGAAGAGAAATGCTCAAAGCAGTGCCGTCCCTAATGATGTTCCACGATTCACTACTGGGTGCAATTCTATAGAAAGCTGTACACAGAGTGCCATTGCGTTCTCACAGCGCCAAATGCAAGATATCGAATGTCTCGTAGCAAAACTCGCAAATGAATTAAAGTCCATGAAGGAAATTGCAGAAGATAGACTGTGTTATGAAGCTTCATCATCTATATCCTTGAAATATAAACCAAATGAGGTACGTTTGTATACTTCTAAAGTCACTTGCTGAATTTTTTTGCTCGAATAATTAGTACTTCACAAGTCTAATAATAAGTTTCCCCGAGTTAATGTTTAGTCATTTTTAATTTCAGGTGAGAATGGCCGTTAAGAGTGCAACAAGAGTTGAAGAAGTAACTAATAAATGGCTTTCGATGATGGCAAGAGACTGCAATCGTTTCTGCAAAATTATGGTTCGTTTTAATTTACTTTCTTGGTCTGAACACAAATCACAACTTACTCTAGCGGTACTTTTTTCTATTTAATTATTTTCCATTAATACTTTGGTTGGTAATAACTGTGGTTCTTTTCTCACATCATCATCGCAGACATTAGCCGAGAAAGATTCTGATGTGTCTGAAACAGAAAGTGCTGTTGTGAACAAGGAGAGAAAAAAGATCACTTTTGCTGATGAAGCCGGAGAAAAACTGTGTCATGTCAAGTTCTTTGAGAAAAATTCTTCGGATTCGTTGGATGCTGATACAGAAAAGCCAAACCAGTAATTTACGTGAACCCCAAATTTAATAATCTCATTGATGCTCGGTAGAGTAAAAAAAGTTAGATCTGTATACTATTTATGATAGAGATTTTATACTATTTACATATGCTATTCGAGTTCCTGTGTACTTGCTTAAACTGTACCTAGAACCAGGAAATTTTCGATCCTTTTTGCCTTCCCGTTTCGAGCCGAACACGTGTCATGACAAGATTGATCTATGAATAGCATCCATTAGCGAAGAAATGGAGACATAATTTATTTGCTATTGATGTTGCCGAATTTTCGACCTTCTAATATTGTTACTCATTCCAGCTGATTAATAAAGAATTTGTTTTTGTTCGCTATTTCCTTATATTGAGATCCACATTAATATGACATCCTTTTCGCTTTCATGTTTGTGATTGTTGAAGAGCCGAACTCGACGTCAACAAATATGCTAGCTTGTTTGTTGTTAATGACTAGGCACGAAAAGGCTTATTTGCACAATTTTCGGGCATATCGAGGCACGAAACTTGAGCAACGCATTCCGACTCAGTTTTCAGTGATGTGATTTGACCATGTGAGGCAACATTTCCCAGCACTCTCCAATACGTTCATTCACTGGCCGCGTTTGAACGTATAAAAAATTTATCACGTAGTTTTTTCTCTAAAATTTAAGTGGTACACACAAAAATGATCCGTATAGTGCTCCCAAGCCTCGGCTCCAACCATTTTAAAAAATAGTTAATTTGAAATAATAAAAATAAGTATAATTTAATATGAATATCTCAAGCGATTATTTGCCCCTGATTGTGGCCTTCGTAGTATACAATTGAAGATTGTGCGTCAAAGCGATCATTCTAATGTCCCTAATGTCCCTATGCGTCTGTGTTTTCAAGCTGTTTTGTTTATTCTTTTTGTTAATTTCCCAGAAAATAAATGAATTAACTATATATAATTAAAAAAAACATATATAATATAATATTATATATGGATGATTGTGAATGTGATAAACGACTAGAAATACCGTTGAGAATTCGACATGTCACTCTTTCTTTCTTTTTTTTTTTTTCTTTTTTTATATCAATGGGTAGGTATAATTATTTCGTTTTCATAAAAAAAAAAGAAGGTATAACTATTTTGATGACTAATTTAATCTAAAGAAAACAAATATGTGACTTTTTTTTTTTGGAGATTGACACTAATAATACCTACTGAACGTCACTTACCAGATATAGTCTAAAACTCAAAATTTGACACATATAATACCTAACCTAATAAGTAAAGGCTATACCACAAATTTATTTAAACGAATAAGTATCAAATTCTCTCTATTCCTAGTCTAAAACCTCGCGCCTCTTCATCTTCTTCATGATAACCGAAAACAATGATTGGTTTTTATATATAAAAAAACTTCGATTACAAAAGGAGAGTCGAATTGATATATTTGTATCAGCGAGCTCGAGTATGTAACAGAGAATGATAGTTGAAGATTCGAAAAGTAAACTGAGTTGTAACATGCTTATTCTTTCTGAAGGAGGGAATTTATAAATCGGTGAAATGCGTGGACTTCGGGACATGTGTTGGAGAGATCGTCTGAGTCGTGTTGTATCTCTGTCACATCGCTGAAGTCATCTTCGATCCATTCTTTGAAGCGAGGTCTTCGTTGACCACGACTTCGTCCAACAAAAAATAATTGCCGAATTCGAACAGGCCAAATAAATCTAATTGAGCTTTTAAGAAAATGCCCGATAATTTTTTTTTTTTGTTTTTTTTTGTTTGATAAGTGAGACTTGGTCAAGATTATATGATATATTAGCAGTGAAGATATGCAAACACCGATGAACTTGTGATGACCATCAACTCCGATGCCATTGTCAAATAAAAAAACTATAAAAATAAAAAAAAAAATTAAATCGAGCTTTTCTAAGCATCCCTTGTCGTTTTCTGAATGATGTCGTTTTTGTTTAGTACGAGGTGGTTATGCTTTATATCTTAATTTAAGAGTTAATGGCGGCATAAATACTTAATGTTTGAGTTTTATGTCATTTAAATACCTCATGTTTTATTTTCACGGTAAAAATACTCAATGTTAGTTTCGAGCGTCACCGTTACTACTTCATGGATTAAGACTAACAGAAATCCAATGTGGCATTGATTTACTTCTAATTTTGCATTTTTATGAACTAATGATTTAGATAAATATATTTTGCTAAAACTTAAAAATTTGAACAGCCACATATTAAATCCCTAAATCCACTGAAGCACGAGAAAACAAAAGATTTAGTTAAAAAAAAACGAGAAAACAAAAGACAAAAACCAAAAGCCAAAAAGAGAAAACCCTAAAAATTGATTGTAGACTGTCGATGATGGAAGAATCACGGGGAGAAAGCGAACGAAGACGAGTTTCTATTGGCCGAGGAAGAGTTCGGCGACGGCGCCGAAGAGGAAATGGCGTACACGCAGAACACGATGCAGCTGTTGAACTGGCGGACGGTCATCGACGAAATCTGCAACAACGACCAACAAGATGCTAATGACGGCGTAGGCGAAGATTCTGATGGATTTAGGTCTAAAAGCGACCTTAATAGCTTGTGTAGCGACGGAGAGGAATCTGATGGCTTGAGGCTCCTTGAGCAGCAGTTTTTCATGTTTTATAGCTACTTGTATAGCAGCTATTTTTTTAGACTAATTAAGTATTGAAAAGCTAATGTAATAGAGCTAATTATAAAGCTGTTTTTGTGACTGTTTTTTGACGTATGCTATCACAGATCTAATATAATTTTTGTAGCTATTTTGAACTCCAAAAGATATTTTGATATGCCCTGTTGTATTACGGATCAGATTTGCAAATGTTCAAGTTATTTTACATGTTATTTTGACATGTTATTAATCAGTACCAATACAGCTACGATTCTCCATTTTTAAGCAAAAAAAAAAAAAGTAAACAAACACTGTATCAACAAGTCTTCGATTGATCAATACCAACATAGATACAATACTACAGTTTTAAGAAGAAAAAAAAAACACCGAGTACAAATTCTCTCATTGATCAGTACCAACACCATTACAAAATACACAAAAGCAGTCACAAATAAATTACATATAAACACGTCAGTACAAATTCCGACGAGCCATTAAATTACAACCAAAGCAGTCAGAATCCAAGCATAAAAGCAGTCACAAATAATCTCCAATTGATCCGTTGGTAGTTCGAACATCGCCGTTCTTCAGCCTCGTATCTTTCTCTGAGACAGTGAAATTCTCTTACACTCCATGCGATTCTTCCCAGACGATGAAGATGACCACTGCTCTTCTGCCATTTTCGAAAAACAGATGACAACGAAGATGACTCGAGATGAGTGGCGCAAAGAAAGAAAGAGAAGAGACGATGAAGAAGAAAGAAAGTAGAGAACAAAAATAAACCTAAATCTAATGAATTTGGGGCTTTTTAATATCAATCATTATAAAACCATCCTTTTATTTTATTTTTTTATTTTAAATTAATTTGCTTTTCATTTTAAAAGCATCCAGAATTGCAATGTTTTAGCAATTTGACTACACCCTGTAGCATTTCCGTTAGTTTAAACCCATGAAGTAGTAACGGTGATACTCAGCATCAACCTTGAGTATTTTTACCGTGAAAATAAAAGATAAAAGTATTTAAGTGACACAAAACTCAAACATTGAGTATTTATGCCGCCATTAACTCTTAATTTAATAGTGGCTGTGTTTGGCATAGCTTTGCTTTTTAAAAAAAGTGATTTTAAAATAGCTGTACGAAAAAACTGTTGTTTTTAAAAACAGATGAGTGTTTGGTAAACTATTGTAAAATAGCTGTAGCTGTTAACAAAAGCTGATTTAGTGTTTGGTAAAATATATATTAATATTTATAAGTGATAATTATTTATATAAAATGTAATTAATAATAATAATAAGATATATTTTGTTATATAAAAAATATATCAAAGTGGGTGTCTATAGAATGTAAAAAATAAATTATAAATTTTGGTGACGTCAAAAAAATTATTTGATAAAAGCATATAAAGATAATTAGAATTAAAAGTTAGTGTAAGAGGAAAAAAAAAGTTAAGAGAGAGAAATTACAATCCAAAAACTAAAGCTACGTATAAAAGCTAGAAATTGTAGCTTTTGGTTTTTTAGTTAAAATATTCAAAAACACTTTTTAGCTTTTAGAAAAAGCAATTTTACCAAACACTTAAATATGATTTAACTTTTAGAAAAAACTAAAATCAAGCTTAATAAGCTGAAACAAACATAGCCAGTATCAGTGTGAATCTGATTCTTTACGCGCTTACAAGTTACAAGTCAAAACGCTCAGTCCAAATAAATCTCGCTTTTAGAGGGACCCAAAAAAAAAAAAAAAATAGAAATACATACTCTCTCGGATGAATTAAATTATGATTTGTTTGATATCGGGTATTTTTTTTTTTTTTGGCGTACAAACCTTTGGACTTAGGGACTGAAACTCAATTTTGCATTTAGCCAAATGGTAGAAAAATAAAGGGAATTAAATCAATTGTACAATATACATCAAAGTCGTCCAAAACATTCGACTATATATATATATATATATATATATATATATATATATATATATATATATATATATGATGTATATACTGTCAGGCAATAATTTTATCAAAATCAATAGCTGTTTGGGACATCGGTTGAATCGCCAATAATGATTGTGGAGATTCCATTATGACATTTCATTGTTTTGCTTCTGAATAATGTTTGATTTGTAATATATTAAGATATGGTCAATGGGTAACTATATGTACGTAGATATTGTTGGATCGGGTCTCCCATTGGAATAGCTACACTTATTCACTTTTTATTCTTTTCACTCTACTTTTAAGAAACACGTGTCATATTTTTTACTACCCTTATTATTGTATAGTGCAGATTATTTTTTGGAAAAAAAAATCAGATCGTGACAGCCAAATTCACTTCCCTAGGAACCTGAATTCAAGCGCTGCTTCGGAGACCGGTTTCACTCAATAGATTAAATCCCTCCTAAATTCCTTATATAGATAGGATCCATTAGGTATATAACTATATTTCCTTCGTGTGTTTGAATCCCTCTTAAATTCCTTATATATATATATATATATATATATATATGTATGTATCAGTTTCTCTGGCTAAGGATCACATAATGATTATAATAATAATAATAATATTTTTGTTGATTTGAGTGCGCAGGGAATGGAGTTTGAAAGAAAGTTGATTGGGAATAAGTATGTGGTTTGGAGTTGTTTGATTTTATCTGTGTTCCACTATCTTTCTTTTGCGGCGTTTCCAGTTTTTAGAATCTTTGACGCCAAGACATTAGGTAATGGCGAGGAACGGGATGATTTAGCAATGGTGCTTTTCAGGGATTTAATATTACAACTATTAATACATCCCATATTGTCAAAACTATGCATGCGTGTCTCTGAGATCAAGTCTGCTTTAACACGTCGCCTAACCTTCAACAACTTGGTCCGTGCTTTTATGCTCAACCACGACTTCGAAAACCCTAGTTCAAAGAGGTAATTAATTAAATCATATTCTATTAATTCTCTCGCTTTTCTTTTTCTTGCAAAATAATACGCTTATATATATATATATATATATATATATATATATATATATATATATATATATATATGGAAATCAATACTCTCAATTTTTTTATTATTTATTTATGTAAAGTTAATTATAACCCCCCGCTTTTTTTATTGTAAGCAAATTAGAATTTACTATGTGACAACTTAAATTATTTTATGAGTGATAAATGTATTCTTTTTTTAATCATTAAAAAGCTGTAAAACAAAGTTTTTCTTGTTTAAATGAAAAGAAAACATGAATGCAGTAATTTTATAATTATTTGTCTATCCTAATATTATTTATAATTATTTGGATTTAATCTTAATCACTTTAAAGATAGTATAATTTTCATACAGTAACTTAGAATAAAGTAAAAATTTGCATAAAATCTAAAAAGTTGGGGGGGTATAAAATTTGCACAACCTAATAAGTAAGGGTCTTACTTTACATAAATTTAAAAAGTTAGGGGTATAATTTTGCACAATTGAAAAGTTTTGGTGTTATTTTGCATAAAAATGAAAAATAAAGGCATCAATTCGTAGGTTTACTCTAAAATTTAATTACTTGATGATGTTTTCATAATGAAAATATTTCAGGGGGGGAGGAAAACGACTACATGTCGGTACTAAAGAGTTCGAACATGTCACGTTGCTCTTAACCAAGTCCGCCTTTCTTCTCTTCTTTTTTGGTCACGGGATCGCTCTTGCTCTTTTGTTCTATTGCGTCTTTGCTCATGGGCTCGACTCTGCTCTTCATTGCTATTTCCGCTTTTTCAATCATTACGGCTTTATATCGATCGTGCCCGTGTGGTTTTATTATACTATATCGAGCGAGCTTTTCATGGAAAGCTTTGGAATGAATCTCGAGATACTCCTCTTAAATAACAACGATTTTGTCGCGCTTTCTACCTTTTACGAGGATAGTATTGTGTGAACGATATTATATTATTCTTGCTAAATTTTAGTCTTTTTTGTAATATTTATAAATCTACAATATATGCAATAGTGATGTTTACTATGACGTTTTTTTTTCGTACTATTTTTCGATTTGGTTTAGGACTCGCATTTGCTTATGTGCTCTTATTATTTTATAGCGATGATTTTTCTTGCAGGCTATCAAATGAATTACGAGAAGGAGAAGAAGAAAAATTATGATAAAAGAAGTGTTAAATTCCATTAGCGAACACAAATTCAATAACTATAATGGAAAATTATGAGATGACGATATGCACATTGACGGAGCTACATGATGACCTGGGGATCTTCTAAATTTTACCTTAAAATTTTTATATTGTTTATATTTTTAATTTAAATTTATATGATATTTTAAATTTTACTACTAGTGGTAATTCCACACCACCTCCTGTGTGGAGGTCGTGAGTTCGATTCCCACTGCAGCTAAGCTGCCTTAAAAAAAAAATTAAATTTACCCCTGACTTCAATTTTTTATTTATTTTTAAATTTTTATTTATAAATACACTGATAGATAATTTTCATTTATAATAATAACACAATGATTAATAATACTATCTATTCATCTGAAATAAATAAAAAAAATTACTCATCATCGTATTTATAAATTTTATATAACCTAATATGTTTGAATTAACGAAAACTCAAATTTTATCAATAATTAAATAACATGTTAAGCAAATATTGTGCATATTTTTGGAAGCATTTGCAGTTGCGTTGATTTTTATTTTTTTTCAAACATTGTCTCTTGTTTCTGTCCGAATAATATATTTACCATAATATAATATATAAGAGCTTTAATTATTTACGTAATTTATATATTTATTTTAATATTAAAGATGTTATTTTAATAACGGTTACACCATATAGATTTTTAATTCATTGATTGCACTTTAATTGTAATTTTCTATTTTTTTAGACATTACAACTTTATATCGACTAGGGCCGTGTACTCTTATTATATTATATCAACCGCTCTTTTTAGGGGTAGCTATGAAATGATTCACAAGATAATACTCCTAAATAACAATGGTTTGCCGCGCTCTATCTCATTTAGTTAGGATATTAGATTAATTGTGAACGATAAGTTTAAGTCTTTTTTTGTTGTAATATTCATAAATCTACAATATATGCAATATTGATGTTTACTGCTATCACATTTTTTTAGTTCTATTTTGGATTTGTTTTTCTAAAGTAAACAACTCCACGGTTGATTAAGAGGCTAACGAGAAAACAAATCTCCCAAACGTGAGAGCTTTAGAAGAATCCAGAAGGACAAAACCATCGTCGCCTCTTCCGAGAGGGAAAGTTCTGAGGTCGAATCACAGCCATCCAATGATCACAGAAAGAGATCTCCGGCGTCGTCAAATGCTTTAGTGTTGACCAGCTATGACCTTAGCTTGAGTTTGAATCCCCTAATACCCATTAAGAATACGATACATATCTTTTGTTATTGATATAGTAACAAAGAAAAAAATGAGAGTAAATAATAATAGTTATCTTAAGAAAATCCGTGTATATAGAAAGAGGCCAAAATATAAGAAACCAAATCCAAATGCGAAAGAAAAATTTTATTACGTGGACCTCAAAGTTAACAAAATATCAAGACTAGACTTGCTATTTCGAAAATATCTAAAAATTAATTTGTATCGTTATTTCGAACAAAAATGCATTTCTGACTGTATAGCATCATATGGCACCGTACGTCATCATATGGCAAAAGAAATTAGTAACAGAAAATTTTACTAACATCTGAAGATCTGAAATCTCAAATTTTCATATATTCAATAAATATCTTATTTGTCTAATTTTCTGTAGCGACTCGAAATTTTAAGATTAATGTTGTAAATTAAGTTTATCAAAATGACGAGAAAATTATGTAATTAATTTTCTAAGAATCATTTCCATCATTTTGGGTTGGAATAACACATTTATCGAATAAAATTGAAATATATTAAGGTTAGGAGAAATCTCGGAATAAATCAAGGATTTATCGAGTTCGTTTCGAATAATAAATTATTTTCCGAGGAGATATTCCGGAATTTAATTTAAGAAAATAAATTCTCAAGGACGAGAATTAATTCCGAGAAACCTTGAATATATTTGAATTAATCGAGAATGAATGAGAAAAATTCCCGGTCCGAATCATTTAATCGGTTACGGTTTTAGTCACAAAATTTTGTGACAAGGACATGGTTGGAATGTTTTCCGGGCTCAATTGAAATAAAAACTTGGAGTTCGGGGTTAGAATGGGTTGATGATGAAATCGGAGGATTTAATGAGAAAATAGTGGATTCTTGTTTCATATAAAACGAAATTTCTTTTTCCTTTTTCCCCTTCTCCTTCTTCCCGATCTTATTTCTTCTCCTTCCATTGCCGCGCGACCTGCACAAGAGAAAAAAAAAAGAAGAAACAAACAACTACAACAACGCTCAAGAAAATCCACGGTCACCATAATGTTCATCAACCTTCCTTGTTCTTCTTCTTCGGCCTTCTTCTTTTTAACTCAGCTCTCCCCCGCGCCGTGGCTGAGAGAAAACGGCCGCCGCGAGCCACCAAGGGACGCCGGATCAAAGGAAATCGCAGGAGAAGGAGTGGGTGAGCACCGGAGACCATCAATTTCACGAAACAAGGTGATAATTTCTCTCACCCGGATTGAAATTTGAAAAGCTAGGGTTGAAAATCAATTTGGGGATTTTTGATTTTCTTGAGTGATTTCGTGAAATTGATGTCTTGGTTGTTGTTGGAGCTTGTTTGTGATGTTTAGTTATTCGTTTAGTGTTTAATAAAGTATGTTTAATATCGCTTATCTTCGTTTAGTTCACGTGTCGTTTTCGAGGCGTGACATTTTTCTGATGGTGTTTAATATAAATAAATAAATAAAAACTCGGGAGAAACCTCAACTTATTCTCATATTAACTGTTAATCGCGTTTTTGGATTAGCACTAAGAACCGTCCGTGGTTCGATCTAGGGCCGGACCCTATGACCGCACGTAGGTTAGGTTTGGTGAAGTTCTTCTCTTCTCGTCGTGTTTGTGTTATTCGGATCTTCGGGTTTCCGAGTCCTTGAATTTTTGGATCTTGGGATCTTTCGTGTTCTTCGTTGAGTTCTTGAGTCTTTGCTTCTTTGAGTCTTCAACCCTTTGAATCTTCCACGTTTTTCGTGTTTCTCACGTGTTCATCGGATCTTCTAGTGTCCAGGTCTTCGGATCTTCGAGTCTCCGGTCTTCGAATCCTTGCACTCTCACCTAACCACAAGAAAACGTGAATCTAGAGGGATGCATAGGGTTTTCCCTCGGCGCGTTCTCCGACGCTCAACATTAGTCGTGTTGTATTGTGTTCTTGGTGAACGATTTGTACTCGTCTCTATGTTTTCTAGAGAGAGAAAGAGTTGTAGTATGATTTTTGTAGAGTTTTGACAAGTTGAGAGAAACTTCCATTGTGTTGTGAATGAGTGAAGTATTTATAGGAGCCAAGAGTTTGGTGAAAAGTACTTGATTGGGTGGTGGAGATGACCGGGTGGTCTTGACCGAGTGAAGACGACCGGGTGGTCTCGGCCGAGTGAAGACGACCGGGTGATCTTGGCCGAGTAAAGATGATCGGGTGATTTCGGCCGAGTGAAGATGACCGGGTGATCTTAGCCGAGTGAAGATGACCGGGTGGTCTTGGCCGAGTGAAGATAACCGGGTGATTTTGACTGAGTGAAGACGACCGGGTGGTCTTGGCCGAGTGAAGACGACCGGGTGATCTTGGCCGAGTGAAGATGACCGGATGGTCTTCTTTTTTGGCTGACCAGGTGGTCATTTTCTTTGGCCGACCGGGTGGTCATTTTTGTGGTTTTGTCTTGAAGATTTGTCAAGAAGTCTCGCTTGAAAACATTCTTTGAGAGTCTCTTTTGAAAGACATTTTATGAGTGTTGACTCGGAGCTTGGCGCGTGAATTTGCTTGTGGGCTTGGGCCTTGTGTATGGGCTTGATGTTTCGTTTTTTTGCTCTCGGGGTGTTATTTACACCATGTGAAAATAACGGCATAACATTAACCCCCCATTTTCTTGAGCGACTTGTCGTGCGAGAAATTTAATTTGAATTCCCCGAGAGCTTCGTCATTGATTTTTTGGACCGTTTGATCTTGTGAATTAGATACGTATCTTGTAGCGGTACGTCTCATGGAACGTGACTTTGCAAAATTGAAGTCCCGTGAGACATGGCCCGTAAGACTAATCTCGTAGGATTGAGTCTCGTGAGACGTGGACTCGTAAGGCTAACACTGTGGGGTTGATCCCGTAGGATCGAGTCTCGTCGTACGTGGCCTCGTAAGGCTAACCCGTAGGATTGAGTCTCGTGGGACGTGACCTCTTAAGGCTGAATCCCGTAGGATTGGGTCCCGTAAGACATGGCCTCGTAAGGCTTGATCCCGTAGGATTGAGTTCCATGGAACATTGCATCGTAAGGCTTGATCCCGTAGGATTAAGTCCCGCAGGACGTGACTTCGTAAGGCTAGATCTCGTAGGATTGGGTCCCGTGGGACCTCATAAGGCTTGATCCCGTAGGATTGAGTCCTGTGGGACGTGGCCTCGTAAGGCTGACCCCGTGGGGCTGATCCCGTAGGATTGAGTCCCGTGAGACGTGGTCTCGTAAGACTTGATCCCGTAGGATTGAGTCCCGTGGGACTTGGCCTCGGAATGCTGAATCCCGTAGGATTGGGTCCCGTAAGACATGGCCTCGTAAGGCTTGATCCCGTAGGATTGAGTTTCATGGAACATTGCCTCGTAAGGCTTGATCCCGTAGGATTAAGTCCCGTAGGACGTGACCTCGTAAGGCTAGATCCCGTAGGATTGGGTCCCGTGGGACATGGCCTCGTAAGGCTTGATCCCGTAGGATTGGGTCCCGTGGGACATGGTCTCGTAAGGCTTGATCCCGTAGGATTGAGTCCCGTGGGACGTGGCCTCGTAAGGCTGACCCCGTGGGGCTGATCCCGTAGGATTGAGTCTCGTGAGACGTGGTCTCGTAAGACTTGATCCCGTAGGATTGAGTCCCGTGGGACGTGGCCTCGTAAGGCTGAATCCCGTAGGATTGAGTCCCGTAAGACATGGCCTCGTAAGGCTAGATCCCGTAGGATTGGGTCCCGTGGGACATGGTCTCGTAAGGCTGAGGGACCCAAGAAAAACCTATGTTGAGTGGTGCAATGACCCAAACTTCTTATGGCTGAGTAAGTCCCTTTCGTGGCTGTGCTCGATCTCGGAAGATCAGGGTCTCGATAGACCGTGCCTCGTAAGGCGGGCTTTGCTTGAGACCGAATCGAGCTATTAGTGGTATGGGGCATTGCACTCCTCAATGCAGATTTTGCGAGGGTCTCTCTTAGGATCGACTCTTTTCCGAACCGCCGGGAGTTTAAGCGAAACATACTCTGAGTAGCATGATGACTCAACCACTTACGGTTAGAGTTGGTGCCTTTTTGGGCTAGGCTCGCTCGTACCTCTTGAGGTCGGGGCTTTGCCCTTTTTAGGACTATTCCGAGCCATATCGGGTCGGAGTCATTATGTCACTCGGGGCCGATCTCACCTTAACTATCCGGGATCGTATGTTCGAATTCCAGGGAGGCATTGAGCGACTAGGGTCACGAGCCAGATAGACATTTGAGTGACAAGGGTCGGAGCCATGATCGCGTTTGAGCGACAAGAGTTGCAAGCCAAGGTGGCGTTGAGAGACAATGGTCGCGAAGCCAATGAGGCGTTGAGCTACAATGGTCGTTGTCGTGAACCTTGTTTTCAGGGCTTGATTAAGTATTCTAACCGAGGACTTTGTCAATGGTATCTTTGTCTGTGTCCGGTCGGATCGTCTCGGTCGTATCCATTCTGGGGTCTTGATTTCATATCTCACCGGGACGTCTCGGTCGTCGCCGAATTGTGACCATTTTCTTTGTTCCTGCTCGGATCGTCTCGGTCGTATCCGTTTTTGGGTTTTGTTTTGTATCCGTCGGGGTGTCTCGGTCGCCGCCGACATGGAGTCTTTTTATCGTCTTCGGGGCGGGGCCATCGAAATTTGTTGTGGGAAAAGTATCATGTCACCAAGGCAAGGACCTTTGAGGTAAGGCCGGAGGTCGTGGTGGAAAGCTTCTGTGGACAAAGCTTTGGAGTCAATCTTCGTCGGATTAAAAGGTCTTCCGTGGAGGAAATTAGTTTACTGGTGGAGAGCCCGTGGTTGTTCTCGGGAACCCCTCATTCTAGCGCCAAAATGTTAATCGCGTTTTTGGATTAGCACTAAGAACCGTCCGTGGTTCGATCTAGGGCCGGACCCTATGACCGCACGTAGGTTAGGTTTGGTGAAGTTCTTCTCTTCTCGTCGTGTTTGTGTTATTCGGATCTTCGGGTTTCCGAGTCCTTGAATTTTTGGATCTTGGGATCTTTCGTGTTCTTCGTTGAGTTCTTGAGTCTTTGCTTCTTTGAGTCTTCAACCCTTTGAATCTTCCACGTTTTTCGTGTTTCTCACGTGTTCATCGGATCTTCTAGTGTCCAGGTCTTCGGATCTTCGAGTCTCCGGTCTTCGAATCCTTGCACTCTCACCTAACCACAAGAAAACGTGAATCTAGAGGGATGCATAGGGTTTTCCCTCGGCGCGTTCTCCGACGCTCAACATTAGTCGTGTTGTATTGTGTTCTTGGTGAACGATTTGTACTCGTCTCTATGTTTTCTAGAGAGAGAAAGAGTTGTAGTATGATTTTTGTAGAGTTTTGACAAGTTGAGAGAAACTTCCATTGTGTTGTGAATGAGTGAAGTATTTATAGGAGCCAAGAGTTTGGTGAAAAGTACTTGATTGGGTGGTGGAGATGGTCGGGTGGTCTTGACCGAGTGAAGACGACCGGGTGGTCTCGGCCGAGTGAAGACGACCGGGTGATCTTGGCCGAGTAAAGATGATCGGGTGATTTCGGCCGAGTGAAGATGACGTGATCTTAGCCGAGTGAAGATGACCGGGTGATCTTGGCCGAGTGAAGATAACCGGGTGATTTTGACCGAGTGAAGACGACCGGGTGGTCTTGGCCGAGTGAAGACGACCGGGTGATCTTGGCCGAGTGAAGATGACCGGGTGATTTTGACCGAGTGAAGATGGCCCGGTGGTCTTGACCGAGTGAAGATGACCGGATGGTCTTCTTTTTTGGCCGACCAGGTGGTCATTTTCTTTGGCCGACCGGGTGGTCATTTTTGTGGTTTTGTCTTGAAGATTTGTCAAGAAGTCTCGCTTAAAAACATTCTTTTAGAGTCTCTTTTGAAAGACATTTTATGAGTGTTGACTCGAAACTTGACGCGTGAATTTGCTTGTGGGCTTGGGCCTTGTGTATGGGCTTGATGTTTCATTTTTTTGCTCTCGGGGTGTTATAAACCATGTGAAAATAACGGCATAACATTAACAATGTGTCAGTCGTATAAAATAGTTTAGCAAATTAATAAAAAAAACAAAAAAAAACAATAGCCGTTTTGGCGTCATGTTTCGTTGCTGGACGAACTGTCCAAATATAACCGGAATCGATAGCTGTTTGGGACATCGGTTGAATCGCCGATAATGATTTTGATTTTCGGAATTCCTGGATTGAATCAAGTTTGAATACTCTTCTCTTGTTGCTGACTCCATGACAGTTCCTTTCTTGCTTCTGAATACACGTAGATACTGGGTAACTATACACGACCGGGTTCTGTGTATACTGTATAGAATCATCACTTTCCCGTTGGAATAGCTCCACTTCACGTTTTTTTTTTCCAAAGAAACACGTGTCATTTTATTACTCCTTCCATCGTCTATTATAGCCAATTATCATTATTATAATAAAAATAAAACTATTATATTGCTCTCGTACCAGATCTCAAGTGCAGTTTATTTTTTTCGGTAAAAAACCAGATCTTGACTGTGCCAACTTCCCTTCTGAGGAAAAACACAAAGTCAACCGCGCTTGGGAGATCGGTTTCACTCAATAGATTTCATGTGTTTGAATCCCTCCCAAAATTCCTTATATTAAATAGAATTTAGCCAAGGTCACCTTCTATTATTTGGAACTTATATATATATATATATATATATATATATATATATATATATATATATATATATATATATATATTCTCTCGCTCGCTAAAGATCACATAATAATAATATTGTTATTCATTTCATTGCAGTGGATATAGAGTTTGAAGGAGAGTGATTGGGAATAAGAATAGGGCGTCAAGTTGTTGCGTCTTAGGTTTGTTCCACTCTGTTTGTTTTCTGCTATTTGTAATATATCCGATATTGTTAACAATATGCCATCGTGTGCCTGAGATGAATAAACTTTCATCGAAGACCCTTATATACTTGAGTATTTCCCTTTCCTTTTTTTTTTTATCTCTTTCTTACCAGCTATCTCAAGAGCATAGAATTTAAAACACGAAAACAATAATCTCGCTGCTTAATTCACTACAAGTGATTAATCGACGACTGAATATCTCAAATATATATATATATTATTGTTGTTCTTCCTTTCACTGCAGTGAATATGGAGTTGATTCGGAAGAGGATGTTAGTTTCGAGTTGTTTTGTGTTGCTTATGTTCCAGTCGTGTTGTTATTTCGTAATTCCAGTTGTAAGAGTTAATAATTTATCTTTTAATAAAGAAATGCCGGCGGTTATGCGGGATTCCATGTTACAGTTGTGCTTATATATTCTAATGACCTCAAATGTTGGCCATCATCTCTCTAAAATGAGGTCTGCTTTTGCACGTCGCCAAAAGCATTTCCGTGCTTTTATGCTCGCCAACGAAGTAGGTCATTTCAACGGGTAATTTATTCATTCATCGAATTCTGTTATTACTTTATTATAATAATCAAGGACGGAGCTATTTATACTTTTTGTTTTTTTGCCTTGAAAATTTATAAATGAGCTCTATGATTTTTATATATTTATTTTGCATCTTGATTTAAATTTTTTGCTTCGTTTCTATTTATAGATAAGCACTTGAGCCGTTAACGTAAAAACTTAAATTTTGATAATAGCCAAAGTTTCGTTAATTTTGTAAAGTAACTATTAACTTAAAACATCCAACATATAACAAAAATTAACTTTATCATATCAAATTCGGTGGCTATATTTGAAACAGTGCTTAAATAGCAGTGTTCACGTTACAAGTGGCATAATCCGTTTTTTTATATATAAATATTTGCAGTGGAGGAGAATCACTCGTTGTCGTTAGTGTGGTCGTTGGTACTGAAATGTATGAAGATCTCGCGTGGCAAGTCACCAAGTCTGCTTGTCTTTATTCCGTCGTACATCTCGGGCTTCTTTTTGGTCTTCCGCTCTATTTCGGATTCGGTTTTGGGCTCGCTTCTGTTCTTCGGTTCTATCTCAGCATATCCATAAAGCATGGATTTATAACAAACTTGATTATGTGCTCTTCTTATCTGACCGCGATGGCTCTTTTCTTCTATAGCTTTCGAATGAATTACGAGATTCTACTCCACTTAACTAATGAGAGGGAGAGGAAGAAGAGGATGAAAATAGAAGATCCTCTACTCATTATTGTTTGAGTTGTCGAATCCATTAATAACCACGTTGTAGTTAGCTTTACTCGTATAGTTTGTAAGGACATTTAGTAATCTCTTTTTTAGATAATAAAATTACATTTGCTAACATTATTTGTACACAACTGCTGTAAAATGTTTGAATAAAATTACTACGAATATTTTTTGTTAAATTTTCAATAAAAGCGTGTATGAATTCAATAATCATTTTTTTTTCACTTTTTAAATCACCTCCTTGAATATCTCAAACAACTAGTTTATTTTCATGTATGAATTCAATAATCATGTTGCACCTTAAAACCTTTATTTTTGTAAGTGTCCAATTGCAAACAAAGTTAAAAGTTGGGAAATTGTTGTAATTCCTTGAATATCTCAAATGACTGTTTTATTTGATATATTCTTTATATATCAAAAGATAGACACTATTCTGAGAAAAAAAAAATGCGAAAGAGAACTACCACCATATCAATAAGTTTTTCCAAAAATCCACCAAAGTATAATTTTGGCCAAAAATACAAGTTGGTCAAAAGTGAAAAACCAAATATACCCTCAAACTTAAATTTTCTTTCAATTTCACACCTACCTCATTTAATATCATTCCAAATTAAACTTTCTATTTTTTATTCTCCTTTATTTATCTCTCTCTCTCTCTCTCTCTCTCTCTCCCTAACCGTGTATCTCATTTCAAAAACTCACTCTCCCTATTTACTCTCTCTCTCTCTCTCTCATTCAAACTCACCCAGGGTTGAAAAAAACCGTTCCTCACCCAAAATCCCCGAGAGAAGATCGTGTTCTTCTTTCCTGAATCGCGACCGAAACCCAACCCCGAACCCGAATCCTTCACGACCAGTCTCACACACTCTCTCTCTCTCTCTCTCTCTCTCTCTCTCTCTCTCTCTCTCTCTCTCTTATTCAAACTCACCCAAAATCGCGACCGAAACCCTTGCCCAAACCGACCAAGCACGTAGCTCCGATCCTCGCCGAAGGTTAGTTTTGTTTTTTGTTTTTATCAAACTTTTCTTTCGTTTTTGTGTATGTTTATTCTGGGTATGTTTAAATTTGGGGCAAAAATAAGGTTTTCATGATTCTGGGTAATTTTTGAAGTTGTTTAGCGAAGTTCGTAAGTTTCGCAGATGTCAACAGTTGACATCAATTGTTGACATCTTATGTCAACAGTTGATGTCATCTGTTGACATATATTGTTGATGTATAATGTCAACTGTTGACATCTGATGTCAACAATTACTAACTTTGGATTTCTTCTTGATTTGTACAGTGATTACGAAATTTATTTATTATTCAAGCAAGGTGGTACTTTGGTTGAACCTAGTCGGTATCATGAGAAAAGATCTTTCGAAATTATGATGTCGTCCGAAGTGAACTTCGCTAGATTTGTTCAATACCCTTATGCCATCGAATCCCCTTATGCCATCAATACTCGAGGAGGGGTGTGATTCGGTTTCAACTCATGAGAATCGTCAATTTGTGCTACATTAGGATTGGATGACTACTTTTTTATACTTTGTTCAGACTACTTTTTTTAATTTATTATGTTTTGTTCATACTACTTTTGTTTAAGAGTCTATTTGTTTAATTCATTATGCTTTTTGTTCAAACTACTTTTGTTAAAGAGAATCTCTTTTGTGCAGACTACTTGTTGACCTCAATTGTTGACGTTGATGTCAACAATTGACGTCAACTGTTGACATCAATGTCAACAATTGACGTCAATTGTTGACATCAATGTCAACAGCATCAATGTCAACAATTGATGTCAACTGTTGATATCAATGTCAATAGTTGACGTCAATTGTTGACATCAATGTCAATAAACAGAGAGCTCATAAATCACAGATGACAACAATTGACGTCAACTGTTGACATTGATGTCAACAATTGACGTCAAAACCATTAAAAAACAACTACATATTGATAGTTGATATATTGTTGATATTCATTAAATATGCTATCAAAAGCATACCAAAAGATTAAAATATGAGTAGTACGTGAACAACATTGCTATCAAAAGCATACCAAAAGATTAAGATAAGAGTAGTACATGAAACACATTGCTATCTATTGTTTACATTGTTTCCTGATTGTCATAAATCTCCATGTCCGATCCAACATGGGTCGCTAACTTCACTGCCCCGTGCCTGTATAAGTCGATCGTGAACTTTTGCCGGTGCATGTACATCTCCTCTTGTTTGACATCTTGCAGATCTAAGCCGTGAGACATAAACGTAGAATTGACTGTCGTACCTGATCGCCAAGCCATTCTTCTTCGGTCCAGAGTTCATAGTAAAATGTCTTCAATTTGATTTCAACTTCTGTGAAATTTCATCCTTATGACAATTTATCTTCTAGTGGCTTGTACCAATGCCTTTCCTCATCTTTCTTCAGCCAACTCTCCATTACAGTGACGTCCTCAATAAATTTCCGTCACCACTGCGTACAAATCAAGAAGAAATCCAAAGTTAGTAATTGTTGAATCATATGTCAACAGTTGACATACAGTTGACGTCAACAGTTGACATACAGTTGACGTCAACAATTGATGTCAACTGTTGACGTCAACAGTTGAAGTCAAATCAAGAAGAAATCCAAAGTTAGTAATTGTTGACATCAGATGTCAACTGTTGACGTCAACAGTTGATGTCAACTGTTGACATTATACATCAACAATATATGTCAACAAATGACATCAACTGTTGACATAAGATGTCAACAATTGATGTCAACTGTTGACGTCAATTGTTGACGTCAACTGTTGACATCTGCGAAACTTACGAACTTCGCTAAACAACTTCAAAAATTATCCAGAATCACGAAAACCTTATTTTTTCCCCAAATTTAAACATACCCAGAATAAACATACACAAAAACGAAAGAAAAGTTTGATAAAACAAAAAACAAAACTAACCTTCGGCGAGGATCGGAGCTACGTGCTTGGTCGGAGCTACGGTCTTCGTCGTGACCGGATCTATGAGCTTTGGTCGTGCTTTCTTGAGCGTGTCGGAGCTCAAATCCAAGGGTTTGGGTCAGACATGGCGACTCGATGGATTGGTTGAGTGAAGTCGAGTTCGGGCAAGGGTTTCGGTCGCGATTTTGGGTGAGTTTGAATGAGAGAGAGAGAGAGAGAGAGATAGAGTGAGTGAGACTGGTCGTGAAGGATTCGGGTTCGGGGTTGGGTTTCGGTCGCGATTCAGGGAAGAAGAACACGATCTTCTCTCGGGGATTTTGGGTGAGGAACAGTTTTTTTCAACCCTGGGTGAGTTTGAATGAGAAAGAGAGAGAGAGAGAGAGAGTAAATAGGGAGAGTGGGTTCTTGAAATGAGATACACGGTTAGGGAGATAGAGATAAATAAATGAGAATAAAAAAATAGAAAGTTTAATTTGGAATGATATTAAATGAGGTAGGTGTGAAATTGAAAGAAAATTTAAGTTTGAGGGTATATTTGGTTTTTCACTTTTGACCAACTTGTATTTTTGGCCAAAATTATACTTTGGTGGATTTTTGGAAAAACTTATTGATATAGTGGTAGTTTGAGCAATTTATCTTATAAGATAGGGTAGGTAATGCAATTACACTAAAACACAATACGACATTATTTTAATTATGACAGCAGTAGTTCGAATTTCGAAGCCAAAAGCATGTCGTTTTGGTCATTCTATTAACCTAGAACCTTCGATACCTGAGCAGATCATTCTCTTTCCAAGACGCATTTTAGAATCCCTAACTTTTGCAAACCTCTATTTATATTCCAAAATCCAAACCATATTGACATCGGATTCAGAGACTACAATTTTTTCAGCCAATTGTATATTAAACGCTTCGAATACTCTCTAAGTCTGTTCGTCGATGTTATTTTTATTTTACGTAATATCGAACCTCGATGATTTCTTACTCTGGAAAACAAGGTTCAGACCTGTTCGCTGTTTTTTTTTTCCTGTATTTATATATGCATCTGATTTTTACCATCTCCTTTGATTGCAAACCCTATTGCCATAGGAGTTACATCGGATGCGTAAGAGTTAATTAGTTTGTCTTACCAACCCATAGCATATCTTTTCGATTGCCATGGCGTCAAATGAATCGAACAATATTCTTGTGTTTCGATTATTTTATTGTCTTTCATATTTTCAGTTTTCTGTTTTATTTTTTATTATTTTTTAATTAGTAAACGCTTATTGATATTGTTGATCACGATGATGAGAGAAAGCAGACGGGCGGTCTGAATCGATGCCATGTAGATCGTCTGCATTACATCCATTAATGGATTATCTCTGAGCTTGAACTTAGGTTTTGCGTCTAATTAAACAGATAATTTTTGTCTGGACATATGAAATTTCAAAAATCATTTATACGAGACTTTCTGATTTAATGAGGTGAAGATATGCAAACACCGATGAACTTGTGATGACCGTCAACTACGCTTATTATCTGATGCCATTGTCAAATAAAATATAATAAAAAATTAAATAGAGCTCTCTAAGCGTCCCTTGTCGTTTTCCGAACGATGTCGTTTTCGAATCTGCGCTTACAAGTCAAAAGGCCCTCTTTCGGATGAGTTAAATTATGATTATTTTAATATCGAGTGATGGGTAAACGATTTGCGTACAAACCTTTGGACGTAGGGACTGAAACTCAATTTTGCATTTAGCCGAATAAGGGAATTATATCAATTGTACAAATATAACATCAAAGTCGTTCAAAACATTCGAGCATATATACTGCCAGGCAATAATTTTATTATCAAAATCAATGGCTGTTTGGGACATCGGTTGAATCGCCAATAATGATTTTGGTTTTCGAAATTTCTGGTAGGTTAATCATCGGATTAATTCGATTGAATTAAGTTTGAATTTCTTAGATGTTTTAGGGCTCTTCAGAACTCTTCTCTTGTTGCTGACTCCATTGTGACATTTGAACATTTCCTTGTTTTGCTTCTGAATAATGTTTAATTTGTAAAAAACTATGGTACAATGGGCAACTATATATATACGTAGATATTTGACCGGGTTCTATGTATAGAACGAGAAACTTGATAAACCAAGCCTTTTGTGACACCACATTTGAAAATAAAGTCATGTTTTGATACTCTTAGGAAAACCAAACATTTTTACTTATGAAAAGTCAGAAATACCCTTACCTTCCTTCTTCTTCCTTAAGTAAGAGTTAAATGAGTTAAAGAAAATCGAAATAAAAAGAGGGAGCAAAACCTCGCCATCCCAAACCCACGCACGGCGAGAAAGGACGAAGCTCGAACCGACGAAGCCCGAACCAGAGTTCCGAACGGAAGAAACCCACGCGAAATCTCAGCGCCCAAGCCAGCCACTTCATCGCGAGTCAGTCCAGCCCTCCTCGTCGCTACACAGAGCGCCCACGATGCCCACGCCCTAATTCCTTTAAACTCAAATTTGTTGGGCCTTCTATGTAGTTAACCACTTGAGAGAAGAAACATGGGTAAGTTTCGATCCCTAATTCGATGATATTTTGTAAGAGATTTGTTTGATGCTGGAAAAAGGAGTTTGGGTTCGTCATTTAGGATCCTGGAAAAAGATCGAATTTGTTGTATGTAATTAGGGGTGAAATCGGTTCGGTTCGGTTTTTGACCAATTTGAAAACCGAAACCGAATTTTCGGTTTTGAAAATTTTGGACCGATGACCGAACCGAATTGGTCCAAAACCGAAAATCGGTTAACCGGTTTTGTAAAACCGATAACTGGTTTGATAACCGTTTTAAAACTGGTTAACCAGTTTTAAAGATGTTACAATTATCCAAATCGGTTATCCGGTTCAAATCGGTTAACCGATTAAAATCGGTTATCCGGTTTTAAAACTGGTTATCCGGTTTCAAAACTGGATAAAAAAAATCGGTTAAATAACCGATAACCGAATTTTTGAATTTTCAAAACCGATAACCGAACCGATTCTTAAATTCGGTTTCTGTTAACCGAACCGAATTTTCGGTTTGATGACGTGGCACCGAATTTCGGTTCCGGATCGGTTCGGTTATCGGTTTAACCAATTTTCGGTCAATTTTTGTACACCCCTATCTGTAATATATATCAGTTTCTCTGGCTAAGGATCACATACTAATAATAATAATAATAATAATAAAATTGTTCTTGATTTCAGAGCAGTAAATGGAGTTTGAAAGAAAGTTGATTGGGAATAAGTATGTGGTTTGCAGTTGTTGCGTCTAAGTTTTTGTTCCACACTTGGTTTGTTTTGCGGTATTTCCAATTTCGAGAATCTTTGACGTCAAGAAACTAGCTGCTGAAGGCGACCAACGGGATGCTTTAAAAATGGTGCTTGCGAGGGATTTCATGTTGCAACAAATTGTATTACGTCCGATATTGCATTCAATATGCTATCGTGTCTCTAAGATCAATTATGCTTGTGTACCTGACCTAACCTTCAATAACTTCGTCCGTGCTTATATGCTCAACGACGACTTCCAACAGCGTAGTTCAAAGAGGTAATTAATTAAATCATATTTAGACTAAGCTATTAATTCTCTCACTTTTATTTTTCTTGCACCCTCATTTTTTTTATTGCGCAAAATAATACACTTATATATGGAAAGAAATACTCTCAATTTTTTTTTTTATGTAAATTTGTACCCCGGCTTTTTTTTATTGTAAGCAAATTAGAATTTAATTACTATGTGATAACTTAAATTATTCTATGAGTAGTAAATATATTCTTTTTTAATCATTAAAAATCTGTAAAACAAAGTTTTTATTTATTATATGAAAAGAAAACATGCATGCAATTTTTAATATATGCCTATATATTTGTCTATCCTAATTCTATTTATAATTATTTGGATTTAATCATAATCACTTTAAAAATAGTATAATTTTAATATAGTAAATTAGAATAAAGTAAAAATTTGCATAAAATCTAAAAAGTAAGGGTATAAAATTTGCACAACTAATAAGTGAGGGTCTTATTTTACAGAAATTTAAAACGTTAGGCGTATAATTTTGCAGAAAAATGAAAAATAAGGGTATCAATTTGTAGTTAATTTAGTCTAAAATTTAATTACTCGATGATGTTTTGATAATGAAAATATACGTGGGTACTAAAGAGTACGAAGATGTGGCGCTGATCTTCACCAAGTCCGTCTTTCTTCTCTTCTTCCTTGGTCACGGGATCGCTCTTGCTTTTATGTTCTATTACGTCTTTGCTCATGGCCTCGACTCTGCTCTTCAATGTTATTTCCACTTTTTCAGACATTACGACTTTCTATCGACTATGGTCATGTGCTCTTATTATATTATAGAATAAATGACATATTTAGTCCCTCAACTATGTAGCTTTTAACGTCTTGCACCCCGAACAAAAAAAACGGAGAAATCAATCCTCCGTGTGAGTCATTACTATCAATTTGGTCCTTCTGTTAAAGTGGGCGTCAAAAATGCCGGAATTGGACCACGTGTATATCACGTGTTGGGCATGAAATGGGTAATTATTGTTTTGCCCTTCGTACTTATCAAATAAAATCCCCAAAGCGAGTAAGTTAGGGTTGAAACGAATAAAATCCCAAATCGAGTTAGTGCTGAAACGAAGATGGCGAGTTGAAGTTTCTTTTGTTCGTTTAGGGCTGAAGACGAAGATAGAATCCCAAGTAGAAGATGGAATCTAGTAACATATCAGCAAGAAAATCGCGCACACAAGTGAGCTACGTCGGCGAGTCGACAAGTGTGCGGCGACGAGCTCCGGAGTGTCGCTGCGGGCTTAGTGGGGTGGAACGCACGTCATGGACGATAGATAATCCGGGTCGAAGATTTTTTGGATGCCCTGAGTTTAAGGTACGTCTAATTTTTCAAATACGAAGTTAATTTTTTTTTAAATAATCGGTTAAGAAAATCCTGGTTGTACCAGAACAAGGACATGCCAGGATGTGGATTTCATGAGTGGCTGGACCCCCCAATGTGCTCAAGATCTAAGGCGATAATACCTGGATTGTTGAAGAGGATTAATGCGTTTGATGGAACGATGTCGGAGTCGATCACTGAAGAAATTCGCGACACCGAACGCAGGGCAATAAATGCGTCAACCGATTTGAAACATATAAAATTGATGCTATGTGTTGTATTAGTTATTGTTTTTGTACTGTTGGTCAGGTAGAAGATGGTGTGATTTACAATCATGGTTTTGTTGTGTGTTATTGTATTAGTTGTACTTTTGGTCGGGTAGAAGATGGTGTTGATTTACAAACTGTTGTAAACTCTTTTGTGAACCTTGATTGTGAACTAAATGAACAAATTACAGTGTAGTTTATTGAACTTGTGAAGTATATTTGTGAAAGCAATGGCAATGACAATGACAATGACAATTCATACAAAATTGTGCTTTGACACTTGAGACACCATAAATGAGAATATGATCTTTGATTGTGTCTAAGTTTAGAATACATAATAGTTACATAATACACATTATCGTGCAAAGTACAAACCAAAAATTCCAAAATGAGAATATGATCCTTGATTGTGTCTAAACATGGCTAAAGGTGAACCGAGCAAAATACATATTACCGTGCAAAGTATCGAATACATAATAGTTACAATGTATTAGCCTTTTTTACAAAACAACCTTGTCCATAAGCAAAGCAGTAAACCAAAAGTGTTACAAAACGAAGACGTCAGACAGGCTTGATCTTAGTCCTTGATTGTGTCTAAGTGTTTCTTAATAAAACCCGGGGTTGCATCACGTCCTTCCTTGTGCTTTGAGTCCTAAACCTAGGGCTTCTCTGTACAAAACAAAATAAGTATATTATCTTCTACACTTCTATCTTCTAACTTGGCAGTAAATTAAGTGTACCAATTTATACCCTTAATGGCTGCATAGGCTGCGATGGTTGTGTAAGCTGTGATGCTGGAGGTGATTGTGTAGACTGTGATGCTGGAGGTGGTTGTGTAGACTGTGCTCCTGGAGGTGGTTGTGTGTTTTGTGATGCTCGAGATGGTCTTCCATGCCTCTGTTTGACTCAACAAACGTGTACCCAAAATCTTCCTCAGTAGGTTGACTTTGGTACGCTGCCCATGTATCAGAATCCATGTCTGACATGTTATGCTCATCATCATGTTGATCGAGCTCAATAGGTTGTTCTTGCTCACTAGGCTTCCCAAGCTGTTCTTGCTCACTCGGCCCTTCATGTTGTTCTTGCTCACTCGGCTCTTCATGTTGTTCTTGCTCACTATGTTTCCCATGCTCACTAGGCTCTTCACACTGATGTAGCTCACTCGGCTCTCCATCTCGTTGTTGCTCACTAGGCTCATCACTAGGCTCTTCATGTTGCTGTTGCTGACTGTGCTCATCACTAGGCTCTTCAAGTTGCTGTTGCTCACTATGCTCATCTTGTGCACCATCAACAAGAACGATGCGCTCGTTGCTATAACATTCTCTACTCCTCGGACAACCAAGCGGATGATTACAGAAGACATCTACCTCCCACTTTGTCTTCAGAATCTCAGCAATGTCGCCAATCAAATCCTTGTCACTTTCAACAAATGACAGCTTCATCGGGCCAGTACCCGATTTCAAGAAGTAGCTAGCACCACTTGTATAACCCAGCTGCTTGGTCAACAACTTGTTTAGCACCACAATAGACATCTTGTCGACGTCCACAAACTGAAAATGGCTAACAGTACCGCCAACGTATTCGACTCTGTCACCATCAAAATCCAAACATCCACCGTGGTGCATATTGATTTTGAAAGAGTTAAGCAACTCCTCTGAAAAATCAAAAAGAATATACACCAAAAAAACACATTAAATACAGTCACAACCACCGACCTAAACACATTAATAAACATCGAGACCCCACACATTAATAAACATCGACACAAAAAAAAAACGACGGGACCACAAAACCCATTAACAAACACCACCCTCGACAAAAACAAAACTCAGTGGTCCCAAGTCCAACCCATTCACTCTTTTATTCGACAAAAAACAAAACGCAGTGGTCCCAAGTCCAACCCATTCACTCTTTTATTCTTTCTTTTGTTCGACAAAAACAAAAAGCAGTGGTCACAAGTCCAACCCATTCATTCTTTATTCTTTCTTTTGTTCGACAAAAACAAAATATTGAAAACTCACCATATCCCCCAGTTTGCATCGGTGTTTGATTACTTTTGGAAGCAGATTTCTTTTTCGCCATCGATTTCCTCGCTCCCACGGACTGAACTGATCTACGCGGCGCCTTCTTTGCCGGAGATTTTCCCTTCGTTTTCGCCATTACGAAATTAGGGGTTTTTTTCCGGGAATTTAAACTTTGTTTTCCTTTCTATTAGTTTCGAATTTTATCAGAGCATTTTATTCAAGATTATCAAATTACCAAATTACCCATTTCATGCCCAACACGTGATATACACGTGGTCCAATTCCGGCATTTTTGACGCCCACTTTAACAGAAGGACCAAATTGATAGTAATGACTCACACGGAGGATTGATTTCTCCGTTTTTTTTGTTCGGGGTGCAAGACGTTAAAAGCTACATAGTTGAGGGACTAAATATGTCATTTATTCTATATTATATCGACTGCTCTTTTTAGGGGTAGCTATTAAATGATTCACAAGATAATACTCCTAAATAACAATGGTTTGTCACGCTCTATCTCTTTAGTTAGGATATTATATTGTAAACGATAAGTTTAAGTCTTTTTTTGTTGTAATATTCATAAATCTACAATATATGCAATAATGATGTTTACTGCTATCGCATTTTTTTAGTTCTATTTTGGATTTGTTTTTCTAAAGTAAACAACTCCACGGTTGATTAAGAGGCTAACGAGAAAACAAATCTCCCAAACATGAGAGCTTTAGCTTGGACGATGACTCATCTGACATCTTCACCAGTACCGCCACTCTCTTCCTCAACTTCCAAAAGCTCCTAGAAGAATCCAGAAGGACAAAACCGTCGTCGCCTTTTCCGAGAGGGAAAGTTCTGAGCTCGAATCACAGCCATCCAATGATCACAGAAAGAGATCTCAGGCGTCAAATGCCTTAGTGTTGACCAGCGATGACCTTAATTTGAGCTTGACTCCCCTAATACCCATTAAGAATACATATCTTTTGTTATTGATATAGGAACAAAGAAAAAAAAAAAGAAGAGAGTAAATAATGGCATCGTTTGGCATAGCTTTGTTTTTAAAAAAAAGTGTTTTTATTTTTTCAAAAACTGACAAGGTGTTTGGTAAACTGTTTATAAAACAGTTGTTGCTGGTAACAAAAACTGATTTAGCGTTTGGTAAAATAAATATATTATAGTAAAAAGACTAAAATAGACATAAAATAAATATTTAAAAATGCTATGGATAATCACGTGAGGATATTAAAGTAATTTTATATCAGATACAAAAACGCTTTTTCTAAAAGCTAAGATTCTTAGCTTTTGTGACTCATGTACAATTTTTAAAATCGTTTTTGAAATTTTTTCTAAAAACTGTTTTACCAAACAGTAAGATTGCAGTTTGGTTTTTGCTAACAGCAAAAACAGGCTTAAAAAAGTTGTGCCAAACACACCCAATAATAGTTATCTTAAGAAAATCCGTGTATACAGAAAGATGCCAAAAATATAAGAAACCAAATCCAAACGCGGAAGAGAATCTTCATTATTTGGACCTCAAAATTAATGAAATATCAAGACTAGACTTGTTATTTTAAAAATATCTAAAAATTAACTTGTATCTCTATTTCAAACAAAAATGCGTTTCTGACCATATAGCATCACGTGGCATCGTATGTCATCATATATATCATATGACAAAGGAAATTAGTAACAGAAAATTTCACTAACATCTTATTTGAAGATCTGAAATCTCAAATTTTCATATATTCAATAAATATCTGCTTTGTCTAATTTTCAGATGGTGTTTAATAAAAAATAAAAATAAAAACTCGGGAGAAACCTCAACATATTCTCATATTAACAATGAGTCAATAGTAAAGCCAAAGGGGTCGTATAAAATAGTTAAGCAAATTTATAAAAAACAATAGCCGTTTTGGCGTCATGTTTCGTTGCTGGACGAAACTGTCCAAATATAACCGGAATCGATAGCTGTTTGGGACATCGGTTGAATCGCCGATAATGATTTTGGTTTTCGGAATTCCTGGATTGAATCAAGTTTGAATTTCTTAGATGTTTATTTAGGGCTCTTCAGAACTCTTCTCTTGTTGCTGACTCCATGACAGTTCCTTTCTTGCTTCTGAATAATGTTTAATTTTTAATATATTAAAAGCTACCGTATAATACACGTAGATACTGGGCAACTATACACGACCGGGTTCTGTGTATAGAATCATCACTTTCCCGTTGGAATAGCTCCACTTCACGGTTTTTTATTTTTTATTTTTTTTTATTTATAAAGAAACACATGTGTCATTTTTTTTACTCCTTCCGTCGTCTATTATAGCCAATTATCATTATTATAATAAAAATACAACTATTATATGGCTCTCGTACCAGATCTCAAGTGCGATTTATTTTTTGGGTAAAAAACCAGATCTTGACTGTGCCAACTTCCCTTCTGAGGAAAAACACAAAGTCAACCGTGCTTGGGAGATCGGTTTCACTCAATAGATTTCATGTGTTTGAATCCCTCCCAAATTCCTTATATTAAATAGAATTTAGCCAAGGTCACCTTCTATTATTTGGAACTTTATATATATATATATATATATATATATATATATATATATATATATATATATATATATATATAATATTCTCTCTCTCGCTAAAGATCACATAATAATAATAATGTTGTTCTACATTCCAGTGCAGTGAATATAGAGTTTGAAAGAGAGTGATTGGGAATAAGAATAGGGCGTCGAGTTGTTGCGTCTTAGGTTTGTTCCACTCTGTTTGTTTTCTGCTATTTGTAATATATCCGATATTGTTAACAATATGCCATCGTGTGCCTGAGATGAATAAACTTTCATTGAAGACCCTTATATACTTGAGTATTTCCCTTTCCTTTTTTTTTATCTCTTTCTTACCAGCTATCTCAAGAGCATAGAACTTAAAACACGAAAACAATAATCTCGCTGCTTAATTCACTACACGTGATTAATCGACGACTGAATATCTCAAATATATTATTGTTGTTCTTCCTTTCACTGCAGTGAATATGGAGTTGATTCGGAAGTGGATGTTAGTTTCGAGTTCTTTTGTGTTGCTTACGTTCCAGTCGTGTTGTTATTTCGTAATTCAAGTTTTAAGAGTGAATAATTTATCTCCTAAACAATGGGTAGCTGTTTTGCCGGAGGTTATGCGGGATTTAATTTTACAGTTGTGTTTATATGTTCTTATGACCTCAAATGTTATCAATCATCTCTCTAAGATGAGGTCTGCTTTTGCACGTCGCCAAAAGCATTTCCGTGCTTTTATGCTCGCCGACGAAGAAGGTTATTTCAACGGGTAATTTATTCATTCATTCATCAAATTCTGTTATTACTTTATTATAATAATCAAGGACGGAGCTATATATACTTTTTGTTTTTTTGCCCTGAAAATTTATAAATGAGCTCTATGATTTTTATTTATTTATTTTGCATCTTGATTTAAATTTTTTGCTTCGTCCCTATTTATAGTGCCTATATAAGCACTTGAGCCGTTAACGTAAAAACTTAAATTTTGATAATAGTCAACGTTTCGTTAATTTTGTAAAGTAACTAGTAACATAAAACATCCAACATATAAAAAATATTAACTTTATCACATAAAATTCAGTGGCTATATTTGAAACATTGCTTAAATAGTAGTGTTCACGTTACAAGTGGCCTAATCCGTTTTTTTTTTAATATATATATATATATATATATATATATATATATATAAATATTTGCAGTGGAGGAGAATCACTCGTCGTCGTTAGTGTGGTCGTTGGTACTGAAATGTATGAAGATCGCGCGTGGCAAGTCACCAAGTCTGCTTGTCTTTATTCCGTCGTACATCTCGGGCTTCTTTTTGGTCTTCCGCTCTATTTCGGATTCGGTTTTGGGCTCGCTTCTGTTCTTCAGTTCTATCCCAGAATATTCATAAAGCATGGATTTATAACAAACTTGATTATGTGCTCTTCTTATCTGACCGTGATGGCTCTTTTCTTCTATAGCTTTCGAATGAATTACGAGATTCTACTCCACTTAACTAATGAGAGGGAGAGGAAGAAGAGGATGAAAATAGAGGATCCTCTACTCATTATTGTTTGAGTTGTCGAATCCATTAATAATCACGTTGTAGTTAGCTTTACTCGTATAGTTTGTAAGGACATTTAGTATCCTCTTTTTTAGATAATAAAATTACATTTGCTAACATTATTTGTACACAACTGCTCTAAAATGTTTGAATAATAAAATTACTGCAAATATTTTTGGTTAAATTTTCAGTAAAAGCGTGTATGAATTCAATAATCATTTTTTTTTCACTTTTTAAATCACCTCCTTGAATATCTCAAACTACTAGTTTATTTTCACGTATGAATTCAATAATCATGTTGCACCCCAAAACCTTTATTTTTGTAAGTGTCCGATTGCAAAGAAAGTTAAAAATGGGGAAATTGTTGTAATTCCTTGAATATCTCAAATGACTGTTTTATTTTATATATTCTTTATATATCAAGATTAATAAACCAAATCCAAATCCAAAGGCGGAAGAGAATTTTCATTATTTGGACCTCAAAATTAATAAAATATCAAGATTAGACTTGTTATTTCAAAAATATCTAAAAATTAACTTGTATCTCTATTTCGAACAAAAATGCGATTCTGACCATACAACATCATATGACATCGTACGTCATCATATATATATGACAAAGGAAATTAGTAACAGAAAATTTCACTAACATCTTATTTGAAGATCTGAAATCTCAAATTTTCATATATTCAATAAATATCTGATTTGTCTATAATTTTCAGATATTGTTTAATAAAAAAAATAAAAATGAAAACTCGGGAGAAACCTCAACTTATTCTCATATTAACAATGAGTCAATAGTAAAGCCAAAGGGATCGTATAAAATAGTTAAGCAAATTTATAAAAAACAATAGCCGTTTTGGCGTCATGTTTCGTTGCTGGACGAACTGTCCAAAGACATCGGCTGAATCGTCGATAATGATTTTGGTTTTCGGAATTCCTGGATTGAATCAAGTTTGAATTTCTTAGATGTTTATTTAGGGCTCTTCAGAACTCTTCTTTTGTTGTTGACTCCATGACAATTCCTTTCTTGCTTCTGAATAATGTTTAATTTTTTAATATATTAAAAGCTATGGTATAATGAGCATCTATACACGTAGATACTGGGCAACTATACACGACCGGGTTCTGTGTATAGAATCATCACTTTCCCGTTGGAATAGCTCCACTTCACGTTTTTTTTTTTTTTTTTATAAAGAAACACATGTGTCATTTTTTTTACTCCTTCCGTCGTCTATTATAGTCAATTATCATTATTATAATAAAAATACAACTATTATATTGCTCTCGTACCAGATCTCAAGTGCAATTTATTTTTTGGGTAAAAAACCAGATCTTGACTGTGCCAACTTCCCTTCTGAGGAAAAACACAAAGTCAACCGTGCTTGGGAGATCGGTTTCACTCAATAGATTTCATGTGTTTGAATCCCTCCCAAATTCCTTATATTAAATAGAATTTAGCCAAGGTCACCTTCTTTCAAGTCGAGACCATGTGAAAGAAGTGCTGGCGCAAAGGCGCAATAACCACGAAAGCAAGTTAGAAGACTGAAGACAAAGTGAACATCAGACCAAAGTCCGAGAGTAGGGCGCGAAGAGGTCATCACGAAGCGTGATTCTTGCAGAAGCTGGAGGATGTCTACGAGTTAGAAGTCAGAAGATGAGCCAAGGTGAAGATAGAGGACGGTAGTATCCAGATGCCAGAAGCATAACCATCGATGAGGGCATCGACTTAGTGAGTGCGGGAGAATGTCACGGTCGTCCGGGAGCCGACCGGTCGGGAGGCCGCTGGGGGCCCGAGACGGGCGGGAAACGTGTGCCAAGCATGGGCAAACGTCCCGCACGGATGGAAATCTCCTTAGGAAGTCTAAGGGGATCTCGGATGGGAGTCGGAGGCAATGACCCGGTCACTCACGGGAGTCATGACAAGTTGGACGGCAGGATGTTGACGGTCTCTATTCGGGGTACCTTGGTGTAAAGCTCTCCACCACCCGACAGTCTCAGTGACTGAAGTGAGCTTCCCGTGTGCCGAAGAGGTAGGCACGCGGGGCGGGCATACATAGTCGAAGTGGACTAGTGTGTCGTTCGAGTTGGGATAGGCTCGGACCAGTATTGCCATGAAGGCAGTACTGCGCGCCCTCTATCCCACACGGTGGTTATTCCATAGAGATTCCCAGGTTTTCAGTGTCGACCCCAGGGGAGTCGGATTAATCATCGAATGGACATTCCCGTGCCACAGACGGTAGGAATGTCCCTAACGCGAGGAGTCCGAGGTCCGACTCTATTCGCGGGACTTGCAGCCTGAAACGCATGGCAAGAGCGAGACATGCGGGTATCAAAAGGATAAGGGCTAGGCTGTGAGTCAAGTTGCTCCTTCGGACATCCACTCGCATGAGTTGTGAGATGGGATGTCGGAGTAAAGGACTTTGGGTGCGGGTGCCGCCCTAAGTCCCATGTACGCCTACTCGGGAGAGGCATACGATAGCCCATCGTGAAGGGAACGGATGATGACTTGATCTTGGCTAAGGCATCGCACACGCAACCGAGTGGAGAGTCACGCGGGAGAGCGCTGATGCGGGATTGGCCGAGGTGACGCGAGGGAACCTAGTAACGAGGCGAGTGTTAGCGAGGCATTGCTCGGGCAAGCCTCGGCACTGGGATGCAGTTCTAGTCGCTATGAGCGAGACTCTTCGGACGTAGTTCCCGTCAGGATATCCGTGCCCGTGAGCACAAAGTGCGCGAGGGTTTTCATGGAGAAGACCGAGGAAAGGTAGGCTGGCCTCGACTGGGAGAGTCTTGGCGCCGCACGGGTGTAGTATTCCGCAGAAAAAAGTCGGCCCGTATATATATATATATATATATATATATATATATTCTCTCGCTCGCTAAAGATCACATAGTAATAATATTGTTCTTCATTTCAGTGCAGTGAATATAGAGTTTGAAAGAGAGTGATTGGGAATAAGAATAGGGCGTCAAGTTGTTGCGTCTTAGGTTTGTTCCACTCTGTTTGTTTTCTGCTATTTGTGGTATATCCGATATTGTTAACAATATGCCATCGTGTGCCTGAGATGAATAGACTTTCATTGAAGACCCTTATTTACTTGAGTATTTCCCTTTCCTTTTTTTTTATCTCGTTCTTACCAGCTATCTCAAGAGCATAGAATTTAAAACACGAAAACAATAATCTCGCTGCTTAATTCACTACATGTGATTAATGGACAACTGAATATCTCAAATATATCATTGTTGTTCTTCCTTTCACTGCAGTGAATATGGAGTTGATTCGGAAGAGGATGTTAGTTTCGAGTTGTTTTGTGTTGCTTATGTTCCAGACGTGTTGTTATATCGGAATTCCAGTTGTAAGAGTGAATAATTTATCTTTTAAAGAAATGCCGGAGGTTATGCGGGACTTCATGTTACAGTTGTGCTTATATATTCTAATGACCTCAAATGTTGACCATCATCTCTCTAAAATGAGGTCTGCTTTTGCACGTCGTCAAAAGCATTTCCGTGCTTTTATGCTCGCCGACGAAGTAGGTTTTTTCAACGGGTAATTTATTCATTCATCGAATTCTGTTATTACTTTATTATAATAATCAAGGACGGATCGGAGCTATTTATACTTTTTGTTTTTTTGCCTTGAAAATTTATAAATGAGCTCTATGATTTTTATATATTTATTTTGCATCTTGATTTAAATTTTTTGCTTCGTTTCTATTTATAGATAAGCACTTGAGCCGTTAACGTAAAAACTTAAATTTTGATAATAGCCAAAGTTTCGTTAATTTTGTAAAGTAACTATTAACTTAAAACATCCAACATATAACAAAAATTAACTTTATCATATCAAATTCGGTGGCTATATTTGAAACAGTGCTTAAATAGCAGTGTTCACGTTACAAGTGGCATAATCCGTTTTTTTATATATAAATATTTGCAGTGGAGGAGAATCACTCGTTGTCGTTAGTGTGGTCGTTGGTACTGAAATGTATGAAGATCTCGCGTGGCAAGTCACCAAGTCTGCTTGTCTTTATTCCGTCGTACATCTCGGGCTTCTTTTTGGTCTTCCGCTCTATTTCGGATTCGGTTTTGGGCTCGCTTCTGTTCTTCGGTTCTATCTCAGCATATCCATAAAGCATGGATTTATAACAAACTTGATTATGTGCTCTTCTTATCTGACCGCGATGGCTCTTTTCTTCTATAGCTTTCGAATGAATTACGAGATTCTACTCCACTTAACTAATGAGAGGGAGAGGAAGAAGAGGATGAAAATAGAAGATCCTCTACTCATTATTGTTTGAGTTGTCGAATCCATTAATAACCACGTTGTAGTTAGCTTTACTCGTATAGTTTGTAAGGACATTTAGTAATCTCTTTTTTAGATAATAAAATTACATTTGCTAACATTATTTGTACACAACTGCTATAAAATGTTTGAATAAAATTACTGCAAATATTTTTGTTTAAATTTTCAATAAAAGCGTGTATGAATTCAATAATAATTTTTTTTTCACTTTTTAAATCACCTCCTTGAATATCTCAAACTAGTTTATTTTCATGTATGAATTCAATAATCATGTTGCACCTTAAAACCTTTATTTTTGTAAGTGTCCGATTGCAAATAAAGTTAAAAGTGGGGAAATTGTTGTAATTCCTTGATATCTCAAATGACTGTTTTATTTTATATATTCTTTATATATCAAAAGATAGACACTATTATGAGGGAAAATAAAATACGAAAGAGAAATGTAAGTCTATTATAAGAAAGGGGAGGTAATGCAATTACACTAAAACACAATACGACATTATTTTCTGACAACAGTAGTTCGAACTTCGAAGCCAAAAGCATGTCGTTTTGGTCATTCTATTAACCTAGAACCTTCGATACCTGAGCAGATCATTCTCTTTCCAAGACGCATTTTAGAATCCCTAACTTTTGCAAACCTCTATTTATATTCGAAACCATATTGACATCGGACCCAGAGACTACAATTTTTTCAGCCAATTGTATCTTAAATTGTACCTTTCCAAGAACCTGATCCAACTCCAACCACACATAGACCACAAACAGCCATTGTACCACAAAATACCCATCCTATGATAACTAGAGCCAAACCAGGTATCCATAAACCAAAAGCTCTATTAGTAGTTGCTGCTTTGTGTGAATTGGCGCAGGAACCAGGTACTGTCAAAGAGGCACTCTCGGATCCAGCGTGGAAAGCTGCTATGGACCAAGAGTACACAGCTCTCATCAGCAACAATACTTGGGAGTTAGTACCTTTTACTGACGACATGAGCGTTGTATCAAACCGCCGGGTATTTCGTGTGAAGCACAAAGCAGATTGCTCGATTGAACGGTTCAAAGCACGTCTAGTAGCGCGCGGATTTCAACAAACAACTGGCGTCGATTATTTTGAGACCTTTAGTCCAGTGGTAAAGCCGTCTACAATCAAGGTAGTCTTCACACTCGACATAAACAACGCGTTTCTAAATGGTGAGCTAAAAGAGACAGTGTACATGGGACAACCTGAGGGGTTCATCGATGTTCAGAAGCCAAATTACGTCTGCAAGTTGAACAAGGCTTTATATGGCCTTCGTCAAGCACCACGAGCTTGGTATGATTAGCTCCGACTCGCTCTAACACGATATGGCTTTGTCAGCTCCACAACAGATTCCTCACTGTTCATCTATCAACACAACTCAATTCTCATCTACCTACTCGTGTACGTAGATGACATATTGGTTACAGGGAACAATTCTCAGTTCATAGTCAAAGTGATCAGAGATCTCAACAAGCAGTTTACACTAAAAAGCCTTGGTCATGTGAATTTTTTCCTGGGTTTTGAATTTTCCCGTGATGTATCATGCATCTATGTTACACATCAGAAGTTCATCAGAGATCTTCTGAAGAAAGCAAACATGACAGGAGCGAAGGCATGTCCTACTCCGATGTGTCCCAGTGTGACGCTGAGTAAAGAAGACCCTGAGTTGTTTGATCAGCCGTCAACCTACAGAAGCATAGTGGGATCGTTACAATATCTCACTATGACTCGTCCGGATATCGCCTTCGCTGTAAACAAGCTGAGTCAGTTCCTCCACTCTCCATCGGTTGTACACTGGAATGCCTGCAAAAGAGTACTTCGATATCTCATTGGAACTCCATCACAAGGCCTCAAGTTTGAAGCTGCTCCACAACTCAATCTTGTGGCCTACAGTGACGCTGACTGGCTAGGCAATGTTGACGATAGACGTTCCACCACAGACTATCTTGTCTATTTGGGATCCAGTCTAATCAGTTGGTGCTCGAAGAAACAAGATGTAGTCTCTCGCAGCAGCATCGAGTCGGAGTACAGGGCACTTTCTTCTACAGCAGCAGAAGTTCTTTGGTTGCAGTCCCTATTCAAAGAACTTGGAGTCCATTTGAATCCTCAACCCTCAGTCATTTGGTGTGATAACCTAGGAGCCGGGGCCTTAGCTTCAAACTCTGTATTTCATGCACGCACCAAACACATAGAGATGTATGTTCATTTCATCAGGGAAAAGATCGCTGCCAAACTGCTTGAAGTTCGTTATGTACCCACTGATGATCAGTTAGCTGACCTGCTGACTAAGCCACTCACCATTCCCCGGTTCGTTCATCTCTGCTCCAAGCTCAACCTGGCTCAGCCGGCTTAGCTTGCGGGGGGCTATTGTGATATAGGCTTAGCGAAAGCTGAGTCAGCATAATTATTGTTATAACTATCAGTTAGATCAGTTAAGAGAGATGATCAGGTTGTTAGCTTTGTAACTGATCATCACTCATATATAATGTAATCTTCAAGTCAATGAGAATCAGTCGAAATCATTCTCAACAAACTCTCTTCTCAACTTGAATACTCTGTAAGTCTGTTCGTCGATGTTATTTTTATTTTACGTAATATCGAACCTCGATGATTTCTTACTCTGGAAAACAAGGTTCAGACCTGTTCGCTGTTTTTTTTTCCTGTATTTATATATGCATCTGATTTTTACCATCTCCTTTGATTGCAAACCCTATTGCCATAGGAGTTACATCGGATGCGTAAGCGTTAATTAGTTTGTCTTACCAACCCATAGCATATCTTTTCGATTGCCATGGCGTCAAATGAATCGAACAATATTCTTGTGTTTCCATTATTTTATTCTCTTTCATATTTTCAGTTTTCTGTTTTTTTTTATTATTTTTTAATTAGTAAACGCTTATTGATATTGTTGCTCACGATGATGAGAGAAAGCAGACGGGCGGTCTGAATTTATGCCATGTAGATCGTCTGCATTACATCCATTAATGGACTATCTCTGAGCTTGAACTTAGGTTTTGCGTCTAATTAAACAGATAGTTTTTGTCTGGACATATGAAATTTTAAAAATTATTTATACGAGACTTTCTGATTTAATGAGGTGAAGATATGCAAACACCGATGAACTTGTGATGACCGTCAACTACGCTTATTATCTGATGCCATTGTCAAATAAAATATAATAAAAAATTAAATCGAGCTCTCTAAGTGTCCCTTGTCGTTTTCCGAACGATGTCGTTTTCGAATCTGATTCTTAACGCGCTTACAAGTCAAAAGGCCCTCTTTCGGATGAATTAAATTATGATTATTTTAAGGATAAAAGACATAATTACCCCCTGAACTATGGCGGTGATGAAAATACACTCATTGTACTATAAAATCGATCAATTTACCCCTTAATATCAGTTCTTGTAACATTTGTGGTCCTTCCGTTTATTTTTGGATTTGATCCGTTAGTTATATATACACACTTTTGTAACTATATATGTAAAGTGAGAGAATTTTCGTAAATACCCTTAATATCTATTAAAAAAAATTAAAATTAAATAAAATTAATAAATCAAACACAATTACAATCTCTCTCTCTCTCTCTCTCTCTCTCTCTCTCTCTCTCTCTCTCTCTCTCTCTCTCTCTCTCTCTCCTCTGAATCTCCATGAAGCTTCTCTGCTCGCCCATCACTTCAACGTTAACCACCACCACTCTCCAAATCGCTTTAGCGACACAGTTATGAGCCTTTCATCTTCAACCTCCGAATATCCGATTTTGCTCCTTGCTCGCTTGTCCATGTTCACCGCGATTGTGCTCCGGCATGGCGGACGACATTCGGTGCCTCTGAGAAATTAAGGAGGCGATGCGAGACCCATATGAAGCTCTCCGGCATAGAGATCTCCTTCATCGTCGAGCTCAATCTCTCCGGCAACGCTTTCGACGGAGTCGTCCCCAAGGAGCTTTCTCGCTGCCCAGGCTCAAAGACAACCGCCTCTCCGGCCCGGTCTTGGTGTCGGTCCGGTTGAGAATCCTAAGTACGATCTCGGTTGAGATTCACTGCGAGAACTTGACTCGCTGGGCTTGGTGTCGGTCCGGTTTGCACGCAGATAAACCCAACATTAGAGAGAGAGAGAGAGAGAGAGAGAGAGAGAGAGAGAGAATGTATTAATTCTTTATTTTAATTTCTTTATTAATGACTTTCTTTATTAATATTATTTTAATTTATTTATTTAATATTATTTTATTAATCTTAAGCAAGATAAAAATTAGAATTACATATAATACCCTTATTTTGAGTGTCACATGATATCCACATGCTTATTTAACGGATGATTTAACAGAATTTTAGACGGAAGGACAACATTGAAATTAATACAAAGATGAAGGGGAAAATATCGAGTTTTTAAAGTATAGGGGGTGCACTCTTATAGACGCCATAGTTCAGGGGTCAAATATGTCTTTTATTCTTATTTTAATATCGAGTGATGGGTAAACAATTTGCTTACAAACCTTTGGACGTATAGGACTGAAACTCAATTTTGCATTTAGCCAAATGGTAGAAAAATAAAGGGAATTATATCAATTGTACAAATATAACATCAAAGTCGTTCAAAACATTCGAGCATATATACTGTCAGGCAATAATTTTATCAAAATCAAAAGCTGTTTGGGACATTGGTTGAGTCGCCAATAATGATTTTGGTTTTCGAAATTCCAGGTAAGTTAATTATCGGATTAATTCGATTGAATTAAGTTTGAATTTCTTAGATGTTTTAGGGCTCTTCAGAACTCTTCTCTTGTTGCTGACTCCATTGTGACATTTCCTTGTTTTGCTTCTGAATAATGTTTAATTTGTAAAAAAAAAAACTACGGTACAATGGGCAACTATATATATACGTAGATATTTGACCGGGTTCTGTGTATAGAATCATCACCTTCGCGTTGGAATAGCTCCACTTATTCACTTTTTCTTCTTTTCATTCTGAAGAAACACACATGTCATTTTTACTACCCTTATTACTTTATTATATTATATTGCTCTCGTTCCACCAGATTTCAAGTGCAGATTATTTTTCGGGTGATAAAAAAAAACTGATCGTGACTGTGTCAACTTCACTTCCCGAGGAAAATCATACCGCTGCTTGGGAGATCGGTTTCACTCAATAAATTCCTTATATATATATATAACAGTTTCTCTCGCTAAGGATCACATACTAATGATTGTAGTTTTATTGTTCTTGATTTCAGTGCAGTGACTATGGAGTTTGAAAGAGAGTGGATTGGGAATAAGACTGTGGTTTGGAGTTGTTACGTCTTAGGTTGCTTCAACTTGGTTTGTTTGATGTTATTTCATTTTCCAATTTTGAGAATCATTGACGCCAAGAAATTAGCTAAAGGCGACGAACGGTATGCTTTAGAAAAGGTGACTGCGAGGGATTCCATGGTCCAACTAATTGGAATACATCTGATATTCCTTCTTGTCTCTGAGATGAAGTCTGCTTTTGTACTCGACCTAAGCTTCGAAAACTTGGTCCCTGCTTTTATGCTCAACGACAACTTCCAAAATCGTAGCTCAAAGAGGTAATCGATTATATCATATTTTGACTAAATTCAATTATTAATTGGGTTATATAATCATGTAATCGTATATAAACTTTAAGTTTGCATAGTAACTAACGTTTGATTAATTATAGTTAATAAACTAACGTTTGATTAATTATAGTTAATAAGTCAGTTATTCAATAAACACATAATTGAGTGACAATTTTACCTAAATAACTTGTTTTCATTGACAATAAACAGGCGAAAATTATTTGAGTAATATTGTCAATAATTATTATAAATAGAATCATTTAATTATAATTAACTAAACGTTGGTTTTTAAACAAACAATAAGTTTGATGTGGCTTGATTACTTATATGTTTCTTATTAATTGCCTCACTTTTCTTTTCTTGCAAAATACCCTCTTTTTCGATTGTGCAATAATACACATATATGAAAAACAATACTCTAAAAAAAATTATGTCAATTTATACCCCCGCTTTTTTTTTATTGTACGCAAATGAGATTTTACTATAAAGAATTGAGGCTAGTGTTTATGAGGAATACTCGATATTATTTCTGATACTCAAATGAGTCTTTTTATACAGGGAAGAGACGAATAAACTAACTTAAATGCCATAATAAAAGCCTATTATTCCGATATCTTAACAGCCAAGATATTCGGAACTAATCATGCCTAAAGACTCGGTGACTTGATTACCAAGCTAACTAATAGCAGAAAATAAAGGAACACTTAAACGAATAAAACAAAACACAGCTCGCAGATCGCAGTTCGGAGTTCGCTCAACTCGGAGCTCGCAGATCGCTCAACTCCTCAGCGAGCTCGCAGGTCGCATCTCAGCTCGCTCATCAGCTCGCTCCAGCTCGCCACTCAGCTCGCTCCTCAATTCGCTCATGCTTGCTCATCAGCTCGCTCCAGCTCGCCACTCAGCTCGCTCCTCAGTTCGCTCATGCTTGCTCCAGCTCGCTCCAGCTCGCTGACGGAATTCTACATACTATGTGGATTTAATCTTAATCACTCTTATGATAGTATAATTTTCATACAGTAAATTAGAACAAAGTATAAATTTGCATAAAATTAAAAAAGAAAGGATATAACATTTGCACAATTAAAAAGTTATATGAAAGTATCATGAGGTTCCATCTCAAAACCAATTGGTAATGAGAGGAGTAATTTATGATCTTTATAAGCTCTTGTTTAGTTCTCATTAACTTTTAATGTGGGATTCCTAACACGTCCCCTCAAGATGGCGGCTCTTTGCGTTCGTTTATCCTTGGGTCGAATCCCAACGATTGGATCGGATACCCGTTTGGACTTAATGAGTTTTGATACCATGTGAAAGTATCATGAAGTTCCATCTCAAAATCAATAGGGTCTTCTATTTTGCAGAAATTTGAAATGTTAGGGTATAAAATTTCACAATTAAAAAATGCGATTGTTATTTTGTAGAAAAATGAAAAATAAGGGTATTAATTTGTATTTTTCTCTTATATTTAATTACTTGATGTTGTGTTCATAATGATTTTATTTCAAGGGAGGAGGAAAACCATTAAATGTGGCTAAAGAGTACAAACATGTCGCACGGCTCATCACCAAGTCCGCCTTTCTTCTCTTCGTCCTTGGTCACGGGATCGCTCTTGCTCTTCTGTTCTATTACATCTTTGCTCAAGGCCTCGACTATGCTCTTCAATGCTATTTTCACCTTTTCAGACGTTACGGCTTTATATCGATCGTGCCCGTGTACTCTTATTATATTATATTGGTCGCTCTTTTCATGGGTAGTTATGAAATGAATAGCAAGATAATCTTCCTAAATGAAATCGTTTGTCACTTTCAAGGTTCAAAATATTGACGATATATCAGGGTATATCGTCGATATCAAGAAAAAATGTGAACTTCGTTATGAAAATTACTATACCAACCTAAATATCGATTTTATTCATCAAATATCGATTTTTATGGCTCTTCATGCCCAAAATTGAAGATTGAGTTCTTGGGCTGACGAATTCCCATTGTTGCTTCTGAAAATTCATAGAACCACATAAGTTCTTGAGCGATTTCTTTCAATTTTTTAGTTTCTCGATAAGGTGAACTCTATTTGTTAGCTAAATAATATCAAAGATTTTTTTTTTTTTTTGCATTCCCTTGCTTCAAGTTAAAAGTTATATAGTTAAAATATAATTGTTATATGTATCATTAAATGATATATACATAATATCTATTTGTTATAGGATTTTTTCGATATATCCGTCAGTAGTCGATATATCATCGGTAATCGGTATTGAAATTGTTATAAGATATTTGATATATCAGTAGAATCAAAACTTCGGTATCAATATTTTAATCTTTGGTCACGCTCCATCTCTTTAGTTAGGATATTATATTGTGAACGATAAATTTTAGTCTTTTTGTAATATTTATAAACTACAATATATGCAAAAATTATATTTGCTATCACGTTTTTTTTTTTGGGTACTATTTTGGATTTTGTTTCGAACTAGCTTTTGTTTATGTGCTCTTATTATTTTATAGCGATGATTTCCCACGATGGCCATCAAATGAATTACGAGATATGCTCCACTTAACTAACGAGTAGGAGAAGAAAATTATGATAAAAGAAGTGTTAAATTACATTAGCGAACATGAATTCAATAAGGGATTCAATAAGTATAATGGCAAATGATGAGGTGAAGATATGCAAACACCGATGGACTTGTGATGACCATCCACTCCCCTTATAATTTGATGCCATTGTCAATAAAAAATAATAAATTAAAGAACTAAGTCAAGCTTTTTCCAAGTCGTTTTCCGGATGATGTCATTTGGCGGTGATTCGATTAAACAAAAAGACTAGTAATTCCAAAGATCCACGTGGACGCATTAGTACGAGGTGGTTACGCGTTATATATATTATTAGTATCAAGTGTGAATCTCATTCATAACGCGCTTACCAGTCAAAAGGATCAGTCCAAATAATTCCGCGTTCATAGAGGGACCCAAAAAATAAAAAGAAACACACTCTTTTGGATGTATTATGATTTAGTTCACATCTAGTGATGGGTAAACAATATATACATTTTTTTTACGAGTCCAAAACATTCGAGTATACTTCAGGTAATTTAAATTTTTAAGTATAAAGTTAAGAATTATTTATAGGATTTTTACCTTTTTTATATAGCCTTTTAAAAAAAGGCTGAAAATAGTGAATGAATTGAAATTGAATGAAGTTGGCAAACCATTTATGAAGGAAGCCCCACAACCAACCGCGCACTTGTTTCACTACAAATCACACTACTACCTCTCTCTAAACTTTTATACTATCTCTCTCTCTCTCTAGGATTCTGAGAGGAAAGAATGAAGGGAAATAGCTCAGCTTGTAGAATAAAGGAGAGCTCGTCGTACAAATTCTGGGCTCTGTTGGCGGTGTTGGCGTTGGCTTTGTGGTCAATGGTGAGTGGGTCGGTGAACCTGAAACGGTCTGTGGTTGGACATCTCTCCGATGGCTTCGGATCGTTGGATTTCGACGATCTGGACATACTGGAAGTTGAGGAGAGAGAGAAGGTGGTGAGACACATGTGGGATCTGTACGGACGGAGCAGAAGCGCGAAGCTGACTCGGTTTTGGAGAGAGGCTTTCGAGGCCGCTTATGAGAATCTCGTCAGCGACGTTCATGGCATCAGAGACTCGGCTTTCTCCGAGATCGCCAAGATGTCTGTCTTCTCCGTCGCTCTCGACCCTCTTCCTCAACAAAAATCACAGGTCATTGCTCTCATACCTCTCAAGTCAACGCTTTGTTTATAGATAAAATAAAAATAAATAAAAAATAGCCAATTATAAAGTTTGGACTTGTTATATAGTCAACATTTCGTAAATTTTAGATAAATAATCATAAAAATTGACGTGGCCTAATAAATTAAAGTGATTATTTATCTCAGATTTAAGTTTATAAATATATAAAAATAGATATTTATCTAAAATTTACGAAACGTGATTATTCAAACCGTAAAAGTGACTCTTTTTAATTAATAGACCTTATATACATTGAATTCTTATATTGAGTTTCAGGTTCATTTTATATTATTATTTGTTGAGTAGTTTTGAATGTTTGTCTCCTATCTTGGTCTTGGCTACTTCGAAACCAAAAATAAAATAACATATATATATATATAGGAAGACTTCATAATAATTAAGTCCGATTTTCTTGACTTTGATGAATTGATAACATTCTCTGGAACTCATAAGTCTACTTGATGAAATAGTTTATTGCATCCGAAGTTTGAAGAATCTTTAATATAATAAATAAATAAAAACCAATTCAGAGCATGTGTCATTATTTTGTTAGCTATGTATTTAGGGAGCAAAGTCAGCTGATTATTGGTGTTATGTAATGTAGGAGACTCGAGAGCAGTCAAGAAAGATGGGCAAGCATGGAGAGAAGAAAAAAGAGGTCACAAAACCTCCAAAGAAGGATAAAAAAGAGGATGTGAAAGTAAAGCTACCAAAGCTAGATGTTGCTGATCAAGTGCGAGTCTGACACTTAATAATTTACAACATATATAGGATTAGCATTTTATCATCAAATGTTTATATAAGAGTTTCTTTCCCACAAAACCCAGGGAAATGAACATGGTATTTGAATGTCAAGTGTTAAAATGACGTGATCGTCCGAGCTGTTGTTGGAGAAAAAACTCTTCAACGCTCAACCAAAGTTCAGTTCAATATATATTACAAATAATGAAATGATTTCTCGGTGAGGTGTGAGATGTCTCGCTTTCATGATAAAACGACCACTTTTTTTTTCTTTTTTTTTTTTTTGCATCAACATCTATGATAATAAAATTAAAAGCTGTGGGATCATTTTTATCAAGTTACAGTGAAATTGGTTCTTCTACTCGTTCAATCTTGATAAAAAAAAAAATTATTAACATAATTAGGGTTGGTTGTACTATGCTAGTTTTTTTCTCCTAATTTTATCATAATAAAAGATTGATAATAAAACTATGAGTTGTATGAGCAAAACAATATTATAAAGATTCCAACACCACACTGTTCCAACACCAAGAAAAGCACGAAGATCGCGCACACTAACTGTTCGACGAAATTACTAAACAAGCTTTTCCAGTGGTTTTCTTTTTGTTTCTCCTACACAACGTAACTAAAGTGACTAAATCAAAATACGAGAAGCAATAAAAACCTACACGCCAGTGGACCCAAACCCTCCACTGCCTCTGACTGTGGCGTCCAAATCTTCGACCTCAAGAACCTCCGGCGTAACGATCCTCTCGATGATCAGCTGTGCAATCCTGTCGCCTTCTTTCACCTCGAAATCGGTATCGGAAAGGTTGAACAGAATCACTCCCACCGGACCTCTGTAATCGGCGTCGATTACTCCGGCGCCGACGTCAATCGAATGCTTCCAAGCCAGACCAGATCTCGGCGCTGCAACAAACAATCAGAAAACTATCCAGGACAAAATTGAATTTTACAATGATTTTGAAGAGAAAGACCATTACCAACTCGTGCGTAGGTTCCTTCGGGTACCGCGATGCTTAGATCGGTCGGAACCAGCGCTTTTCCTCGAGCCGGAACTTTTGTCTCCACGGCGCTGCAAAAAGGACCAATTCGATTTCTTTTGAGTTAAAGTTCTTAATCATATATCAAAAAGTGACAGTGAATGCGAATCCAAGGGTTTACCTGGACAGATCGTAGCCAGCGGAGAGAGGAGAGCCTCTGGTCGGCAAAACGGCCTTGTCGGAGAGCTTTTTCACCTTGAAAAACGACGATGATCCGTTTTGGTGAAGTTTGGGGATTTTGCTCGCCGGTTCTTCAGCGAATTCGACGCCATTGTTCGTGGTTCCTTCTTGGTGAGCCATTTTAAAGAGACGATTAGCGTGTAATGGGCGAGTTAGATGAACGGAGAATGGAGGGCAATGGAAGGAGCGTACAATTTTATATAGAGAGAGTTCCATTGATGACTAATGTATTTTTGTAATTTCTCAATTAAACTCGCATAAATTGCAGATTTAATTTAAACAAAAAAAAAAAAAAAAAAAAAAAAAAAAAAAAAACATTTCTTAAAGATATAAGTGGAAGCATCGACGTTCTGAAACAGGAAAAACAGAACACCTCCATCAAAAAGAAAAAGATCAGTTTCGGAGTGGAGACACGTTCGAGTCTCTCCGAGATGCTAGGGTTTAGAACGAAACACAAATGGTAATAGAGTGCGAAGGAGTACCTTTGGGGATCTGGTTCGGAGTGGAGACCGAAAGGCTTGGGCTGGACTCGGAGTTAGAGCGAGAGGCCATGGCTGGTCGGCTAGAGAGCTCCGGATGAGAGAGAAGTGAAAACTAGAGTGAGAGAGAGACACACACAAAGCTTTAAACAAATGGACATAATAAATTATAAAAGCCCCCGCTTTCAAATTGAGGATTTTCGCATTTCCCGCGCGGGATCAGCGCGAGTTACCTCTACTCAGGCCCACGGTACAAGACTTATTTCGCAAATGTTTTCAGTTTTCGAGAATGCTGTAAGTACCGCATAGAATTCCGAAATTACCGCACAATTGGTAACAAGACTTAATTTTTCTTTTCTATTTTCCTTGACGAATTTATACAAATATACTCGCAAGATAGTGAAGCTCCAATTTACCACAACAGAGCCAGAGAAAATCGATCAAATCTTCAGCTTAAATCGAAGTCTTCCATTACCGTCCTCATTATCCTCCGTCGAGGAATTTAAATTCATGGTTGGATTTTCCGGGTATTTCTTGTAATTTTGATTACCTTGAGCTTGTTTTTATCTCTTTAATTTAATGGCACTTTTTCCCCAGTTGTGCTAGCGTTTTTCTTCTTTGCTGTAGTCATTTACTGTGATTTTTCGTATTTCAAAATAGAACTTTGCAATTGGCAAAGTAACTTTTAATAATCATATGTACAATACGCAAGCCTAGTTGTGTTAAATTCTTTATGCGTAAACTATTAGGAAATAACATCTCAAGAAAAAAAAAAACATTTGAAAATAAAACAAAAATCATTGTGGGAACTTGTCAACTCTTCTAGCTTGGATGCTTCGTTGTGCATCAATTGTGGTCAAGATCTGCGGTATTGAGAGACCTCCGGAGATTACAATCTCTGCACAACAAGACAGCAATAATAAATAAATTAGCGATGTTCAAAGGAAACACTATGCCGAGTTGTGACGAGGAAAATCATATATACCTATCCCTTCTCGGACCGAAAGATTGGGCCTGAGAATATCCTTGGAGCTGATCAGAAAGATGTCGCCGATGTAAAGGTGATTCGAAGGCACGTAGACGCAACAGAGCTGTTCTTCGCCCGTGCTTTGCTGAAGAATCACCGTGGAAGATGTTATGAACCCGAACGCGTATTCACCGATACGCGGATGCCTTATGATTGCCACTTCCTTGAAGGCATTGGAGTTCTGATCTGCACAATGATTTCCGAAACCGATGTTCAACAGACTAATCAATATGTCAATCAGTGAGGTGTTTCGAGAGATAAACCTGGTGATATTGCTGCGCTGATTTGCTTCGAAGCAGTGTATATATAGCTTACGAATGGCATTTTCTTGATGAACCATTCGCTGAGAGTGAGAACCGAAGTTCCCAACCACGACGACGTGAACAATCCGACGAGGAATATGAAGGTTATGGAGGTCACAAATCCAAGGCCTGCTCAGAAGAATTTAATCAAAAGCCTTTCATCAGAAGAAAAAGAAAAACTGTTGATGTGTTTGTCTCTCCGTGATCAATCAGGTTAGGTTTGTACCGAAAATGTGAATCCCCAAATGATGGTATATGGGAGAGAAGAAACCATCGACGAAATGAATGAATCCCCAAGTCACGTAGAATGTGATTGCCATTGGAAGAAGAATCACACTGCAAAGAAATATCAGATACATATATTTTTTAATTTAATATTACTAGTATTATTAAATTGGACAGAATCGCAAAATAAAGAGATTGTTTGAGAAATTTACCTTCCGGTCATGAATTTCTTCGAAGCCCAGCTCCTAATGACTTTAGAAACTGCCTGCGATGCAGAGAAGAAGATTTTTGCTAATTAAATGATGTGCAGTGAAGCATAGATGGTTTGATGTCTTGATAAAAAGAAGAACGTAGAGGAAATTAAATCGGTTGTAATGGAAAGAGATCGAAGAACAGAAAGAGTACGACGATCAATCAGGTCATAATTTCGCGATTCATTACAGAAGAGGATTCAAAAGAAGAAGAATCCAAAACCTCGTGGCCAGAGTGATGATGAGAATTCGAAGACGACAGAGTACTCGACGGGGCCGAAGGTTTGGAATCTCCAATTGTTCCTCCATTGATTGCAGAGATGGGAATTAGAAGCTCTTGATCGCCGGGATTGTCTCTGTCTCTCTCTCTCGTAGCCATTTCTCTTCTTCTTCTACTGAGACCACGTGAATGAAACTCTAAATATGATCCAACTTTATTTCTTTATTAGCTCTCAAAAAGCTCTTGATTGGAAGTCATTCAACTATAAACGATGTCGTTTTTCTACCAGATATACATTTTATTTTTCGGTACTTTTTCTCCAAGACTTGTGGCTTAACAAGCGCCTATAGTTCTATTCTCATTTTGTTAGTATATAGTATTTATTTATTCATTATTATTTAGTATGTATTTACTTTTTTTTGTCATTTGTGCACGTTTTGGTGGTAGATAACTAGTTATTCTACAGGAAAAAAATGCGAGGCAAAACTAAAGTGTTTGACATGTACGTAACGTCTCAATAATTCAACGTCTGATGCGACAATATAAAACATATTTTTTCTCTTTAGCTTTTGAGCACGAAAACGTGTATGAGACTAAAATAGGCAATAATGTCTTAACAAGACATTTTTTTTTTTTTTTTTGTGCACATGAATGTTTCAAACCAAAGCACCACCACCACCATTACCATTTACCACTTATAATATTGCTTCTACATATAGATATACATATACACGAATTCATGGCAATTTTCCTTCCCCAAACGAACATGTATTAACATATTAACACTTCACTCACAAACCACACCACGTATCCAGTATACAACAAAAAGGCCGGTTCTGTTTTCTCTTTTTTATTCAGGTACTTCCACTGGGGTAAGAACACCCATTGTAGCCTGAAAAGAACATATTCATAAGAAACAAAACATTAAAAATAAATCATTTAAGCTTCAACAATCAATTAGAGAGTGAAGAACTTACTGGGGTTGTTTGAGGAGAGAGTGGCGGTTTGAGAGAAATCGCAGTTCCAAGGATTACGGCCCTCGGTTTGGTAGAGGAGATTCATGGCGTAAGCGGCGTGGGAAGCGATGGTGTTGGGCTCGAAACAGGCTCCACCGGGCTGGATCGGCCCGCAATCGTACCCGTGCCCGCAAACATAGTCCACATTGGCTTGCAACTCCGCCTCCGAAACTCCCGCTTTTGGCACACACCAAATCCCCGTTTTCTGCTTCGGAGACGGGCTCGTCCCGGGGGATTTTTTCGGGGCTTTCTCCGGCGGACCTGTGCTCGGACTCTGACAAACAACCCGATCTCATCACATGACTTACTTACAGGGCACGCCACTAGCTACTAGTCTTTAATATAAAACATGCGACCTTTTCGTAAATTTTTGGACCGACTATAGAAACAAATTTCCTATTTTTACGAGGGCGCTAGTATAAAATTATACAATGCAAAATTAACGAGTATTACCGTTTAGACGTTTAAAAAATGGTAACATGGACGGATTAACAATGGGTACAAAAAAAAAAAATTGATCCCTAGTCTTTGGTTATAAAAATCCATATTTGAATAATAACTCTATTTGATTACAAATATCTTGAGAAGAGTCGCATTATCTTTTTTTTAGTGTGTTTGATTTGGAAAAAATTATTACCCGGGTGCCACTGGAGGATTTTGTGAGGCCGACATCGTAGGTCATTGAGAGGTCAGGCTTGAAAAGGCCGAAAGATCTTTCTGATCCCGGGCCGGGCTTCAAGTCCTCGTCATAGAGCGCAAAGAGATACGTGTCCACGGATTTACCGGGCATCAACGGTGTCCCGACCATGGAGCGGAGGTGAGCTATCAGGTTTCCGTTGAAGGCCTTAGCGTTTTCGATGCTCGGGCCCACCTCGTCCACGTCACCTTTGTACGGCCAACCCGTCTCTGCCACAACTATCTCCACGTCCTTGAAGCCCAGCGAGTTCAGCGCCGAGCGAATCGCATCCACCTATATCACATAACCCAAAAAAATATTATGCAAAAAATTCAAAATTTGAGATAGTAGAGTACTATAGCATAATTACATATAATTTAGATGTATGTCTCATTTGTTTCTATTTGTGTCTCCTTAAAGTGTCTAGCCAATTATCTAAGGACACACACTCAAGCAAACAGATTAAGGCAATTTGAGAGGTCACAAATCTAAATGGTCAAAATTCATTTGTTGGATCTTTGACCTAATTGGAACAAGAAATGGACTCATGTAATCTGTGTGACGTCGTTTTACAAACTAAACGAAAACAAATAAAAATAGAAGACACATATTTAACAGTGGCCTACTTTTCTCCTACAAATAATTGAAGCTAAACGACAAAAAAAAAAAAAAAAAAACGAAAGTAGAAGAAACAAGAGACTCACTCACCTGAGCATCGAACATATTCATGTAGTTGATCTTGGTATTGGCGTCAAACCTCCCAGAGTTTGGCTGAAAGAGGCAAAAAGCTAGGGTTTCAGGCCTCGGATCGTCCCTGTACGCGAAATACGGGTACGGATTGATCGCGAACGGCGAACCAGTTGCGCTGTTGAACTCAAGCATCGCCCGAAGCTCCGCAACAAGCTCCGGATGAAAACTCCCGGCCGACGGAGGCTCCGATTGCCGGAGAACAGCCATGGAATGAACCGTCGAAACCCTAACTTTTCCGCCGCCCAGCCCCGCCGCGTCGAGAGCGCCTTGAACGTTGCGAATCGCCGGAACCATCTGGCTGATCAACGCCTGGTCGCCGGAGGTCATGACCTCGTTTCCGACCGTGACGAGGATGATCTTCGTGGCGGGAAAGAACGGCGCGACGTTGGAATTCACCCAATTTTGAGCGAATTTGGGGTCGCCGGCGAGGGCTGGGATATCGCCGTTGGCGGCGCCGATTACGACGCCGACGTTGGTGTTGGCTAGGGCGCTGAGAATGGCTGGATCGGATCCGTAGAGACGGACTTTCTCGATTGAGGTCGATTTGAGGAGCTTCGCCGTGGAAGATGGCGGTGGGAGATTATCGGCGACTTGGCCGTAGTTTACTCCGATAAATGATTGAGAGTCTGCAAATTAATTAACATACTTTGATTTAGGGCTTTGTTTCTTCTCATAGTGAAGAACAGTGATTAGTGAAAAAAAAACGAAAGTCTTGCGTGATAAGAAACGGTTCGTGCGAACGGTCATTGAGCCAATTTTCTTTTCTCTCGTAGTTTTCTTGGAAACCAATCAGTTATTTTGAAGAACAGTGATTAGTGATGATAAAAAACGAAAGTCTTGCGTGTTAAGAAACGGTTAAACTACATGAAAACACTAAATTATTTAATTAAGAAAAGAATTAAGAGCTTACTGGCGAGATTAAGAGCGAGAAAGAAGGAAAGGAGAAAGATTCTCTCGATCTCCATGATTGATCACTTTGCTCGTAGTTTTCTATCTATGAGTGTGTTCGGTTTGGCTTACTTTAATACAGAACGAGATCGAGAAATATAGATGGTAAGAAAATACGAGTGAGGGGTAAAATGGTAAAGTCAGCTTCGGTGAAGAGGTAACAAATTCCACCGCTTTTTTTTTTTTTTTGTGTGAATGGAAACCTGAATGTGCAAGTTTCAGCGTTGATTCGACGCGTGGTGTTTCTTTCATCTTTTGAGGTAAAGAGAGACGAATTTGCTGGTTCGTGTGAAATTATTAGTGATGATTGAGTTACTTTAGGAAAGGGACTTTATAAATAATTGGAGGGAGAGGAAGTTGATAAAGTCTGATTTTCTTCTCAGATAAATTTCAGATTTCAAAATTAGAAAAAATATTAAGAATAAACCCATTAAGTGAAAAATATTCAAAATTAGATCTTTAACTCAATTTTGAACAAAAAAAAACTCCTCAAATTAAATATACATTTTTTTTCTTCTCTTCTCTTCCTTCTCACATCTCTCTTCACCTCTCTCTTTTACACCAAATCCGATCACATCCGACGAACTCCGACCGTTGAGGTTCAATTTCAAATTTTTTTTAACTAGTAGATCTAATTTTAATATTTCTTTCGTTTTTGGAGTATACAAATTGAAATTTTATAGCTTTTCGTTGTGACCGTTAGGAGTCTCTCAGGTCAATAATAGCAATTGATGAGCTGTCAGTTTAGAGGTGTGGTTTTGGCGCGTGATCCAATGGCAGTAGCCCATTAGGCTTCTTACATCTTCCACGTCACTGAATACGATGTCACGTATTCACCAACTCGCTCAGTATTAGGACTCAAGTTTTGGTTTTTCTCAGTTATTCGACAAATGGCAAATGACTCTCACTTTTGTAAGTGTTAGAATTATTGTTGTGAATCCACATCACGCAAATTAGTTGAGTTATAAGTAAGGCTCATCCAATTATTTGGTTGAAGGTTAGTTGTTTTTTGTTTGACTAATATATATAATCTGATTTCAGTTAGGTTATAATACTGAATGGATGATTAATTCGTAAAAAAAAAAAAAAAAATGTGTCTATATCTATAATTTTTCGTTGAAAGTTTTTTTTTTTTTTTAACATAACTACATTACATAAACTCAAAATTTCATAAACAGAAACACAAAAAATGGAGACAAAGATAGAATTACATAACAAATTCGGAGCCTTCTAAAAAGAACTAATTTGTAGAGTATAATTCTACCATTGTCTCACTAAAGACAGATAACGAGGACAAATTAAAGTAGACCCTTTCATTAATCTTTTCGGTTTTATTTTTACAAATAAAAGAACAAGTTTTACTTACCAACTAAGAAACACACTATTCCTTATTCCTTAACGTTGTTGGAGAACATGAGAACATTTACATATAGCCCCACTATACAGCATAATTAGTCAATATAGAAAGAAAGCAAAGCATTTCTGATTATAAAAAGCTTCGCGTGTAATGCTAGAATATTTTATTGCTTTTAGAAACAGTGGCAAGCTTTAAGATTGTAGGCATGTAGCTGATTAATTGATTCACAAGCAATTCTTCAAAGTAACAATTGAAAATGACGGTTTCACACTTTTTAATTAAGCGTTCTACCTTTATCTACCAACTTATTAAGCCATGCACTAATACTCTTACTAGTGACCGTTTAAGTAATAATAATCTTTGGTCTAAAGCAAATGCTAGTGTCTCCTCTATACTGATTTTCTATATTCAAGTGAATATCTTTGAGGTTGAATAAAATATTATCATCATTATCTAAAGGTTCTTAATATGAACTAGAAAAAGCCATTAAGTTGATGCAAAAAACTGGAGAATAATTCTATCTTTGTGCTCACTGCAAAGGGGATACTTTTAGGCCAACAAGCCTCAAGGAAACTTGGAGCTTCACAAAACACTGAACTAATATTATATCAGAAAATTGGAAAAATAGTCCATTTAAACATTTAAGTAAATAACTACTAAATAATCAACGTTTAATAAAATTTAAGTAAATAACTACTTTTAAACGTAAATTTTAGATAAACAGCCAAATTTAGTATATGAAAGTGGTTATTTACTTAAAATTTACGTCTGAAAATGACTATTTACTTAAGATTTACCAAATGTGACTATTTAGCGATGTCAAACGTTTAAATTAGCTATTTTCTTAATTGACCCAATATTATATGTATCACTTTACATTGTCATTGTGCATCTTTGGATAGCTCTTTTATAAAAATAAAAAAATAAAAATAAAAAATTATATGTATATATTTCATAGTAAGTTGTAACACAATTAGCGCCAAAACCGGTTATTTCACATCGAGGTAGTGAATCACTAGATTGCTTGCCAATGTTGTTTTAATATTAACGTACTCAATAATTACACCCTGGAAGTAAAGGTGGCCATATGAGATCAAGCGAGATCTCGTTTTCCGTATTATTGATACCATATGAGAAATGGAAAAAAAAAACGTATTTTGAAATATGGTACCGGGACTTTTGTCCCAGAACATCATCCGGGAAATGGGACGGAACTGAGATCTCCGTTTAACACCATTTAGTATCATATTTTTAAAATAGTATTTTTTTAATTGAAAATATATGAATTTTTATTTATTTTAAATTGCATCCATGATTAAAATAAAATGAAAAAAATAAATATGGGAAATATGAGAATGTCGGAACCGCAAAATATGGTATCGGGAATTCCCGGTATCGTAAAAAATGGTTTCGAGATTTTCCGATACCATTTTTTACGGTTTCGGGAGTCCCATTTCCCGTAAAATATGAGACGGGATCAAGGGATCTCATTTCCCGGGTTTCATATGACCAGCTTTACTTGGAAGTCAATTATCAAAGTGAAACCTCAAATTCTGACTGTTGTTCTCTTTTATTTTCTTGAGGAGATGAATATTGATTACTTACCACTAATTCTCTTGAAAGCTTTCATAGTATATCCAAATTCAAGTATGACACGCTTCTATAACTTTCTTTATCAAAGTAGGACTTTTATAAAGCATTACACGTACTACTTTGACGTACGTGTGTATAATCTAGTTTTTTTTTTTTTTAATATTATCCAAATTCACTACAATTTTTTTTTTCCTTTCAATTCTCGTACTACAAACACCCAACAAAATCAATTTTCCCATTTTCCTTTTCACTATATTAAAAAAAAAAACCACCCTCATGAACCCATTCATTCATATTTCATAATGCATAAGAAGAGAAAATATCAACGGCTATTTCGTCTAGAAGGCGATTGAGGAGGAACTTCTCAAACTCCCTCACAACCTCGTCCACCTCAGCAAACGCGAAAACGCGATCGTTCCAACCCAAGTCCCACATGCAATTCACGTCAGCTTCTCTCCCGTACACGTCACTCTCCAATATTCCCGCCAAATTATACTCATCCTTGCAGCGCAAGTCTTTCCCTCGCCGTCCATACACTCTCAACCTCTCGAAATCCTGACTCAATTCCCTCACGAGCCCCTCGAAACTCCTTATCGGCGCACCAACAATGGCGTGATAATTGGGTTGTACGGACAACTCGTGTCTCCGTCCCTTTCGTCTCATCAGCTCGTACCCACAGTCCAGCACGAGGCTTCTTTGTTGACGATCGTTGTTGTCGCTCATATAAATGGTTGATTGATGAAGAGTTGTGATGGGAATATCGAGCGAGAAGAGCGCCTCGGCTGTGTTGAGGAAGAGAGGGCTTTTCGTGAGGGTTTGCTTCACTCTGTTTTCGCTTTCTGTTAGACTTATAAGAGTTGGCTCTCTTGCTTTGGTCTCTTCTTCTTCTTCTTCTTCTTCTTCTTCTTCGCTCGTGGTGGCCGTTATGATGTGGATTAATGTTGTTTCCTTGCGCTTTGTGATTTCTGGTCCGTTAATTGTGATTTCTGAAACACGTAATTGGGAGAGAAGTCTTTTAGCTCGAGTGTTGTACAAAAGTGACTAACAACATCCCGAAAACGACAAATATGCAACCAATCAAGTTGGAGAAAAACAATGCGAGAAAAATCATGAACACAAATAATAATAATGAAAAACACGTAAAAGTTTCATATAATGGAGAAATCGACACGGTTGCCCAATATTTTTGAACGGTGGATACCTTAGATTCCAAGTTCTTTTTTAAATAGATGTCCCTTATTAGTGTAAATTTGTATGTAATTATGAAGGATTTCTTAAGATAAAAGTATGAAAAGGGTATAGAAACCTACTAAGAGGTTATTAATGACATGTTTACTATATGTATGTACGGTATGGTATGTATTTGGCATTTGTGTCGTTCAAATGCTCGAGCACAAAAAAAAAAAACGATAGAAATAAAAAGGGAAACTGAATGTTAAATTGGCGGGAACATAAATATATATCGTACCATCAAGTTCATTTGCAAGATCAACGTCATGCTCTGGATCACCACAAAACGCTTCTTGATTCAGCTGATCATCAAGTATCTTGATTTGGCACTGCATTTACGCGACAAAAAGAAACCTAAATTTAATTAAAAATATCTTAGACCTAGCTGTAATTTGTGGCTCAACTAACAACAGTAAACGAAACTTACAAAGTCAACACTGAGAGCTAGAGTTTCATCTTCTTCAGGGGTCGTAATGTGAGCACATGTTTCCTCAGCTTTTCTGATAAGCAATTGATCTTGTAAATGTGCTTCTTCTTCTATTCGATCGGCTTTGGCTTCGTCTTCGCGTATATGTTTTTCGATTTTAGCTGGTTTCACTTCCCTGAGAACAGAGCTCCGTTGACTTGTTGACCTTGTCACGCAATTTAATACTGAACCGTTTCGCTTGTTCTGCGTTTTTGTTGCTCTCGATTTCTCTGCTCGGACAACTTTCTCATCAGGAAGCCGAGCCCTCGGTCTTCTTTGCTCCGGATCTAGTTTTCGAGGTGAAAAACTCCGATGATTAGCGATCTTCGATTCAGCTGAATTACATCTATCCCTGACCAATACCTCTTTAAATTTGTTGTGATCAACGCTTGGATGTACTTGAGTCGAGTTTCCACTTTTTCCTACAATCTTCTTGTTCGACTTTTTTTCCGGCGAGATCTTCGTGTTCATTTCGTTAGCTTTATGCTTTTTACTCTGATTCCTGATCTCGTCTAATTTTAACAATACCGGCCTTTTCATTTCCATATGATCGTTGCTAAGTGACTTTCTGGTTTGGTTTCTTGAGGATTGTTTCTCAGGCTCTCTCTTCTGTGGCAAAAAGTGCGAAGAAGCTTCCAAGTTCTTCTTGACAATCTCTTGATGTTTATCTTTCTTCACCACAGTCTTCTTTGGTCTTAAATCTTCCTCGATTCTGACATGACTAACAAGCGAATTTCTTTCTCTCGCGACTGCGAAAGGAGTGTTGACCAAAAAATCGTTGACTTTCACATGCTCAACGATTTCTCGCGTGGTTTGCGGAGACAACGAAGCTCCTCCTTCTGGAAGGTTCTCGAGCCCCATGAGCTTCGCGATGACGTTCGGAATCCTCGCCTTTTCTTGCGAATTCTGAGAGATTGGAATCTGATTGAGACTCGCTCTTCCGATATCTTTCTCGTCAAACGGAAATCTACGGCGATCCAAATTCCATTCCTCGGCTACTTTGCCGTCATCCTGATCGTCGTCATCTATAATCTCGATCCGATTTCGATTCTTCCTCTGCGGCTCGGCGATTCGCATCTTCAACGAATTTTCCAAATCGATTGCTCCTTTGAGCAATTCCTTTCCGATCTTGATCGATTCTTTCTTATCCAGGTTGCCTCGGAGGATTCGGTTCATCCTCTGAACGCCCTTCGATATCTCCTCGATTTGGATCGGAGAAAATTCCGGGAATCGGACGCTTCTTGTCTCATTCTTACCTGGCTCCATAGACTTCGTACCGATTCGCTGCAGCAATTCGAACATCGAGCTCCTCGGAGAAGAGTCGGTCCGGCTGATCTTCCCGGCGTTTTCGAGCGCGAAAGCCAGCGCAGTTGAGAGGTCGCTGATTTGGTGCGAGGCTTGAGATCTTCCATTGTTGTACGGCACAATGTGGTTGTGGTGTTCTGAGTGCGATGATAGTCTTCCAATTCCGTTTGACCCACTGTTCCTAGCAAGTCCAGTTCTTGAACCAATCTGAACATATTTTTATTTATAATTATTATCCTGTTTTTAAAATAATAAAAAATAAAAACCATAACTATTTGCTGTTACTGATTACTTACCCTATCGTTCGTTCTAGAGTCTTTTGAACCTCTGTAGTTTTGCCTTGCGTAAGAATATGGGTCTGTACAATTCACCACACGGTAAATAAATAAAAAAAGACGAAAATAAGTACATACATATTATTATATATATAATTAATTAGATCATAATACTATTGCTAACCGAATGTGACGTTACATGTACGCGATTAAAACATTACACGCAACATATTAAATATCTCTGTCTCCAAATTTAACTATGCAGAAGATTCAAGGGAATAGTCACAGACAGCACATGAAAATGAAATAAGAAAACGAAGACGAACAACGATGATTGATCATGGCTTCATGATTCATCAGTGTTATAATAATAATGAATATGTGTCTATATATGATTAACACATGATTTTAGAGTCATTCCATGCTTGCATTAAAAAATATATATATATAATGGTCTCATGAACCAGTTTTATGAGTTGCTTGACATTGAAGTTATCCATGAACATAAACAAAAGGCCAAATGAAAATAATATATGCTCTGAGACCAGTAATTGGTGTCTATATGATATTGAAGTTTATATTAATTTTGGTTAGCCATGCAAATTACTGACCAGTAATAGGTGACGGATTAGAGCGGTTTGAGCTTTGAGACGAAGAAGCCAAACGCTCTTTTCTCAGCCTGAGATCATCCAACAACTTCTGTGCAAAATCCGATCTCTTTGCCATTTCCAAGTCACTTTCACTCTCAAACCACAAACTCGTATTCCTGGCAAGAATCACACAACTTCACTGTTTGAAGACAAATTGAAGATCTTTACGATATGTTTGTGTTTTTCTCTTACAAATGGAATGAAGAGAGACACAATGGAAAGACAAAATGTTGTTTGGGTGTTTATTTTTCTCTTTTGCTGTTAGAGTGATTCTGTCAGAGTTGGGTGGGGTGAGAAGTCCATTCCTGAGTAATAAATGAAGTAATCTTTTTTATTTTTGTGTGAATTTAATTTGTTAGCTCCTCTAGCTTTCTTCTCTCCTATATCCCTTTTTTTTCCTGACATATCTGAATGTTTTTGCTGACTTTTATTCTAATCCAAGCAATGGCAGAGGTAAATTTCAAATGCCTTCTCTTTCAAGCTTTCATATGCTCCTTCGCTTTCACACTGTATTTTCTCTTATTATGTTATGCCAGATAGATAGTATATGAATTTTCCAGGTTCTTGGACAGGAAGTTAGTGAAAAGTTAATTAATTTATAAATAATATGATTGATATTTACGATGAAAATTTGTCCTTCCGGTTTGGTATTTTTTTTTTTTGTTGTTGTTGGTACTTGGTTGTCAATGAAGAAACGCATCACTTATTATGTAGTCATTCTTTCTATCCATGAGACGTAATTTCTTAGGTGCTCAATAACAATCAAACCACTTTTTAAGGCAAAGATACTAATTGCCTTTGTGGAAAATTTAAAGATAAACAAACTTATTAGAAAAACAAATTTTAGTCTAATCATTTGAAGCATTTTTTTTAATTTAGAAAAATAAATAACGTTTTACACGACTCTTACAAATATTTTTTTTGTATTGCTCATGATGATTCAAACCCATATATCTTCGTTAGAGGATGAAGGAGTTTATCATGGAACTATGACATTAATAGTACTATTTTATATTTCTTTTAATCAAAATCAACTAATTCCATTTCACATATAGTATTAAATTTGTCACAAAATATAAGATTTAGTGATAAGCTTGCGATAAAAAAAAATGAGGTTCTTCTAAAACAAGTTTATAGGATTTTTAAAATACAAAAACTATACAACCAAAACTGATGAAAGGAATTATAAAAATAATTTTTTTTATTAAAAGTAAAGAAATCCTATATTTTGTCACAAAATATTGGATATAGAGATAAGTTTGTGATACGAAAAATGATTTGTAACTAGATTATAAACTACAAAAACTATAAAATCAAATCTTTTTAAAACACAAATTATAAAGGAAGAGTTAAGCATGTGGCTATTTTATAACTTTTTGGTTAATATTTTAAGAAAATTCTAGTGAAGCATAGATATGAGTTGAAATATATTATATTATCCGTATAACTTATCTATAATTTATTTTTAATTGAGCATTCCTATTTAGCTAAACAAAAATTTAGAAAAGAATAAACAAAACCTATATTGACCGAAAAACACTCCAAAAAAAAGTATATAAATCTGACGGTCAATATGAGACGAGCTACTTCAAAAGTATATAAATCTGACGGTCCATGTGAGATGATGAGCTACTTCAAAAGTATATAAATCTGACGGTCCATGTGAGATGATGAGCTACTTCAAAAGTATATAAATCTGACGGACTTGTATTTGAGCAGGATTTGATATGCGTATTCGAGAGTTTTCTTTTGGCGCAGAATTAGCGCTTCTTCGTCCATTCATACACCATATCTATGAAGGTAAATTATTGGCAATTGTGGTCTGATTCGGTGTTCACGAATATTTATTCTTTTCTAATTGCAATCGCTGTCTGTGTTTCTTGGCGTCTCAATCGAGTAATTCACGTCGTTCTTTGTCAATATTGCAACTTTTTACGCGGACGTGAAAAGAAACCCTAGATTTTCGATTCTGCGATTCAAAGGCACATCACCGATATAGCCATGATAATCGAGTCTTGATTATTCGATTTCGCATAACCTTGATGTATATATCCTCTTTCTTTATTCTGGAAAACATGGTTGTTTGACAGTCGTTTTTATAGCAAAGAAGATTCGATTTGCGGAAACGGACTTCGAGATCTCGGCTAATTGATCCACGGTTCGTGTTTTATTATTAGTTATATATAGGAGAAAGAAGAATATATACAGTAATGTATATTCATATAGTAGCTCTGTTAATCATCCGACCTTTGCCATGACGGGTGCGCTTGCATGGCAGGTCAAAATTAAATAAAAAAAAAATATTTTCCGGTGTTTTTGGGAGGAGATGGTACGGGGCTGTGAATTATGCAGTTTTTTTTACCCGGCTCTCCTCTCACTCTGTGTGTTTGTTTGTGTTCTTTATCTCTCTCTCTCTCTCTCCAAGCCAAAAATACGAGCATGGGATGTTTAAGGTAATTTATTGTTTTTTACGATATAAATTGGCTAGTTGGCTAAGTATCAAGGTTCTAGATTTCAATTCCACTGAGCTTAGCATATAGGTTAACAAAAAATTGTGCAGGTCTCTCGTTGCGAATAGCCAGGTTAGGATAAAAAATTGCTAATTCTGAGAAACTAAAATCGAATGGTTTTCCAGCAATTACGCAGTCGGTAGACTCGGTACATCAACCTATTCGTAATAAAGCACTCGAGCACTTGTGATCATCATATTTTCCGGTGTTTTTGGGAGTAGATGGTACTAGATTGGCTAGGCGGCTAAGTATCAAGGTACTAGATTTCAATTCTACTGAGCTTATTCTTAGCATACGGGTTAAAAAAAAAAGTGTGCAGGTTTCTCATTGCGATTAACCAGGTTAGGATAAACAATTGCTAATATGGAAAAACTATAATGAAATAGTTTTCAAGCAATTACCTGCTTGGTCAAAGGTATGTTTGGAACCCGAAAAATCTGAAGGTGAAAAATGTTGTCTTTTTTCTTGTGTTGTTTGGATTGAACCCACAACCTCAACTTTGAATGTGGTGTGAAATAACCAGCTGATATTGTGTTACTAAAATTGGGGATTTCATTTTCCTTGGAAAAATGGGTGGAAAATGAAATTCCAATCAAATTTGCAAATGTGAGGAATTTTGGTTCTAAATTCCATTATTTTACCCTCAAAGTGTCCATAACTTTAAAACACAATGAATAAATTGAGTTTTCATTTCTATCATGAGATTCTGGTTTCAAACAAATGACGGAGTTGGTTATGAGTTTTTTGCTTTATTGTATTCAAAGAATGAAATTCCCAATTACCAGTGACTTTACATTCACAGATGTATCTGCAATTCTGTACTCCTTTCCCATGTAAATTGGTCACTAGTTCATCTGCCTACTTTTGTACTTCCAAGGTTGCATCTGAGAACTGTTGGTTAACTATTAAAGCTTTTTGTCACTATATGTTAGAGTGGAGGAGATATTTCCAATGTAAATAAGTGAGTGCTACTTTCAAGGATTTTAATGTTGTACATCTCGTAAGTCATTTTTGCTCTTCCATACTGCAATGTTCAGATTCGCGTTTCTTTATACTCTGCATGAAGTCACCAAGTTCTATCATGTGTATGAATATGTTGTGTTTGATTCGAGACTTCGTCTAAAGAGGCGGTTTCATATGTGGGACTTAGTTTTTTCGTTTTTTTTTCCGACTTTTGAACCAGTATTTCACGAACTGCAATTATTTTGATTCATTGATATCGGTGTGCCGTAACTCTTCCTTTGAAATTTATCCGAGATACTTTTGGGACAACCTGTATGACTTGTGAGTTATTGTGTAATTAGTGATTATTGAACTTATGAAAATTGAGAACAAATATTATGAAGTGTAGAGGTGTTTCCAACTTTCCAGATTAAGGGCCTCTTATAGAACTTTGAAGGAGATTTTTGTGTTTATTTGTCTGTTTTAGAGTACTTTTCCAAAGAATTAGGATCAGGGCAATTCAAACGGTCTGGAAAAATTGTGCTGGACAGAACCATTTTAGAAAATCTGGAACTTTACTTTGTTTTTATTGGATGTCCTAAAATAGTAAATGAAACAGCTCAAAAGATCAACTTTCATAAGTTCACATGTAATAATTCGAACAGTTGATTATTTTGATTTAACATGAACAGATACTGTTCCAGTCCAATTTAGACACGCTGGCGAAAGTAAGAAGCGAACCCTGCCATTTCAGGACCGGTTCATGAATTGGACTGGACTGGACTGATTATGCTTAAACCATTTAAGAGTGGATTACAGGTTTGCAGTTTGGTAGTCTTTATTCAAGATGTTCGGCTGAGAAAATCTGTACTGGGATCAACTGTCATTCAAATCAATTACATGGTTCTGGGATCAACTATAAGGTATGATCGATCGCTTTGCTTAATGTAAGTCACAGGTCGACTCTAAATCTCATCAAGTTAGTTACTCGATGATGTTCACAATTCTTGGCGAAGATAACGATAGCCTCTGAGACGCGATCTGGGCTTCGACAGTGATAACTCATTCGACCGAACTGTGGCAGGGTCAGGGACCATTTGAGTTAATTTCTCTTCTGTTTTTCACCCTTGCAGATTAACTAACCAACTTGTGTCTTGTCTATAACTTCTGTGTTTTGATCTCAGCAGTCTTTTTTTTTTTCCCCTTCTTCTTCTTATCATCGCCAGAAAGCTTGTGCCTCCTTAATCCTTAAATAACAATGAATAAATAACGAAAGTGAAATGTTACCGTAAGAGCACCTCCAATCACACGGTATAACACCATATATACCGTGGATTGTGCTCCAACCATACGTCAAAAGTAACACCAAATTTAGTGTTTTGTACAGTGGCACGGTATATATGCCGTGCCACTGTATACGCTGTATAAGTTTTTTTTTCAACAAATTAAACTCAAATCTTATATATATATATATATATATATATATATATATATATATATATATATATATATATTAATCTTATAAATAAACACAAAAACTCATAAATTGATTACAAAAATATTAAAACAAAGTTCAATTAAAACATAAAAAATTTTAGTAATGTTATTTTTATTTCTCTTTTTTTTTATTTATCTTAGTTTTTGTTAAATATTGGTAAGTAATAAATAACTTTAATCACTTGATTAAAACATATAAACATTATAATTATTTATTGAAATATTTATTAATAAAGAGATTGTTTTATTTTAATAAAATAATAATGGTGAATAGTATTTATAGTGTGAAATTTGGTGTTGTGGTTGGAGTTGGAAAAAAATTTGGTGCTAAATCAACACAAAAGTTGTGTTGAATTAACACCAAATATGGTGCATGGGTTGGAGTTGCCCTAAGTACACATTGTTGCAAAAAAGACTCCTTCATGATCTTACCTAAATAAGATTTCCTTAGAATCTTGTTGGCTTTGGCATATAATTATTCTGGGGACTGATGCAAGTGGATCCATAAGGTGGTTCCGATTCCACCTGGATTCTTATTCATCACTTGTGGTTTATATATTTTTTTATGTTTTTGTCTTATTTCTTATTTCTTCCATTTCTAAAGCTATGCACTTAACGCATAGCAGTTTCAAATGATTTTTTTTTTTTTTGTAAGAAATATTGCTTACAAAGAAGCGGAATATGGACGATGTAGTGGGATGTGGAACGAATGTTGATATCTTCACCTAACCCAGATCCGCTTATTAAATGTGTTGCCTTTTTGTTATAATTAAACTTTGCAAAAAATTAGAAAATAGAAAATGAAAATGTGTGCATTGTGAAAGCATGTCCGATTGAAAATGATTTATACTGACAGATGTGATTGAAATTGAATTACCGATAAAAAAAAATCTCATAGCCAGCAAAGTACAATATCATTTCACACTCACAACAATTAAAAAAAAAAAAATTTGATTCCATGTTCTAACTTTCAATCTCTTTAGTTTATAAGTTACTGCCATGAATAAATTTGTTTATAATGTAGCTTATACAGGCGAATCAATTCATTGTTGAAAACCAATCAAACAAGAAGCCAAAAAAAAAATGATGTATGTGGTCAAAAGAGTTAAATCTCCATTGAATTTGTATCAGTATGTGTATTGATGTTCAGCAATAAATGAAATTGAATTTGTTGTCCTTTCGGAATTTTTACAGTGTACATATAATCACAAACCCTGTATCTCGTGTCTCACTGATACATACAACGTTTGATAACATCTCAAATTTAGATCTAAATCGATATTTTTTTTTTAGTAGAGATCTAAATTGATTGGATACCTATTTTTTATGTTCTTTTGGATACAAACACAATATGCTTTGATTAAATTAAAATATGTATACATATGGTATAAGATATTAGTGAATAGTGATCTATTGAAAATTTAAGTGTACGTGAGGTGTGTGGTTGGGCACTTGGCCTGACACGGTGTACGGTACCTTCAGTTCACCATAGCCGACAGCTTTCTTTATAACTAAAAATTACAAATTATTAATAATAAAAAAATATTAAAAGATTCCACACGACCACAAAGTCTCAACTCTCCCCGCTTTGCCTAAGCGAACCTACCACTCTCTCTCTGTTTCATTATTTTTCAATTAATATAAGTAGCAACATTTTCTATTACGTGGTGGAATATTTTGACACTCTCTTGACTCTGATTAACAATTAAATTCCATTTATTGAGGGGGTTAAAGTCAATTTCCCCTCTTTGGTACGTTTCTTTTCCTTCTACTTTCTTATTTCTCTAGTGTTCTTAATTCCATTTGTATCTGTAAATCTCTACTTTGCTTCCTTTGCCTGCCCAAGGAGAGAAAGGTTTGACTAATATATTCGATTTCTACACTCGTTCATAACTCCACTGTAGATTTTTATTTTATTTTATTTTTTGGATCTCAGGGACCCATATACTACTTTTTAACTTTGTCTTAAATTATTGCTCGAATACTCTTCTTCGTTTCCCTTTATCATCCTAAAAGTGTAAGATATCGGTGATCATTACCCATTATTTTTGGGTCATTAAGAGCAAATACTTGAAAATTTATGTTCATGAAGTTGACTTCCTTTTTTTTCCTTTGTTTCACGAAGTTAGTTGAGCCAATTCTAGTTGTGCAATTTGCGATTTGTATAAAATAGGATCTGCATGACTTTTTTTTACTTTTGGTATAATTTTTCTTTTTACATGTTTAGAGATTGTAATATCGTTTTTGGCGATTAGTGTCATGACAGCTCTGAATATGCACAGACCAAAAGCATATCAGATTATTGGATGGAAATAATTAGTTTGACATCTCTGGTTTTTATTTTTTAAAATATTACTTTTCAGGTGAGCTGCGATTCCCAGGATGACCAGTGTTTTCCGTCGCCGAAATAATCCTCATCAAGATCAAGAAGATGATTCAACAAAGAAACAGATTAAGGCAATGCTTTTTTTTTCGTAATTCGTTGTAGTCTAATTTAAAGGCCAAAGTGACATCTTTCTGATATGGTTTCATTTGTGTCTCATATTCAGATCAATGAGCTCAAAGCTGCGATTGGACCTCTGACCGGACGAAATTCTCTGTACTGTACCAACGAGTGCTTTAAAAGATACTTGGAAGCTCGGAATTGGAACCTCGACAAATCGAAGAAAATGCTCGAAGACACGCTCAAATGGCGATCCAGTTTCAAGCCGGAGGAGATCCGATGGGTAATCTATATTTATATATTTATATTAGATTTTCGCTGGCCGGTTTGTCATTTTTTTATATATATGTTTTTCCGGGGTTATTATTAGGATCAAGTTGCGGCTGAAGGTGAGACGGGAAAGATTTTCCGAGCAAATTTTCATGACCGAAGTGGCAGGAGCGTAATTATTATGAGACCAGCGTATCAGGTATGTGTCTTTTGAACTTGAATAAATATCTCTGCATTGTAGCAATTTATTACTGTTTCATTGATTTAGGAGACTTGACAAAATAAAGGAATTAAAAAAAAAATTGCAGAACACTACAGACTCGGAGAATCAGATACGGCATTTGGTGTACCTGTTGGAGAACGCGGTGCTGAATCTTCCGGAAGGTCAAGAACAAATGGTGTGGTTGATCGACTTCACTGGGTTGACTTTGACCACCAGCGTCTCCATCAAAACCGCCCGTGAAACGGTCAACATTCTGCAGAACCACTATCCCGAGAGGCTCTCTCTCGCTTTTCTCTACAACCCTCCTCGCGTTTTCCAAGCCTTTTGGAAGGTTTTCAATTTTCTGGTTTTTTTTGTTTTTATTTTTCTGCTTCATTTAGCATACAAGATTTCATGGACAGAGACCGGCCTTTGATTGTAGATTGTGAAGTATTTCTTGGACACCAAGACCTTCCACAAAGTGAAGTTCGTGTACCCGAAAAACAAAGAGAGCGTTGAGCTGATGAAGCAGTACTTCGACGAGGAGAATCTTCCGACCGAATTCGGTGGAAAAACGGCGTTGGCTTACGATCACGATGAGTTTTCGAGGCTGATGATTCAAGACGACTTGAAATCAGCCGCGCTTTGGGGTTCTTCCAACGGAAAGCTCAATAATGGCTCTTCTGTTGCTGAGGTGGCTCCGGAACCTGCAAGCTGAGAGCATTGAAAGAGAGAGAGAGAGAGAGAGAGAGAGAGAGAGAGAGAGAGAGAGAGAGAGAGAGAGAGAGCCTTTGGTTTCAGATGATAAACCTTTTTATTATCATCACCTCAGACAATGTTGAATGTAACACCTATATAAACCAGATTGGCTCCGAGTTTTATGAAAACTTTTAAGCTTTACTTATATGTACCAAATAACAATTAGATACCAAAGAAAACTTTAAGCTTTACTAGTATGTATCTATTTATCTCAGCTAATGGAACCAACGGAATAAATAAAAGAATTAATCCAAGAACTTCACACACTCTCCAAAAAGAAGGGATTTTATTTACATGACAATACAACTTATACAGAGATTAGTTATTATGATCCCAAGAAAGAACAGAACAGACTGGAATTATTCCCCCACTCATTCGTATATGTCACACCCTTTTTTCTTCTTCTTCTTCTTCTAAACAAGCACGTCGCATCGCAGAACTAAAACCAAATTACATTCTTCAAACAAAAAAAATTCAGATAGTGAGCTACACAAAGTCAAAATCTGCACTTGTCATCGGTCCTGTTAAGACGAAGTTAGCTGCATTGTAGATAATCCCGAGTGGCAATGAAAGATCTCACAGAAGCCTTCTTTTGAAGTTTCGAGTGGTTGTTTGATAGGTTCTGACCATCAAACCAACGCCTATGCCGATTCCGAGACAGATTCCGAGTCCGATCCCAACTCCGACCCTCACTCCGGCGTTAAACCACGAGAGCTCGCCATCTTCGCCGTCCATGTATTCAGTTCTCCTCCAATACATGTTACTGTATTCCTCCTCGTTCTCCGGTTTGTAGTTTCTGTATTCCACAAGCTGCAAAAAAGAAAGGATATATAGTCCTAGTTAGGAACGGCAATTTCCACCTAGAAGAATGAAACCCAAATGGAAAAGAAAAGAAACGAAAATATAGAATCAAACTGTTCGAGTCGTTTTAAACTAAATAGTGGATCAAGCTCGAGATGAGAACATTGTTAACAGAGGAAAAGAAGAACTAGCTTATTATGCTTAGTGGCAAAAGACGCCATGGAAAGATCTCGTTTTACTGATTTTGGAACCTCCCAACTCACCCAACCTAAATTTGCTTTTTAAACCTTTGCAGTAATAATTTATGCAAAGAGTTTAACTGAAAGAAATGTAGATATATCGGCAACCAACTTTATAAATAGTAATTTGATACCAAGAAATTATCTCGATTTCTATGCCTCAGTTTTAAACTTCTGATATTAAGGAGTCCTAAATTAAAAGCCTACACACAAAGGCACCAATATGGGACGAGCCTGTGTTTATCAGCTCCGCTTCGAAATTTTTCTATCAGCAAGTCAAAGAGACTAGGCAGACAGTCCACAATAAACACCATTATTTTTTGTTTGGTTAACAAAGTTAGACGAGTTAAAAGGAGAGAGTTAGTATGAGAAAAATCAAGATTGCCACAAGCTGGCAATTTTTTTTTTTTTTTTTTTTTGACAAGCTGACAAAGAGTTGCTGAAGTGTTATGAAACCAGAGAGGCAATTATTTGAGTCCCAGAAATATTAATGTCATGAAAAGGAGATGTAGAATATGGGCCCACATGACATCGGTGAGCCCACGCCAAGTTTGTCCCTGGCGAAACAAAAAGGCTGTTGAAAAGAACACAACTCGGAATCAGACCAAAAAAAAAAAGGCAAATGAGTACAATCCCATGACTTGAGAACCGTGCCTGCCCATACTCTCTCTGCTCTCCATAACACACTTAGGATAAGATTCTTTTTGGGAATCCTCGACCAAGACAAACTTAGTAAATTATGGAACTTTTTGCAGCATGAAACATGTTCATAGATAGGAAGCAGCGAGGCAGCTCAACAAAATGGGTTATCCATGAATTAACTCAAACATCAATAGACCCGTAACAAACAAACGCAATAACAAGATGATGATCACTAATCAAGTATGAGTTTCTCTTAGGGACAATGTTTACCTGCAAATCGTGCTCCGGAGACGCGTCTTTTTGGGCCTCGCCCGTGTCGTTCTCGGGAATCGCGTCCAACATTCCCTTCCTGATATGCTTCTTGCGGAGACAGAGCTGCAGGGTTTTGGTCAGAATGAGCGGCGTCCCAGAGAAGCAACCGGCGAGATAGACCTCGATCGTCGGGGCCGGCGATTCGGCGGCGGCGCCGTTGAGCTGCTTTCCCTTCAAGAACCCGGCGGCCGGCGTGATCTCCGACTCGCAGTTCATGCTCCACCTCTTTGCGCTGTTCTTCATATCCGCGGTGAAACCGTTGGTGTTGGACATCTCGAGGACCCCCGAGAGGATGAGATCTTCCTTGTCGAACACCTGGAATTTCAAGCTCCCCGTTAACCTTATGCTGTCCGTCCCCACGAACGTGGCTTCCTCCGATTTCTTGTCCGCTCGGTCCCTCCTGAGGAGCGACGAGACACCGTCGGAGTAAATGCTCGTTCGAGATCCGTTGAGCTCCAAAATGGTGTCGGGGCTTAAGGGGACGTGGTTGAGAGTTAGGAACTCGGGGGTCGAATCGTCGACCTTGAAATTACTCACCCTCACGTAGAAAACCCTCAGCTCAAACCATGGCGGTGATAGTTTAGCACAGGGCTGGTATGTTGGAGAGTATCTGATGACCTGGTGGCCATTATCGGCGACTTGGCCGTTGCAGTGAGTTTCACAGGGACCTTCCATGGATTTTTTTTTTTAAGGAAAGCTCAATTCCTCGCTGAAATCTCCTTGATATCAGCTAGATGATAAAACCTTGAAGAAACTTGATGATTGAACTCGAATTGGTACGGAAAAACCTGCTTCAAATCAACCATAAACATTGAACGAGAGATCAGCCGTTTGAACGTGTGATTTCGAATTGATAAACATGTAGATGAAACAATAACATAACAGAATTAGTAATCAAGCCCTAGTCTCGAGGAGAAGATTTTCTTTTACCAAAATACGAAACGGAATAACGAACTGAAGTGAACATAAATCAAAGTCATACAAGAAAGTATTTGCAGAGTGTTGAGTTGAAAATCAACTCCAAGTGAAAGATAAAAAATAAAAATAAAAATAAAAATCTGATGATCCGAAATGAACCTGAAAAAAAATTCAACTTCGAAGTTTCCCCAAATTCCGTCTCAAAGACCAAACGATCAAAGCAATTACATATGAATTTATCATAGCGAAAAATATAAACTATGAAAACCGAATTTCTGCGAAGAAGGAAAAAAAAATACAAACCAGCCTCATCGCAATTCTGAAGCTCAATCGACGAACGAAATCGGATATCCAAACCTCATTTTTGTCTGAGATCGCAAACAAAAACCCTCCCAAAATAGAAAAACGAATTTATAACTCTCTTGAAAATATCTCACAATAAAAAAATTCTAAAAGAAAAAATAAATAATTAACGGTACAGACGTCTCTACGAAACAGCCAAAATAAAGCCACGTCACGGAAAATTCCAAAACTATCAGAACAGCTATTTATATAAAAAAAAACATATAAATCAACACACTAATTTTTGGTACCGCAAATATTAGAGATGTATAATTATAAATAGCACTAAGATACAAAACACGAAATTCAATAGCAATGAGATCTTCCATCCACAAACACGAAATGTTTTGTGACCATTTTTTTTTTCTTTTTCAATGCCCAAAATTGAAATCCTTGGAGCAAGTGAGCTCTCTTATCACTTTCAAGCTTTCGGGGTCTGGGCTTTAATTATAAACCAGAATATGTATATATTTTTTCTCAACCTCTTAACCATATAAATGTTTTTTTTTTAAATAGAGGTTGGGGTGACCTGAGAGATTAAATAGCAAAAGGGATCGATAATGATTTATTTATTATTTTTTTAAAGGATGACTAGTATATATAATATAGAATGAAGAAAGAAATGGGCTTTGCTTGGAATTTATATGATCTTATCCAATTGAAGAAGGAAAATAATTTGCATTCACGATCACGAGACTTGTGTCCCTGAAAGTGATGGGCGTCAATTATTAATTAATAATTATAATTTATATTTTTTTAAATTGGTTATTATTTATAATTCGGTATGTATTATTGACAAACGCTTTGTTCAAAATACCAATACGGTGTATCATGAAAAACCAATAATAAGTCGGCTGTGAATAATCGCGTGACGTAAAAATGTTATTGGGAAACCAGACACCATGGGTTAATTGGCAGAATTACATTTTAAAGCCCGTAAATATATAAAATTGGGTTGGGCTTAATTTTTTTGCTCCTTGGGCATTTAGAGGTCACAATATGGGCTAATATGTGAGTTACCTCGTTTTCAAAACTATTTCTTATACTATCTCAATTCTCATTCTAATTCTAAAACTACATCACTTTTCTATATGAAAATGGCTTAACTTCATTCTTTTGCCTTTGACTAAAAAAACATGCTCATTTTAAGGTAGTTACATAATTTTCTTAAAAACCATTGAGAGAAATCTTCAACGGAAAAAATGACAGGAATTTCGGCTTTGAAGATCGGAACTAAAAAACGATTAATTTTCAAATTTAAAAAAATTTATTTTTCTGATATTCTTGCGATTTCCCTTTTTATATTTATTGAAATTTGTATACATTTTGACACCCTGCTCATAAGCACTAAGTTTTCAATCTTTTAAGAAATACAATAAATATAACTTTTACAAAAATTAAATAATCATTTGAAGAATTGAACTCTGTAAGTTTCAATAATGGAATTAATTTTAAAAAATATATAAATAAAAAGTAATTAGATATTTAAAAAGGTAAAATATAAATAAAAAGTGTTTAAAAAGGTGTCAAAATTTATATTTTTTTATAAGAACTGTAATAAAAATACAAGGGTAAAACATGAAATGTACGGCATCTCAAAATTAAATTGAATAATACGATATTTCTGAAACTAAACTTAAAAAGTTGGAATTAGATGTAATTTCGTCTGTTGTATATGATTTTCCTGCTATGGATCTAATGTATCTATTATGGTCCAAATCAATGTTTGACTGAATTACTTTTATTTTATTATTTTTAATAAAATTATTTATATATAATCTAAATGATCAGAAATATGCATACTCATCGAACGTCAAAACTCCTTTTTACATACAAATTCCTTTTTGACAAGTTTTTTATATTTCATGCTAGTGTCTGTGTCTAGTATAGTATAGGATAGCTCTAGCTTATATAATATTCACGCACGTGCTACGCCATTGTGCCAACTTGTAAATTTTATTTTAAATCCGCTCTTGCTTTTCATATATAAAGCTATAATTTCTTTAGAGGTACAATAATTGGATTTTCTAGTGCTCTGTCATACCTCCTCAGCTACTACTTATAAAAAAAAAGTACCTGGTCGAACGTAGTAAATAGTAATTCTAGTTTTACTACGAGTCTATATGACCACTATGAATGTATGATTAGAGGTGAGTCATATAAACGTAATCCATTTCCTTCAATAAAATGACGTCCAAAAAAGACCTAGAAGGATTACCAAAGCTACAAACGTTGATATCCAGTTGTCTATATAATCTCAGGGGGTTACTTAAAACTTTGTTTAAGTGCGAAGTAGAATGACCATCATAAGCAATTTAAGCTAACTCAATCTTGTGTATTCTTCGATTTCGACAATGAAGTTGGCATTGTTCTTTTATAAAAAATAAATAAATAAATAAACAAATGTGTCAGATGATTTACAGTAATTGTACGGTTACTAAATTAGAATTCTATTTGAGGAGGTAAAATAATTTATTTAGATGGTTTATATTGATAAAAGAATATAAACTTAAATTATATAATTTATGAAATATTACAAATAAATTATTTTGAAAAAAAAAAAGCAAAGCATATTAGTGTTTAGTAAAAGGTTCGCCGTACCGTTACCGTTACCGTACCGGGACCCCAATTTTAGAGGGATACCGCTTGCCGAAGAGGAACCCGAGGGGGATTCAGGAAAAAAAAAAAGGAAACCGATACCGGTAAGAACCCGTTTACCGGAGAGGAACCCGGCAAAAAATGTAGGAACCCGAGGGGGATTCAGACAAATATTTTACAATAATAAAAATAGTTTTCATACTTCATACTTCAAACAAAGGTTCATACCAAACATAAACTGAGTTCTTAAACAAAAAATACCATAAGTAGAGTATAAAATTATTACAACACGTACGATAAAACACACTAATTATAAGTGGAGTGTCTCGGGGATTGAAATCTGCGTCGCCTAGATCTGCGACGTGGAGTGTCTTGAGTGTCTCGTCACTCGTGAATGAAGAATCGATCGACAGCTTCGGCCAACCTCTTGATCCCGGAGTGCGATCTTCTTGGATCAGATGACCCCGAAGATTCACCGGGACCTTCGTCTATTTCTTCGTCAGAGTCCCCTAGACTTTTGTGAAGGTCTGCTCGCATCGACTCACACAAACTCTCACGTTCCTTCTTCTTTTGAGAGCGTACGTAGAGTAACTTCTGCATTTCCTCATGTACTTCATGAGGAACCTGGTCGCACGTCTTCACACTTTTTGTCTTCTCTATGTTCGCCAAGTGATTTTTCACACGAGTGATTCCACCACCGCTAATGATGTACCCGCAAAATTTGCATTTGCTTGCATTCGGTCGTCCTTCGACGGGCTCGCAATACTTGTATGCCGGGTCGGACGCCATACTTCATAATCATAATCATTTCAATTCCACGTATTCACAAATCACCATAACAATCATCAAATTAATTCCAATTCAATATAACCATCACAACAATTATCAAATTCATTTTAATCAACACTTCAAGTAATTCAACTTAATCATAACAAGAATCATCAATTCGTAATCTAATGAAGATTAATTCAACATTTCAAGACCATCATCATTACAATAATCAAATAATCTCGAAATTAATTAAAATTCTACAATATCATCACAATAATCATCAATTCATATCACCAAAATCAACATAACCATACCAATAATCATCAAATTATATGTAATCAACATTTTAATTCAACTTCATCATGACAATAATCAACTAATCTCGAAATTAATTAAAAGTCAACAATATCATCACAATAATCATCAATTCATAAGAAAAAATTGAAAAAAAAACCTAAAAAATAAAAAGCTCGGATGATACCTCTCGGGTTCCCCGGGATTTGGACAAAATCGGCGGCGACTGGGCGGAATCCGGCGGGACGCAGACCGGAAGTGAAGGGATTCGCGGGATTTGGCCGGGATTTGGCCAAACGACGACGAGAAGCAACGGGATCCGGTCGGGAGGTTTTGCGAAAATTTCTTCCTCGGGATAGTAGGGTTTCCCGGAATGAGGACCAACTCTTTTAAACAAAAAACGGGACCCGGTCCAGGGGATCCGGTCCAGTCCGACCGGGATTCGACCGGATTTGGTTCACGGGACCGGTTTTTGCAACTCTCGTCCCGGTCCCCTCCGGTTCAAGGGATCCCGGCCGGAACCCAACCGGAACCCCCGGGATGTCGAACCTTGAGTAAAACTAGTAAAATTAAAGATATATTTATATGTTGTAAGAGAAATTAGAAGAATTAAGTCACTTAAAACTTCAAAATTTAAAAATATTCAACTTTTCAAAAATCTTTATAAAAGAAACAATTTTTATTTCTTAAAAAAAATCATATATATTAGAGATTTGTAACTAATTAGGCTACTTTAAACATGTGATTTTGGATCTAACCTATATTTGATAATTTTTAGGGATATAATCAAATGGTTTATGTGGCAATAATTAAGGTCTGATTTGCCCTTGTTTATTAACAAATTCGTCACTTTCTATCTCATATATTTTTTTCAAATAATTTTTTTTGCATCAAAACTTCAAAAATTCGTATTTTTCTCACACGAATTCGAAATTGAGTGATTTCAGATCCTACAAATTCGCGACGTCGAGATCTTCAAAAATAGACCCATTGTGTTTGATGAAAAATTATGTTTAATGCATCATATTTAAGTTTCCATTTATTTTTTTGATAATTTCAAAAAAATTCAGTTATTTCCATATTTAAGATAGTAACGTGATTTTTCTACATCTATGGTATTAAACATGATTTTTCATCAAACACAATGGATCTATTTTTGAAGATCTCGGCGTCACGAATCCGTGTGATTTGGAATCACTCAATTTCAAGTTCATATGAGATAGATATGGTTTTTTGAAGTTTTTATGTAAAAAAAAAAAAGTGTAGAAAAAAGTAAGAGAGAGAAAATGACGAATTTATTAATAAATAAGGTCAAATCAGACCTTAATTATTGACACATAAACCTGTTGTTTATTTTCATAAAAGTTACGAAACGTAGATTAAAAACAAATTTTATAATTTTATTTTGACTATTTTGTTACACTGTCTTATATATTATTATAATTTATTTATTTTTCGTACTCAGAGTAAATATTAAATAAAACCGAGTCACACTTAAACAGTTTTCACATTTTTTTTTCTTAAGGTCTTCACTCTTCACATATTATTGCGTAATTTATTTCCTTTTTCAGAAATCCCAAGTTCATACGAAACCCAAACCCAAAGGCGAAGCCTGAGAAGCGTAAACCGCGGTCAAACCTATTATCATCACTCCCACTTGTCTGTCTTCAACAATTAAATATATTATAATTAAATATTTCTTTTATTCTTATTATTTGGGGTTTTCTGTATTGGTCAAGTTTTATTAAGAAGAAGATGTACACATGTGGCTACTAGTCAAAGATTTCGTGCTGTAAAAAAAATATATTGATCCATATATCGGGTATTATCGTTATTATTATTGCCTTTGTTCTACGAGCGGGGAATAAAAATCAAGATATAAATATTATGGGAAAGAAACCACAGAAGACGAAGGAGCTTTCAGTAGCGATAGCAGAATCTTCATCATCAACGACACAAAATATCGGCGAATCTCAAAAACGACAACAAGAAGAGGAAGCTCAAGCCCAGACCCCGAGGAAGCGAGGTAGGCCTAGAAAGATTATGAAAGTTGATTCGTTTGTCGGAGATATCGTCGTTGCTCAGATTAGTCAAGTGGAGAAAGGGAAAACCATAAAAGAAGTAGAAGAAGAAGAAGAAAAGGGACAAAAGCGAGAAGAGATAGAAGAAGAATCGTCAAAGGCTGTGAAAGAGTTGGAGCAAATTAGAGGAAGAAGATTAAGCAGGAGAAAAGGGAAACCAAGAAAGAGTTGCTAATTAATCAGAATTAGCAAAAAAAAGTCCTAACTATAATCCCTTTTGTTTTGTTTTGTTTTTTTTTTGTTTTTTGTTTTTTTTTAATGGCAAATTATTGGTTTTCGTAAGTATGTGTAGTAAACAGGCATACCTATGTATTTATGGGGCAAAAAAATTATGTAAATAGTTTTTTTTATATTATTATCGTAGTTATTGTTTGTTGTTCATTACTCGTGTTTTAACTTTTAATTAGCCCGAGAGCGTTCATGTTTTGGGAGTTGGGACTCGTTCGTTGCACTCTATATTTCTCCGCCTAAATAAATAAGAATAATAAGAAGATTAGAAGTGCTATATTAAAAAATAAATAGAATAAAAAGATTGGACAGTGCTAGTGCTTTTAGTCTAGTACTACACGTGAAAAGAAAACGTGGCTTTATTTGACATTAATATTACAAAAAAAAAATATATATATATATATATATAGTCGACGTTCATCATGCGCATTCGGACGGGAGAAACACGGAAAGACGGAATTCCGTGCCTCCATTGCACCTCGTGGGAGTACCGCTTTCCGTGAGCTGGTAGACGGAATTGTTCCTTCCGAACAGGTGACGGATCTTGGCAGAGAACAGACGGAAGTATGGTGCCGATAAAGGTTTTTTTTTTTTTTTTTTAAACTGGACCGTTTGATGTAAATCCAACGGCCCATATCTCCTCTGCCATGAACGATCCTGGTTCAGAGGTTGGAAGCTCGTCCTTCCGATAAGCTCAACCTCGGCTGACGGAAATCCGAGTTCCGTGAGCACGGAAGTACCGTCTTGAGGGCTCGGAAATTTTCCGGCCGTTTTGACTCGGAAAGGTTCGCTGTCGGACACGGTTGTGCCGATACCGTCCGATAGTCAGGATGAGTCGACGTTTGACATTGTTAAATAGTCAACGTTTGATAAATTTTAGATAAATAACCATAAATAATTACGTGTTATAATATATACAAGTGATTATTTATCTAAAATTTACGTATGTAAATACATGAAATGGTTATTTACCTAAGATTTATCAAATATTGACTATTTAGTAATATCAAATGTTTAAGTTGGTTATTTTCCTAGTGGACCCTTAATATTAAGTGTTTTTTTATTTTGTTGAATCATATGTATATTATGTGACACAAGTCTTATGTCCTAAATATTGCCGAAATTTCATTTTTAGTTGTTACACACGTTCATAATATATTTTTTCTTTCATTTCATGACATTATTTCAACAAAATTAGGATCTAAATTTCTAACCGGTCGAAATTTGGATTTCGTGATAAAAGTTGTTGCGATATAAGTTGTAAAAATTGATTCTAGTAGGGATTTTTTGTACTATATACTGTAAGAATAGTAGCTCGAAATATTTTTTGTACTTTGTTGTTTACACTCTTAAATTTTTTTATCTTCAATTTCGTACAACATCTTGGTTATGGCGTACTCGACGATGAAGATTTTTTTGGCGGAGACGAACGACTAGCTTCACTTTAGACACGCAACAAAAACACTTTGAAGGAGAGCGAAGAGATAAGTTTTCGCTGGCGCACAATTGAAGCTCTCGGGCTCGCTAGGGTTGAATGGATTGCCTCATATTTGCCGGAGACTAGGCTACTCAGGATGACAACCTCGTCAATGCACGTTCAGATCGACCGATGTTTGTGACGTTTCACGAATGCGGATTTTGATGAGTCCTCATCGATATTGAACTCGAAGCTTTGAATTGAAGAATAGTACACGTTTGCTGTATACAATCAAGTTGAAATCAGTCAATTATTTTATGAATACAATATTTGGTGAAGAACAACCCTTCTGATATACAATAATCAATTTAATGAGTTGGTGTAGTAGTACACAATATATTATGATGGTGCAGTATGAAGTATATTGAGCTATTGTAATATATAGTATACAATAAACGGAATCTTTGGTGTTTGCGCTATGTGAAGATCTAGATTCGATCTCCGGTTCATCGTCGCCAGACATCGTCGTGGAAGCTGGAGATTGTTGCAAAGTTTGAATCTTCTATCATCGAGGAATGTTGAGAAGTTGGAGATCGTGGGTAATGAGTTTAGCATTGGAGAAGGGTATGATCATCCAATAAAAATATGAAAACAAAAATTACGATATATTACAAAATTATCGTTATTTTGAAAATGAAGCGTCCAAAAACTATGAGTCTTACGATTCTCTCGTACAATTTTGCTAACTAGTAATACTATTCTATAAAGAAACCCAATTTCTTCTCATTTTGCAAGGGATTAAATTATTTAGGTGGAGACTGCTTCATTGATTAAAATAGACTCATTTATAACTAGGTCTAAAGACAATTTAAGAATAATTAACTTATACAAACCTTACATGTGTAAGTACTCGATCTAATTTCAAAGTGATAAAAAAGTATGACTAAAGATCCCAATTCCGTAAATAAAAACCATAAATAGCTAAATGCATAATAACACTATTATGTTCATCTTATGTGACATTGTTCAAGAGCTCAAACTTCGACCACAATTGGTGTCCTAAATGTGTAAGAAGGGTCAGACCAGCCCTTTATTTAAACTCACGAGATCTTATTTTTTGAGAGTCGGGCTGGGTCTAAGGAATAGGACATTTTGCCCTGTCAAGGACCAAGCCTTTGACATGCAAGGCTGATGTTTGCGCTCAGACTTGAAAAACGCCTAAAAAACCCAAACCAAAATATTTAAATAAATATCTTTAATTAATAAAAAGCACTTTTAACTAGACCAACAAATGTTGTAATTAAATGGAATACAAATTTTCATAGAAAATTCAGTTATATTCCAAAATTCATATACTTTTTAGTTTATAATCGTACACGAATTTCTAAAACGCATATAATTGATTTTTTTTTTAAGTTTATACATTGAAAATTAAAAAAATCCGGTTTGGTAGTCATCTCTGTGAAACATCGGGACATGCATGTTAGGAATTAACACACAAATCCGAGCTAAAATAAGAAAACGAAATTAGCAAAGAACGATATAAAGCACACATAGATTTTTAGTGGTTCACTTTCAATGCGAAAGCTGCGTCCACTTTGCCGCTGCAAATTCTCACTAAAACTCAAATCGTGAGAAAATGAGTTTACAACTCTCTCGCACTCAACAAATAACATCGGCGCATATGATATTTATAGGGGAGACATTAGAGCTAACAGACAACTTGAAATTTCCAAAATACCCCCGACTAATAAACCTTACAATAGGTCTTCAGTCGTAAGGTCTTCGTCACCTCGGCGCTGATTAGGCTCCACACCTCTGACAATGATGTATTTAAAAAATAATAGTTAACAACTAATGATGTATTTATTAAAGTTTATTTGTACCATTCTCTTTCTTTACACTCTCAAAATTACTCCCATTTTTTTTTTTTGCATATTTTATAATATATATGTATATAACGGACTATACCACTTGAAACATTAACATTATTATTTTTACCATCGTTTTAAATACAATAACTGAATTTGATGTGAGTAAATTAATATTTTTTAATTTTTATTATTTGTACATGATTAATTAACTACAAAATCCATTTCAAATGTATAGTTGTGTCTATATTAAATATTTTTCTTTCATAATATTAACATCTGTTCTTGTTCATAGTTTGGACTTCACACTATGTTGGTGCAATCCCTCTTGGAGATTGAGATTTATAGTATAATAATATTATGATTTATTTGCGTGAGAGGTTTAAGTTGTCTAGTATTAGGTGTGTATATATGACATTATTAAAAAAAAAAAAAAACTGTTTGATGTGCAATAATTAAAGATGTGTTTAATATCTTGGGGGATGTTTCGAACGATAATCTCACTTTCGTAAAATATAAGTCACTTCCAAGTATTAAATTATTTATAAGTAGTTTATATGTTCAACGGTGTATATCTTGTCCCATACGTGAATTAACACATGCAGGGGCAACACGTGAAGATCGTTTATGCATTGAACGAGTCCAAGTAATAACTAATAATACCCTCTCATATAAATAAAAAAAATCAACTTATATTAATTTGTTTTGATGGAATTAAGTTAGCACTTAGTCGCACAGCGAAATTGAAATGATTTTACAATAATTCACAAATTTGGCGTGGTCTTTGAGTTACGAAGCAGTGAAAAATGGCCTCTGACTAAAAAAAAAAAAAAAAAAGCAGTATAGAGTAGACACAATTTAGTTTATTTTAAACTTTACAGTTTACTTACCAACAACAATTATTGCTGAAAAAATGATACATAAATAGCACTTGTCAGTTTTTTGAAAGTAAAGAATACTAATTAAATATCTTTATTTATCCTCATCGACGGTTAAAAATGGCCATGGCATTTGTCACTTACATGAAGATTTCTATTACCTGAAGATTATCACGTCACCCATAAGCCACACCTTATAAACGTGACGATTTTGTTTTTTCTATCATTCAGAGCTCTCGAACTACAGGGACAAATTTGTTATTTCCCAAAGGCAGAGGGTCTCTTTTCTGAGTATTTTTTTTTATTTTTTTTTATTTCTATTTTTCAATTTCGAAGGAAGACACAGACAATGAGAAATAGAGCTTAGCAGGGAAATCCCTAAATAAGAAGGGAAATCCCAATTCATTTAAGAAGACGCTAAAATTCAGAGTCAGACATCCAAATCCCTAACGTTCCTAATCGCTTCATCTACATCTCCGCCGCCATCGCTGTCCTTCTATTCCACCGGTATAGCTTATAACCTAATTACTGCTATCGGCGATTATTTTACTGTTCTTTGTTATCGACGAACTGGAGGTTTTCCAATCCCACGTTTGCGTTACCTTCCAAAAACTAGTATCGTTATTTGGAATCCGTTTTGGATAATGTTTTGATTAGGGAGGATTTATCTCCATTAGATTTTACACCGACAATAGGCAATTAGAGATTGTTGTTAAGTTGTTTTTCTGTGCTTGTGACACTTTACAATATCATTCTCTGATTTCATTTGTTATGCGTTATACTTTTTGTTGTTGTTGTCGTGGCTAGGTCAGGTTATCTGTTAAAGGAATGCACATTTTGTGTCTCTATATCTTAATAGAGTTTCGACAATGTTAAGGCCATCGTTATAACTTATCTTCTGTAATTCTGTTGCGTCGATGTTTTTTTTTTTCGGAAGCTTAAGATGTGCTTTTTTTACGCTTCTTTTTTTAACGCTTTTTTTTTTTTTTTTTTGTTTTACTCCGTCAAAAGTGGTGCTATCATTTACTTAAAAGATCCCAATCGCAAGGGTTTTCTTTTTCATCTCTTGGCTCTGTCTTTCTCTTTCTCTTTCAATTAAAGCTCTCTAGCCGACCAGCCATGGCCTCTTCGCTCGAACCCCAATCCCACCACAAGCCTCTCTGTTTCTATATCAGTATAGAGTTTCGAGAACTTTAAGGCCATCATCGTAAGGTATTTTAAATGGTTGAGTAGCTTGTGGCCATAGATTTTGTGTTACATCTGTAGGTTTAGTAGTTAATATCCGAGCCCAAAGTTTTTAACAGCAACCTTTGTTTAAGTCTCTAATCGTTATGAAAGAAATGCATGACCAGAATTTGCATCCCTTGTCTGCGCTTGTGTAATTGTTTTGTAATTCGATGGCGTGCCTATTTGATAGTCGTGAAATTTCTTATTGGGTCAACCTGTTGGGCTTTGGCTTAGGTTTTTGCGTGTGTATCACATATCTGTCACGTGACTCTTTCCAGTGACTCGAGTCATGCTCGGATGTTGATGAATCTGATTATTATTCGGATCGTTGATTCATTTCCCTTTCAAACATGGTTGGCTTTCAGTTTTTTCACTTTCTAAGATGTTGCCTTTCTGTCTTTCCTAGATAAATATTCTCAAAGGCTGCTGGATTCTGCTGCACCGTTGAGGGCCTCGTCCAATCTCTTGAGGAAAATATTTTCTTCAGGATTTTGATGTGACATACATGCACAGAAGATAGATATAGACTATGTCTGTTCAGGCTCCTCCTAAACCAAGTGCTTATGATGATTTTGATGAAGATGAAGAAGGGCCAGCTATTTTTAAGAGGACGAGTGCAATTCCGAAGCAAAATCAATCAAATTCAGAGGTAAAGAAACAGCTACCACAAAGACCAGACGGGCATTCGGGGAGGCAGGTCTCTGGTGGATCTTCTAACAATGGTGTTAGCTCCGTTAATCAAAATGCTAAGGTGATTCAATCAAACAAGTCACCACCAGTGAGAACCCCATTAGCCAGCCCTAAAGCTTCAACTTCGTCTATAAAGCCACCGCCGGTGAAATCCCCTTTAGTCAGCCCTAAAGCTTCAACTTCTTCTACAAAGACACCACCGGTGAAATCCCCTTTAGTCAGCCCTAAAGCTTCAAATTCATCTACGACGCCACCACCACAAAAGTCTTCAGCACCAGTTTCAAAAGCATCAGCTTCATCAGATTGGCGGTCAAAATATCTATCAGACAATGGTAAATGTAGCGTCGACAAGAACAAAAAGAGTTTGGTTGGTAATGCTTCTAAATCTGGCAGTCGATCTGATGATTCTGAGGATGATGAACCTTTAAGCTCCAGGGTCAAGGTGAACCCAAACCAGCACACTAAGGTACTTGGAAAACCTGCAACAAACCTGAAGGTCCAACCGCCAAAAAAGAATATTGTTAAAGAGGAAGGCTCGGACGATGAACCATTGTCATCGAGATTTCAGCTTAAGTCTAATGCTGGACCGTCGGGTAGTAAACACAGCGTTTTTGAGGACAAGAAGCCTTTGTCTATAAGTAATAAGCAGAATGGTTCCATCAAGGCGGATGAGAGAAAACCATTGAATACTAGTGCCAAGAGACCTCTAGATAAGCAAATATCTGATGGCTCTTCAATTAAAAAGCAAAAGATTTCTGATTCGTTGTCTGCGGGAAAAAGTACGCAGGTTAAAGTCAAAGCTGAAATCAAGGATGAATCAGACGATGACAATGTTCCTATTTCGCAGAGAATCAAGAAGTCACCCACACCAAATTCGAAATCACCAATCGCGAAGGCAAAAGTGACAAAAAATGTCACCTCGGTAAAGACTACGACGAAGTTTAAGAAAACAGACAAAAATTCAAAATATTCCAAGTCAACAAAAGTTTCTCCTAGCTCTGGGGATGGGCAGAAGAAATGGACCACTTTGGTTCACAATGGTGTTATATTTCCACCAGAATACAGTCCTCATGGTGTAAAGATGCTCTACAATGGAAAGCAAGTTGACTTGACTCCTGCACAAGAAGAGGTCTCTCTCTCTCTCTCTCATTACCTTGTTTCTGTTTGTTATTAAACTTGTTTCTGTACCTACGTGTACAGGTTGCAACAATGTTTGCAGTAATGCAAGATTCAGAGTATGTGCAAAGAAAAACGTTTAGAGATAATTTCTGGAATGACTGGCGCAAATTACTTGGTAGAAATCATGTGATTCAGAAATTGGATGCATGCGATTTTACCCCCATATACGATTGGTATCAAACTGAAAAGGAAAAGAAAAAGCTGATGAGCTCAGAAGTAAGCTGGATTCTTTCTTTATTTCTTTGTGTTTAATGCTGTAAGAAGCCAACTTAGTTGGTTCAAGAATACAATTCAAGAATTGGTCGCTCTAGACATCTCTACCTAGGTCAGCAAAGTAACCGTTGTCCAAAAAAAAAAAAACGAAGCTTTGTAGCTATTTATTCTTGTTACATGTTTATTTAAATTTTTTTTTTTTTTTTTTGTAGTTAATTTTATTTTATCATGGTAGTTATGGCACTTTTATCTTGTTGATTTACGTCTGTTCTCTGGAAAACACCCTGTACTGTGACATGATTTTTGAAGAATTGGTTGCCACTTTATTTCTTTTCAATTATTTAGCACCTAGGTCATATTTTTCTCTATTTTTCTCTTCCAGTTATATTGATGCTTGGTTACTTCGGTGCAGGAGAAGAAGGCCGCAAGGGAAGAGAAGTTAAAACAAGAAGAGAAGTATATGTGGGCTATTCTTGACGGTGTTAAAGAAAAGGTGAACCTACTGACTTTTTTGGTTTGGGGTAGAGAGGGTCGTGAGTAATGATTTGATTTAAAATGCTGGTCAAATTGCTTATTTTGACCCCTTTCAGTTAAAGGTTACACTTGGAGTACTTCTTTTAGATTTTTCTTATCTCTCATTTGGAATTTCAGGTTGGTAACTTCAGAGTTGAGCCGCCTGGATTGTTCCGTGGTCGTGGAGAGCATCCCAAGGTTTGTTTAGGAATATTCCATTAATTCGATATATTGAAGAAGCTAGTATTGCAGGCCTGTGAGAATGCAATACTTACATCATTATAAGCTTATTGTTTCTTTTGGCATGGTATCAGTCGGGAAAGCTAAAGAGTCGAATTTATCCTAAAGATGTCACGATAAATATAGGAAAGGGCGCTCCAGTTCCAGAATGCCCTATCCCTGGCCAAAGGTTCGGTTTATTCATTTTTTTATCCTTGTGATGAAAACGGAAAGAAAAGCATGGCAGTTTGGCTTGTTTCATCACTGATTATCTTAATTTATGCTGTGAATTTTGGCAGCTGGAAAGAAATAAGGCATGATAACACGGTGACGTGGCTAGCTTTTTGGCTGGATCCAATCAGTAAAAGAGAATTCAAATACGTGTTTCTAGCGGCTAGCAGCTCCTTGAAGGGGCAAAGTGACAAGGAAAAATACGAGAAAGCTAGAAAGCTGAAGGTGTGATCATGGAGGAAGTTTATTTCTAGGTTTCATAGGAGACATCATAGTGGATTGGGATACGCATCAAGTTTTTCTGTTTTAATCTTTTCTTTATTTTGTTTCCGAGCACAGGGCTATATACACAACATTCGAGCTGCATACACAAGAGACTTCAACAGTAGAGATTCCACAAAGCGGCAAATAGCAGTTGCGACATATCTTATTGATAAACTCGCGCTAAGGGCTGGCAATGAGAAGGTTATTTATTTAATTAATTAATGTGAAGAGGAAACATGCAATTTATGTTTGTTTCCTATTGATTGCGTTTGTCTTTTGATATGCTCAACTTTTCTAGTGGAAAAATCAGTTGAAGATCGTTATGGTAAAATGTTTGTCAAAACTGATAATAATAATTTGCCTTTTGAGTGTAGGATGATGATGAAGCAGATACTGTTGGTTGTTGTACATTGAAAGTAGAGAACGTAAAAGCAATTCCACCCAATAAGTTGGAGGTGCGGTGGGTTGCGTTAATGTCATAATCATTCTTGGGTATTTCCTTTTGGTCGTGTAAGCAATACCTAACTAATGTTATTAAAATGCAGTTTAACTTCCTCGGTAAAGATTCAATCAAATATGAAAATACCGTCGAAGTTGAGCTACCTGTTTACAAGGCAATTATACAGTTCCAATCGGGAGGTATTCATCTTTTTATATTCTGTTCTTTTGCTGTGCTCTTCAAGTATAAAGGCAAATGAGTATTGCTATTTATTATTGCTACAGGAAAGAAGGGCACCGATGATCTTTTTGACGACTTGGATACGAGTAAACTGAATGCTCATCTGAAGGAGCTTATGCCTGGACTTACAGCCAAAGTTTTCCGTACCTATAACGCATCTATAACATTGGATGAGATGGTAAGACAATCTGTATCTGCATGTTCTTTGAACTGCTTGGTTCTTTATAATCTTTGACCTCGCACATTGTTTCAAATAGGTTTAGTGCTTCATATATCTTTTTTTTCCCTCTTAACTGCAGTTAAATCGTGAAACCAGAGATGGGACTGTTGAAGAAAAAAAGACTGTTTATAATGCTGCAAATAAGGAGGTGAAAGATCATTTATCCGCTGCTCTGTTAGTACCTCTTGTAATTTTATCACTGAGCTCTTGAGTTTCATTTCAGGTTGCAATCATATGTAACCATCAACGTATGGTCTCAAAATCTCATGAATCACAAATGTTAAAGTTGACAGAAAAACTCCATGAACTTGAGGTGGGTATTGGGTCTTGTCTTGAGTAAGAACTAAATGTGACTTGAAAGGCTGGACTACCCTTGAGGGAGGGAACAAGAAGAATTCATTTTTCCCAAATATATAGTTGAGATTTTGTGTTTTTTATGCACTCTAGTCTCTAGCTAACATTTTTTAGTCAATGGCTTTGTTTTTTGTTGCAGGATCTCGTTAAAGACCTTAAAGTAGACTTGGACAGGGCGAAGAAAGGGAAGCCCCCGTTAAAAGATGCCGATGGAAAGCAAAAGAGGAACTTAAATCCTGAAGCGTAATGTTACTGTTTCTCCTTGGTTGGATCATATGTAATGTCACACAAACTTGTTTCCTCACCGTGAATTTATCTGGCACAGGATTGAGAAAAAGATCGGTCAAACAAACGTGAAGATTGAAAAAATAAAACGTGACATGCACGCCAAAGAGGATATAAAAACTATTGCGTTGGGAACCTCTAAACTAAACTACCTTGACCCGAGAATCACGGTTGCTTGGTGCAAAAGACACGAGGTGCCCATTGAGAAGGTGAGGCTATTTTTTTTTCTTGGGCTTTATCTTACATTATGTAATCCTTGTAATTTGATGTTTCCAATGCTTAGTAAAAAAACGACAGGTGAGCCGAGTTTTTCTACGTTATCAAAATGTGTAGAACTGTAAGTTATGGACATGTTAAGGAAGAAATGATATCTTTCTATCTATGGCCATAACTTCATAAGCTGCTATTATTAGCTTATTTATCTAAACTTGTGCTGTGTTTGTTTCCAGATATTCGCCAAGACTCTCATGTCTAAGTTTTGTTGGGCAATGGATGTAGACCCGGACTTTAGATTCTGATCCTTTGGAACTCTTTCAGACATAGAACAGGAAAAAAAAAAGAAAAAAAAAGGGATTAGAAATATCTTTGTTTTCTTGGTCAGTTATAGATATTCACATTTTTTTCCTATTGAACTTTTCGAGCGGAAAACTAATGTTGTACATCTAATTATGGCAGAGTTGCATCTAATTTTTATTGTAATCTAGTTATGGCAAGGGACTTTCACTCTCTCTCTCTCTCTTTTTTTTTTTTTTTTTTTTTTTTTTTTTTTTTTTGGGTAGGAACGAGGGAAAAATAGGTGAATGAATTAAACATAATACCAGGGAAAGAAAAGGATGGATTTTAAATTTCCAAAATGATGTATTAAGTCAAGTTTCCGAACATGTTCAAACTTCATTAATTTCCTTGAATTATGAAAAGTGGTTAATTTTAACTCTGAACCACCGTCTAGGGTTCAGTTAAGAAGCAGGGAAATTGTAGGGCTGGTCGGCTGGATTAAATTCTAGTAACATAAAAGACACTAAAATGTGTAAGAATGGGCTATATGTATAGGTATTATATGCGTGTGTTAATTCATCGTGAAATTATTCCTCTAATTTTTTTTTAAAACGTGCAACAGTGGCTTGTTTTCTTTTAATTCCCATCTATATTAAGAGAATTATAATCCGGTTGGATTATTTTTCAATCCCTAGTAAGTTGTGAGGGCTATCAATAAAACTTCTATGGCATTTGTTGTTGTGAAAATTCACCTCAAAACAGACTGATCTTCCAGAAGAGACTCGATTACGATTTATCAATGAGCACCAAAATTTCGTTTCGGGATCAAATAATCTTCAAATTATTATATGTAAATGATTAAATAATGATAGAAAAGTTATAAATAATGGCGTTGGAACCTTATATTGTATATATTTTTTGAGCTACAATGATAAAAGCAGATTAAATCGATGAAGAACACAAGGACTAAAGAGAAGAAATAGAGAGAGCTCTGGAAGATTCTCAGGTATGCGAGTAAGAAAAAAGTGTCCTCGTCTATGGTATTCGTCTTCTATATATAGGTCTTGAAGGTGGCTACCGAGCTCCGCTTCTCTGAGAGCACGCCAGGTTTGAACCGGTCTTCTCTTCTTCGTCATGCGCGTACAATATTTGACTTGGTATTTGAAGTCTCCGAGATCCTGAAATCTGGTTAACTATTGAAGAAGTCTTTGCTTGATTAAAAGCAAGAACGAGCTTAGTTCGTAGTTCGCTTCATGATGGGTTTAAGATGAAAATGACTTAGCTCGTCATATTTTATGTGCCGAACCAAGGAAAAAATGGCTTAGCTCGCTATCTCGCTTGCAACGGACTAGGCCAAATATGGCTTAGCTCTCCGTACCCCTTGTGATAGGCTGAGCCGAAAATGGCTTGCGAACCAGAGTGGAGAAAAAAAAGAAAAACACCCACTGGGGACATCATTTATTGGGCGGTGAATGTTATTTAGTTCGTTTTATTATTTGGAAAAAAAAATAAAAATACAGGAGACTAGTAACTGTGATTTTTCAATTTAGTTATTTGTATAATTTGTAAAAAGAAAAAAAAAATCTTTTTAAGCTTTGATGTACTATACAACCATGTTATATTACATACATAAAAAAAAATTGTATTTCCAACTTATAGGCCTACAAAAATTTGATATTTCTCCTCTAGAAAAGAAAAGAAAAAAAGAAACGAAGAATCAATTATTGACTTAAAATGCTGGGTAGTTTTCCCCATCACATGCTTTTACATCTTCTGTGTTGCCTACCACACAAACAAGATTTGCCCAGCAAGTTGATAAGATCATTCATTTTGGACACTAATCATTCATTGATGACAAGACTCCACATAGATTTCCCATGTAAATACGGCACAAAACTTTGATATAGAATCCTCTCAGAGATCAGAGTAAGAAACAAAAAGAAAATAAGAGATAATAGCTTTTAATAAATTACCAAAAATAATGCTCTAATTTTTTTTTTCTACGACAAACAAACTGCAAATCACCTCTTGGTATTATTTAACAACAAAACTGTTATACAAACAAAATTGAGGAAAGATCTTGAGAGTAATCCCAGTTACATCTGTCTAACCTGGTCATGCTTTGGGCTTGGGTTGGTTTGGTCTGTTGTGATGTCGCTCTTTCTTAAACCTAAGCTGATCGGGATCAAACCCACCTTCTTGCGCTCCATACACAGCCCATAATGGCGTGGCTGCCATATAATCCGCGCTGTCAAAAGTTTTCCCCGAAGCCACCTGAAATTTCCATGTCCATTACCCGTAAGTACAGACAACAAAGCGATGCTAAATGAAATGATAAAAATCGATGCCGAAACGATTAAAACAGACCAGGTCATGGAACTTTTCGTAGTCTATCCAAGTGAACCACTGGCCGTTGACCTTAAACTTGTCGGTGTTCGCAAGAAGAACACAGCACGAGTGGACGTGTTCACACGCAACCTCATACTCTCCTTTACTCTTTGAAGCCAAGGCTTCTGAGAAAGCCTTAACGTCAGTGTGCCAAGGCACATTCTCCATCGTTAGCTTTGACGTAGCAGATCTGCACCAGATGTCACCAGATAAAAAAATAAATAAAAGAACAATATATATATATATATATATATATATATATATGCGAAAAAAAAAACACTTACGTTCCACAGTATGTTACGCCTTTGATTTCGACAAAATCAGGTTTGCCAATGCTAAATAGGTTATAATAAGCATCTATATCTTCTGTATTCCACCCTTTCACGAGAGTCAAGCGGTAGACAGTTCGTTGGTGTTTGTCTCTAAGAGCTCTCATTGAATCCTACCCATAAAACAAGGAGATTTCCAAGTTAAATCAAGTTAAACAAGGAGCTCTCACAGTTCGTTGGTGTTAAATTAAATTTGTTGATATGGACAAGTAGACATAAATTATGGCCTAAGATTATTTTATTTAGACAGATTTGTTTTAGACTGGTTTGCTGATTGCTGATTTTCTTTTCCCGACTATATCTACCATCCTGATTAAAAGTTCTATAGTTCAAGACTTCCAGGAATCGAATGGCATTCAGACATTAGCTTTAATATAGTTAAATCATAAGTAATACATTTTCAAGAACAATCTCAACCGTTACAAACTCATAGTTAAATCTCATATATTAGACAAATATTGTGGGAGAGAGCTAGCAAGTCAGCATTTATTCTTTGCCTAATTTGAATAATACGGAAAAATATAGGTAGCATTGAGAGAGAGAGAGAGAGTTAAAAAAATACTTACAATGAATCTCTCCCAAAAGTCCCCAAAAAGTGGTCTATCGATCGCCTTCAGACTTTCCTTCGTTGCAGCATCAACACTTACATATAACTATATAACCCAGAGAAAGTTGAGTATCACTAAGTTAAGGCAGTCAAGATAGGTATTGTAGGGTGTGAGGGAAAAAAAGAAAAGGACAAGCCTCCAGACCTGGGTAATGGGCTTCAGTGTTTTAATCTTGTCAGGAAACTGAGCGTTTGTTACTAGAAAAGTTGAGATCCTTCTCCGATGGAGCTCATCGACAAGTGTGTTAATCTCGGGATACATGATAGGTTCACCAACAAGCGATAAGGCACAATGCCTTGGTGTGAGACCTTCTGTTAACCGCTCCTGTGTAACACCTGCAATAGACAAGTTCTATTACGATCGCAAAACTGACTATACAATGCAGAATTCAGATGCAAATATTTCGCGGGTATAGGTAGCTAAATCAAGCATGTTTTTTTAACAAAAAATCACTAAACAGGGACAATAATTTAGAAAACGGCATGTATTAAAAAAAATTCAAGAGTACCTGGAACTCCTTTCATTTGCTTGATCATCTTTGAATGCTGATCAAGAGCTAAGTTCACAATCTCCAAAGGATCGTCCATCTTCCACTGCCAACTCTTTCCAACAGGATTCGTGTGATGTCTCCAACAAAACACGCATTTATTTGCACACGCTAAACTCGGGGTCGCTTCCATGCACCTATTTCGTTGCATTAGTATTAGATTAGTATTAGTTTTCCAAACCGCCGATACAAACGCACACACAAAGAAACGTTCAGTTCCTAAAATCGGTAAAGACTTACCTGTGACTTTCGATACCATAAAACGAATGCTTGTAGCAACCTCCTCTTCCTCTAAGTTGAGACTTCGTCCATCGACAGATTTTAACACCGCTGTGCGAGCCTAGAATTTTGTATCCCTGAAAGACAACTACAAATCAGACTTACGATACTACACACGAAGAGAAAAGGAAAATATTAACAATAATCACAATACCTGTTTCTCCAAGCTTGCCCTTATCACCGGAGTAACCATATCTCTTTTCCCGTCAGAATTCCCATTCCCGTTGGTTTTAGCGATTGCAGCCGATCTCTTCGACGGTGCCTTTCCAGCGATATCTTCGAGATCAACGATTTCTGACTCTGCATTATTCTCTTCCTCCATTTCTTCATCGTCATCGTAATCATATTCATCGCTCTCTGCCTCGGAACCAACTCCATCACCGCAATCTCCGCCATTCTCTGCAACCAAACCGCCGCCATTCAAAACCTTTACCAGCTTCCCGCTCCAAGCGTCGAACACGTCATCGATATCACCACCGTCAACATCGCCTTCGCACACCGGCGAAATCTCCGAAGCGCCCAGTCCTTTCATCCGCGACGAAACTTCCCTCGCCACTGCATTGAAAGTCGCGCCGTAAGCCCGGCTTCCGACGCCGAAGACCGCGAACTTGCACGGCGTCAGAGCCAGAGACCCGACCCGGAAATCCTCCGCGCTCTCGGCCAGCCACTCCGGGAAGAACCTCGCACTCGCCGGCGCTTTGCCGTCCTCCCACGTCGACGCGACGATCACGACCGAGGTCTCCTTCGCGAGGTCCTCGGGCTCGTAGTCCTTGGCGTCCACGAGGTCGAACGCGAGGCCGTGTTCCGTCAGGAGACCGAGAAGGCGACGAGCTAGGGTTTCGGAGGTGCCAGTCTGGGAGATGAACAAAAGCTTCCCTCTAGCTTTGGTTTCAAGTTCGGAGCTAGGGTTTAGGGAGGTTCTAAGGCTCCGGAGGCGGCGAGACTTGAAGAGGCAGTAGAGAGTGGTGGCGGAGAGGAGGGCGAGAAGAGCGAGACGAGCTCGGACGGAGGAGAGAGTCATGGCGGGAGTTTTTTTTTTTTTTTTTTTTTGAATCTTAGTCAAACCCTAACTCGACAGAGACTAGTCTAGCGAAGAAGACGATCGGAGTTCATGATCGTGGAACCGCGACGAGTGAAGAAAGAGACCGTCGTTTCGTCTTTGAAGTTTGGAAATGAAAGCAACGCTGTTCTCGAAGGCCCAGAACTAGAGGATGGCTTTTATTACGGTTTGGGCTTTGGCCTATTGTGAAAGCCCAAGTTTGCTTCAAGTACTGATGTCGTTTGTCCTCCTAACGACATTGTTTTAGTGGTTCACCAATTTTGTTTTTTAGCGGTTTTTTTTTTTTTTTTTTCCCTCTAAAGATTATGTTTCTATACTCCACTCCAAGTTTATTAAAAAATTAATGTGTTTTTTAATATTAAATTATATGTAATTGTGAAGCATTGCTAAATAAAGAGAATATAAAAGAAACATATAAATCATATGGAAATTTTTTCATAACTAACTTAAAACATGAATCACTTTTCATATTTCACTTCAAATTTAAATCTGATTAACTGTTATTGAAATCTGTTCAACAGTTATTGAAATCTGATTAAAAGTTGTTAAAATATGATTAATAGTTATTGAAATATGGTCAACAACTATTAAAATCTTATTAACTATTATTGAAAACGGTTATTTATTAAATTAAAAGGTTTACTAGCTAATATTGAAAAAAATTACGAAAAACGGTTACTTTCGTCTAGTCCCACGAAATCATATCATTATAATTTTATATAAAAATAAAAGGTAATTAATGCCATTTTTTCACGAAGCCTGCTAGCTAATTTTTGAACTTGAATTTTAATAACCCGAATAATTTGGCTAAAAAGATCATTGTTTCAGTATGGTTGGATGTTTTGCATTTAAAGCAAATTGAAAATTCGTGAAGTGGGGTCGCTCAAGTGGTAGCACTTTCATCTAGAATTCAGTTCCACAAGAAAGCTAAGAGACCTTTGAAGAAAAAAAAATGGCAGAGGGTATCCCTTTGTTGAAGATCCTCTTGAGGAACCATATTCGTGTTCAAATTTACTTTCAAATTCGAGAAAAAATTGCAAATTGAATGCATCTCTTGATCAACTTCACCTACCTAATCGAATATCTAAATCAAATCATAATTGCCTCGAAAAAATCTCACTCCACCCGGACGTTATTTTTGGACATGTCGAGGTTAAGAGGACCACACTCACCATCGTCGAACCGACCACTCCACATCGTGTTCACATTGTTGAAAGAAAATTTGACCTCCAACAAACTAGCACATTTTGATTTTCAGAAAACGCCCCCACAACTCGAATTTGTTGGTAATACATTTGGAGATGGCCTTGCAAACCGGGGTGCATAGACTAATTCGCTCGAAATTCTTGGACCCTTTTTGGGATTTTATTTTCGGAATCATTACTCTCACCATGTCATTAAGGCAGTCGAGGCCTTGCTTATCGTCCAACACACCTAAATTCGTCACACACCTACCACAATGCTCAAAATATTTTTGAAAATTTAACCACGGAAACAATCCCTACCAAAGAATGCATCACGAACTTCATCCTCCAGTTAGTCACCTCTGAATTAGCGTCCTCCGAAACCCCCTACTTCTAACAAGAAGTCACCGATTCGATAACCCTAGTGGACAGATTAGACAAGGTGAAAATCAACAAAATAATTAGAAGTAATACCTTCAACACTGTTAGGGTCATCCGTCTAGTTTTGGTCGATGTTGAAGAGATAGCTAAGTTTCCGTTCCTCGGTCCACACGTGTGTAAAATATAATGTAATTGTTCCCTCGTTTCAGCAATAACATGAAGAGGGAACCATTTACCTGACGAGCAATAACCTCTTTCTGAAGAGAGAGAACCCTAAGGACCACATAGCTTCAGTGTTTCAGATCAAACTAATAAAAGGACCACGTTCTAGAGAATATCTTTCCAAGCAAATTACTTATTGAATTGACAACAAATGATTGTTACAAAAGGCTTTATCTTTTCTCTCCCATTTTAAAGCGCCGTGATCAAAGTCTAACCTCAAAACTCAGAAGTATAATTAGTTATCTGCCTTGGCGAATCCTAGACTGGAATGATGACTAAGCACAGAAACTTAAGTGCACAATAAAGATTCTCCATTAAAATAAAGCAAAAGAGTGTTTTCGCAACAAAAAAGAGAGGTAATTAGTAGGTTTATGAACATAACTTGCAAAATAAGTAAATGAAATAGTAAGGATCATAAATACGAAGCAAGAACAGACCAGTTATCTGACCATGACCAGGTAGATCTTCTAAGTTATTTATGACACATAAAGCGAGTGAGCACTGTGAGATCTCCTTGATGTCTAAGAAATCAGCACAAGCATAAGGGAAAATCAACAGCCAATAGATAAGGCTGTCTGTCAAGTCAAATATTGATAACAGCTTGTAAATGTAAAGGTAAAAATAAAAAATAATTAAAAAAAAAAAACAAAAATAAAAACATTGTGGTCAGAATATAGTCTCACCAAACCCAGAAATTCATTTAAGAAACGAGGCCATTTATGTGGAATGAATTATAGTAGTCCAAGCTGAAATGTCAAATGTACAACTACAGAAACTCTCGATGATACAAGCTTGATGAAACCCAAAAAATAAAAAATAAAAATAAGAACAGCACTGATGAGGAAGAAAAAAAAAAAAAAAAGAACACCCAACTTGGATAATAAACTGATGAGGACAACAATGAACCACAAATCACCATACACTATAATTTTTTTTTAATAAATAACAACTACTAATGAATTCGACCCGTCCAGGTTAAGTAGCGAGCTCAACGGGGTACTTATCAATGGAGTCCTCCCACGGCCCGTCCCGGGACGGCTTGACGTTTCGCAGAGCCTCCCAGACCGCACTGTTGCACTTGAAGCCGCTCCCGAACGCGATCTGCCAAACCCGATTCCCTTTCCTCATCCTTCCTTTGGCCTCGGTGTAGGCGAGCTCGTACCAGATCGAGCTCGACGAGGTGTTCCCGAATCGGTGCAGAGTCATCCGAGAAGCCTCGACGTGGAGCGGCGAGAGCTGGAGGTTCTTCTCGAGCTCGTCGATCACGGCCCGCCCGCCCGCGTGGATGCAGAAGTGCTCGAAGGCGAGCTTGAAGTCGGGTATGTAAGGCTTGGCTCGCGAGCCCTTCGCGAGCTTCTTGATCGCGAGCGTGGCGAAGAAGAGCAACTGCTCGCTGATGGGAAGCACGAGCGGGCCGAGGGTGGTGATGTTGGTCTTGAGAGCTCCTCCGGCGATGGCCATGAGGTCTTTGGAGAGCGAAACGCCGGTTTTGCCCTCGCTGTCTTGTTCTTGGTAGACGCAACGGAAGGCTTTGTCGTCCGCGCCTTTGTGGGTCCTCACAACGTGGACGAGCCTGTATTTGGAGCGTCTCCGATCGCGGGCTTTGTTCGAGAGGAGGACCGCGGAGCCTCCCACGCGGAACAGGCAGTTGGGGATGAGCATCGATTTCTTGTTCCCGAAGTACCGATTCTGCGTGATGTTCTCGGTGCTTACGACGACGGCGCAGGTGTTTCGGTGGATCTGGAGCAAGTCTTTGGCGAGGTCGACGGCGATCACTCCGGCGCTGCATCCCATCCCGCCGAGGTTGTAGCTCCGGATGTTTCCCCGGAGCTTGTACTTGTTGACGATCATGGCCGAGAGCGAGGGAGTCGGGTTGAAGAGGCTGCAATTCACGACGAGGATTCCGATCTCCTTGGGGTTGACTCCGGTGTTGGAGAAGAGGGCGTCGAGGGAGCCGAACATGACAGCCTCGGCCTCGGCTCTGGCGGTGGCCATGGAAGGAGTGGGAGGGATGGAGTGCATTGCCTCCGGGAAGTAGGTCTCCTGGCCGAGGCCGGAGCGCTCGAGGATCTTGCGCTGGAACTCGAGCGAGGACTCGTCGTAGTCGCCGGTGAGGCGCGAGTTGAGCATGAACCGCTCCGCCGTAGCTTTGAGGTGGTCCGGCGCGCGGTAGCAGGAATAGTCGACGAGGTAGACCGGTCTCGGGCGAGTCAAGGCGTAGAGAGTGAGTCCGAAGACCATCACTGCGAAGCCGGCCACGACGGCGACGAGGTTGTACTGCAAGTGGAGCCACAGATCGCGGAGATCGTCTAGATCTGTTTGGGAGGCCTCGATTAGGGTTGCGACGATGAGCGGGACGAAGAAGAGGGCTAGAAGGTTCGAGATCAGGTAGTGGTACCCGAGCTTCACGTACTTCAGGTTCACGCTCTGGAGAAAGTCCGGTAGTCGCCGGGACTGCGGGATCCGGACTCCGCCGGAGATCGCGGCGGAGGACGGCTCGGGTTCTCCGGCTCCGTCCATCGCGGGGAAGTTGATCTTGATACCAAGTCCAAACACGAGTTTGGGAGTTTAGACTTCAGAGAGAGAGGAAAAAAAGTGTTCTAATTTCTTTTTCTTTTTATTCAATTATTTTGGTCAGCGGTGGAATTCGACGGGTAATGATGGGTAGTGAGGAATAATATACGACTCCGTTTCAATACTGGTAAACAATTACAATAATAAGTGAGTTATTTCTTCTTCTTATTATTATTTTTTTTTTTAAAGAAGTTTTTGCTTTTGGTGGAGGCAGAGAGCCAAATTGTGAAGGTGGAGTTTAGTAAGGGTACATTCAAGCATGTACGAAGGTATTTATTAGTGCGGATTTGGGCAAGTTTCGAGAGAAACAAAAGAGTGAAGGACGTGGTTAGTGATGGTGATTAAAGACTCTTAGTGGTTACACAGTAATGCTTGTTTGTGTGTTTTTTTTTTTTTAATTTATGGAGTGTTCTATTATTAGACAAGGAGTGGGAGTTGGTTCTTCATGGTTGAGTATTTAATATGCGGAACAAACAAATCTCAAACGAGACAAATGATTACGTGATTACCATAATGCTTTTTAGAATTTACAACAAAGACGGGGAAAAAAAAAAACTCCCAATAAAAATCTAAGAGGGAAGTTTCGTATCAAACACCTGTGACTTGTGACAAAAAAAAAGTATGTAACGTTTTTTGTTTATTTGGTTGCAAAAATTTACTTGTTACCACTTACAACAATACGTTGATGCGTTAAAGTATAATGAGATTCCCTAAAAAGCAAGATAGACAATCTGAAGCTAATTTGCGTCAAACGAAAGCATATTTCGTGTTTTAGGCCGAGAAAATGCGTGAAAAAAAGTGAAATTGGTAACTTGAAAAGAGAAATAAAATTTAAAACTCAACGGAGTACAAAAGCACGAACCCCAAAGCCAACACGAAACGTCAAGCTCGAGAAATACCGCAACTACCAAGGACGAGGCATGTTATTCATCACTGTGATGTCTATGTAATGTAACGTATGATACTACTACCTAACAAACAACTAAATTCCCTTATCGGAAATTGCACAAAAATCACACTAAGTAATTAATTATACCATACGTGAGCTAAAATGAAGCGTAGAAAACTACCCAGGCATACAAAGTGGACCCTATTTATTCAACACTCGAAAATGAACAAACGACACACCAGAAAAAATAGTTTCCGTAAGCATGTGACATGTCACATCCATGGACTCTTATCCTCCACAGATCACCCTGATATTATCAACTTCTCAATAATAATCATTTTTAAGGGGATGGGTGTTTTGTAGTATCTTAGATAAAAATGAAATGTCACCTAAGCCTATAATTCCACATTTATTTATTGCTTAAGCTCTTCAATGATATCTCATTATTAATTTTTTTTTTTTAATTCAGATAACCCAGCTCTTCAATAATTGTTGAAAGGACAGAAATGTGGTCGTCTAAATTCAGTTTTATATTTCATTTGTGTTTTTTTTTTCCTTCTATTTAACACCATATGGTCCATTGGTCCATTGGTCCTACACCACACTTGTTTTTATCTTTTTCACCATACTGACATTACACACGCTCTATGACTGACATACTACTAGAGAACCCGATAATCATACTAATCTGTACAAGCTAACTCAATAGTTTAAATAAATAGAAAAACACTGATGTAAAACTTGATCTTTGACTGTAATGTATTTCACAAAAATTTGGTACCATCATACCATGTGATTGAAGCTTTTGCATTTATAAAACAGATAAGCCAAATATACTAAATTATTTTCCAATTCGTGTTGATCTTATCAAAAGATTTTTTTTTTTTTTAAATCTTATCAAAAGATTTTTTTTTTTTTTTAAATCTTATCAAAAGATTTTTTTTTTTTTTTTTAAATCTTATCAAAAGATTTTATAGCAATATTCTAACAAAACTTGCATTAATATAGCAACCCCATATTATTATTTATTAACGCTGTGTTGGTTGGTGGTTTCTCCTAATAGTGACAGAAACATAAATAAGAGGTCGAAACAATAAAGCCAATCTTTTTTTTTTTAACAAGCACACATATCCTAAAACTTTCAATTCGTTTCAACCAACACGAGTAAAAGGTGTACTATGAGAAATGAAAAAAGAAATAACTTGGGGGTAATATTCATTTATCCCACTCTTTGTAACAACAAAGAAACTTGGGTGTTTCTGAATGCAGCCATATGCTAATGTTACTACCAAATCCTCTAACCAAAGAAAGTCATAGGCTCTAATATCGTCCCATTTAATATATAATAATGTGGTGGAGTTAGATAAATACCAAGGAGGCGAAACAAAGCAAAATGCAGACCGAAACTAGAGGACCTCTTTCAGGAGCCTCTCCGTGAGAGCCTTTGGGAGTCCCATCACGCTATCGGTCGTCCCTATCTGCATAATTCATACAAACACCTTTCAGGCTCTTATCTTCGGTACATCCACTTTGAGCGATCATTGGGTTCGACTCAATTTTTCTAAATATTAAAAACGTGCGAACAAGGAGTCGAGTCTGCCAGCCTGGGGATTTGCAATTACTGCTCTTTACGATTATAAGTAGCGCACACACACACATATACATACATACATATATATATATATATAACTAGAATGAAGAACAAAAAAACTAACCACTTCCTTGACCAAGGGCCGGACCAAAGGGTGCTCGATAATCAACCCCCCAGCAACGTAGAGCACAGTTCCTTCCTCGATCTGAAAATAATCAGCATCAAACGGAGAGACATTATGGCTTACAAATCAATATAGCGTAACTCAGTGCAAGATTATCCCAGTTTCCTTACCAAACTCTCAATTACGTCGTCAGGTATTATATGAAAATGAATCTGTAAAGGAATTGATAAGGATTTTAGAAACGGAGGATGAATCGATAATAAAAAAAATATATAAAAAATAAAAAATCCACTCCTCAGCCTTTAACAGGCGATGAATAAACGAAACAAACTACCTCAACCCTGTCCCAATCGCCTTTTCTGGCCCCAGTTTTAAGGTTCGTGACAAGCACGGACGAAACAGTTGCAGCGTGACTACCAGAGTAATCTGCAAATGTCATCAGATGATTCAGATCGAAGCTAAAGAAGTAGCAAAAAGAACAGACTTGAATTTTATTGAAACGAGATACACACCTTTCAAAAATTGTCGAGCTTCTTCCTTGCTTGAAGGTTTTTCTCTGATGACACCTTCATAGACCACCACCTCCAGATTCATTTCATTACATTGGAAGTAAGAGATAAATCATATAATCACAAATCAAACTTCAAACTTCACTTGTGGAGTGCAAATGCGCGCATTGAAAATATGTTCATCAATATAAGGCTATTTATGCTGGAAGATCTATGTCATACAAATACAAGTTGGAATAATTTAAAGTTTTTTGCTTCGGTATGGGTTCACGATAAGCAAAATTTCATAGAACAATGCAACTAATTGAGAAATTGAGAGCGACTACAGAAAATATATAAAAAAAGGCTGTTTTACGTTTTTTTTTTAAACGCTAACAAAAACAGCAGAAATTTTGGTCGTGACCAAAATTAAATAGAAAAGTAGGATAACATATCAAAATTTTGGTAGTTCGGAATCATATTGGAAGGGGGGGAAATATATATTCACCAAAATATATTGTTGTAGTCATGAATTGTGATAAAAACAATAAGATGCAGAAATTATGATAAATAAATAAATAAGCTCATGAATCTAAATAATCAAATTTGCAAAAAAAAAAACAAAAATGACTAAATGTTCAAGTTTATCAGTAGGTGGAAAAACAAACTATGTATGGACAAACTGTGAGAAACAGAGAATTAATATGGGGTCTATACTTGATCCGCAGTAATTAACAATGTTTGATCAGAATCCTTTATGCAGTCACCAATGGGGAGCCTTTCAAGAATGGCTTCTGCCTGGCAAGAAGTTCCCATTAGGTAAGTGCGATTTACATGTATAGATAAGCTAATCCTTAAGTTGGGATCGGATTAATACAAACCTAAATATACAGTTCTAAAAGCAAGCCTTTATTACCAGCTATAAGTTGGATCATGTTCCAATCTCCAATCACACCAATAACATTTCATGTCTCAGGGTTTTATATACTAAAACTTAAGACAAAAACATAGAGTTGCCCAAAAACATAGATAAATAAACAAAAAGTAAAAATTCCTCCGTCGTGAGTATCTGTATGTGATACCATATATTCTAATCTCATCATAATTGAACAAGACTACAGGCAATCTATGTGAATAAACAACATACTGTATCAGCAGCAATTAATATCGTTGGTTCATCTTCGCACTTCTTTTGATTATCAGATGTTCGTAGTTTTTCAATTACAGCGTCGGCCTGAGATTTCGATAAGCGATTTAATTTTACATCCACAAAATAAAAAACCAAAAGAGGTGACTCAGAACTCAATAAAATTACCCTCAGTGAGTATCCATGGAATTAGAAATATAAAAATAAAAAAAATATAAAATAAAAACCTAATATGTAGTAGAATTGAACAAATAAATTTTCATTCACGATTCTAAAATCACAGGATTCAAGACCTAACCTTAGCCTCCGCAAGAGTCATAACCAACTCTTCTGGTTGTTCCTTTCGAATGCTTTTCTCGTCTATATCAGCAGTCTGTACAGCAAATTTGGATTCAGAAACCATCACAAAACTTCTTAACTGAACAGCTCTGATGTTATTACGAAATTAAACAAACAAAAAAATAGAAAACTACAAGAAATTGGTATAATTACCACGATTGTGAAATCGTAACCCATTTCGGCCACTATTTTTCGACGTGCTACAGAGGACGAGCCCAAAATCAACTGCAAGACTCGTATAGAATCATAATGTATCATTGAAAACCCAAAGTCGATAAACCCTAGCTATATTTATCGTCAGTCCTCTAAACTTCAAATACCAAAAACAGAAAGTCTAGTGATTTTTGTCGGGGCAAAAGGCATTCAAACCGTTCCTAGAATCACGAACCTTGAAAGGAGAAAGATTCACAGCCATTTCCCCGGAAAATAAGAACTTTTGAAAATTTTAGAGGGAAAATAATATCTGGCACCGGACAATAATGAAGAAGCAAATGAACAGAGAAGAGAAAGCATGGCCTATTTTAGAATTTTAGACCATTCTATCATGGTAAATAAGTAAATTTTTAATTTTTTCAGAAAAAAAATTAAAATAAATATAATAAACAAAACAACTTTTAAAAGAACTTCTGAAACCCATTTTGAAGAAAATATGGGCCTTCTAAGAGATACCAATCAAACACAAATTAGAAATTTATTTCTTATCAAAATCATAATTAAAAAATAATGGGAAAATAACACATTTATACCATGTGTTTTAGTGAAATGTCGAGTTTAACCATCGGTTTTCAAAAATGTCGAGTTCATACCCTCTGTTTAACTAAAATGACGAAATTATACCCCATGTTTAACTAAAATGACGAAATTATACCTTGAAATAGACAACAGTGTCACGAATATTCTTTTTATTGACTTTTCATTGACGTTGACTATAATATGTATATATAAACACCAATTATCTTTATTCATTCGCGCCATATATGTAATTTATTTAAAAACTAAAAAATAAACAACAGTATCTTAATCGTGAAGAACACAGAAAGAGGCAAATGGGTAAACATCGATAGTTGATAGTCATGAAAATCGCATATTCGAACAGAGAATCCAGAATTTAGAGTTACAATTCGAACACAGAATGAAGTCATTTCTTAGGAGGTATGAGTTTTATTATTTAATTTCAATTTAAGGTTATTTTTATTTCAAAATTGAGAATTTGGAAGTTAGGGCACTGATTTAGATTTAATTTGGTTTTTCTTATATAAGAGTTAATATCAATGAAAGGGAGATTTGTGACGCTGTTATTCATTTCAGGGTATAATTTTGTCATTTTAATTAAACAGAGGGTATGAACTCGACATTTTTGAAAACCGAGGGTTAAACTCGACATTTCACTAAAACACAGGGTATAAATGTAATATTTTCCCAAAAATAATTGAAAATTAGAGCTACATTTTCCGACTTTGTTTCATAGAAAAATAATTTAATTGAGTTCATTCTTTAATAGCGTTTTAATTCTAGCTAATTCGAGTTTGAATTCGGTTGAGTGCAAGCGAAAACAAGAGAAACTTGACAATTACATCAAACCCGACTAAGTCTGAGACTAGGCTAAAGTATAGTTGACGATTAGTTGATGACTGGAGAAAAGTGTCAATTGTTGACAATTATGTCAACAAATCATGCTGATTATTGACATATATGTGTCAATTTTTTACATCTATGTCAACAATTTATATCAATTGATGACATATATGCCAACAAACTATGTCAATTGTTGACATATGTGTCAATCAAATTTTCAGTGTTGTTATTTGTTGACATATACGTGTCATTTCTTGACTATGTCAACCAATCGTCAAACAACTTAGATTTCTTAATTAAAAAAATAAAAATTAAATAACTAGGTTTTTTTTACAGAAATAAGGCTCAAATAAAAAAATTGAAAAAAAGTAAAGAATAAAAGAAGAGTGTAAAAATGGATAAAAAATAATAATTTCTTTCTTTTTTTTACTAGTATTTTTGTCAAAATTAGTGTTTTAATGGAAAATTGGAAAAATGTTAGTACTTGGTGCAATTTCTCGACCCAAATCAACCATCGAGCCCATTACAAGTACATCATTTTCAAACTTAATTCCTCAATCATCTCATCCCTTTTAGTTTATTCCATAAATAGTTTTCACATTATTTAGTTCTTTTAACTCATAAAATCTTATAAACTATATACTAAATTTATATATGAAAATTACATATTAAAACTATATCACAAACTACATATGAAGAAGAACAATTTTTTTTTTTTGGAAAAAATGATAATTTTTACTAAATTTATATATTAAAACTATATACTAAAATTATATATGAAAATTAAGTTAGAAAGTATATAATAAAAAAATATATATATACATATATATTATATGAGAGTTAGAGTAGTTGAAGAGAATAGGAGAATAAATTATATGAAAAATTTGTGAGTAAATAATGTGAATAAGGGTAATATTCATAGGAAAAAAAATAAGGGGTTAAAAAATACAAAAAATTAGCAAAATAGCCAAATCAAACGTTATGATTTGCTATATAACCAAAGTTTTGTAAATACTAAGTAAATAGCCACTCGGATGACGTGGCCCAATAATATGTTTTTTCATATCCGAAATTTGCCCTTGTTGCGTTTGAATTTTGAATTTATTTGAAATTTCGGATTATATAACTTCCCGATATATTTTGAATTTAAATTTCTGATATAAGTGTGAACAGGATTTAGTCTATTAATGTTACCCTTTATTTTAGGAACTAATTTGGACGTGGCAGTTGCAATTTATTTGTTTCCTATTATATATTATTTTCTTATATTTACTGCTTAATTTATCTTGTCTCGTTTTAATATTAATTTTTTTTTCCAACACACATGAATGAATCAGGTCTGTATTCTTTATTTATTTTTTTAATTATAGGCTATTTTCGCACAGGTTTTCATAAAATTACTATTGTATTTACGTATATTTACTATCACTGTTATGTTGCAGTTAAGCTTTTTGAACGTCAATTGATGGAAAACTATAATCCAATGTCAGGTGGTGTAAATACAGAATGTAATCAACATGATTTACAAACAGTTTTCGGTAGACAGCGTTATTGTGAGCGTCTTATTTCTTACGGCAGTTATTTTTGTTCTCGCCGTCGTGGTTGAGTCATATTAACCCTGTTTGCAGTAAAAACACGTTAATATTATAATTTCATTAGATATAACAAATTCATAACTTGACATATTCAGCAGTAAATACATGGAAATATCTTCGTCACAACTTTTTAATTCATAACAAAATCCATGTTTTTGAAAAAATCGAACCCAAAAACCCAGATTTATCTTTCCATCATGTGTAATTTTTTGTCGAAAATTAGTAAAACCCTTTTATTCCATAACCGCTACAAAAAAAATCATGTTTTCCTTGTTTTATTGTGCAAATCGATGAAGAAAAATTGTAAATACGAGTTACAATAGGTAGAAATCTATACATGCATACCATCTTAGGATAAATGAACAATAATCCACATATTCATTACACAAAGGAAGAATAATAAGCAATACCATCTTATTTTCATAATCGATGATGAACATTAGTAAATACGAGTTACAATCGGAATAAATTACACATGCATACCTGTTTGAGATCCCCTCGCCGAAATCGGTAGTCGGAGAAGATGAACGCAGATCGTCGGAGAGAGTGACGCGTTTTTGAAACTTTTTTTGGGAGAATTTTTTTTTTCTTAATTGCCGAGTGAAAATCGGTTGTGAAATACGGTTTTAAATCTGCAGTAATTACTTCCTCGATTATCGGAATCACGTTTTTATTTATTTATTTAAAAAGTCAACAGTTGTGACTTATGAGCGGGAAATCATTTGGGCTTTTTTTTTATATATAAATTTAGACGTGTATTAAATGATATATGGCTATTTATGTGACGACCCGACTTTTCGGACCGTCTTACTTATCTTACTTTTTAAAACTTAAGAAAATTTGAGGTAAATTTTTTTTAAACATAACTTAAAATATAAAGTTTGAAAACTCGTAACCTAAAAATAAATTTTCATTTAAACTTGATGAACAAAAACAACCAAAAAGTCGAAGTTGCATAATGGAAATTTAAAACCAACAAAATACCATCGTAAAATAAATACCATAAATAAAGTCGTAACCTTTAACGAAATTGAAAAACATAACTTAAACCATGAACAATAAAACCTTGAGTTTGGATTATTGCAAAACTGAAAGAAAAGCGGAAGTCTTTTTATTTTCGAAAACGGCAACCATAACCCAACCCTCTCGCTATCGCCGCCGCTGATCCACCCTCCTCACTTGTTCATATGTTGTTTACCTACAACACGGACGTAAATACATAGAGTGAGCTAACGTTCAGCGAGAATAACTATAACTCACAAAACATAAGCAATAAAACAAAAATGCATGAACCGGTTATTAGTACTTTAAATTTTAACCGCGACATGAGATACCCTATTAAAAGTCTATCGTATTTTAGTTCGGGGGTCCCCTAGAGTAGCCGTACCGATTTCAGTGTACACTTTGGTAACGAACCATGGGGCTGCGACCTCCCATAGTACGCCCCGTCACATACATAAACATATGATGAGGAACTCTCTATGTGAGCCCGTAGTTCGGCTCGAGAAATTCCTCTAGGTACCTCCGTAATTCGAGGCGGTACGACTCTCTTGCTTACTTAACTTATTAATCGTGTTTATTACGTTAAAAACATGAGCGACATAAGATAAAAACATACATGATAACATAGCTAGAAACATAAAACGTGTTATAGATATTCTAACACACAGCATAAGATAATAACATAAACTCACATATCGTCATATCATATCATAACAAGCACATTCCGAACAAACACGCACACACAAAAATTCACACAATACATAAATACTTCATATCACATAATACGTATTATATATATATATATATATATATATATATATATATATATATATATATATATATTTTTAACTAATCCGTGTTGCAGTGAGATTATTCTCACCTGGATATCGGAATTACGATCGAAGACCGTCGAAGGAAAATGATGCTCTTAATTACTCGGAACCTAAACGGAAAAGGTTGACTATTACTTATCAGGTAAGAAAATGATTTAATACATGACTTAGTTTCTGGAAATTTTCAGAAACGAGATCCGACGTGAAATTACTAAAATACCCTTGGCTATTAGGGTTTCGGAGAAAACTGAAACTCTGGAAAAACTTTTGTAAAAAATCGAGTACGTATAAAATATAATTTTGAGCACTTTTTGTAAAGGCATCACGGCCAAAATAATATTTTAACTATTTATTAAAAATAAAAGAAGTGCTAAGATCTAACTTTAAAGTTTTTGTCAAAAACTGTCTGCGCACTGTTTTGAAAATAATCAGAAAATATTCAGTATTTGATAAATAAATTTTTCGATTAAAGGTTTAGATAGAAGACATTTAAACCTAAAGTTTCCAAAAAGAATCAACACAAAACCAAATTTGTTGAATCCAAAGTAAGCGTTTAAAGTCTGAAAATTGGGAATAGGTCTTAAGTCTGTGCGCCGATTTGAAAATAATCGGAAAATATTCTGTATTTCATAAAAATGTTTTTCGATTGCAGATTTAGATAGAAGACACTTAAAACTAACGTTTCCAAAAAGAATCAACGCAAAAACAATTTGTTTGAAACCCGCACAAGCGTTTTAAGAAAATGTTTTCAGGGAATCCGAATCAGAGAGAAAAGAAAGCATACCTAATTGGAGCTACGAATTTTTCAAACCAAGAGAGGGATGAGGGATGAGGGAGAGAGAGCAGAGAAGAAGCGTTAAAAGAAGAGGAGGGGATGTTTAAATAGGGTTTAAATAAACCCTAAAAGCCCAAACCCTAAAAGCTCAAACCCTAATCATACTTCTAATATTAATATATTAATTATTATTATTATTATTATTATTATTATTATTATATAGGTAATATACGTGTATATCCTAACCTAAACTAACCTACACGCTTACTTAACTTAATAACTAACATACATATAAATATAGATTATATAACTATATATATTATATATATATATATATATATATATATATATATATATAATAAAAACATGTAAAAACACATTACGTAATCTATTATAACCAGTATATGATATAAAGTAATATATATAATACTAATATACGTTAACTTTACTTTTCTATAATATATATCTATATATATATAAAAGTATCTATAATAACTTATTTATAATATATATACATATATATATTATATCCATATTTTGTAATCTAAAGAGTATAGAAAAAAATCAAAAACACTCTAAAGCACACATAAAAATAAAACTTCAAAAACTACCACAAAAAAAAAAAATCATTCACTAGGAACTAACGTGACTCGAACACAAAAATTTTAGCTTTTTAATTAAGCTAAAAAAATTTGGGATTTCACAATCTCCCCTACTTATTAGAATTTTCGTCCCGAAAATTAACAAAAGTCGAGAAAAACATAAGAATTCTTACTTGGACATACTAAAAATCTCTGAAAAGATCGGGATATCGTATTTTCATGTCTTCTTCCCGTTCCCAAGTAGCTTCTTCTATCTTATGATTCCGCCATAGCACTTTTACCAAAGGAATCACCTTGTTCCTCAAAACTTTCTCTTCTCGATCGAGAATCTGGACAGGTTTCTCTTCATACGTCAAGTCTTCGTGAACTTCGATGTGCTCTTGGATTAAGTCGTGCGTTGGGTCAGGTAGGTACTTCTTGAGCATCGAGACATGAAACACATTGTGCACCAATGCTAACTCGGGATTCAGTGCTAGACGGTAGGCTACTTTTCCGATTCTTTCTATGATCTCGAAAGGACCAATGTACCTCGGGCTCAACTTTCCCTTCTTGCCAAACCTCATCACACCCTTGAGAGGTGCTACCTTCAAGAACACCAAAACTCCGACTTGAAATTCCAAAGGTCGTCTTCTCTTATCGGCGTAACTTTTCTGTCGACTTTGGGCAGTTCCCATTCGATCACGGATTTTCTTGATAGCCTTTGTTGTGTCTCGGATAAAATCTGTTTTCTCGAGATTATTTTCTCCCGCTTTAAACCAGTGAATTGGAGATCGGCACTTTCTCCCATAGAGAGCTTCATACGGTGCAACGCCGATTGAGGCTTGGTAGCTGTTGTTGTATGAGAATTCAATAAGTGGCAGCCTCTTACTCCAAGTCCCACCAAAATCCATGACACATGCCCTTAGCATATCCTCTAGGGTCTGAATCGTCCTCTCGGATTGGCCATCCGTTTGGGGGTGAAAAGCGGTGCTAAACTTCAGTTGCGATCCCAGCGACTTTTGCACGCACCTCCAAAAGTTAGAAGTGAAACGTCCATCGCGATCTGAGATGATGGATAGAGGAACGCCATGCAGTCTCACCACGTTATTCACGTATAACTCAGCCAACTTCTCCACGGAGTACGTGACCTTCATCGGGATAAACCTAGCAGACTTGGTCAAACGGTCCACCACTACCCAGATAGCATCATAACCCTCAACCGTCTTAGGTAATCCAACCACAAAATCCATTGTGATTTGTTCCCACTTCCATTCAGGAACTTCGATTGGCTGTAATTCTCCAGCTGGTCGTTGATGTTCGGCTTTCACTTTCTGGCAGGTAAGACATTTACTGACAAACTTTGCAACGTCACCCTTCATTCCGTTCCACCAAAAGTGTTCTCGGAGGTCTTGATACATCTTCGTGGAACCTGGGTGAACTGAATACGGTGTCTCATGTGCTTCGGTAAGAATTTGCATTCGTAACTCATCTTCGTTGGGTACACAAATCCTTCCATCGAAAAAGAGTACATCATTCTCCGAAATGGAAAATTTTGACTCTTGGCTTTCCAACGCATCGTCCTTCAACTTTGACATCTCCTGATCACGCATTTGCGCTTCCTTGATTCTCTCAAAAAGATCTGACTGTAAGGTCATATTGGCTAATCCTTGTGTGATAATTTCAACCCCTAAATTGTTGATTTCATCAGTGAGTTGAGGAGATAAAGCTCGCATCATCGATAGACTAGCCTCACCCTTCCTACTTAAGGCATCTGCTACCACGTTTACCTTTCCGGGGTGGTAATGGATACCACAGTCGTAGTCCTTAACCAATTCTAGCCACATTCTTTGCCTCATATTCAACTCCTTTTGAGTGAAAATATACTTTAAGCTCTTATGATCGGTAAATATCTCACACCAAACACCATACAGGTAGTGTCTCCAAATCTTGAGGGCAAAAACTACTGCGGCTAACTCCAAATCATGAGTAGGATAATTCCTCTCGTGATTTTTGAGTTGTCGTGATGCATAGGCCACTACTTTTCCATTTTGCATTAACACAGCACCAAGACCTGTCTTTGACGCATCGCTGTAAAAAGACAAAGGTTCTCCACTTTCAGGGACTATAAGTATTGGCGCGCTGGTGAGTCTTTTCTTCAACTCGCGAAAACTCTCTTCACACTTCTCGGTCCACTCATACTTCTTATCTTTCTTCGTGAGGGCGGTGAGTGGAGCAGCTAATGTAGAAAACCCTTCAACAAATCTTCTATAGTAGCCTGCTAAACCGAGAAAACTCCTGATCTCTGTCACACTTCGAGGCGGTTTCCAATCATTGACGGATTCTATCTTGGAAGGATCAACGGAGATCCCATCCTTAGAAACCACGTGACCAAGGAAATGCACCTTATCCAGCCAAAATTCACACTTCGAGAACTTGGCATATAGCTGATGTCGTCTCAAAGTCTGTAGTGCAACTCGCAGGTGTTCTTCGTGATCTTCGACACTCTTAGAGTAAATCAAAATGTCATCAATGAAGACAATTACAAATTTATCCAAGACGTCGCTAAAGATCCTATTCATCATATCCATGAAGGCAGCTGGGGCGTTAGTGAGTCCAAAAGGCATGACCGTGAACTCGTAATGACCGTAGCGGGTGCGAAAAGCAGTCCTTGGAATGTCGTCCTCTTTGACTCGTAATTGATGATAGCCGGATCGCAAGTGAATCTTCGATAATACTTTTGCTCCCTTGAGTTGGTCAAACAAGTCATCAATCCTAGGAAGCGGATACTTGTTCTTGACGGTGACCTTGTTAAGCTCTCTGTAGTCGATGCACATACGGAAAGATCCATCCTTCTTCTTCACGAATAAAACCGGTGCTCCCCATGGTGAATGACTTGGGCGGATGAATCCTTTATCCAACAACTCTTGAAGTTTTGTTTGCAGCTCCTTGAGTTCAGCTGGCGTCATTCGGTAGGGGGCCTTAGAGATCGGTCCCCTACCAGGTAGTAATTCAATCCCAAAAGAAATCTCACGCTCTGGAGCTAAGCCTGGTAATTCTTCGGGAAAAACATCTACATAATCCTTCACCACTGGCACGTCGTCAGGAGTTGCTTCTACATCCTTAGTCTTATCCACTACCGACGCTAGGAATCCATAACACCCTTTACTCATCAATCTTCTAGCTTGTAATGCTGACACCAACATCTTAGATTTCTTGAGTGGCCTTCCTTCAAAGGTAAACCCTCTTCCCGTTACCGGTTTGAAGATTACTCTTTTTCGGCGACAATCGATCATTGCATTATTCTCGCCTAAGAAGTCCATACCCAAGATGGCATCAAAGTCTTTCATTTCTAAGACAATGAAATCGATCCTTAACTCATGACCACCAATTATTATTGGTACTCTTTTTAAACAGTACTCTGATAATAGCACATCGCCAGACGGTAATGCCGTCCTGAAAACCTTCCTAGTTTTCACTACACTATCGCCTAATTTCCTAGCCAGTTCTAACGAAATAAAACAATGTGTAGCACCAGAGTCAAACAATACTAAAGCGTCAAAATGAGCTATAGGAAGCTGACCTGCTACCACATTCGAAGAGCTGGCTAGAGCATCAGCGTTGGTGTAGGCGTAGATGCGGGCTTGTTGTGGTGGTGGAACTTGGGTGGTTGGAGGTGCTTCTAAACGACCTTAAGAAATCTGTGGCCCTTCGATGGCAGCTTGCATGAAGTTAAGTCGTCCATTCGGGTTGTGCTGCTGATATTGTCCATTCTGAGAGGAATTTGATTTCGGACAATCCTTGAGAAAGTGACCAGCTTGACCACACTTGAAACAAGTCATGGTTCCCTTCCGGCACTCTCCAGGATGCATCTTCCTACAAGTCTTGCATACTGGAAAGGTTGTTCCCTCTACCTTGACCTTGTTGGCATTGCCACCATTTCCAGGATGACTTCTCTTCTTTCCATTCTCATTCCATTGTGGTTGTACCTTGAAGCCTTGACGGTTATGGTTAGGCTGGGGATTTCCTGTTTGGTTTAGCTTCCTGTTGTCGGGTCCTCTGCTTTGACCTTTCTCCTCTTTTCGAGCCTTGTAAAACTGAGCTCGTTCCTCCTTTACTTGAATCAAGTGGTATTCAGCTCGCATGGCACGTTCGAGGCAATCGGCGACTGTGGTAGGTGGCTGACTTCCACTATCAATGGCTAAGGCCAATTCCAGTCAGAATATTCCCATCATCCTCCTAACTCTTTCTGTCTTTGTTTGAACCAAGTGAGGACACAGTCTGGCCAATTGATTGAACTTACTAACAGCTTCAGTCATAGTCATCGTCCCTTGCTTCAGCTCCGCAAACTCCTTCTGCTGAGTGTTCATCGCCCGCATGTTGAAATACTTACTGTTGAACTCCTCAATGAAGTCTTCCCAAGACATAGCGCGTGTATCTCTTCTAGCAGCCACTGTCTCCCACCAGTATCGTGCATCCTTCTTCAGAACAAAAGACGCGCATATGACTTTCTCAATTTCCGAGATATTCATGAAGTTGAAGATCTTCTTCATCTCTGACATCCACTCGTCAGCCACTAAAGGATCAGTGGAACCTTCAAAATCTGGAGCTCTCATCCTCCTGAACCTTTCAAAAAGGTCATCAGCCACAACAACTTGGCCCATTTGAGGTACACCCTGAGGAGGTACTGGTGGTGCTTGTTGATCCTCTCCCATATTTCCATTCACTTGGGGGAGGTGGTTCCTCAACTCTTGTATCTCCACTTCTTGGGCTTCGATACGTTGTAGCAATGCAGTAACGAGTACCGCAAGCTCTGGCTGGGCCGCTGGCTGAGGTGCGGGGGCTGGACCGTCGGCATTCACTGCTGCTCCTTGTTGGGCGGGAAACGGAGCGGCATGATGAGCATCTTGCATTGGGACATCAGCGGCAACTCTGCCTCTTCCCCTACCTCGGCCTCGTGGCCTTCCTCTACCTCGTCCACGAGCAGCTTGAACGTTTTCCATCTAAGAAAAAAAAATTACGACTAAGATATAAACAAAAAAAAAGTACTAACTTACTTGAGTAGGGGGAAGCCGTGCGATCGATAGCGAAGAGGGTCGTAGGTTCGTTGCTCTGATACCAACTGTGACGACCCGACTTTTCGGACCGTCTTACTTATCTTACTTTTTAAAACTTAAGAAAATTTGAGGTAAATTTGTTTTTTAAACATAACTTAAAATATAAAGTTTGAAAACTCGTAACCTAAAAATAAATTTTCATTTAAACTTGATGAACAAAAACAACCAAAAAGTCGAAGTTGCATAATGGAAATTTAAAACCAACAAAATACCATCGTAAAATAAATACCATAAATAAAGTCGTAACCTTTAACGAAATTGAAAAACATAACTTAAACCATGAACAATAAAACCTTGGGTTTGGATTATTGCAAAACTGAAAGAAAAGCGGAAGTCTTTTTATTTTCGAAAACGGCAACCATAACCCAACCCTCTTGCTATCGCCGCCGCTGATCCACCCTCCTCACTTGTTCATATGTTGTTTACCTACAACACGGACGTAAATACATAGAGTGAGCTAACGCTCAGCGAGAATAACTATAACTCACAAAACATAAGCAATAAAACAAAAATGCATGAACCGGTTATTAGTACTTTAAATTTTAACCGCGACATGAGATACCCTATTAAAAGTCTATCGTATTTTAGTTCGGGGGTCCCCTAGAGTAGCCGTACCGATTTCAGTGTACACTTTGGTAACGAACCATGGGGCTGCGACCTCCCATAGTACGCCCCGTCACATACATAAACATATGAGGAACTCTCTATGTGAGCCCGTAGTTCGGCTCGAGAAATTCCTCTAGGTACCTCCGTAATTCGAGGCGGTACGACTCTCTTGCTTACTTAACTTATTAATCGTGTTTATTACGTTAAAAACATGAGCGACATAAGATAAAAACATACATGATAACATAGCTAGAAACATAAGACGTGTTATAGATATTCTAACACACAGCATAAGATAATAACATAAACTCACATATCGTCATATCATATCATAACAAGCACATTCCGAACAAACACGCACACACAAAAATTCACACAATACATAAATACTTCATATCACATAATACATATTATATATATATATATATATATATATATATATATATTTTTAACTAATCCGTGTTGCAGTGAGATTATTCTCACCTGGATATCGGAATTACGATCGAAGACCGTCGAAGGAAAATGATGCTCTTAATTACTCGGAACCTAAACGGAAAAGGTTGACTATTACTTATCAGGTAAGAAAATGATTTAATACATGACTTAGTTTCTGGAAATTTTCAGAAACGAGATCCGACGTGAAATTACTAAAATACCCTTGGCTATTAGGGTTTCGGAGAAAACTGAAACTCTGGAAAAACTTTTGTAAAAAATCGAGTACGTATAAAATATAATTTTGAGCACTTTTTGTAAAGGCATCACGGCCAAAATAATATTTTAACTATTTATTAAAAATAAAAGAAGTGCTAAGATCTAACTTTAAAGTTTTTGTCAAAAACTGTCTGCGCACTGTTTTGAAAATAATCAGAAAATATTCAGTATTTGATAAATAAATTTTTCGATTAAAGGTTTAGATAGAAGACATTTACACCTAAAGTTTCCAAAAAGAATCAACACAAAACCAAATTTGTTGAATCCAAAGTAAGCGTTTAAAGTCTGAAAATTGGGAATAGGTCTTAAGTCTGTGCGCCGATTTGAAAATAATCGGAAAATATTCTGTATTTCATAAAAATGTTTTTCGATTGCAGATTTAGATAGAAGACACTTAAAACTAACGTTTCCAAAAAGAATCAACGCAAAAACAATTTGTTTGAAACCCGCACAAGCGTTTTAAGAAAATGTTTTCCGGGAATCCGAATCAGAGAGAAAAGAAAGCATACCTAATTGGAGCTACGAATTTTTCAAACCAAGAGAGGGATGAGGGATGAGGGAGAGAGAGCAGAGAAGAAGCGTTAAAAGAAGAGGAGGGGATGTTTAAATAGGGTTTAAATAAACCCTAAAAGCCCAAACCCTAAAAGCTCAAACCCTAATCATACTTCTAATATTAATATATTAATTATTATTATTATTATTATATAAGTAATATACGTGTATATCCTAACCTAAACTAACCTACACGCTGACTTAACTTAATAACTAACATACATATAAATATAGATTATATAACTATATATATTATATATATATATATATATATATATATATATATAATAAAAACATGTGAAAACACATTACGTAATCTATTATAACCAGTATATGATATAAAGTAATATATATAATACTAATATACGTTAACTTTACTTTTCTATAATATATATCTATATATATATAAAAGTATCTATAATAACTTATTTATAATATATATATATATATATATATATATATATACATATATATATTATATCCATATTTTGTAATCTAAAGAGTATAGTAAAAAAATCAAAAACACTCTAAAGCACACATAAAAATAAAACTTCAAAAACTACCACAAAAAAAAAAAATCATTCACTACTACTTTATTAAAAAGGAACTAACGTGACTCGAACACAAAAATTTTAGCTTTTTAATTAAGCTAAAAAAATTTGGGATTTCACAATTTACTTAGTATTTACAAAACCTTGACTATTTAGCAATTTTAAAGGTTTGAGTTGGTTATTTTGCTAAATTACCCTAAAAAATAAAAGAATAAATTGGCCAGAATGAATGGAGTTCTATCCCATTTTCATTCCTAATGCCCAGGTTTAGCCTAGGGTCCAATCTCCTTTTTATTTTCTAAAAAAAAAATCTCTAGTCATTGAACAGTGATTTTATCTCTAAAGATCAAACCATTACTTTTTATATATATATATATATATATATATATATATATATATATATATATATATATATATATATATATAGCACAGCCACCCACGGATATATTATTGCCATGTTAAAATATTTAAAAATGATTTATCAATGAACTTATTGCAATTAGCTATTCCATTGGCTCATTTTAAGATTGTAGCTCAAGAGTTATTTTATTAAAAAAATAATTTATGAGTTCACAATAAATTAAATTAACTAAAAAGTTCATTTAATTTACTGCGAGCTGATAGACTATTTTTTAATAAAATTAAATTTTGACCACTTTTTTAATAAGAAAAAGTATAGACTGTTAAATTACTGGTCTAATTGTCACTAAATAATAAAAATCACTTTCTTAATAATATTTCCAATTGTACCAAGTTAACGAATTATAGATGATATAAAAGGAGAGAGCGACAGTCAGACCATCTCTAGCCTTTTCATGCCTTACCACTTTTTTCATAAAAAAAATACTTTATTGGTTTGCTAGCTAGCGACATGAACTTATAAACAAAGGAATAATGTTTTGTATATATAATATATTATCTACAAATTTTAGTCAATTTCTCCCCATCATAAACTTTGTCCCGATTTAAAGTGATTCTTTGGTTCTTATCTCAAACCTTTTTAGCTTTCCATCATCATCGTTTCACTTTCTTCCCAAAAATTTCGCTCGAAAAAACTGCAGAACATAATCTGATTTATTTTTCCACATTGGACGGTTTCAAATTCACCTGACAGCTAGCAAACGATTCTTCAATGAATTTATTAAGAACTCGCAATTTATATCTTGATCTTAATTATAGCACGTTTAAGGTCTCCGTATGTTGTTCACACATTTTTTTATATTTAGATAATAAGAAAAATCAAATACATTCATGATAAAAAAAAAAAAAAAAAAAAAAAAAAAAAAACCCCTTCAATCAATTGTGATACATATTCTGAGTTTTTTTTTTTTTTTTTTTTGTGAAGTATAAAACATAAAATATTGAAAATTAAACTTGCATGTGCTGAATAAAATTATAAAACTAAAAATCTTATAAAAAAAAAAAAAAAAACTAAAACGATACTGAATATAGATATATTTTTTTTTCTTCAGAAGATCTTAAACAGATATCAGCCGAAAGCGAAAGGTGATACATATAAAACATCTGAGCAAAAAAAAAAAAGATACATATAAAACATTGGTTCTAAGCAAAGCAAAGAGCAACTAGCTAGACAATAACAGAAAAGAAATAAGAAAAAAAGCGCACAACATTAGTCACATTTTGACCATATACTATAATCTAATTAATTAAAAAAATGCATGCGCATTCAACACGTTTCTCGCTCTTATTATTTCGCATAACTCGCATATTTTGGACGTTGTTCGCGTTCTTCATCACATCTTCGGGTTCCTAAACCTGCCAAAAAACAAAAAAAAAAAAAATACAAGAAAATATTCATATAAAGACTTATTTTGTCTTCATTCAGACATGTTATATAATACTTAACATCATGAAGGATAAAAAATAAAATAAAATAAAAACCTTTTTTCTGCGTCGACGTAGCTATTATTGTATGAGGACTTGGAGGAGCCAATCTTGTGGTAGTCGGGCAGAGGAATGATCTTGCTGACGTCATGGACGAGTTTGTCGTAGTGGCTCATGACGTCGTCAATGGTCTTGTTCCCTCCCACGGCACGTGCCACATTGTGCCACTTGTCAGGGCTGTCCTTGCTGTATATCGCCAAGGCGTTCTCAAAAAGCTTGTTCTGCTTCGGAGTCCACGAAGAACCCATTATAGTCTTATAAGAAGAAGAAGATTGTGTATATGAGTGACGTGGCTTTTGAAAGTTCTTTGTTGCTTTGTGTTGGTGTGTGGGAAATATGGAGTGGTGTTTGTGCTCTATTTATAATGGGAAGGAATTTGAAAAGTGGGTGAAAGAGAAAGGAGGTAGGTCTTTTTTTTATTGTATTTTTAATATGGATTATTTTGTTTTATGGTAATGTTATTTGAATTCACTCGTACGATGAATGATATTTAAAGTTATATAAGTGTAATTACGCCTTTTAAATTAATCAATTATTACCTTTTCTTTTTCATTTCATTCGCTAGCTTCATTTTATTAAAGATCCCATTTTTTTTTATAGGATAGTAAAAAATTATATATATAAATAAAAATCATATCTAATCTCAAACGAGATTTCAAGACATGTTTTATAGCTGGCTTTGCGTCGATTAGCAGCAAGCAACAAGTACGATCATAGTACACGATACCATTAGTTCACGCAGCAACTTATTTTATCATTCATGTGACAATATTTTGTTGCTATTTGTTTGTTGTATATGAATGGAATTGAACTTTCTTTTTTGGACGTTTCTTTTGTTTTTTTTTTACAGTACTGTTTTCTAATTTTGAAATCATGATTTTACGAGACTGTTCTTCACGATATATTAATATTATAATCAATTATTGTCCTTCGTAGATTTATCATAATCGTCCTTTATAGATTTTCCCTCTGTTACCGGAAGGAAATACATGCATTATTGCTCTATTTCCTTCATTCCTCTTAATACACATAACTTTCGTCTAAACAGTTATTATTGTCTTAATGGATATGCCAAGTTTTATCGTCGATTCATCTCACCACTCTAAAATTTTAAATTATATATCCCTTTTTATCTACATATCATGTAGAGAATCTTGCACAATCTAGTTGATGAACCCTAGATTTCTTCCATTGCACACCTACCAAAAAGAGATACACCAAACAAACCAAAACGCGGAAAAATAACACGACACAAGTTTTACCCTGGTTCGGCAATGTGCCTACATCCAGCAACGAAGATCGCAATCACTATCAAGTTATTTTACAAACTCTCTCACGCACGATTTCTCTCTTTGTGTTTAAACCCTTACAAAGATCACTCAATTGTGTTTCCCAAGTGTTTTCATAAATGACTAATGAAGAATGAAGTTACAACCAACCTCTCGTCATTCCCTTCTATTTATACAACGCATTAGCTCATTAAAACCACCCGATCAATCTCAACCGTCGATAATTTGCGCAGGAAGCAATGTCTGCTGTGATGATCCAACGGTCATTCTGCTTTGTTGATGCATACTTAGAGCCTCTGATGAAGTTCTATGACTGATCTTCAACATATCAAAATAACTATAATTTGGTTCAAACTTCAAACTTCAAAGATCGGCCTAACGTTAAAATCTCATCACCTTAAAAATGAGGTTGTGTGTTCAAACTCATCAGTCCGCATATTTGTTTGTGTGTAATATAGCTAAAATTAATGATAATAAAAAATTATTATCAACATAGAGATGATGATTGCATATCGGTTATAGATTTAATCATTATGATTAGTATAAGTAATGGTTCAATTTAGCCTAATGCATGTCTTATAGATTGTTATTATTATGTATTTTGTTGCTGCGATCTCTACGTCAATCGGATAAGAGAGAGAGAGAGAGAGAGAGAGAGAGAGAGAGAGAGAGAGAGAGAGAGAGAGAGAGAGAGAGAGAGAGAGAGAGAGAGAGAGATTTCATTTTTTTCATCTTTAAACACAATCTTTACTTGTTTGCAAAAGACACTTTAGTAAATTTGTTCAACATTACATTAACATCTTCGCACGTTTTCAATTTTGTTTTAAAGATAGATGGAATGAGCGAATTTGTAACAACTTAAACATTGCAATGGAAAAGATTCAGGGGCAAGTTGTGAGTACAGGTGTAACAATTGAGAGAGATTTTATGTAATATCATTTTAACGCTTGTTATTTCCAACATTATAAAGATTTTTGTAATATGTGGAAGTTCAAATTAGCAAATACTTAGAATTTGAACGAGCTGTTTTCAAATCATGCCTACTTTTTTTTTTTCTTTTTTTTTTTTAGATTTGGCATTTTTATTACAAATACACGTTTTTTTTAAGGGGTTAATTGATGGTATTTCTTTCTTGCTTTAAATATTCTTTTGTAATGGCTGACGGCGGCAAGTTAAACATCAACTAAACATTCACTCTTTTGTTGATTAGTTACATGTTTTTTAATTAGTCTAACGAGCGAGACAATGTCTTTTTTAAGCATCCATACTTTGTAAACATACTATTTTTATTTTATATAGATGGTCAACTTCAAATACCTAATTAAAATCCTGCTAACTATAAACTCCTAACACAACGTAGATGAGAGGGACAAGTAAAACAATTGGCCCCGCCGGTATTTAGAATCTTTGCACTTTGACCGGATATGATTTCTACATCCTCGCATCAATTCTTTTTAACTTTGATAGTTGGTATATCATTGTGTGACTGTGATATGTAATACAAGACCTCTATATATGATAGGGTCATTAAGAAAATAATCAATTTAAATCTTTAATATTGCCAAATAGCCAATATTTGGTAAATATTAAATAAATAGTCATTTTCATGTATTTACAGACGTAAATCTTAGATAAATAGTCACCTCTATATATTAGGCCACGTCATTATTTACTGCTATTTACTTAAGATTTACCAAACTTGACTATTTAGCAATATTAAACGTTTAAACTAGCTATTTTCCTAATTTTATGCATATGATATGTAGAACAATAATAACTATTTAAGCTAGATTAACATGCGTAAATTTTAGTTTCGGAAATATTTTGTTTGGATGAACCGGCTTCACGAGTTGGAGTTCTCTCGAACAATAAAATCATATTATATTAATAATTTTTATGGAAATAAATAAGACGATTTGTACATTTTATAAAATAAAATAAGTAGTTATGTATAATTTGAGAAACAAATGTACATAATTATTTGAAATTCAAAACTAGTTAAACGATCTCTTTAGAGCAATATTAGTTTTTCACAAGGTGGAAACAACGATCAAATACTTCTCAAAATACAACGACGAATGACAGAATACAACGAGGAATGAGAAGCATATTACATCAATTGATATACTATACGTTGAATAAAAGTAGTACCAAAGTCTACTACCGGACTACAACCAACACTACTAAATATACTACATTAGAAAACATGGATTTTAAGACATTCTCAAAATCGCACGACTTCAATAGTCTAAATTCTCGAATTGGCTTTTCAAGTCATTTAAAAAATCACTCCAATAAATTTGTAGTCATTTTGAAAATAACTTTAAAATGTTTATATAAAATAGTTGAGTCACTTCAAAAACTGATTTTAATATTTTGTATGTTTTAAGGCGTTGAAACACCGACTTAAAAATATATTTTAAGTCATTTTTTAAAAAAAACAACTTTATAAATGGAATATTTTATTGTAAGACATTTTATAAATGTCTTCAAGTATCTTTTTAAGACATTTTACAAACGTCTTCAAATACCTTCTTTATAAAGACTAAAAAGGAATTCATAACTTCCACGTATACAAATAAATTTCACATATGCATTTTGCTTTTAATATTTTTATAGGAATTTGGCGATCATTCCCAGTTTAAACAATGTTCTATCTCTCTACATATATATGTATATACTTAAGTGGAGCTTATTTGAAGTTTATTTTTTATTTTTTTTATATATATTTGAAAACATATTTTTTAAGAGTTTTGAAGGCTTTTTGTAATGTCTTAGAAAATATTTACATTATAATTAATGAGAATAGAAGTCGTTCTCTAGAACGTATTTAAATGATTTTTAAGTCATTTTTTTAACGTCATAAAATCAACTATTTATAGTACTGCATGAAAAAAACGAAAAAATTGGGGAGAGAGAGTTTTTGAAGTCTTGCTTCTGATTCAGTGTGTCCGAGTGAGTAAAAAAAACTTGTCTATATAGCCCAGCCACCCACGGTTATATTATTTCCATGTTAAAATATTTAAAAATGATTTATCAATGAACTTATTGCAATTAGCTATTCCATTTCCATTGGCTTATTTTAAGATTGTAGCTCAAGAGTTATTTTATTAAAAAAATAATCTATGAGTTCACAATAAATTAAATTAACTAAAAAGTTAATTTAATTTACTGCGAGCTAATAGACTATTTTTTAATAAAATTAAATTGACCACTTTTTTAATAAAAAAAGTATAGACTGTTAAATTACTGGTCTAATTGTCACTAAATAAAAATCACTTTCTTAATAATATTTCCAATTGTACCAAGTTAACGAATTATAGATTATATAAACGGAGAGAGCGACAGTCAGACCATCTCTAGCCTTTTCATGCCTTACCACTTTTTTCTTAAAAAAAATACTTTATTGGTTTGCTAGCTAGCGACATGAACTTATAAACAAAGGAATAATGTTTTGTATATATAATATATTATCTACAAATTTTAGTCAATTTCGCCCCCATCATAAACTTTGTCCCGAATTAAAGTGATTCTTTGGTTCTTATCTCAAACCTTTTTAGCTTTCCATCATCATCGTTTCACTTTCTTCCCAAAAATTTCTCTCGAAAAAACTGCACAACATAATCTGATTTATTTTTCCACATTGGACGGTTCCAAATTCACCTGACAGCTAGCAAACGATTCTTCAATGAATTTATTAAGAACTCGCAATTTATATCTTAATCTTAATTATAGCACGTTTAAGGTCTCCGTATGTTATCACACATTTTTTTATATTTAGATAATAAGAAAAATCAAATTCATTCATGATTAAAAAAAAAAAAAACCGTAATCAATTGTGATACATAAAATTCTTTTTTTTTTTTTTTTTTTGGTGAAGTATAAAACATAAAATATTGAAAATTAAACTTGCATGTGCTGAATAAAATTATAAAACTAAAAATCTTATTAAAAAAAAAAAAAAAAAACTAAAATGATACTGAATATAGATATATATTTTTTTCTTCAGAAGATCTTAAACAGATATCAGCCGAAAGCGAAAGGTGATACATATAAAACATCTGAGAAAAAAAAAAAAAAAAAAAGATACAGATAAAACATTGGTTCTAAGCAAAGCAAAGAGCAACTAGCTAGACAATAACAGAAAAGAAATAAAAATAAAGAAAAGCGCACAACATTAGTCACATTTTGACTATATACTATTATCTAATTAATTAAAAAAATGCATGCGCATTCAACAGTCAACACGTTACTCGCTCTTATTATTTCGCATAACTCGCATATATATTTTGGTCTTTGTTCGCTTTCTTCATCACATCTTCAGGTTCCTAAACCTGCCAAAAAAAAAAAAATTAAAATACAAGAAAATGTTCACATAAAGACTCATTTTGTCTTTCAGACATGTTATATAATAATTAACATCATGAAGGGAAAAAAAAACCTTTTTTCTGCGTCGACGTGGCTATTATTGTACGAGGACTTGGAGGAGCCAATCTTGTGGTAATCGGGAAGAGGAATTTCGCCGGACTCGATCTTGGTGACGTCATGGACGAGTTTGTCGTAGTGGCTCATGACGTCGTCGATGGTCTTGTTCCCTCCCACGGCACGTGCCACATTGTGCCACCTGTCAGGGCTGTCCTTGCTGTATATCGCCAAGGCGTTCTCAAAAAGCTTGTTCTGCTTCGGAGTCCACGAAGAACCCATTATAATAGTCTTATAAGAAGAAGAAGAAGAAGAAGATTGCTCTTGTGTATATGAGTGACGTGGCTTTTGAAAGTTCTTTGTTGCTTTGTGTTGGTGTGTGTGTGGGAAATATGGAGTGGTGTTTGTGCTCTATTTATAATGGGAAGGAATTTGAAAAGTGGGTGAAAGAGAAAGGAGGTAGGTCTTTTTTTTTTATTGTATTTTTAATATGGATTATTTTGTTTTATGGTAATGTTATTTGAATTCACTCGTACGATGAATGATATTTAAAGTTATATGAGTGTAATTACGCCTTTTAAATTAATCAATTATTACCTTTTCTTTTTCATTTCATTCGCTTCATTTTATTAAAGATCCCATTTTTTTTATAGGATAGTAAATAATATATATAAATAAAAATCATATATAATCTCAAACGAGATTTCAAGACATGTTTTATAGCTGGCTTTGCGTCGATTAGCAGCAAGCAACAAGTACGATCATAGTACACGATAACATTAGTTCACGCAGCAACTTATTTTATCATTGCATGTGACAAGATTTTGTTGTTATTTTTGTTTGTTGTATATGAATGGAATTGAACTTTCTTTTTTGGACGTTTCTTTTATTTTTTTTACAATACTGTTTTCTAATTTTGAAATCATGATTTTACGAGACTGTTCTTCACGATATATTAATATTATAATAAATTATTGTCCTTCGTAGATTTATCATAATCGTCCTTTATAGATTTTCCCTCTGTTACCGGAAGGAAATACATGCATTATTGCTCTATTTCCTTCATTCCTCTTAATACACATAATTTTCGTCTAAACAGTTATTATTGTCTTAATGGATGCCAAGTTTTATTGTTGATTCATCTCACTACTCTAAAAATTTAAATCATATATATATATATATATATATATATATATATATATATATATATATATATATATATCCCTTTTTATCTACATATCAAAATAACTATAACTTGGTTCAAACTTCAAACTTCAAATATCGGTCTAATGTTAAAATCTCATCACCTTAAAAATGAGGTCGTGTGTTCAAACTCATCAGTCCGCATATTTGTGTGTAATATAGCTAAAATTAATAATAATAATAATAAATTATCATCAACATAGAGATGATGGTTTCATATCGGTTATAGATTTAATCATTATGATTAGTATAATTAAAGGTTCAATTTAGCCTAACGTCTTATAGATTGTTATTATTATGTATTTTGTTGCTGCGATCTCGCATGAGAGAGAGAGAGAGAGAGAGAGAGAGAGAGAGAGAGTTTTCATTTTTTTCATCTTTAAACATAATCTTTACTTGTTTGCAAAAGACACTTTAGTAAATTTGTTTAACATACATCTTCGCACGTTTTCAATTTTGTTTTAAAGATAGATGGAATGAGCGAATTTGTAACAACTTAAACATTGCAATGAAAAAGATTCAGGGGCAAGTTGTGACAGGTGTAACAATTGAGAGAGATTTTATGTAATATCATTTTAAAGCTTATTATTTCCAACTTGTTATAAAGATTTTTGTAATATGTGGAAGTTCAAATTATCAAATACTTAGAATTTGAACGGGCTGTTTTCAAATCATGCCTACTTTTTTTTTTTTTTTTAGATTTGGCATTTTTATTACAAATACACGTTTTTTTTTTTGAAGGGGTTAAGTGATGGGTTAATTGATGGTATTTCTTTCTTGCTTTAAATATTCTTTTGTAATGGCTGACGGCGGCAAGTTAAACATCAACTAAACATTCACTCTTTTGTTGATTAGTTACATGTTTTTTTAATTAGTCTAACGAGCGAGACAATGTCTTTTTTAAGCATCCATACTTTGTAAACATACTATTTTTATTTTATATAGATGGTCAACTTCAAATACCTAATTAAAATCCTGCTAACTATAAACTCCTAACACAACGTAGATGAGAGGGACAAGTAAAACAATTGGCCCGGCCGGTATTTAGAATCTTTGCACTTTGACTGGATATGATTTCTACATCCTCGCATCAATTCTTTTTAACTTTGATAGTTGGTATATCATTGTGTGACGGTGATATGTAATACAAGACCTCTCTATATGATAGGTTCCATTAAGAAAATAATCAATTTAAATGTATAATATTGCTAAATAGCGAACATTTGGTAAATATTAAATAAATAGTCATTTTCATGTATTTACAGACATAAATCTTAGATAAATAGTCACCTCTATATATTAGGTCACGTCATTATTTACTGCTATTTACTTAAGATTTACCAAACTTGACTATTTAGCAATATTAAACGTTTAAACTAGCTATTTTCCTAATTTTATGCATATGATATGTAGAACAATAATAACTATTTAAGCTAGATTAACATGCGTAAATTTTAGTTTCAGAAATATTTTGTTTGGATGAACCGGCTTCACGAGTTGGAGTTCTCTCGAACAATAAAATCATATTATATTAATAATTTTTATGGAAATAAATAAGACGATTTGTACATTTTATAAAATAAAATAAGTAGTTATGTATAATTTGAGAAACAAATGTAAATAATTATTTGAAAGTCAAAACTAGTTAAATGATCTCTTTAGAACAATATTAGTTTTTCACAAGGTGGAAACAATGATCAAATACTTCTCAAAATACAACGATGAATGACACAATACAACGAGGAATGAGAAGCATATTACATCAATTGATATACTACGATGAATAAAAGTAGTACCATAGTCTACTACCAGACTACAACCAACACAACTACATATACTACATTAGAAAACATGGATTTTAAGATGTTCTCAAAATCGCACGACTTCAATAGTCTAAATTCTCGAATTGGCTTTTCAAATCATTTAAAAAATTACTTCAATAAATTTGTAGTCATTTTGAAAATAACTTTAAAATGTCTATATAAAATAGTTCGAGTCACTTCAAAAAATGATTTTAATATTTTGTATGTTTTAAGGCGTTGAAACACTAATTTAAAAATATATTTTAAGTCATTTTTTTAAAACAACTTTATAAATGGAATATTTTATTGTAAGACATTTTATAAATGTCTTCAAGTATCTTTTTAAGACATTTACAAACGTCTTCAAATACCTTCTTTATAAAGACTAAAAAGGAATTCATAACTTCCACGTATACAAATAAATTTCACATATGCATTTTGCTTTTAATATTTTTTTTAGGAATTTGGCGATCATTCCCGGTTTAAATAATGTTCTATCTCTCTACATATATATGTATATATATATATATATACACACACACTTAAGTGGAGCCTTATTTGAAGTTTTTTATTTTTTTATATATATTTGAAAACATCGTTTTTTTAGAGTTTTGAAGACTTTTTGTAATATCTTAGAAAATATTTACATTTTAATTAATGAGAATAGAAGTCGTTCTCTAGAACGTATTTAAATGATTTTTATTAAGTCATTTTTTTGACGTCATAAAATCAACTATTTGTAGTACTGCAGGAAAACAAAAAAACAAAAACAAAAAATCGGGGGGATCGAGAGAGAGTTTTTGAAGTCTTGCTTCGGATTCAATGTGTCCGAGTGAGTAAAGAAAACTTATTTATATAGCCCAGCCACCTACGGCTATACTATTGCCATGTTAATGTTCGGTTAAAAAATTATTACATAGTTAATGCACAAAAAATTATTTTTTTAGACCTCAGATTGGCCCAAGCCCAGCCCGGCTCACTCGACTCTATGGCGGCGGCATGTACATGTGGTGTAGATGGACTTGTATGTATCATGTCCTTCTAAAGATTTATTCAAAACAATATTATCTACGCTCAAAGTGAGTTTTAACACATATGTATGTTGGACTCTTGCACGTTCATTTTCAATCCTAACACATTTACTTTCCTTCACAATGTATAGGTGTTTTTCAACACAACTTACCTTCTATTTTGAAAGATAAATAATTGATCTTATAAGCCTAGTTACGAGGATTAAAATCTATCTAACATTTCATATTAGATGAGTGGAATTCTCTCGAATATTTTTTTATAAATCAACCAATCAATGAAAACTTTTTTATTTTCCATTATTTTTAACAAACTCTATTATTATTATTATTATTATTATTTGTTAATGAAGAATCTCAAGAAAGAAAAAGAAATAGTTTGTGTCACTAGCTAGCTCTTGATTTGTGCTGATTCAGAAGAGAATTAATGAGTTATGATAATGTACATTTGTGGTTGTCCTCGTTGAAACAATCGCTGCAAACTTTTTTTTTTCCTTTTTTTATCAATTATATTATTTAGTTTTATAAAGCATCCAATAGCTTAGCATATTACTACGAATGAACTGGCCTTTCAGATACAAAAATGGTTTTTTTTTTGTAATAAAATAATGTTCAGAATCCTTATCATCCACGTTCGACGCAATAAAGAACAATCTATCTACAACGATTCTTTTTGTTTCTATTTTAAAAAGGTTCAAGCCTTTATGACTTTTCTTCTTTCTTTCTTCTATATTATAGCTATTATTTTTCTTTGGTAACTATTGAGTGGCAAGTTGGAGATGAGGGAATTTCATCAACTTTTGGAGATATGCAAGTGGTCTCATAAAAATCACAACGTATATGCGATTATTTGGATTCTCTTTTGAGATCAACAAGTCTACACACTTGATAGCTTCACTCGCACAGTACGATTAGTTAGAGAAATATGAGTAATTGGATTAGATTTATTGATACACACAAATGCTTAAAAAGACTGGTATTTTAAAAATGAGTTTTCATAGTTATATCTCTATGTAAAAATTATAAATTCGCATGATAGGCAACGTTTAATCAATTATAATTAATTAGTCACTAGTTTTATTAACAAAAAGTAATTGATAATTTGTCCAAATAATTTTTCGATTATTGACAATTAATGGGTCGTATTATTTGAGAAAAAATTTAAATTAATTTTTATTAATATAATCAATGATTAAATAACTATAAGTAAATAAATATTGATTATTTAGTAAATAATAAGTTTGATGTGTCTTAATTTGCTTATAATTTTTTTTTAAAAATTGCATATGTAGATTTTGTAATTTATTTTCCGATCGTATTCTTTTTATCTTTCAAAACTTTTTTTTTTATTTTAAACCCCACTTAATTTACTCTTGATCTCTCATTTATTTATCTAATTAATTTATACTCTCTAGTTTTTGAACTAAAAATTCATTTTTATTTGAGTTTCTTTTTTCATATTCTTGGTTAAAAAATATATATTGAAGAACACTAAAAAGTTCTTTGAATTTCATCGATCACCGTCGGATTTAATCGTCGACCTTCGAATTTTATAGGGAAAAAAAAGGCAACATCTACTATATCATCTGAAAAGATAAAGATAAAAACACAAACAAACAATTTTTAGCGCAAATGAAATATAGAGTAAAAACAAGGCATATAGTGAGGATAAGAAAATGATGATTTTCAGTATAAATTTATTTTAGTCTAAAAACGAGTAAAAAAAAATATTCATACGTAATTTAGTGTATCTAACGTCTCAAATTTGTCATTATATATAGAGTGATATAGCTAAACAATCAATTTAAAGTTATGAATTTGCAAAATAAGACAAATTTGTCTTAATTTAGTGAAATAGCAAAAATGTGCAGTAATATGGATTACAAAAAATTTTGACCCTAAGATTAATTTTTTTGAAAGTGATAAATTGCTTATAATAATCGTCAAAAATTTTAATTTTGGCTGTAAAAAAAATGTTGAAAATGTAAATTTTGCTACTTTCCTGAAAAATTGAAACTTTGACTATTTTGCTAATGAATAAGTTTCAAATAGCTATTTTCTACAATTTTTCCTTATATATAATATTAAAGTAAAAACTCAAATTTATGTCTACATACTTATAATTATAATTTGTAGTTTAGTTAGAAACAAACATTTAAATGAAATATATGTCTAACTCTACGAATATATATATATATATATATATATATATATATATAATATAAAAAAAAACGTTTGGAATTGATATATAGTCAATGTTTCGTAAATTTTAGGTAAATAGCCACAAATATGGCGTGACATTCGTGGTTCGCTTTACGTGAAATAAAAATGATAGGGTATTTACGTTAATTTACGTGTTTAGATATATGGACGTGATTAATTTAATTATCTAAGATTTACGAAACGTTGATCGTATAATAATTTGAAACTCTAAATATGACTATATAGCTAATGGACACGATGATATAATATATGACTCTACTTCAGTGTGAGAAATTAAAGAGAGCACAGATCAACCAAAAAAAGAAAATATGCTTCTTTTTGTCTAGTTGAGAAATCTTTGAGGCCACGCTCGTGGGTGTATTGATCACAATACACGTACACACTTCTTTCATCTTTGGCCATATAAATCTCAAGGATATCATTTCGAGATATTGTTCACACCTAGTTTAATTTTTCGTTTTAGAAAAAAAAGTTTTTATAGGAATATTAAATAATAATCAATACTGGAGCTAGGGTTTGTGTTGAATGAATGTCCGATATCTCTGTCTACATGGCACACTTGAAGTATATGTAATGCTTCATAATTAAACACAAAAATCAAAATTATGAAGAGCTTTAACGCAATTTGATATTATTACAATTTTCAATTTTAAGCGTTGCTCACCTTTTTGAAATTATACAACATTTTGTATATACAGAGAGGCAGATCAAAAATTCAAAATAGTACGTACAACATGCATGATCACTTTTTTGGATAACGACGTTTCAAACATTCTAGAGAGGTCTGTTATTCCGAAAGATGATTGGTTGTTGCGAAAACATCAGATACCAATTTTATACATATTCCATACAAGTTGGGTGATTCAATGTTCACGACGCTCCCAAATGAGAAATGTGATTGATTTTAATAAGGATTCATATTCTATTGAGTGGATATGAGATTAGACGAGTCAATAATTAAGTTATTTACGTATATAAAATCATAAAAAAAAACTGTATGCTTTTATCTCTCTCTGATTAACTATATTTAGGTAAGGTTCGGAAGAATAATTTTTTTAGAGAGACAAGAAAACTGACGAACCCCACATGTGACCATTTTAACTTGCATATATTTTCATGCTTGAAAAAGTTAGTATATAATATATTAGATAAAACATAATGGGTGCTATTAAATTATTATTCTTACCAGGAAAAACAGTACTCCATTAAAAGGAAATGTGCTAAAACACAATGATATGATCATCATCATTATTTATTATTATCATTGCTGTTGTTGTTTTATTATGCATATTAAGGAAAATAAGACTATTTTCCATCATCTACCTAATATTCTCCAAACAAAATAGAAATTGTGCGATATTCTCAAAATCACAAACACTGGTTATAATCGAATCGATATGATAATTTGATTATCGCATTATTAGTATTTGACAGTGTGTTTCACGTCATGCTTAATACATTATTACACCGAGCTCATAAGAAGATGGAAAACTATAATAATTCGGCAATTTAAATCGCAGTAAAAATATACTAAATACGGTAACAATATATACTTGGATATGTAAGTACGTACGTATTAAACGTTGCTTTCGATCAATAACGCGTGCGCTTAACTTTTCAAGGTGTGAACTAATCTTAGTTAAACAAAAATTAGGTAATAGCTAATTGAAACGTTTGAAATTGTTACATAACAAACGTTTCATAAATTTTAAGTAAATAGTCATAGATATGGCGTAACTTAATAAATGAAAGTGGTTATTCACCTAAGATTTACGTATGTAAATATATGAAAATGATTATTTATCTAAAATTTACGAAACGTTAATTATTTAGCAATGTTAAACCGTAAATGTGACTATTTATCTAATGAGCCCATCTTAGTTCATATATTTACAGGATCGTATCGTTTTCAGTTTGTACAAGATAAATATCGTCCTTGAAAACCCCTCGATTCAAGTTCTTACTACACTTTATGCTCTGCGTCATTGTCACACAAACAGTAGTCAATGATTTTTAGTATTTGAATATAAGTATAAATATATATACATATATATATATATATATATATATATATATATATATATCCATCCTTGTTACATGTATCAAATTGGCTATATAATTAAATCTGGGATTACGAAAAAAAAATTAATGGTTTTTAAAGATAATAATTCCATGCCTAAAAAAAAACGAGATTCCAAATATACAAGTCTTAACTCTAAAAAAATCAAAATTACGGAAATTTATTAAAATTTTGACAATTTTCTCTTAGCTTCATGGCCTATAAATCATAAATGATATAAAAGATTAGATGAAAAACAAACAAAAACATGTCGGACATACAACTTGTATAAATGGGGAAACCTTTAAATTAAAGTCAAAAGATTGGAGTAGACATCAATTTCTTCTAAAAGTTAGGGACCAGTAAAAACATATGTTTTTCTCTTCTTTTCTCGAATGTGTTTTTTTTCTCTTTCCCTTATTTCTATACAAGCCGTTTTGCCATGCTTTGGGCTAATCCAAATTTATTTTTATGCTTTAGGGGTCTCTATGCTTTATTGGGTTTGTACTCATCGTGTTATATTCGCATCTGGGCTTGAAATCTTTAACATATTAGCCTATTCGGCCCAATTTGGAATGCCAATCTAATTGAAGCCTTCATCAAATAAAATAAATATGATAAGTACAAATTTCCTATCGTAGCTGTTTTTTGTACTTCATCAAGAAAACAGCATGTTTAAAGTTTTTACTACGAATTTCCTATCATTTTTTAGTTGTAGATAGTCATATTTGTTTTATGTTTACAGTCCTTATTTAATTAATTATTTACTTATTCAGGGATTTATATTTACTTTATTTATTATTTATAGTTTACAATTTCATTTATAAAGAAAATAATATATATTTTTTGAAAAATGTTATTTTAAAAGGATTTAAAATAAATTTTATTTTGGAAATGTTACACTTAAAAATGATTACTTTTGTAATTTCCCCAATAAATAATAAAATGAGAATTTCCTTGTGGAAGCTTTTAGGGATATTGACAATAATAATATCAATTGTTTGTCACTTACTAAAAATCAACCAAAACTCAAATATTAACACAACTAATACCAAATCGGTTACGAACTGAATTGATTTCATGACACATTAATCACGAACGGATTGCAGTTCGTGACCGATTTGATACTAAATATATCAATATTTGAGTTTTGGTTGATTTTTTGTAAGTGAAACAAATGTTATTGTCAATTTTTTAAGTTTTTACCTCGAGATACTAAATGTCTTTCCTTAATATCATTCTTCTTCAAACTTAGTAATGTAAATTACCTAAATCACATTTTAAAGTGAAAGAAGCGTTGACCGTACTTCCGAGTTCCGTTTGCTTTTCTTATATTGCATTATTGCATTTGCTTTTCTAAGTTACGTCTTTTCCGATCGAATGTTTTTGTGGCACGTATCATATCAATGGGAAATAATGCATGAACAAAACAAAGACCACCACTGACCAAGTCAATGGACCTCTTTTCATATTTCCACGTGGTGATCGTACAACCAATTAGTGGATGCCACGTCGGGAGAGTTTTATATTTCCAATCCTATCCCTGACGTAGGCATCGACCGACTGAAAAAGTTGCCAAGTTGGACTCGCACATTCTGTGTTTAGACTTTAGACACGCATTATTGTCTGAGCAAAAAAAAAAAAAAAAGACACACATTATTAGTCCACTAAAGTTACTTTTAATTTTGATTTAACAGAAAACAACTGTTTTTGTATTGTTCTATGCTGATTTTTCAATGACATATGACGTTACCTATAAAAACATGAGTATAATATTTTGTTTGAATGAATTGGATCAGTTCATATTCCCATGCAGTGAAGTTATTACCTACCAATATTTAATAAATAACACACATAAAATTTCATGCGATCTACTCTATATCATGTTTGCGTTAGTGTTGACATATACATTGAGCTTAAACAAAAAAAACGGCGATTATAATATTTCGATTTTAAAGGAAGAAGAGTATTTGTGATCTGCATAAATAATTAATATACTTGAAATCAGGGTCATGCACCTTGTGAAATTTGGACTGGAGCGTCACAAAATTCACGTATTTCGTTTACAGTTCCAAACAAGAAGTATCAACTTCGTAGTGTCTCTACTGATTTTCTTATATTTAATAATGATAAATTATTTATAAATAAGATGTATATATACATATATTAAAATTTTAAATTAGGTATAAGATATTTTACTACTACTAGTCTTTCTATTTGTGGCAAATTTATTAGGTATAAATAATTTACGCAAAATAGTATATGCGAGGTGAAATTTTAATATAAACACTTGACAGTAAACCTTAATTAGATAATACAAAATGATAATTAAATAAACATTTTTACAAATAAAAATCACATACAGTACAGACGAACAAAATAGTACGTACAACAAAATTAAACAATGCCAAACATTTGGTAGTAAACCTTTATTCATCAATTATATTGTAGTATTACAATATTAACTAACTGTGGAAGAGGATGATCTCTTATCTAGTAAGAGAAAGATGTCGGTTCGAATAGATATTTCTTAAACTTCAATTCATACTTATACCGAACTATAATTACTGTGCTAAATTTGTAGTCACCGTCTTGAACACGCACATAAAAATTAAAATTAATGAATAAAATAAAATAAATTTGACTAGTTTATTGGTGAAGTTTCATTTTGATGGGAGAGGCAGATGAAACATTTACATCATAAAAAGGATATGACATATATTAGACCTATCGATGCGCCAAAGTGGATATTATTTTGGGCAAGAAAAGTATATGTGCAAAATGTTAATGGAGACTCCACGTAATATATATATATATATATATATATATACATATATATATATACAAGGTGAGTTGGACTCAACGCGTTTGCAGCTTTGTTTTATTGTCCCAAATGTGAAACACACTAATATATATGTGTGTATATTATAGAATAATTTTATAGATTAAGTGTCTTATTAGTAGAGTACATATCAACCAAAACATAAAAAGTCACAATACAGTTTGAGATTTTTAGCCTTTTCATTTTAAAGGGAAAAAGGACGTGAATACAAATTTTTAAGATATAAAGACTGGTAAAAATTGAAAATTCTGTATATAGATTTTTTTATCATTTATCGGACAATTTTATCATTGTTTTTTTTATTCATTTTTCGGACAATTGAAAATTCTGTACATTTATTGAATTTGTTTTACGTTCAATGGAATTGTTTACATTTGGACTCTTGTGGAGAACTGAATGTGATTAAACAAATTCAATAAATGCTGATATTTTAAAAAAGGGTTTGTAATTAAGCAGATCAGAAAATACAAAATTTGAGTTAATTTAAACAGTTTTAGTTCATTTATTTAAATAATTAATTTTTGTAGAGAATTTATTCTATTTAATTTCCGATTAAGCGAATTTTGTGTGTGGGTGTGTATAAAAACTCATTGAAGATTCTTTAAAAAAAAAAAAAAAAAGTCGACCAACATAATCACTTCAATCATTAAGCTATATAGTAACAACTGTCACGAGATCAACTACAACCTTTAGTATATTTACAGTTTTATTGTAAGGAAAATAATCTCAAATAATTTTTACAATTAAAAAATGCTATTTAAAAATAAATATTTTAAAACAGCCATTATTTCAAAAATGTTGAACTTAAAAAAAATAATATTTTTGTAATTTTCTCAACTTTTAAAATTGTAAATCAAAACTCACTATGATATCTATGTTTTAAGTGGTCGTCAACAAGTTTTCGGGTCCAAAATATTGTTTAAGCTAAATATTTGTATGTGAATCAATAGTCGTAGTTCTTATGACTTTCAAGTGTCTACTACATGAATAATTAATACATGAATAATTAAGTTAATTTATTCACACGGAGAGAGGTATGACAAAATAAGCTATTAGTTTCTTTCTCTCTATGGAAAATACATCATTTTGAAAATAACTCTTCTAAGTCGCCAATTGTCGCCGCCTATCTGGCCGAAGACTCTCCCCTTTTTTGCTTTTCTTTCCCTTACTTTACCATCCTCTAGATCATTCTTCTCCTGGCTCGTTTGCTCCTTAATCCGAATGATTTGGTTATTTTTGGGCAATATTCATTTGTGGCCGAAAGTCGAGTATTTGTCTCTCTATTGTCGGTGTTTCTCTTTAGCGCGAGTGAACCCTTTATTTTGTTCTTGAAGACATACGCCACTCATTATGAGTCGAATCATATGGAGAGTCCCACCATCATTAGAGGTGGATTCGGTGTGTTTACCAACCTCAACGACCCCTCGACTTCAGATCTTCGACTATCAGTCCCGTGATCAGTCTCCGACAGTGCCGTCCTTTGCATGTGGATGGTGAAAATGATGATGCCCTTGGGTAGGGGGTTTATTTTTTGATCGGACACAAATTAGTCACCTTTCATTATCTCAATTTGGACTTCTCTTTACATTTTTGTCTGTACGTACAAAAGAATCATTTTTTTTTTCATGAGTTTTCGAATTTTAATGTGTTCTATATCTTTCTATTTATTAAAAATTTGGATAAAATTAAATTTATTATGATTTAGATGTGTATTGTATCAACAAGTGTTTCAACATTTAAAAAAAAAAAAAAAATTCGCTGCACGATGATTCACAACCCAAGTCCAAAGTTGCAAAATGCTTTTATTATTATCATCTCATCTATATTCTTAATTTTTTATCGAAATGTTATACATGCGCCTCGTAGTTATTGTCTTGTTGGGATGATTAAAATGTGTTTTTGGAGTGACAATTGGGTTTCACTTTCACGTACGTACTCCCCAAAGTAAAAATAAACATAAATGTTTGAGGGTCTCCCAACAATTTTTTTTGGGCGGTGGTTGTGGTGTGGGAAGCTTTTTCATATATTGTTGACTTTGACCCTAGCTATAGCCCACGTAAAGATACAGTTCAGATTTTTATGGGACAATCAAGTTTCTTTCTCAGTGAGGTTGCTTCAATATGTAAAGGTGTAAATAATATGATTATTTGATACGTGAGAGAGAAGTCTTTTGTATGGCCGAAGAGTGACATATGATCATGCAATAATCAAGATCATGATATTGGATCGCGCATTGTGAATCCGTTATGAGCTTTGGGAAAAGAGAGATTGCTTTTTTAATCAAGTATTATATATTCCATGGTAACATGTATACTGACTCTGACCTGAACCGATATTTCAGTTTGAGACCCCCAATACTTTTGTACGAATTGTTTTTGAGATTTTTGACAAAACGGCCAGGCAAAAAAAAAAAAACAATTACTTGTTTCTGTTTAAAAATAAAAATAAAAATAAAAATAAAAATAAAAATAAATAATACGTGACAAATTAATTGTTTCTATGAGTATAAAATATGTGACAAATTAATACGAGCCAGAGTTTTCTTGAACGGGAAGAGTGTTTTTTTTATCAACGTGCTAAAGTAGGCTAGTAAATTCATTAAACAATATAGCTTTTATTTATTTATTTATTTCTACTACGGCTTATTACCAAGTTGCATAGCGTTATGGTGAATATTTAATTACAACTTACGACTTCACTGTCTCTCTCAACAATAAAAAAACTGACAAAATATGAAAGCTCAATCTTCTTCCCTGATCTGGTGGGAAATTAGTAAATCAAGGGAAAATTCCAACGGCTAACAATCGATATTTAATAACAGTTAATTAACCAGAGAAAAAAAATACAATTGTATAAAAAAAAAAAAAAACCCTTCACGCTGAGAGACTATCAAATTATATAGTCGCTATCTTCAAACCGGCATTGAGTTGGCAGTATTAAATCATTCACAGCCGGGAAGGGGAAAAAAATCAAAACCCCCATAACAGCCTTTGAATTGTCGGATAACAATGGCAAAGAATTTAGATGGTTCTTGTGAAAATGACATTTGTGGAACGAACAGTCAACAACTATCGCGATATAGCCCACACAGTCACACACAAAATATTCCAATTTTTTTTTTCTTTTCCCATCTCTAACTCTGGCTGCTTCTCTTTGAAAATTAGTACTGAAATTTAACAAGAATAAAAAAAATCGATAATTATGATTACATGTTGTTTGTCTTTACCAATGAATTTTCAATGGCCGCCTTTCAAGTTTTATCAACGACACGTAAAATGTGGTGTACTATTAACAAATTATTAGTCGAAGTGCGAATTGTCTTATCATAGGCTCATAGTCATCTATCTTATCGTGGCTTTAGAAAAAAGAAAAGAAAAAGAAAAACATTATATTGCAAAGCAGAGGAAGCAAGAGGGCCTTAAACCCGTGTCCAAACACACCCGCTTTCTCTCTCTCTCTCTCTCTCATAATAATTGTGGAACAGCAGAGAATAATATAGAAAACCAAGAACCAAGAAGCTTCTTTAATTACCTCCGGTGACTCCGAAAGCGACGTCGCTTTTCCGCCAAATTAAGAAATAATATAGAATAGCTTATCAGGCAGTTGGGCTTTTTCTTTGGTGGTGGTTATTACCCTCATTTATTACTTACCTTCTTCTCCTTCTTCTTCTCATCAGAGTAAAGTGTAAACCGCTAAAATATCATCGTCATTTATAAACACAGAGCATCAGAGATCTATTTATTTATTTATTAAATTATTTTCATGCAAAACGAGGAGATGAAGAACTGAAACCAGCATTGCTTTGCTAGCCATGGAAGTTCAAGCTCAAGCTCAAGTCAGTGTTTTTACCTTACTTTTTGTTGTTATAACTTCGGTTTTGGTTCAGTGCGGTCAAGCCCAGCGACGGTCTAGTTCGGCCAATGAGCGCGCTGCGTTGCTCGGCCTACGGTCGTCGCTTGGACTGAGGGGAAGAGACTGGCCAATAAAGAACGACACGTGTCAGTGGCGTGGCGTGGAATGCGACGGTGAGGGCAGAGTAACGGGACTCACACTCTCCGGTCTCCGACGGACGCGTGTCGGTCGGATTCAGCCTCTGTTCTCCGTAGACTCGTTGCCCAATCTGACGTCACTGACTCGATTCAATGCTTCCGGGTTCGCTCTTCCCAGCTCGATACCCGACTGGTTCGGGGAAAGACTCGGTGCTCTACGGACCATCGATCTCCGGTACGCCTCGATCGTCGGTCCAATCCCGTCCTCGCTCGGCGATCTGACGAAACTCCAGTCCATTTATCTCTCCGGAAACTCTCTCTCCGGCAGCGTTCCGGCGAGTCTCTCGAAACTTTCGGAGCTTTCGATTCTCGATCTCTCGAGAAACTCGCTGACTGGCTCGGTTCCGCCGGAGCTCTCGTCGCTCGGTAACCTCACAATCCTAGACCTCTCTTCGAACTTCTTCTCCGGAGCGATTCCATTGGGCCTGAGCGATATCTCCGGTCTCCGGTCCCTGAACCTCTGCGACAACAGTCTCAGCGGACCGATTCCCGCCAAGCTGAGCGAGCTTTCGAAGCTGGTCGAGCTCAACTTAAGTATGAACTTCCTGTCCGGTTCGTTTCCCGTGGAATATTTAACTCTGAGGAATCTGAGGATCGTCGATTTCAGTGACAATGGCTTGGAAGGTCATTTGCCTGAAGATTTATTTTCAAGTCTGCCTGAACTGAGGATTCTCGTTCTGAGCGGGAACAAGTTCGACGGCAATGTCAACGGAAATTTTTGGTCAAACCCTAATCTGAAGCTACTCAACATATCAAACAACAACTTCACCGGAGAGTTGCTCGGTCCGAACACAACAAACGCTCGTCTCACTCCCGATTCTGTATTCGACTTCTCAAACAATCTGTTCTTCGGAAACTTGGCTCCTATCTGGTTCCAGAAATTCCGCTCCGTCAATCTTTCCGGTAACTATTTCTATGGCGAGGTTCCAACCGAGAGAAATCACAGCAACACAATCCTCAGCCAAAACTGCTTCCAGATTCCAAGCCAGAGAACCTCGGAGGATTGCAAATCGTTCTACGCCGCGAGAGGGCTGTCCTTCGGATTTCCATCGGCGGAGGAATCCCCGGCATCCGCAAGGAACAACAAGAAGAAGCTCATCTTCATATTGGCCGGAGTGTTCGGCGGAATAGGATTCATCGCTTTCCTCGCCTTGATCCTCGTCCTGTTCCTGAAACGCCTCAACAACTCAGACGCCACCACCACCGCCGCGGCGGCGGCGGCGGTCCAGAGAACAGCCTCGAGCACGGCTCCCGCGAAGAAATCGGGCCCTGGAGACTCCTTCACCTACGATCAGATCGTGCGGTTCACAAACGATCTCAGCGACGGCAATATCATCAAGCGCGGCCGGTCCGGAGACATCTTCCGCGCCTTCCTGGAGAACGGGACGGCCGTGGTGGTCAAGAGGTGTTCTTCGTCGCCGTACGAAGCGGAGCTCGAGTTCTTCCAGAAGGTTTCGCACCCGAGGTCGGTCCCGCTTCTCGGCCACTGCCTTGAGAGCGAGAGCGAGGGAGACAAGAACTTCTTGGTGTACAAGTACATGCCCAGCGGAGACTTGGCCGGCTCGTTGCACCGAGTTGCCGTCACGGGCCACGACGGCTCGCAATCGCACTCCATGGATTGGATCACGAGGTTGAAGATCGCCATTGAGGCCGCCGAGTTTCTCTCTCATCTCCACCATGAATGCAATCCTCCGCTTGTTCATAGGTATGATTGATCGGTTTATCGAGTCATTTGAGATTGAAAACCTTAATGGTTCAAGTAATTTGAGACTTGTGTTTTGGCTTTGATAATAAAGGGACATTCAGGCGAGCAGTATTCTCTTGGACGATAAATTCGAGGTGCGAATCGGAAGCTTGAGTCAAGTCCGGGTTCAAGAAGGGGACGCTAACCAGAATGTCATCACTAGGTTGTTGAGGAAACCACCGTGAGTCGCTTTCTAACATCGCTTTTTTCGATCTTTTTCTATGATTTTTTTTAGAACCTTGTTGAACTTACTTTGCCTTTGCCTTGAATGTTCTGCAGAACCTCAGATCAAGCCTCTACCGGTATGTGTACCTCTCTGCTTTCAGTCTCTTGCATTCAAATTGTATTATGGTCCCTGAATTATAGATTGTATCAGTTTAGTCCTTTACAACAATACATTTTATATGGGCGGCTTTGTAATTTTTTTTTCCCAGCAATGGCGCCGGCGATTTGCGCTTACGACGTATACTGTTTCGGTAAAGTCCTACTCGAGCTCGTGACGGGAAAGCTCGGAATCAGCAAAAACGACGACGCGGGAACAAAAGAATGGTTAGAGAACACGGTACGGTACGTGAGCATGTACGAGAAAGAGTTGATAAACAAGATCGTCGACCCGTCTCTGATCCTGGACGAGGACTTGCTCGACGAGGTTTGGGCCATGGCGATCGTGGCCCGGTCGTGCCTGAGCCCAAAGGCCTCGAAGCGGCCTCTCATGAAGCACGTCCTCAAGGCTCTGGAGAACCCTCTGAAGGTCGTTAGGGTCGAGAGCCTCGGCTCGGAAAGGCTCAGAACCACCTCGTCCAGGCTGTCTTGGAGCGCCGCTTTCTTCGGAAGCTGGGGACACAGCTCCTCCGACAATGCCTTCAAACAGACCACGAGAATCGGGTCCCAAGGAAGCGGTGGTCACGAGTACTCTTCCTCGTCCAATAAACGCCTCTCCAGTGAGATCTTTCCCGAGCCTGTCGAAGGCCAAGACTTGGAGAGGCAAAGTGAGAACTAAGGTTTTTTTTTTTTTTTTTTTTTTGCTTGCCAATTTCCCGTGTGATTGTTGTTTGGATTAGATTGTATACAGTAGAGATTTAGAATAGCAATAGATCATTCATGTTGTGGCTTGTTTTGAAAGCGGTGTTGAACCATTAATTATGAATAAGCACTCTTGAAGCTTTACAATAAATGAACATGAATAAATAGCTGATATAATTTATTAGCTTCATAAATGTGGTACAACTACAACATAAGATATCCAATACCAAAAGTACAAAAAAAAAAACTAAAAAAAAAAGATATCCAATACCCAGACCAGCCGTCCATGCGTATTAATTCCCGTGATTGACCACATTTCTATAAACGAGAAACGAGATAACGTGACGTTCGGTGCAAAACATAAATAGTAGGAGAAAAAAAACATTTGCTTTCATTTCAGCATTGATGAAACATCTGCATGGCGTTATTCCTTATAAAGTGTTTCCATTTACACCCACCTATGTAAGTAAGTGTAAAAGCGACAAATTTCACTGAAGAAAAAAGGGGGTAAAATGAAAAGAAAAAGGGTAAACGAGGAAAAAGCTATAGTACCCCCCATATACTTATGGTTTTACCCTTTTAAGAATCCTCCCAGAACTGGCACACAACGTTCATCACATCGGGATGATGTCGAATTCGTGGGGCATGAAGTCTTCGCTTGGCCTGTAGTACTTGTCCGGAGAGTACATGCTCAGGTTTGACACTTGGCTTGTGTACAAACACGCGAATCTCTCAACCTGTTTCGTAGCAAATACAACAAACCAAGTAAATACACAGACAGTAATTATAAAAGCAATCTTCAAATAATTATGAAGCAGGAGAGTGGGTGAAAAAGCCTCCACAGCATCGATAACATGTTTACCTGATGAGCAAAGCGAGAGTTCTGATAGCCAGTCTTCATGAGCTGTCCCCAAACCTCATGGAACTGTAATCATTAGCAAAATGCACACAAATTACACACTCACAATGCACAATACGTTAATTTGTTGTTGCAAAGTCATACTTTGACCAAAAAAAAACTCCTCTTACCTTCTGGTGGCTTTCGCGCTGACTCAGTTGATGGGTTAAACGCACTTGCTCTCTCTTACCCTGTAACAGTAATGGCAATCGGCGGAAATGTAGTCATCGAAATGAGTGAGATTGGGATTTAGTTAAATTCTGTTGGATAATGAATGGCCTAACCTCTAAATCATCTAGATCAGCAGATATTTTTTGCTTATCCTCTGGACTAAGATCATCAAATCTGAAAACGAGACAAGGCCAGTGTTTCATGTAACTTTTCATCATTTACGAGAGCAGGAAAAAAAAAACAGAAGCTCAGTGGCGTCGTTAAGTTAGACAGATGCTTGCCTGAGAGACCATTTCAGATGATGAATATTGTCTTCAATCAGATCGCGTTCGTTCCTCAGTAATCGCAGTTCCTACACAAATACAATGCAAAGGTAAGTTCATACTCAAACCATGGCGAAGCAACACATACAAATACAAACTATGCGCAATTTTTATTTATTCTTAATTTTGCAATAGAGGGAAACTCTAAGAGAAACCTTGCGAGTGTCTCGCAGTTGCCAAAGCAGATCAACCTCCCTCTCCAGTTCTGGAACAACAAGCATTGTTCTCCATCCTGCTCATAATTGAATTACAGAATCAAAAGTCAGAAATACCGATAAAAGAGAGATGAAAAATGAATAGTATTTCCACTTCCCCACATACCCATTTTGAATATAGAGCACCAATATTACGATAAATTGTTATGCCTAAAAAAGTGTGAAAAAAAAAATTATTACCTAAAACCTTTTTGCTCCGTAAAATGTCTCCGTAAATATGATCACCAACATAGAGAACCTAAGAAAAAAAAGGAGACGAAGAGTTAATGTATAAAGGAAGAAGGAAAGTAAAATTGAAATGAAGTCGCTTAATAATGAATCAAACAGATCTCAGGGTTATAGATAGATTGAAATATATATAAAATCATTCAGAGGCCAACTAATGTTTATTTTTGTATTTTTTGCCAGAGACCAACTTATTTGACAAATATTACTAGCTACTCAAAAGTATTTTCCATCACTTGTACAACAAAACCCTCTTTGCTTGGAATATTTAGACATGTATACTAGAAAAAGAAAAAAAAAGTCACCTGAGAGCTTGACTCGATAGCGAGCAATTTATGCAGATGCCCAACGTTGCCTCCCTGAACAAGCAGATCAACAGATAAGTTAGGCAACATACGAAACTTTGAAACAGCAAGGTTACATCATTATAAGCAACTAAGGGTTTTTTTATTAACAACATTTTACCTGGAAAACTCTACAAGACTCAGTTAGCTCTTTCAGCGATAAGTCTGGTTTGATGTCTCCCACCTTTACAATATAAAATTGCAGGTTAGTGATGAAAAAAAGTAAGAGAGTGTAGCAAGATTTATGAATCTGTAACTGTTTAAATTCAACCAACCTCAGGCATGGGAGATCCATTATCGGTGTTGAACAGCATTCCAGACTTGGGTTCAACCTCAAACAGATTCGCACGGCCATCATGGAAGAATCCAGGTTTTGCACTGTAACATCACGTGGAACAATTATAAATAAATATTGCGAAGGAAACTGTTGATTAAATAACTTCTTAAGACAACCGCCTAAAAACAAAGAAAGCACATTCTCAGGGAAAGATTTTCTTTGGTGGAATTACAAATAAATTTTAGGTCGAGAAAGCTAAGAAAGTAAGGAACATTTTTCCATGGTAAGGAGGTTTTAAAAGAGAAAGGGAACAACCTGCCAGTGATAACAACGTCAAAGTACTGAAGCCAGTCGAAATTGCATTTTCTGCTTCCCTCGAGTGTTCGGTCTCCGCAGAGGAAATTCATCACAATATTTGTGTAGTCCCACAAACTATTCAATAGATTTTAAAAAACACGTCAATATCTCACACTTACACTTTCTTACCGACTATCAGAAGAATAACTACCTGTTTGTCACCAGGAATGTGGAGCGACCAGAATCCCTAAACATTTTAAGCATGGGTACAATCGTAGTGTCGTCATTGATATACCTGGAGTGGATTAAAGGACAAGCTGTGAAACAATCCATTGCCCATAGTGACACTTGACACAAAAATTAGTCAATAAATCACAGGGCCACGGTTCATGACTACCTTCTGGGATCTTCTGCAACCATTTGCTTTAAAGTTCCATCACGGTGACACAAATCAACAGCAGCTCGAACATCTCTATACATACGAGCATAGCTGCAGAATATTCACGAGGAGATTTATTTTCAGCATCCATATCGAGAGTCATCAATCCCTGAAACGTTTAAAAAAATGAGTGCAAAAGTCATAATTCCTTACTCTGTGATGTTCGTAATCTTTTCGGGATTATTGTCTTTGAAGTCCACTAGTTGAGCGAACAAGTAGGCCTCGGCTAATGAAAAAAGGGTATCGATGAGAGCATAGTCCGGCTCATCAAAAGCATCCCGGATTAGAGTGCTTCCGTAGATGCCCACTTTCTCTTCCTTGGACAACTCCTTAAATCCATGGTACGCCACTTTCACGTACTTGTGGCGATCCATCTGATCAGCCGCGAGAACAAAGGTTAAAGCAATAAGGAAAGAAAGTAAGAAAAAAAAAGGCAACCCAAATTAAAGGAGCCAAAATCATGCAGGAAAAGAAAATGGTTAACCTTCAAGATATTGCCTCTTTTCTTATCAAGAACCAAGCCTCTGACCATGTACTTCCAATCGAATGACCAGCTGAGCAACTGAATACAAGCCATTAAAATTATTCAACCCAAGCTCAAAGAGTCAAAAGAATTACACGTAAAATTCCTGAATTATATTGAAGTCTCGCAACCTTATAGCACACTAACCTCACTAGGGTATCCCAAATTATGCACCAATTTCTTGATAGTGCCTTCGTATGCAAGGGACTCGAAGGTTTCTGGCTTGTACTGCGCCAGAGTGTAATCCATGTCGAATCCAACAGCCAGAATGCTCTTCATGTTCAGCGATCGGTTACAGAAGATGTGCTTTCCGATCTCTAATTCCCGAACACCTTCACGAGATGACCAGATACACGGCTCTCCATCGCTGTCTTTGCAATCCATGAGACCTTGACGAGGCATTTTGTCACCACCTAAACCAGTCCCATGATTATGATTCGCGTCCATTGAATAGCTTCCGTGCAATTGCCTATCACCTGATAAAAAAAAATTAAGGAAAAAAAGGGGCAAAATTATCAGCGCTCTACTCTGTCTCTCTCTGACTACAATGGTGGAAAATGAATGATATTATATAAGAATTTTGGGATTACTTAAAGCTGTCTTTCACAGAATTACACACTCCAAATCTATACGTAAAGACAATGATAATACGTCACGTAACAGTGTCAACAGACTGGGTGCTTTCCAATGTTTTTCAAAGAAAGCAGTTAGTCATCAAGAAAGTTTAAAAATATAGAGTTGCCCAAAAACAATCCTCATTTCCCTCACTTTTAAACCCTCTTTTTTAGAATAATTAAACACATTCCCAAGACGCCAAATTCCATTTCTAATCCATTTATGTGTGTATGTATAAAGAGGGAGAACAATAAAGTTTTTTTTTTTTTTTTTTTTAAAAAAAGGTCCCCAATAGATGAAAAACCTCTGGCATCTTACCTTTTTCTTGTCCACGCTAAGCCCCAAGACTAACAATCCTCCAAGCTACGCTCCAAGAAACACCTAAAAATCCAATTCTTCTCAATCACCAAAACCATCTACACAAAACCGAAACCCTACGAACCCTAGTACATCGACAAATCCCCAGATTTCTAATCTTTCGAACTATCCCAATCTCTCACAGCTCTCGCACCAAAAAATCAACACGATCAACCAGGCAAGACAAGTCAAGGCGAGGCAAACGAACCTGCGAAGCGAATTGCAGTTCTTCCACTTGTTCCGCGGCGAATCCGACCGGAGTTTCCGAAGCGAGTGCGAGCGGAGAGATTTGGAGGGAAAATTTCGGGAGAGAATAGAGAGAGGCAAAGTGAAACCGGCTTCTTGGAAATTCGCATTGTGGGATTAAATAGGCATTTTGGAATCCGCGAGAGGGAACCGTATACCGGAACAATGACAATCAGGAATTCGTTTTTGCCAATTGGATTTATACAACTTGGCAATGCTATTACATCCCCATAGAACATCAAAAAATTATTTTTTTATTTTATTTTTTTAATTGTTTTTTTATTATCTCACTCACTTATTTGGGGGAGTACGGATTCTGAATTCCCGAAGGATAAGAGAGAATCGAATTCTCTCTCTCTCTCTCTCTCTCCAACGAGATTGGTTAATTTTGAAGAGGCTAAAGCTCAGTGTTTCTTTTTCCTTTTTTTTTTTTGCAACGAAGAGGAGCGATAGTGATCCGACGTCGCTTCGTTAGGAGTGCCTGTGGTGGTGCGAATTAGGATTTGAGGATTGGAGATGCTGTTCCACGTGGATAGCGAATATTGCATTCTCGGAATATTTTTTTATTCTTTTATTTTTACAATTTTATTTTTATTGTATGTAATTACACGCGCCGGGACAGATGTGTAGTGTCTGTAATGGCAATAGCAATACAAAACACGTGCTCTATTTTTCTACTTTTTCTTTTACTTTTTTCTTTTCTTTTCTTTTTAGGGAAAATGACACATATATACCTTGTGTTTTAGTGAAATATCGAGTTTAACCTATGGTTTTCAAAAATGTTGAGATCATACCCTCTGTTTAACTTTTTTTTTTTTTTTAGAATTGCACAAAGCTTTCATTAAAAAACGGGTAGAATACCCATCGATACAGACGAATAACATCCTAGACACGACACAGACTTAGATCGGAATGAATCTAACACTAAGTACAGGTGTTCGCTCATATTGTGCGTACTTCCGACAAAAGGAAGAATAAAGAACACACTCAAAATCGAGCACACATTTGGCTCTTTCGATAAACCCACAAAGGTTGATGGAAAGATCCAAACGACCGCGGTCCGATGACCATGAAGAAGATGACTCTTCAACCTGCATAGACACGAATCTAACAGGAGATCCACACCGGGATGGTGAAGGACGGCTATTCCGCCTCCAATAAAACAAAACATACATATTACCAAAACCAAAGAAAGTCTTAAAAAACAGTAAACTTAAACAACCAGAAATACAATAGGAAATCAACTTTGGTATCTCGTGTTTGCTCGCGGAAAGTGAGAGACAATCGAACCAACGAGACACCGGCTCTGACGACTCACTCCGTACCACCGACGACAGAGACACACACCTTCGCACCGCCTGTAGAGGACCACCACCACGAAGCCGGCCACCGTCGCGAACGAAGGAGCGTACGTCCACAGGCGCCGCGTCTGCATCTGCCGGGCGCGGGCACCGATGTCCACGGCGGGCTTTGCGGCGGCGTGTTTGAGGGGACGGCGGGCGGCGGTGGAGAGGAAGGCGGGGAGCGGGTGCCGGATCGCCGGAGGCGGAAGTTGGCGGAGGATGGAGGTGGCGGGGGGCCGGAGGAGATGGGATCTGAGACGATGGGCGAGGATGCGAGCGCTTCGAATCTCGCCGCACAATCACTGCAAGCCGACGTCGGTGCCGCAACACCGTCGTCGCCAACGTGGTACGCCGCACCACCGCCACAGTCCACCAGACCCAAGTCGCCGGAGACACCACGCTGAACCGTCTTCTCGGGTTTTCCGGTCGCAAAGACCACGTCACACGTTCGTCGAAGTCCATGACTATCCTCCCCCGGAGCCGCACGTTGGACGGCGAGTGGCTGAGAACCACTGCCAGAACCAACAGCTCCGGAGGAAGAAGGGGGACTCAGATCTGGATCTAGATCTGAGAAAGGTGAGAGAGAAAGGTTTTTTCTAGAGAGAGAAAGTTTCTATTTCGCGTAACAAGCGAATGTTTACCCTCTGTTTAACTAAAATGACGAAATTATACTCTGAAATAAACAACAGTGCCATAAGTCTTCTTTTTATTGACTTTTTATTGACGTTGACTATAATATTTATATGAAAACATCAAATATCTTTATTCATTCGCGTCATATATGTAATTTATTTAAAAACTAAAAATAAACAACAGTCTCTTAGTCGTGAAGAACGCAAAAAGGTAAAAATCGACAGTTGATAATCATCAAAATTACATATTCCAACAGAGAACCCATGATTATGAGTTGCAATTCGAATACAAAATGAAATAATCTCTTGGGAGATATGAATTTTATCATTTAATTTCAATTTAAAGCTATTTTTATTCAAAATTGAAAATTTGAAAGTTAGGATACTGTTTTAGATTTTATTATGTTTTTCTTATGTAGGAGTTAATATCAATGAAATGGAGATTTGTGACACTATTATCAATTTTAAGGTATAATTTCGTCATTTTAGTTAAACAGAATATATGATCTCGACATTTTTTAAAACTAAAAGTTAAAGTCGACATCTCATTGTTATTTTCCCTTTTTTTATGTTGCGTGCTGCGTATAGAGAAGAAAAGGAAAAAACTACTGCTCGCGTCAGTTTTGCATTCATCACATTTCTTTAATTTATGTACAATAATTCAAGCCTCACCTCAATCAATTTTGTAGGCTAAATTAAGAGCTGTTATTTATCCTAAACTAGGTCTCAGAGTCCACTATATGATGATGCAGACATCTTAAGAAATAATAATAATAATAGAAATAGTAGCTGTCATAAATCGTTAGTCCTGTTCACACAATAATTTACAATAATTCAGTGATAAACACGAAATAATACAAAATTCACGTCGTATCATATTTTATAGTCATAAATCAAAATTACGTTTTTAGAAATAGAATAACTTGGATTTTATACCACAATATAGATTATATTTTTTCATTATAAAGTGATATTCTTTAATTATTTACTAAAATATATGTTCAATGCAAATGTATGAATATAAAAAAAATGGCATTAACGACATACAAAATACACAAATATATGCGTAAAATTCAAGACCAAAAGATGTTACACGCCAATGAGTAAAATTCACTACGTCGATATCAAATCTCTTATGTGTTCGACAAAGTCTATTTCGGATCACTAAACTCCAACTATATATATATATATATATATATATATATATATATATATATATATATATATATATATAGAGAGAGAGAGAGAGAGAATAATTATTATCTATGTGAGGAATTTTAATTTATTAACACACTGCAACATTTTTTTTACTTTACTGTAGAATTAATTTTACCTCATATCTTCTTTAGATCAAATTCAAGACTAAGGCCTTGTTTGGTAGGAAAGATTAAATGATAGATGGATGGATTGTTTTACAAGGGAAAAGAATGGAAAAAAAAAGAAAGAATTACATAATTTCTTATTTATGTTTGGTAGAAAGGAAAAAATGATGGATGGATGGATTGTTTTGAAGGTATATTTGTGAAAAAAAAATAACATTTTTCTTCTTTACTTTCTTTTCCTTCCAAAATTGGAAGGATTAAAAATGGTGGGCCCGGTGGATTATTAATCCCTCCAAATCCTTCCTATTTTCTTTCCCTCCTTCTTAGGGATGGGAACGGGTACGGGTAAGGCCGAGTACACCTATTCCGTTACCCGTACCCGCTATAATTTTTTACCCGTTACCCGGACCCGTTTACCCGGATTTTGAGACGGGCCGGGTAATGGGGATACCCGCCGGGTAAACGGGTTAAAAATGTTAGACCCGTTACCCGTTTACCCGGTTTAAAAAAAGGGTAGCGGGTCGGGTAGACCCGCTTACCCGTTTATAAAATAAAAATCTATCAACAATATAAAGTTTAAAAATAATATATCATCTTTAGGTAAACATATGATTTATTATATTTTTAAAAACAATGTTTAAAATATATCATCTAATTAGGTAAACATATGATTTATTATATTTTTAAATATTTAAAAGTTAACGGGTCGGGTCCGGGGTAACCGGGTACGGGATGACTATTCCGTTACCCGTACCCGGACCCGTTAAAACCTTAACGGGTATTACCCGTTTACCCGTTTACCTAAAAAGAACGGGTATTACCCGACCCGAATAAATCGGGTAACGGGCCGGAACGCGAGTAACGGACCAAATTGCCATCCCCACTCCTTCTTACCAAATAAGGTTACATGTCACATCAACAGAAAAAATCAATCCTTTCCTTCCGTTTCTCCTCTACCAAACAAAGCCTAAAAATCAAAGTAAGAAAGTTAAATATACATATATATATATATATATATATATATGTATATTATATTGAAAGCCATAATAAAAAGATTCCAATAATCGGTGTGCATGTATAGTATAAATATAATACAAGATGTATAGAATATTAATTTGTGTGAGGTGACAACCGACGTGATGATGTGATATAAATATGTGATCTCTAATCTTTCTAATATGGAAGTCCACCATCGTATCGTCATCGAAATTGATTATACGCCTACCGATTTTTTATATCAATTATTTATTTAGTTTTGTATGCTGTACTTCCAAACCTTGGGATTTCTAATTTTGAACTTTAAAATATACTTTACTATTCAACGAAAAACTGTATTTCAATTCTGATAAAATAAAAATAAAAAATAAAAAATTACTACATGCAAAGTTTATATTATGTTGTGGTTTTGCGTGTGTATACAAAGTGAATCTCGTGATCAAAGTAAATATTTGTATTGAGTTGTCGGTTCCTTTCCAACGACTTTTTTTTTTTTTTTTTTTTTTTTTTTTACATTGTTATATAACTAATTTTTCGTAAATCTTATATAAATAAACACGTCAATGTATTTACACGCATAAATTGACGTAAATACTCTATCATTTTATTTTCATAAATACGTCATTTTTATGATTATTTACTTAAAATTTACAAAACATTGATTATATAACAATTTCAAACATTTTAATTGACTAATTACCTAATTCTTTTGTTTAATATATTATAATATAGGTGACGTTTTTTACCTTCATATATTTGACTTTTAAGACAATTATTAATTGATGTATGACTATATCGATTGAGAAATGTGTTATCGTTGATATATTAAAGAACGAAAATTATTATCCTCAAGTAGCTGTCTCGTTCCATTCCCATGGTCATGTTAAAGTTTTTAAAAAAAAAAGTTTGAACATTATAGAACGTGTTGATTAAAAAAGCGGACCACATTAAATCACGTGTATATAATATAATTGAGCTGTTTGACATGACATTAATTGTTTCATTCTACATCATTTGATCAAATGTGGATTCACTCTAGATGTTTATTTTTCACGCAATTTAAACGGAAATTTTACATTTGAGCTCGTTTATTTTTCTCCACTTTTCTCGAGTATTCTTTTGTTTTGTTTTATTGTGGTGATAGTTTATAGTAAAAGTAGTTCAAGTTTTTCGGAGTCATAATCTAAAATCAGGGTGTATCTTCTTTCTCATCGTTGTTGTATATTGAGAGATTTTTTCTCATCATCGTTGTATTTAGAGACTTTTTCTCAAGACCTCCAGCAATGTAGGAACTAAATGGAATAAACCTTCCAAGAATATTTGGCCTATGTGGGATATATTCAAGAAGATGTATCCAATATCAAATTTCTTTGGTAAATACTTTAATTGTAACAAAGATGATTACCTAACTCCGAAATTTAAAAAGTTAAGAAAGACAAATAATAAGAAGAAGAGTTCTATGAATAGTAATGTAGCAAATGTTATGAAGACCTCAGTTGTCATGGTCCGAGAGGTGAACCTTGTGAACTTAAACTCGAATAATGACTATATACCAGAACGACCCGCGGCATTTGTTCGTACGAGAATACTTTCTTTGACCTAGAGCTACATGAAGTTGGATAAAAGTTGTACATGTACAACTCTACCACCTTCGAAGTCAAATGGAAGGGCACCATCATCATATAGTTGACATCATAGAATGATACGTAGCTCATAAATATTGTATATGCGCTCGACATTAGGAAGAATCTTATTTATGAAACATAGATTGATAACCATGATTTTATGATGGTGTTTTAATCTCGTAAAATAAAATTGACCACGGATGAAATGTATCTTAGAAAATTGTTGTGTGAAAGTGAATATAAAATTTTAATAAAGAAAAGAATAAACTTATATTATCGGGATCTTTTAATTCGAAGCATGATAGATTAGGTCATGTGAATTATGAGACGTGCAAAAATTAATTAACTTGGGTTGCATACTACATTTTATATTGATTCCAAACATAAATGTGAGATTTGTGTTAAATCATACTAATTAAGACATCATTTCACAGCATTGAAAAAAATAAGGAACGCGTCTTCAAAAGTACTTACGATTGTGGGCTTTGCCAAAGTAATGAGAAACACTCCTCATAAAGTAAAGACAAGATCAAAGGCTACTTACGCACACTATAATAATGCACATGAGTTTTTTTTTTGTGTACGAGTTGAAAACCTCCCATGTACACAAGAATATAACCATGAAATTGAATAATGTAAATTAAATACGCAAGGATATTGACCAAACAACTCCAGAGCAACATGAAGAGTTAGAATAAGACATAGAGATGGAATTATCTAGTTGAATCAAGCAAGCGATGATAGAGATTTAATCTAGGTACGTATTATGATTTTATAACCTATATGCTCGAGGTGAAGCTCGAACATTTAAAGACGCTACAAATTTTTGTGATGCACTTATGGAAAGACATCATAAAGAGCCTTGGCGGACCCAGATGGTGGGCTGAAGATGTCTTGACCCCCAAGCTCAAAATATTTTGTGCAAAAAATTTCGTTTTTGATTAATTTGTGAATTTTTTTATGCAAACAAATTTCGGTCCCTTTTTTGTAAAATTTTGAGTCCACCTCTAATCAAGAGTATTATTGACTGTATATTGCAAAATCAGACGTGTAAGTTAATAAATCTTCATCACGAGAGTAAACACATAGGTCGAAGCAGACCCTCACAAAGAAGAAAGAAGCGGATGACATAATTGATTTGAAAGGTAAAAGATGATACATACTAATAATCAAATTTTATTTATCGGTTATTTCGATACTTATTATTTTGTGACGATAATGACATTTAATAACTATTGTCATTCTTATGCAATTTCAAAATCATCAAATAGATAAAGATTAGAATATAGTTTTCCGGATGGACATATCAACGAAGAAATCCAGAAGAAGCATATTGCTAGGTTAGTTGCGATGCAAATTATGATCCATATAGAAAAATAGTGGAATTTTTTTATTTATTAAAAAATTTATTGGAACTAGTCATTTCATTAACTCTTTTTAAAATTACAATCCATCGGGTTCCGCAGTAAACTCAATTAATTAAGAGTTAATTTAATTACTCGTGACTAATTTGATTTATTGCAGATTTGGTGAACTATTTTTTTAATAAAATAAAATTTGAGATACTTTTTAAAAGAATGATGAACTATTTGATTATTGGTTATTGGTTATTGGTCTAATTGTCCCATTAAAACATCTAGTGTCGTCGTCTAATAATCAGAAATACGATATACAAACATATATACGGAAAATGTAGATTCGAAAACAGGGACGGAGCTACCCATTTTTTTAATACGTTTTTTGCTAATTTTAATTTTAATATTTTTACCCTAATAATTTAGAAATTAACCTCTTGAATTTTGTTTTGTATACTGGCCTCTCTCTAATTTAGGTTTCTGGCTCGTCCTGTTAGATAAAAAAAAAAAAGAAAAAAAAAAAAAAAATTGGAAAAATGTACTCGCGAGTCTCGCGTGTGAGAAGTTACGGTGGGGACAGATGCATCATGTATTACTATTATCATTATGCAATGTATTTTGTTTATTTATTTATGTATATGCTATATATACCCACTCGATAAGCGAAGCTAACCTTACGCGTTGCTTGAAAAGAAAGCCACTAAGAAAAATGTCGCCATCAAAACACTGCCTTATCTCAAAACCCACAACTCCGAAACCCGCCTTATTTCCATTCCCTCCAAATTCAAAACCCTCAAATCTCTCGCCCAAGCACCGACAATGCATTCCTCGCTCGGATCTCAATCTGTCACGCCGAGACCTAGCTTCGCTCTCACTCTTCTCGCTCATCCTCCGCCCACCTCCGGCGACGGCTTTCTCCATCGGGATATGTTAGCCTCTTCGATCTTGCTGTACGGTTTTTTATTTCTGTCTCGTCGATGAAAACCCTAATTTTTCGATTTGTTCGCAGCTGGACCGAAGGATTGGCTTAGGGAACAGAAGAAGAAGTCCTCCAAGTTTCTTTTGGCTCCGATTGATGCATCGAAGCAGAGTCTTCGCGCTGCTTTTCTCTTGCTCAGTATGTATCTCACGGATATCACTGTTTGTATACGTGTGTTTGTATGTCTATATTTGTGTTTTTTTAAGGTCTGACTTCCTTCGATCTCACCAGCGGCGAGAAATTCCAATTATTCAACTAACGATATGGGAGAAATTCAGAGACTGTTGAATTCTGCTTCTAGGGATTGCGTTATTGGAGAGAGGAACTCATTTGTCTCGTTCCAAGCAAATTCGGGAGTCGAGGTTTTAATTACTCGTTCTTTGCTCTGCTGTTTATTCAAATAGGATTTTTGCAGCCAGGATGATTTTATGTGTTAAACATAACATAGATACAGCTATTGTCGATGTGACGCTGTCATATTTACGGATTTAACTGCACAATGTTACGTTTAGTTGAATGGTGACTGAGTAACCTAAGTGATGCTTCAAATTCCTTGCGATCATAGGTTTGCACATTCCGGTTGGTTTTGAAGAATGCTGCCTCATTGCTTGCTGATAAAGACCCTGTTAAGTTGGAGGCTGAAGCTATATTGGATAATTTAATAAAGTAAAAGTACTCACATTGCTTTTATATGTTTTTTTACTGTCCAATTTTGCTTTATCGGTTATTTATTTGTTTATTTCCCTCATGTTTTCAGATCCTTTACTTCTCTGCAAACTGTGGCAAATGAAGCTGATATTCAGCTTCCTACAGAAAGGTATTTCTGACATGCACACATTCTTATGAGGAAAATTCTGGTGTTTCTGCATAGTTTAATGTTTCAACACCTGTTGTCTTAGTCCTTAACGAATTTGTATTTGTAGCTGCTTGATTAGAATTGGCTTTTAGTGTAATATGATTTTTCTAATTGGCTTTTAGTGTAACATGATTTTTCTTGAATTATTTTGTAAGCTTGTAAATGCTTTTTTTTAATGTATATATTACGTTTCTAGAGCACAAGGCAGTAAGTGGAGCAATCAGAATATATCTGTTTGGGTTACTACTTGGCAAAATAATTTGAATAGGTTCTTGAGGGTACAAAGTTTGTACTTCGTAGAAATATCCATAGAATTTTTTTATTCTGTCTCTGTCTCTGTCTCTGAGGACTTCAAACAGAAGATTCATCTTTCTGGTATATTGTAGCGTTAACCTCACCTATAACATGGCTACATGGGTTTTATTGATGCAGGCAGAGGATAGCCGATTCACTTATGGATACGATCTCTTCCCTAGAAAAATTTGAGAAGGGGGTTAAGGACTGCCTTGAAATTTGATAATGTGGTTATATTTTACATTCTGTAACTAAAAATATCAAGCTTGAAATTCAGGTGACGATAATTAAGTTTCCTCTGTCATATTTCATTATCTTAATTTTTTTTTTTGTGTGTGTGTGTGTGAAGAATATATCTCCTTCATCTCGATAGTATTCTTTGTATATCATTTACTTGCCCCCTTTACTTATCGTTTTGATCATTTTCTAGTCTAGGATATGATTTGGTACTGTTACTTAAGGAAGTTGGTAATAGGTTCCAGAATCGACGGCTTGATTTTCCAGTATCATGCTGAAGCTCTTTGAAGTGGTATATATCAACTCTAGAACTACATCTCTTTATTTGCAATAATACCTGTTGTTTAAGATGAGGGAGTTATATTATCAGCTATTAAAAACCAAGGAAGAGAAGAAACTTTCAGCTGTACCAATTTTGAATTTCAGAGAATGTAGTTTGCTTAGGATGTGATTATTGGTTGGATTCATAGGCTGTATAAGTGAATAAGATTTAGGTTAAAATGTATAATTCCTGTTTAAAAAGATACTTGCTGAAAGTTCCTTTTTGTTTATGAGAAATAGTCACATAAGTTGTATATTTGTGGAAAGCTATATAGATGGATGAAAATATGTCTATGTAGGTTGTACAGAAGTGTTAAAATTGCCCATGTTTTGATAATTTTGAGTCAATAAATTGACCTTTGACTTGAACATGAGAAAACAGCTTACTGTATACTTTATATATTATGTTTTTTTTGGTCTTACTGCCCAACTATTTTGCCCGTTGAATTGACATCAAGTCATTAAAAAAACTTGTTAATATTTGTTAGTTTACATGAAAATTATATTAAACTTCAAGGCTTTGAAGAACTGCATTGCTTGTTTGTTAGATGTTCCTCAATTCACATGCCCATAACTTAATGGCTTGATCACGCCTCTTTTAGAATCTGATATGAATCATAATCTTTATATATGAAACTGATATAAAGGCGTTCTAGTAAAACAGCTTACAGTATCTAACATAGACGAGGCCTTAGTCTAGGCATGTCTAGAATGTGATAAATTCGCTAGCGACAGTCTCAGTAGAAAGCTATTTTTCATTTACTGGTTATTTGAGTACAGGTACGGTACATGGCAAACCCGTGGTCCCCTAAGCTACATGGAGATATTTAAGGACAAATCTGCTTGCTCTGCGGCTTGATTCGGGGAACCAGAAGCCTGCACTAAATACAAACGACAGCATGGTGTTCCATCTGGCTGGGTTTGTACAGACCTAGGCACGCTTCGGAGCTTGTTGAACAGATTTGAAGGGTTATGAAAAAGTCCAAAATCTGCATCTGGGTCGCCAATTTGCGAAAGCCTGACCTGAGAAAATCCAAGGGGTGGCAGGAGATGGTCAGGCCAATCACTGTAGAAATGGAATACGGAGCTGGACATCGCGGTTGACGATTTGTTCATGAAATCAGCCAAAAGGAATGTCTGAGTGATAGAGCACTTCTCGGATATCGTCTTCAGTACCTGCATTGCCTGGGAGTGAGTGAGGTAGTAGAGGATTCCCTCTAGAATCCACACCGTGTTCTTCTCTGGCACATACCCTGATAGTTTGAGTTTGTCTGACCACTCGCTACCTTTGATATCAGCGTCCACTCTGGTTAAGGATTTCGCCGTTATCTTTGGATGTTGATGATCCTCCGTTGATTCTATTGCTGCTTGTAAAAGAGTGGCTTTCATTTGCAAGACTTCAGGGAAATCGACTTCAAACACATGACTTTCCTTCAAGCAACTTAATCGGTACGCTCTTGCATCCATTCCTATGGAAGAATTGCATTTGCACTATTATTAGATCGTTCAGACATTGATAATTTTTTTTTCTTCTGTATAACTGATGTGTTAGAACTTTAACAGTATTTGCTAAGTAGAAGTTATACTAAGAACATTACATATCTGGTCACTATCACGACGCCGCGCTCATGTATAATGATCTTAAGATTTTTCATTGCAAAATAAACCAATGTTACATATATCCATAGATAATAAAAGTACGTACCCGCCCCAAGGAGAACAACCTGCGTGTCTTTGCCTTGCAACGAACGGAGAGCCTCTTCGAGTTTCGTATCAAACCAGAGCGTCCGAACTGCGAGTATCACTCCAGATATCTCGCTCGAATTGTTGATGCGGTCTTTCTGTATCTTCTCATGAAGGCTTCGCAAGTAAATCTCTCCCGAGAGCAGGTCCGCAAGAGGGTCGTGGATCACGTGTTTCCACAGAGCCCGCCCGGCCGCTGTTTGACACGCTGACCGTTGCACCGCGTCCCAGTCTCTCTCGATGGAGTTGTGAAGCTCCCGCACTGTGTCGCTCAGCAACAAGTCGGGAATCTCGTACGCGGGCCATTCGGGAACCTGAGGCGACTCGCTTTTGTGATCCGACATTGCCGCGGTGAGCTTCTAAGGATGATGAAAGGTAGTGAATATGATAATGCATTGTATATAAATACGGAGAAATAGGTTTAGGGAGTGAACAGAGGTTTCACAAAAAATTCTCTGGTTATTAGGGATAAGAAAAGAGAGCCACACACAAAACCAATGCTCAAGAAAACAGCTTTTTTTTAGCTTCTTTTTTTCTTTTTTAATTCTCTGTCAACAATCTAGTCCACGACTTGGCTGACTCCTCTTCTATTTGCATTAAATGCCGTTTCTATCCCTCTCTTAAAGTGGCTTCCCTTTTTTTCAGTGATAAAAGTGGCTCCACTCCACAGAAAAAGTAAAGAGTCAAGTTATCTCATGCGAGTGGCTCCCAGGTAAAGAGCTTTGATTTTGGCCGGTCATTCCTACTGTATTTGGCTACGTGTCATTTTAAAGTAATATTTTCCTTGTCTTTAAAAAGAACTTAAAACGAAAAAAAAAAAAAAAAATTCCCCTAATTTGCCAACTGTCATAGGCATGCCTTTATCAACTTGGCGAGAGGGAATTTTTGGGTGTTAGTCTTAGTTTGAAGGTTGGCTGATATCAGTGGGGAATTGGTGGTTGAGCATAATAAGCCCTGTGGTTCTTTTTTGCAGTTTTGCTTCTCTGACGTGGACCATTAATTTTGTGGTTTATAAGAGAATAATATCAAATCCGGGGTCTTAATCGCCACCAATACCACAAGTCCATAGCCACGTCTGAGAATCTTATGACTAACTTTGTTATATCCACAATTAAAAGCCAAGAATTGTAAAAGTGCCATGCGAGTGGTAAGATCCCTGGTCCCTGCCATATTTTACCTAATTCTGAAGCTCAGTTAAGCCCCTCTTAGCATGTGTCGGCATTTTCTAAATCATTAGTATTAATAATAATATAAAAAAATCCCTATTATTATTATTAATACTAATTTTTTGTATTATTTATTTTATATTTTGCTATGAGTTTTTAGTATTATTACGCGTCTCTTTCATTAAGTGGTTCAATTTGCCCCTTGAGTTATAACAAGTACTACTTTAGCCCTGAAAGATTGTCCGTATGTCTCACCTTGCCCCATAGACTATTTAAACAGTCACATTTGGCCCTGAATTATGCTTTTCATAGCACTTTGGTCCCACCGTCAATGATACCTTGGTCGAAAATCCACGGGTTTATGTGAATTATAAATTATTGATTAATAGTCATCATATCTCATTAATCAGCATAAAATTTTATTTAAGTTGTTAATAATCAACATAAAATCGTGACTTTGTCAATTCTGCTATGACATGAGTAAAGTGTAAAGTGATATGAAGAGTTTATTTCAGATATCGAAGTGTTCATGGTATTGGTAGTAAATGATTTTTTTTATAATCCAGGCGTCTAGTGAAAAACACGATCAATTTATCAAAGGACCAAAAAAAAAAAAAAGTGTTCATTGGATATATTACCAATTTAAACGTTTGTTTTTGTAAAATAACTAATGTTTCGTAAATTTTAGATAAATAGTCACTGTATTTTATTTACGTTTATTTACAAGCGTATATTTACAAAAATATCCATAAATACTCAAAAAAATTTGAACTTATTTATGGGTATTTTTTTTTTGTAAAAATACACTTATAAGTTATAAGTAAAATGAAGCGATTATTTATCAAAGAATTTTTTGAAAAATAAAATTACTCTTATTTTATTTTTGTCGTTTTGTAACATGAAAGTGGGTCCAGATCTTCAGACAGCAAGGACACAGCTCGTGGGCCCAGCTGATGTAGATATAAGTGTAAATATCAACAATTGGAAACTTATCCTCTGAATTCTGCCCAGCCATGAGATCATTATCATCGACTAACCCGCGATTTATTGTCTGATAAAGCCTAAAAGAACGGTATCTAGGGCCTTTTTTCCTTTGTTGTTACTTAAACAACCGGACGTCTTTACTCTTTATTCCCCTGCAGGTTATTCTGGGATTAAAATTGCCCATATGGCATATGTCAGCATATCCAATTCGGTAAAATGGAGAGAGATTTAATAAAGTATTATACACTGCACAGTCATATATCCTCGTGTCGCGGGTCTATTCCAAAGGCAAATCGAGTCGATTTTGTTCGGTCTACAGTGGTACGAGAGATATTAATTAAGTATTTATTCAGACAATTATTTAACTAGAAAAACGTTTTGGCAACATAGTGGTGGTCTCCTCCCCAGATCTTCTTGTGATCGTAGCAAGGAAGTTTGGCCATTCGGCTAGGCAAAGCCCAAAAAAAGGGGGGAAAAAAGAGAGAGAAAGAACTGAACAGAAAAGATTAGACGAAAGACCAGAAAACTCCAAGGCCATAGAAATAATGGATTCGGACTTGCCTTGCTGTGGGTCGAAATTCTTTCTGTATGTGATGATTATCGCAGGTCTTGTTACTTTTGCCGGGCTTATGGCTGGTCTCACTCTGGGTCTCATGTCTCTCGGTCTTGTCGACCTTGAGGTTTTAATGAAGTCTGGTCGTCCTCAGGATAAAAAACACGCCGGTTAGTGATTAGTTTTTACCCTTTATTTTACTCTGTTCTTGTTTTTGTTGTATCACCCTCTCTAAGCGTCTGAGAATCATATAATAATTGGTTTAAGGAACTAGATATTAATGGAATTTTGAAGCGTTCAAAGCTTAATTAGTCTTCATAAATAGCCTAAAATTGAAGCATCTGTGGTCTTGGGCAGCTAAAATTTACCCTGTTGTGAAAAATCAGCATCTTCTGCTTTGCACACTTTTGATGGGCAACGCCTTGGCAATGGAGGTACCCATTTTACCTAACCACAGTTTGGGATTTACTACAAGCGCTTGGCATCCTTTTTCTTACTGGATTCTGTGCACTTTTTATCCGTGTTTGTTGTGGCTTGATTTGTCGATAGGCTCTTCCTATATTCTTGGACAAACTTGTGCCTCCATGGGCGGCGATTCTGTTATCAGTCACTCTTATCCTTCTTTTCGGAGAGGTAGTGTCTTGCCCATTTCATAATAGCGATTTAGAAATGTTATGCTTAGTATAATAATTTGATCGAAGGCTTGGGTTTGTTCTGCCCCAGATATTACCACAGGCTGTCTGTACACGCTTTGGCTTGACTATTGGAGCAACATTAGCGCCATTTGTCCGTGTTCTTCTCATTATGTTCTTCCCTGTTACGTATCCCATCAGTAAGGTGATCTTCTCATTTGAATATGATGTGTTTTTTTTAAATGGGTAAACGTGGAGCTTTTTTTGCAGTTGAGTTGTTTAGTTTTGCTTTTCTTGATTCGGTCAATATGAAATCTAGGTTCTTGATTGGATGCTGGGTAAGGGACATGCCGTCCTATTAAGGAGAGCAGAGCTCAAAACTTTTGTTGATTTTCATGGCAACGAGGTATGAACTCGATCATTTCTTTATTATTATGACGTGTTTTCCACTTTTTTTTGGATGTGTAATTATTTGCCAAAGTAGAGATTTCTCAAGCTTTTATATCATAATATCTCATCATTTGTTTTCTCTGATAAAGCATGCTCATACTTTTGTTGCTGTTATTTAGGCTGGGAAAGGTGGTGATTTAACACATGATGAGACGACTATCATCGCTGGTGCACTTGAATTGACCGAGAAGACTGTAAAAGATGCAATGACTCCAATATCAAATGCATTTTCCCTTGACTTAAATGTAACTCTTACCTTGTAAGTTTGTGATCCTTGATTTAGTCTCAGTTTCCATTTAAATAAATACTAAACAAATATATCTTCTGATATGTTGCTCTGTGTACAGGGAGACCTTAAATTCAATAATGAGAATGGGTCATAGTAGAGTCCCAGTTTATTCTGGAAATCCCACAAATATAATTGGAATCATCCTGGTTAGTCTATTTCTTTTGCAAAAAATGAATTGAGTCTCTTAATTTTAATATCTCTATCCCCTGCTTTATGTTTTTTTTTCTTTATAATGGCATCCAGATATCTTTTGCAAATCAGCAAATTGATCATCCATATATTTGTTACTGAATTTCAAGTTGGGTTTAATCTTATTCGTTGGTCGTCTGACATTTGCTGCCACGCAGGTTAAGAGTCTTCTGGCAGTTGATCCACGTGATGCAGTTCCCTTGAGAAAAATGATCTTAAGAAAAATTCCACGGTATAATATAAAAACTCCAAATTTTATTCCGGGTGTTCTCTTTTGTTTGTACAATGAGAAACATGATGACCCAAGCTATAAGATCCGGCGAATGTAGCTGTGTGTGTCAGTGAAATGAGTTTGTTTGATTTTCTATCCTGATGGTTTTACAGGGTTTCGGAAAACATGCCTCTATATGATATTCTAAATGAATTTCAGAAGGGTCATAGCCACATTGCTGTCGTCTATAAGGATCTTAATGAGAAAGCATCACAAAATGGAGGTCAGACTGAGTTATCGCCGAAGAAAGGTAAACAGAAGGTGTGAATTATATACAACTTTTCAAATACACTCGTTGATAATTATATAGTTCAGAAAAAAAAGTGCCTTCCTTTTCCTGTTTTAATTCATGGAAGAGGCATAGTTCGCGCGTTCAAAACTAATGGTGTTATTTTATAATCGATTTTACTTTCATTTGTTTTTTGGACTGTCAGATGGGAATGGGGCGAAATTTACCCCCCATGGTGGTCACATGGAATCAAGTAAAAACAGTGGTCAGGTAACGAAGAAAAGTCCTCCGTCCACTCCGGCCTTTAAGAAGCGACACAGAGGCTGCTCTTTTTGCATTCTGGACATTGAGAACGGTCCCATTCCTGAATTCACACCCGAAGAAGAGGTCGTTGGAGTGATTAGCATGGAAGATGTCATTGAAGAACTTCTTCAGGTAATTCACCATATGCTATAACATAGCCTAATGCGTATCGGCTGTCGTTATTTTTCTTTAACGACCAGAAAATAAGTGGGACGCTCACGCAATAAAGATTTTTTTGCTTTCCGAATATACAAGATAAATAAATAGCAGAGGACCTCACACACTAAGATTATGATCCACTTTTTTTGGAATTACGTAGAGAGTGAGGCTGAACAAATTCAATTTTATGTCTTTGCAGGAGGAAATATTGGATGAAACAGATGAGTACGTCAACATCCATAATAGGTAAAAGCTAAATCCTCTCTTTTTTCTTTCTTTTTTTTTTTCTGTTTTTTCTTTCTTTTTCCCTTAACCATAGATTTTGCTTAATATCGAAAAAAAACACATACATATTCATCACCATTTGTTTTCTTCTCCATCTCTTCCCTGAGTACTCGCAGGATCAGAATCAACATGCAAGCCTCTTAAGAAGATGCTTTGCCCAAGCCTTCCCATCATAGTGGTCACTCATATTGTGGTTAGTCCGAAACTCACGAATCAAGTTTGTTGGTAGAGCTGCGAGGATTAGTAATTTTGTTTATTACTTTTATGTGACAGTTTCAAATTCGTAATGATAGGAGCCAAATAGAATATAGTATTTTTTTTACTCAAAATTAATGGACTTTGGCAAAGATTTTTTGCTGTAATTATGGAGGAAAATCTTTCTACTTGTGAAGTGGGTTCTCTGGGGAAGGCGAGTTCGAATTAAATGGCTCCCAATATCAACTTTTAAGAGCACATATGCTAGGATTCGTCTGCAAACTTGTTAAAGCGACTTATAACTGTATTGCTGGCATCTTTCCTAATCAATTATAATTGACCATTTATTGCATATTACTACAACAGTAAAAAGGAAAAAGTTCTTTTGTTACTGAGAATACGCGTAGTGGCGTGTTATTTTCATTTTTGTACCAAATATATAGGTGGGTCACGCGCGAAGATCGACGTGTGCTCAAATTATATGCATCAAAAACCTAATGCTTAATTCAAGTGTGATAGAGAAAACGTAAATAATAGAAGGATAATTTGATAAGTATGTATTATAGAGAAAAGTTAAATATATTAGAAGGATAATTTAAAAACTAAACTGTTAGTTTGAGATCTTGCCCAGATCGATCGCCTGGAAATATTGTGAACTAGAATGTATCTCAGCAAATCACAGCATGATCCCGCAAGCCTTAGCCATATCTTACCATTTTGAAAAAGAAAAAAATTGACAGCATAAACACATAATATTTTCGAAAACACTTAAATAATTTTTTTTTTTTGCGACGAAAATACATAATGTTAAATTTTAGTTGCACCGTTAGAAAAATTCAGTTAAGTTTCATGGAAATACACGTGTCGGCCTCAAATTAAACATGATTTTTTTAAAAAAATTAATTAAACATTAATAATATCAGTTTTATAACAAAAATATTAATTAAAAGCGACTTTGATATCATAAGTAAGTATTGATGATATTACTAAAAACAATTTTAATATTAAAAAATTAATTAAGCATTTTTCTAAAATTTATATAATTAATGTTTGATTCAATATAAAAAATAAATATTAAATCATTTTCAATAATATTTTGACCAAGCTACATCTTCTAAATAGAATTCAAACGAATATCATATACCTATTATAACAAAAAAAAAAAAAAAAAAAGCATTTTCGGTGCTAATGAAAAATGAATTCTAAAACTTAAACATAAATTAATTTCTTTTAAAGAGAAGTACTTAATTTAAGCATAAATGATATTTTAAAGTTACATACATTATTATCTTTTACATTATTACAGTTGATACTTTATGTTTCTTTTTGTGGTACTTGTTTACGTGAGGATACGAAATAGCAGTTCTTTAGGGTAGACAAATAAACTAATTTTCTTAATAAATTTCATTCATCCGATTATCTATATAAAAAAAGATAAAAGACAGTACTTGCGACAAATCGCACAATTTTTTTTAGCCAAAATATCAAAGCTCATTAACCACACAAAATAGAAATACTGACCATTGACCAAGACCACAGTAACCCTGTTTAGACATAGTACAGAAGAAATTGCTAACTCATGGACATTCTAAACAATAAGAAATGAAACCACTAAAAACCAGCAAAGTAAAATTGCTCCAACAAATATTGCCACCAAGGAAGCTAATTTGAGATCACGAGAAACAAAGCCAAAAAAAGCACCCAAACAAATCCTTTGTAAACAATGATAACCAAAAGGATAATTACATATGTTCGTATTGATGTCGTTATAAATAGGACATGAATACAAACATCTGAATTCTGAATCAAAATCCAACATTAACAAACACTCTTCTTAGATATGATCACATTTTGGACATTTATAGTCATCATCACAAGTTTACACAAGAACCATAGAAAGTTCTCATGGTTCAATCATTCCCACGAAACAAAGAGCTAACAAATAAGCAGACACAAATCATCATACAAGCAGTGACATCCTCAAACTACGAGCAATTCAAACAGTAGCACATATATAAACTTGACTGAATAAACATACAAGTCATGTACAACCCGTCGCACTCACTATCATCGTACATCGTCATATAAAAATAAATAAGAATGTATGAATAAATAAGATTTCTATCATATCACGCACTAAAAAAGCACAAGGGAAACCTAGATAGCAAGCTAGAAAGAAAGCGCAGACAAAAGCTAATTAATAACCGAAATTCACATAGGAGATAAATATAATCCAGCTTAGAAGTACAAAAAGAAAAAGCCAAGGAAAATAAAAAGAGTACTCACTAGTTACAGCTTTCTTTGTTCGATAATGATGATTCAAATCTCTTGGCCTTGCGTTTCTCCTTTCTCCTCGTCTAAATTTGATGAAAAATTCAACCCAGTAGCAGTGAGATTGCGAACCCTGTGGCCTCTAAGATCCAACCTCTGCGACATTAATTTAAATCAGATAAATAAAAGTTAGGAACTGATTCCATCTGCTCTATAAGAAACATAAATCTAGCACAAAAAGATTATTAATCATATTTCCATCCGCTATGGTTTCTAAGCCTTGTAATTACAAACCATATCAATCAGACACGAGGAAGAAGTAGAGCCAACATGCAAACTTGGCATAAGATAATTTTTTATTTTTTAATGATGGCCAACGAGTATATGAAAGAAACGAAAAATATGGTGAATCACAGTTTTACAACTCTCCTTGACCGTTACAATGTCCATGCTTGACATAAAAATGATCTTACCACATCGTCCCCGGCTTTGGTCTCCACTTGCGGAAGAACTAACAACTTCGATTCCCTGCCTTCTTACGCCCAGATAGCCGAATTTCGGTCCGGAGACGTGGACAGTGACGCAGATCTCAATCCATTCACTGGTGACTATGGGTGAGCGACCAGCCGAGGAAGAGACCTTCGTACCCATTTTCCTAACCGAACTTCCAGCACTGCTGTCCAACGAATTCAAGGGGAAAAAGAAAGAAGAAACCTTGAACCGGGCTTTTTCTTCAACTTGACAGCATTCCCAGAGTTTTGTCCCTATGCACACAGACCATGTTGAAATGGGAGGGCTTTAACGCTCATATCCTTCGCCGTGTATGCCTTCATGCCATCATGTTCTGCATCGCCAAACACACACACACATACATGAGAGAGAGAGAGAGAGAGAGAGAGAGAGAGAGATTAGGTGTTTAGGTATTTAACCGATATTCAGAAAAGAAATGACTCGACTACCAAATATCCCGTCGAAGCACTCACACGCACAATTGAAGTAGACTTGTTGTCATCCATCCTGTAAAATTAACACACATTTAATTACATCGAATAAAAAAATAAAAAATAAAAACCTGAGGACTGAAATTAACATAGTCCTGAACCAGAAACAGATTGCTTGTTGAAGATTACGACTCCTTTTTCCGATCCTCCTTCGCCGCTGCCAAACAGCTCGTTCATGTTTCTCCCACACTCAAATTTTTCTTAACTCTGAAGGGTAATTGTCTTGATTTCTAGGTTTTTGCTCCACAGCCAATCTCGCTCTCCACCCGTGCTTTTATCCGACTCGGGCGACCGTGTCGGGGTTTGGCGACAGGGCAAAGAGGGACTGGTTGTGACCGAGCATAGACGGTGGGACGAGACTTGTCTCTCTGCTCCACCCGAGCGTTGCTCTCCAGCCACGCCTCGCCGGATTTTCTCGGGCGTCACCGCTATCCCAATCAGAGGCTCTACGGGACGGGTAACTAATACCTGTGACCGCAGTAGCGAGCTTCTGAGAGGGACGGATCGGCCGCGAGATTCCGGAGACGGCGGGGCAGAATGGGAATGCGACGGCCCGCCGTCGGTGGAGTCAAAACGGAACCCTTAAAAAGGGAATTAGAGAGACTAATAACTTGATGACACCTGGTGGTGGACAGGCTCTGCATAAGATTGAAAACCCTACAGCCGAAGATGGAGATTATTTACGCGAGGTCGGCCTTTCGAATCCGGCGACGGCGTCAGGGTTTGGCGGCGAGGCAGAGAGAGCGACTTGGAGGGAGCGAGAAGAGACGCCCATTTTTTCACACTCATTTCGTGTACTGAAACGTTAAAGAGTCTTTTATAAGAGCCTTTTATAACAACGTCAAACTTGATGCCCAATTAACTCTCGCTTTAATCTTACGCTAGTGGATTGTGTTTTCATCCGACGGTTGTAGTTAGAGTTTAATCAAAAGGGAAACTTGCAACAAATAGCTGATATAACGGATATAAAATCGTGCATTCACACCTTCATTCATTCACTCTTTTTTTAGTTGACTTTCATTAATTACTAACTACCTCTCACTTTTTAAATTTTTTTACATCTTTATTTCCTTTTTTAAATCGTGCACTAATTTAATACCTTCGCTTTGTTCGCAGAGTGAAAATTATTTCCTTGGGTTCAATATATACGCGTTCATTTTATTAATCCGTGTGTATAATAATAATAATAATAAATTATAACACATACATGTAAGCAACGAAAAACATAATATTTGTTGGTTATTAGTTGTTTGTATATTCCATACATTAATAATATGACCTGTGTGTGTGCATGTTGTCAAGTTAGGCGCACAAACACGGTTGAAGTTTGAACTAAATTAGAGAAAAATATACATATAAGTACGGTGTAAAAATTAAGAAAAAATTAAATTATCGATTGCTCTGTGTGTTCGTCTTTGAAATTATTATGTATATCAATCTGATAAAAATGTTATGCTCATGATCACGATTGCCATGATCAGATCTTCTTTAGAGATCTGACATCCGGCGAGGTAGAGATCGTCTGCGATCGACTCCATCTTAGCAACGTAGTCAGAGATCGAGAGGTTACCTTTCTTCATATCGTTTGAAGTTGCAATTTGAACAGCGTCACTATTGCACGAGGTCGGACTGCGAACATCTTCTCTAACGCGTTACACACGCCGAAAGAGGAGCGAACACGAGTGAGAGATCGCAGGATCGTCGTCGATAGAAATAATAGCAACCATCTGAGGATGAGTGGTCCTCTCTGATTCAATTCTCGAAATCTGGCTTCGTAGATCTGAGAATCGTGATGTCGGAGTTCTGAGATTCTATTAGATCAAATGGACATTTTCGAGTTCCGGTGATAAAGCCTTGAAGGTTGTGAGCTAGCATCGTTGGCAACACCTGAGATTGCCACATCAAGTAGTTAGTTATGTCAAAACATGATCGAGATGGCAGAGTTGAGCGTCGCCGCGAACTACGAAGCAACATAGGCCTCAGGTTGTTGACTTGCGATGACATCGAATGAGAACCTTCGTCCGCCATTGTTATTGCTCTGATACCAAGAAGAAACCTAGAAAGAGATTTTGAGAATTGATAGCTTGAGAGCTTCTTTTCTAATTCTTTGTATTGATTCGATTGAATGAATTACATTGACTAGCTTACACCTTATACATAAGTCAGAGTTAGTCCTAACTAACTCTGATTGACTAACTACTCTAACAAACTCTACACGTGCTTAACTGTCCGGTGTCATGTTGTCATCAGTAGCTGACTCGCTGAAGACCTTCACACAAACAAAGACTCTCGTAAAGCTATATCAGAGATCAGCCTTTGGTCCACCCCCAACGGAGATCCATAGTTGTACTTTGCCGACATAAAAGTTTGTCACATGCTCCAAAAGATCGCCAAATAATAATCGATTTGAAATTATTACAACACAAAAACTAACAAAACCAAAATAAAAGTAGATCTGAAATTTTCATTCCTTGACACAAAGATCTAAAAGGAGGGGAGTGCGAATTCTCTCTTTTAAGAGAGAAAAGAACGTTCAACTATGTTTACTATATATATATATATAACATTATTAAAATTATTAGTTAAAAAAAGAATTTAAATGTGATAATTAAATTTTTAGAGGTGAAAGATACCAAAAAAAAAAAAGTGATAAAAAAGAGTGCGAGTACAAATGATTTGGGAAAGAGTTTTTATTTTTTTTATTTTTATTCAAGTCAAAAATACAAATACAAGTCTATTTTAAATTTTTGATACATTAGTAATTAGTCAATAAATGAAAATTCTCATTTTATTTGGTTTGCAAATTTTAACTTTAATTACTTCTATTGATAACTCATAAGCTGGACAATATTTGTCATTTAGCACTTTGAGCACATGATAAGTAGATCTTATACTATAGGGGTCCCTATACTATATAGTATTTGCATAAATAAAAACCTTAATATTTACGGTTGTATCCTTATTTTTCCCATAATTTTGTATTTTCATTATTTCTTCTTCCTTTTTTTTTTTTTTTTTAAAAAAGAAAAGAAAAATAGTGAATTACTTCATCACAATTTCGTAATTTTTTTTACAGGCATAGGAGCATCTCCAATGGTAACCTTCGTTTTGAAGATCCTCAAACATCAAAATGAAGGTTTAAAGGGTCTCAATTCTAATGAAGACCCTCAAATTTATCCATACAAATTTATCTTTATTGCATATTAATCCTTAATATTTAATAATATTGAATATTGTTACCTCTATAAATAATAATAAAACATACACAATATTATAAAGTTACATTTTAATAAAAACATAAATGAAAACATGAAATTACATACAAATAATAATAAAACATACTTCAAAACTATAAAATTACGTACTCAAATTTACTTTGTTATTTTGGGTGTTAATGCATTTGATATTATACTAGTTTTTGTACTACTTTATGTTAATTTCAATATTAATAACATGTGTTATAATTTTATTTATTCATCCATTAGAAAAATTATCAAATTATTAAATTAAAAGGACTAAATTATAATATATTTATTATTATGTATCAAAAAATAAAATATTTTATCAAATTTTAAAAAAATAAGGTAATTTTTAACAACTTATATAAAGAGTAAGACTACTAAATAATTTAATCATAATTTTTGAGGACCAAATAGTGCACCCTCAGATATTGAAAGTGTGAAATCCTCATAACCATAGTTTAGAATTTTTCATTAGATGTAAAAAAAAACTCTCAAAATGAAAATGAGGGTTCTAAATTCCTTAAAGACAGCATCTTTTTTTTTTCACCTGCACCTTTTTTCGGCTCTCTCACCTTTTCTCCACATCCTCATTTTTCATTTTACTCACATAGTATTTAGTATTAGAAATTTTTTAAAAAAAAAAAAAAAAAAAAAAAAAACTTTGACTCATTTCCTTTGCGTCGAAAAGAAGATTTAAACTTATGATGTTTACTCGTATCTTACTACACCAATCTGGGCACTTGAGTTGAGTAGTTGAATGAAACTAACACTTGCCTTTCTTTCTTTCTGAACCTCTCTCTTGGATCTGACTCCGCACTTCATTCTATTTCATTTTTGCTTTAAATTTCCCTCTTTTTTTCTTTCTGGGTTTCGATTCGGTAGTTCCGGTCCTATGACATGGCCGTCGCTCGGCCAATCCGCCTCCCGAAACGGCAGTTCGGACTGTACGCGAAGATGACCGCCGTGACGGTTTTGGGTCTCTGCTTCGTCTTCGTGTGGTCCTTCTTCTCTTCTTCCTCTTCCACCTCAGTCTCCGCTCGCAGAGACAGCTTCGACGACATAGCCGAGCCAACCTCAGGCCACTCCAGGGCTGCCAATTTCGCCGCCAAACCCAGAACCGACTCTAACACCAACCAGAACAGCAAAGACGATCATAAGAAGATTAAATCAGGTTCTGATTCGCACAGAGACGAGAGAAAGAAAGCCAAGCTTAGGAGTGAACACGGTAAAGCAGCTTTGGGTAAGAAAAAGGAAAAGGCGAAGGAAGTGAAGAAATCTGAAGAGTCTGAGAAACAGGAAGAAGAAGGAGAAGAAGAAGAAGAAGAAGAAGGCTTAGTCGTTGATGGCAAAGAAGAAGAAGAAGAAGAGAAAGAAGGTTCTGGTGGTGATGACGTGGAAGGAGAAGACGGATCGGATGAGAGCGAGACACAAGAAGGCAAAGAAGAAGAAGAAGAAGACGAGTCGCAAGAGAAGATTGAGAAGAGGAAAGGGAAGATCAAAGGACCGGTGTTTGACCCGAAAGCAAAGTACGATTGGAGATTGTGCAGCGCAAAAAGCAAGCACAATTTCATTCCTTGCATCGACTTCGAGACCGGCTCGGGAAAGAGAGCTCAGAGCTACCGCCACACAGAGCGGAGCTGTCCCCGGAGCTCGCTGACGTGTCTCGTTCCTCTCCCACGCGACGGTTACGACGCTCCGATCCCGTGGCCCGACAGCAAAGAAAAGGTACAACAATAATTAGCCTAATTGCTTTCTTGTGAATTAAGTCTTTCTTATTAAAGCTTTCTTTTGTTGTTGTGTTTAGATATTGTATAAGAATGTTGGGCATCCGAAACTGGCGGCTTTTGTGAAGAAGCGTAGCTGGATCGTGGACTCCGGCGAGTATTTGACTTTCCCCCGAAATGGATCCGAATTCAAAGGCGGCGTTCTTCACTACCTCGACTCCATTGCCGAGGTTAGGTTGATTCTCCTTTCACTGGCACCCGAGATTATGAATCCTTGTTTTTGGACTGATTGTTATGAATTTTGATAGACAGTACCGGATATTGAGTGGGGAAAGAACATCCGAGTAGTGCTCGACATTGGGTGCACGGATTCGAGTTTCGGAGCTTCTTTGTTGGAAAAAGATGTGTTGACTTTGACTCTGGGGTTGAAAGATGACCTCGTCGATCTCGCCCAAGTGGCTCTCGAGCGAGGTTTTCCGGCGATCGTTAGCCCTCTCGGAAGAAGGAGGCTTCCGTTTCCCAGCGGAGCTTTCGACGCCGTTCACTGCGCCGGTTGCAACGTCAATTGGCATTCCAATGGTTTTGTTTCTTCGTTTTTTGCACTATGCTTTTTTTTATTTCTTTCACATTTATATATTATGGTCATATTTTTTATTTTCAGGGGGGATTCGGCTTCTAGAGATGAACAGGATTTTACGGCCTAACGGATATTTTATCCTCGCAACCAAACACGACAACATCGAAGACGATGAAGGTATTTTTTTTATTGGAGAGATTTTATAAATGGAATCCGGGATTTTGTAACATTTTTTATGAAGAGGTTTTTATTTTATTTTATTCTTTTCAGCCATGACCGAATTGACAGCGTCGGTTTGTTGGAATATTCTGGCGCATAAAACCGATGACATCAGCGAAGTTGGCGTCAGAATTTATCAGAAGCCCGATTCTAACGACATCTACGAGTTGAGACGGAAGAAACTTCCGGCTCTGTGCAAGGCTAACGAAAACCCGGACGCAGCCTGGTATTTTTTTTTATTATTATTTTTTTTTTCTGTGTGTGCAATGTATGATTCTAATGTCTCCAAATAAATAGATAAGAGTTGATCATGAACACTGAAAAAAAAAAAACACAGGTATGTTCCGATGAAGAGTTGCTTGCACCCGATTCCGACGTCTATCGAGGAACACGGAGCAGAGTGGCCGGAGGAATGGCCTCAGAGGCTCGAGACTTTCCCTGACTGGTTCGGCGATAAAGACAAAGTGAGCGCCGACGCCAAGCACTGGTCAGCCATCACCGAAAAGTCGTATCTCACCGGAATGGGGATCGATTGGTCGAAGATCAGAAACGTTATGGACATGAAAGCCATCTATGGAGGGTAAGTCTCGATGAAAAGAACTCAACAAGTTAAGGCCTTTACGCCGTTTTTGGATGGTGATATTTCTTGGCCATCTTCTGTTTTTCTCTGGACTAGTATTTTTTGCCATTTTCTTACAAAGTACTTCTTAAACTTGTGTTTTATCGATACATTAGCCTGTAAGTTATTTGAAGACGACATTCTTTTTTTGTTGAAGAGTCACATAGGCTCGAGAGTTACTAGAAAATTTTACGTTTAAAATTGAAATTTGTGAGAAATTGGCAAAAGAGAATACAAATTCTGTGAAGATTTTTCCAATAAAGAAACATGGGCCAAAGCGTCACCATCATGATACTAAAGGATAAAAATGTTATAATTTTTTATGATTTTATCTTAATGTTGTATTATCGTTCACAGCTTTGCTGCAGCGCTTTCGAAAGAGAAGGTATGGGTGATGAACGTGGTCCCGGTGCACGCTCCGGACACGCTTCCCGTGATATTCGAGCGAGGCCTCATCGGGACATACCATGACTGGTGCGAGCCTTTCGGGACGTATCCGAGGTCCTACGATCTCCTACACGCCGATCATCTCTTTTCCCGCCTCAAAAACAGGTCTAGTCAGCTTTCGTGTCGCATCTCTTGCTTTTCAAAAGTTTAATTGTTTTTTTTGCAGATGTAAGAAAGCGGTGACGATCGTTGTGGAGATGGATCGGATAACTCGGCCGGGGGGTTGGGCGATAGTGCGTGACAAGGTCGAGATTTTGGACGCTTTGGAAGCCATTTTCAAGAGCTTGAGATGGGACATTCGAATGACATTTGCCAAGAACAAAGAAGGCATTCTTTGTGCCCAGAAAACCACGTGGCGTCCATGAAAAAAAGTACATTTTTTTTTTCTTGTTTATTGTTTGTTTCACTTTCACACTAGTCTGAAATGTCTTAGACCAAGCCAAGGACTGTACTAAAAAAAAAAAAAAAAACAGAAAGAGGGCAATAACAATGATTGCCAAGGTAGAGTCAATTGGGTGGATATAGGTTTTTTTTTTTTATAATTAAATATAAATTTATTTTGAATTATTTTGATTAAAGAGTTGAATGTTAATGAGAATTTGTTTGGCTGATTTATTGATTTGTCAAAACAAGTTTATTTGGAGTATATTTTTCTCTGTGTGAAATTTACAGAGCAATGAAGTCACATATATATAAGGAAACGACACAGCATGATAAGATTTAAAAAATTCAGTAAGAGAGAAGAAGTCGAATGCACAGAAACACATAAACACGGTTGAAAAAAATTACTTCCTATGAATCCTGAAAAGACCGGTCCTTAGTTTGTAAAAAACACGGCAATACACAGAAACACATGACATCAAATCTTCAATTTTTCGAATCTTGATACCCATTTATTTCAAGGGTTTGTTGTGGGACATGTTTTTCACAACAATGGGAATTACAGGTGGTCTTTTAAGACTCGCCACCTAATGGGGACCAAATGTTTCTCAATGTGCCAAGTTAAATAGAAATGAGCAAAGTTACCTGATTAGAATTGATGAAAGGTTCTTCTTCAAAAAAAAAAAAAGAATTGATGAAAGGTCATTTGTTCATCACGTATAACAGGAAACCAAAGAAGATACACAATGCCGGCTTCTCTTTCGCCCACCGTGGACAACAAGGGAAAAATAAATAATAAATAAATTAATAAATTACACGTACTCAATGCGAGTTTCATTTCAATCATTTCAAAATTGAAACTGTTGCACTGGCTTTTCCTCTGACCAGAACAAGGAAGGAACAAGTACATTTAACAAACAAAAAAAACGGGGATCGGAGACGGAAACCTTATCTGAAGGAAAATTGAATTTCTTCCAAAGTTCTTCCTTTTGTTTCGGGCACCCAAATGGTGACGAACACGACAGTGAATGCGCTGACTAACATGTAGAGTGTGAAAGTCCCTGCCAATAAAAGGCCATTCCATTGATTATTCGAAATTCGATGCATAATCCGACAAACCACACACAACCGAAAATCGAAGCGTACCTCCACTGCTCCAATTCAAGAGTAAATTTGCAGTCATCGTTACGATCCACGCGGTGAACCAATTGGCAAGTGTTGCCACACTTCCCGCGAGCCCCTTAATGTTGACCGGAAGAATCTGCATACCCAAAATACACGTTGAATACAAAGAAAAAAAACGATAGTTTTGTTATCATATACACGGATGACATTTTAAGACCATTCAGAGAGATGGAGAGAGAAACTTAGCCAGAAATTCGTACCTCTGACATGATAATCCACGGAATAGCTCCCATACCCAATGAGAAGGCAACAACCATGGCCTAAGTAACAAAAAAAAGTGGGTCGTTGGACATATATTCCGAAATCTAGACCAATACAATCATACTGTGACACGTGAACGTACCACAACTCCGACAACTGATATGATGCTCAATGTGTTGTACAGACTAGAATCGCTTGACACGGCATCCTGTAAATCCATTTTTTTAATATCAGAGACACATTTAAATCCAAAGATAAAGAGATCGAGGATTTGAAGAAAAGGGAAAGCCAAAGCTGCTCCTTGATATTCAGTACCCTTAGAAAGAATGCTACAGCGACAACGAGGAGGCAGACTGTCATTCCAGCCGAGGAAATCTGGAATGAGATACGAAATGCTATTTATTTATCTTCGAATAAATCATTTGATGTTATAAATTTAGGAAGAAAAACATGTCAAACTCACAATAAGAAGAAGCCGGCGTCCAGCTCTGTCAACCAGCCATGTCGTCACAGCCGTAGCCACGACCTGATTTGCACACAAAGTTCTTGTTATTCCTATAATTATTACATAGAGAATGAAACTTTGGCACTACTGTCCTACTTTTTCTTACCTGAATAGCTCCGAGACCAAATGTTGCTACATTGCTTGATTTCACCCCTGTAAAAATAAGAACTCAACAGTTAGAGCCATTTAAAGGGGCAAAAAAAAAAGAACGGATTAATAAGGGTTTTATTTTGAAACTTGTACTAACCAGCAGCTTCGAAAATGGTACTTGAATAGAATAAAACACCGTTAATTCCGCTTATCTGTTGAAGTACGAGCAGTCCGATACCAATCTGACCAAGGCAAGGGAAAGCAGTTAAGTCATCATATATCATCGGAAATCATTACGACATACCACAAGAAAACGGAAATCTGGTAGAAAAAAAGTAAATAAATAAAATACCATTAAAGGTAGCCAATATCTTCTTTGTTTGAGTTCTCCAAATCGGATTGTTGTCCTCTTGCCGGTCGACGCTACAGACCTCTGCAAATAATTGAAATTTTGTGACATAAGGAACGTGAACTATAAAACAGCCCGAATCTCCTCTCCTCAAGAGAATATTAGAATATTATACCTTGATGTCGTGCACTTCAGCTGAAATGTCGGTGTCGAAACCCCTGAGAACTTGCAAAGAGGATTCAAACTCCTCCATCATTCCCATTTTTGCCTGGATAACAGTAAAAGGTGTGCCTAATCATACCAGAGCAAAAACTCTATAGCCTGAACTAGCATGAAAGAAAGAAACATAATTTGCACAACTTACTAGCCACCGAGGAGATTCTGGGATAAAGAAGAGCCCGGGTATGAGTATTGTGCATGGTATCACACCTGTTTGTACCACCAAATGCAGAAAAATATATTAAGACAATAGCTACGGACAAACACACAATGTGATACGAACAGAATTAATGTGAACAAGAGACGTGTTATTCCTTCAAAGTTTGAGTATTACCCAAAACAGCAAGGATTCTCCAAGGAACAAAAAGACCGAGAAGATAGGCCAACATTATCCCACCAGTGACAGAGAGCTATAGTAAAAAATCAAGTAATTCATAAAAGCTGAAGATACCATAGTTACAGTATCCAATGAGACGGCAAGGAAGTTCATATAAAGGGAAAAGTAATTACCTGATTAACAGAACCCAAAGCACCTCTCAAATTCTGAGGTGCTATCTCAGCTATATACACTGGCACCTGAAGATAAACAGCAAAGTTTAATCCCCTGGAAAACTCATTATTAGCTCCTGAAATTCATAGCCAATGAGGACAAGAACAAAAAAACATTACCACGTATGAGATGATTCCCACACCAAATCCTTCCAACAATCTTCCCATGTAGAGAAAAGAAGTATCCTACAAAAAAGCATTTAAAAAGCACACACATTTATACCATCATTCATTTCACAATGTATCTAATAAGTATAGGCTAAAACTCACTTGGGCAAAAGATATGGCAAGCCAACCGATAATGTTCGGGATCGCGGCGATCATTAAAGACTGAAATTCGAAACAATCTAATGCTCAGCCATCCATCAAAGGAAAGCAAATCAATCCAAGAATAAATGATTTTATTTTAGTCGTGTATGATATAGTATCAATAATACTAACCCCTTTTCGACCCATATATTCAGCTATTTGACCGCTGGCTATAGCCCCAACCATAGCTCCAACATTCGATAAAGAGCCAAACAGAGAAAACTGCCCCCAAAACAAGATCGATTCATTAGAAAGAGATCACAATTTCAACGACGACGAGCTCAGATTACAAACCTCGGACACAGTGAGGCCAAGATCCTTGGTGATCGCCGATTGCGTCGGTGAAGAATAACCGGACTGCATTAGGGTACAGTAGAGAGAGATAGAGAATCAGTCTCAGACTCAGACTCGGTCATACATCGAAAATACTGGATTCTAATCGGAAGAGGAGCGTAGAATTGGGTTGACTTACAGTGAAACCGAACTGAATCGGACCGAGAGCGACGATGAGGACACAGGCGAGGACGGAGACAGAGCTGTCTCGGATTGCCTGAGACGAGCCCATCATACTGGATTGCCTGGACCCCATTCTGTACCAACTTCCAGTGTGAAGGAACGGCTTTCGCAGATCTCCTCTTCCTCCATCGTCGCTCTCGTCTCCTCTGAAACTCATATCTGTCGCTGAAAACTGATCGTGAAAAGTCCTCAGAGAGAGAGAGAGCCCAAACGAAGACGGTTCTGGTTTTGTGCTCTCTTCTTTCTCTATCTCTCTGATCTGTAGAGTATCGTAGTCTGACTCGGGCGAGCTGTTACTTGCAGTCACGACTATTGTTCTCACGTGGTGACACGTGTCTCTTTTGTAATTGTTCTGTTTTTTCATTTATAATAAATCTTCTACAGTTTGTTTTTATTATTTTGTTTATCCGGCATGAAATCAAATGATTTCAATCTTTACATTGTTAGTTGTTCTATTCGCAGAAGTGTTTCTTGAATAATTTTATATTTATGTTGTCATTTTAAGATGGTTTTTTCGTTAATGTGTTGTAGGCTTGTAGCCAAACTTGGTTTGAATTTGCTTACTTGCTTTTTTCAAACAAACCTAGAAATACACAAAGATTCTCATTTTTTTTTTCATCATATTTTTTATTTTTCGAGTTCCAAATATACCTCTAATGTTTGGCCGTTTTCATCATATTTCTTTACAAGTTTGTGTTTGACTTGTTAGGCGACTTCAAGTTCAAGAGTATTTATTATGAGCTTCCGTTTAATTGGCCGATGCTGGATTTGTAGAGGTTAAAAATAATTTTTAGTTGGTGCTTGAATGAAAGAAATTTGATGTCGTTTGTACCATTATTTAATAATGCTGGCCATTAGTTATGAATTTGCACCTCGTGAAAATAATACCCAAAAAAAAAAATGTACGAAGTATCTCATAACGAATCTTTGAAATAGCACCTCGTGATAATCGTGGTGTAGTTAAAAAAATTCGTGTGGATTTGATTGGTGGCTCATGTTTCACGGACACGTCACCAACCATAGCAAAAGTTCAAAATCCAGATAAAGTGATAAACAACAACAAAAAAAGCAACGTTATATGTATAATAGTTCATTTCTCAACAAAGACTTTGAGAACACCTTTTATGCTTTTTCTATTTTGCACTTATCTCAAAGTTTCACCTTTGCATAAAAAGCTAAATTCCCTATTAAAATTGCAAGTTACCATAGAGAAAATATAATATTTATGAATATTGATTCGGGTTGAGTTATTCGAGTTTATATATTTCACGAAACCTGATTCGAAATCTTCGATTATTCATTTTTATAATACAATCCAAACCGTTTACGGTACTGAAATCAAACCAAACTGAATCGATATTAATCAGATTAGTTTGGTTTGATTTATTTGGGGTGGCTTAAGTCAGTTTGTTCGGGTTAATTTGTCACAACAAATATATAAAATAGAATCGTTGAATCAAATTCATAAAAAACCATACAAATACTAAGAATAAACTAATTATGTCACATCTCAAATTTCATACTCCATAAAAATCTAGACCTCATGAAAATATGTAATGTAATCCAAAAAAAAAGAGGAGTTGTAGACCTCATTATCATATCGAGTCTATTTGTATTATCTATTTATCGATTGTCTTGAGCATAAAGATACACCTACAAAATAATTCATTAATTTAAAAATACATTTATATTATCATTTTAAAACCATAAAGCATATGGTGTATTTTTTTTAACTTTACCTTGATAATATTTTTTCGATTTTTTAGAGATTTTTTTTTTTCTTTAACGGGATCGGGTTGGTTTGGTTCAACTCAATCTCGTGACAATCAAAATCCAAACCAACCTGAAACACTTGCGGGTTGGGTTGGTTTCAATTCAAACTTCTTCGGGTTGTAATAATGCAGGTTAGAAAAGAGTGTGATTTGGTTTTGATGATCAAGTTGTTTGGTTTGTCGATTCTCATGAACACCCGAATCAGAGCTCATGCTTATGCAATAGGTATTATGTATAATTTTAATGATATTTTTATGGGTTATATAACTAAATAGCCTCCCAGTTTAGACGGTTTTGGATTTGGCCATCATTTGGTTAATTTCGGGTTAATAATCAGCCCATTTATTTACATAACATCAAAATACCAAAATAACCTCAACTGTTCCGGCCCATTAACATGCTGAAAATAAAAAAATTTAAAACAAAATATTCAGATAATAACTGCTCGCGGTTATCGAGGAGCATCATTAAGATCATTAATTTTTTTTTTCTCTTTTCTTGGTCATACTTTGACCGGGCTTTTTGTTAAATGTAAAAGGCTTCTTCTTCCTCTTCCAGTTGCTCTCTTTCTCTCTCTCTCCAAAATTTCATTTCATTTTTTTTCCTCAAAACTTCAATTGACCATATCTCTATCGTTTGAGCTCCGATTTGGGTGATTCCAAGTGCTATGAACTCGTGTCGAAGAGAGGTTCAAGAAAACACCCATCATGCTTGCTAAAAATTTCGGTTCATTGTCGTGGGAGATCGCCGGAAAAGACCTCCGCCCCAATGTTGAGTTTTTCGATCACCGAAGGGAGGTGGTCTTCACCGTCGGTATAAAAATGAAGTTCATGACATGGGTAAAAAAAGCCCTCATGAAATTCCTCCGATCGGTTGTCGGAGATGCTCCGTTTTGCTCGAGGAACGTTACGGAAATAAAAAGGGCTAGATCTATGTTGATGAGTTGTAATTTTGATGAAATTGAGTTCGTCATGGTATTTAGAAGGTGAAATGTGTAGGGTGGTACTAATGGCTGATTGTATCGTTCTTGCTTGGTTAAGCTTTGTCGTTGATTTTTTTTCTCTCGTGCTCCCTGTTTGGTCTGACGGGTTTGGATGAATTGAAGCTGTTGAATTGATTTTTGTTGGTTAAAATTGAAGACTTAATTTAATCGCAGGCTCTGATTTTATTTTCTCTCGTGCTCCCTATTTGAATTTTCAGAGAAGAGAAGAATCTGCGTCCAAAGGTCCCGATCGATATCATGGACTCCGCGAAGAACAGTTTTTTTTTTTTTTTTACAGTATGTTCGTGTAAATAGAAATCATATTTACAGTACATTCGTGTAAATACGAAGCTTATTTACAGTATATTTATTGTAAATACAAAGCATAATTACAGTATATTCACTGTAAATACAAAGCATATTTACAGTATATTCGTGTAAATAAACTGAAAAAATTCTGGAAATATTTTGGGCACGAAAATTCTGGAAATTATGAATATATGGAAGACAAAATAATATCAATGAATGAAGAATATATTTATAGATTTTATCCATAATGAATTGCAACGAAAATAGAAACTAATTACCTAAAGTCAACGCTGAAAATTTCCAAATACATAACAATTAATGGGCTGAGAACTTTCAAAATCTGCTCAAAATTCAAATTTCAAATTTGAAAACTTTCATATTCGGTTGCAATATTTTATTAGAAATTAAAAAAAAGCTGCCTAATTAAAATAGTGTAAGGGCAAAAATGTATAACTAATTCAATTAATAAGCTGCCACGTAAGCAAGATGACTATTTACGTGAAATTAACGAAAGGTTGGTTAAAACCAAATTGCTAGTGTTTTAGATGGCTACGCAGCTAATTATTTGTATTTTTATTCGGATATTTAGCTCACGAGGTAATCCAGAAATTATTTCTGGAATTCTGTGTTATTTGGACATAGTTACATAATTACCCCAACATAGTTACACAATTATTCCTGTAGCGGTTAGGCCCATCTATCATTCATGGGCTTGTTTTGTTCCATAAGTTGGGCCTAATAATTAAAAAGCCCAAAGTGAAACATGTAGAAAAGATTTAACACCAACACGTGCTTAGTAGGAGCGTATTTATTGTTAAAAGTTTCCTAAAATAAAAATATTAAACTCTTGAATTTTTTTTATTATTTTTTTTAGGAAAACTCCTGATTTTTATGTCATTATTTTTAATATTTGAAATACGCATAGAAGATTATTTAATTCTTTATAAAAAATAAAAAGAACGTTTATTAATTGCCAATAAACGAAAATAGATTTAGATATATACGAAACTAGTTCACATTCTCTTAAAGAAAAACCTTATTATATCAGCAACTAATGCCAATAACCATTGTAAGATGTGGGAGTTCATTGAAATTCATATGTACAACTGGCAAAGATTACAATCAAAATTCATTAGGAAAAAAATACAATAAAAATTGTGAACAAAAAGGAAAAAGAGAGGGTATAAAGTGAGATTTCAAAAGTATGAATCATCTGTGTATGATTAATTTCTTATTTTTGTTTTGCTGTTACTTTTGTCATTAAAATAAATTTTTCAAGATTAATTAATTAATGCTCATTTTGCACAAATTTCCACAGTCTAGCCAAGCCAAGCCCTAAAGCTCGAATATAATAATTTCCTCATTCTGCAATATACTCTCTCTCTCTCTATATCTCTATCTCTATCTCCCCCGCCGTGAACGCCACCGCCGTCACCGGCACGTCCACGTCAGCAAGAGGGTCATTCCGGCAACCGACCAGAAATTAGAGAGTCAGTTACTGATGGGCGAGCAAAGCCAAACACAGACCCAAACCCTAATAAACCAACCGGAGTCTAATGACCAGCCTCTACCTTCGCCGACGGTGAGCTCGATCTCCGCCACAACGATCGCTCCGACGAGCACGTCGCCTACGGAGCTTAGCAACGCTCCGTCGCAGAGCTCATCCCCGCCGTCCAAAATCCCCTTCCGTCCCCGCAAAATCCGAAAACTCTCCCCGGAAAATCCGTCGCAAAACCCTAACCCTAGCCCCGCCGCTCCTCCGCCGAAACCGACGAAGTCCTCCAAGCCGTCTTCCTCCGCTTCCCGCGCGATCGTCTCCGTCGCCGCCGCGCCGCGCATCGCCGCCCGATCGCTGTCCTGCGACGGCGAGGTCGAGATCGCTCTCCGCCATCTACGCTCCGCCGATCCCCTCCTCGCGCCTCTCATCGACGCTCACGACCCTCCGACCTTCGACAACTTTCACACGCCGTTCCTAGCCCTAACGAAGAGCATCCTCTACCAGCAATTAGCGTACAAGGCCGGAACGTCGATCTACACGCGCTTCACCGCCCTCTGCGGCGGCGAGTCCGGCGTCGGCCCCGACGCCGTGCTCTCCCTCACTCCCCAGCAGCTCCGCCAGATCGGCATCTCCGGCCGGAAAGCGAGCTACCTCCACGACTTGGCGCGGAAGTACCAAAACGGAATTCTCTCCGACCCGGCCATAGTGAGCATGGACGACAAGTCTCTGTTCACGATGCTGACCATGGTCAACGGCATCGGGTCGTGGTCCGTCCACATGTTCATGATCTTCTCGCTCCACAGACCCGATGTGTTGCCGATCAACGATCTGGGCGTGAGGAAAGGGGTTCAGCTGCTGTACGGCCTTGAGGAGCTTCCGAGGCCGTCGCAGATGGATCATCTCTGCGAGAAGTGGCGGCCGTACAGGTCGGTGGCGTCGTGGTACATGTGGCGCTTCGTTGAGCAGAAGGGGCCTCCTTCCAGCGCCGCCGCCGGAGCTACTCTCCACCACCACCAACTTCTTCAGCCACAGCCGCAACTACACCCGGGAGAGCCCTCACAAGATCCTCAGCAGCAACAACAGCCACAGCCACCACCGCAGATGATCGATCCTCTCAACATTCTTAATATCGGGTATGCCTTTTTCTAGCTTACTCAGTGTGCGTTTCATGATTCTTATCGGAGATTCCTACATTGGTTGGGTGTTTAGGCATTGTGCTCTTTATAAGTGATAGCAAGAGTACACCGTTTCAATGCTGGGTCACCCTGTAGGTTGATTCCTACAAAGGTCACTCTCCACTTGTACAATTCTGGATAACACTTCTAACTATTCGTATGTTAACTCGGTTTCACATGTGTTTTTAGGGGAGGTGTGAATATATATTAAGTGTGGGGCAACTAGTTGTTGACCCCTTAAGCATGGTCATGTCTGTTGAATCGCTGCATTGCCAACTTCGCGGTTGGGAAATGCACTTGAAATCTGAGTTCTTTGTGCCTTGAATATAGTGTTTGAGAGAGTACAATGCGTCATTGGGAAAGAAAGTTGGAAACTTTTTCTCTTAGTTCTTTGTCAAATAGAAACTTGATAGGTTGATTTCCTGATCACTACTACAAAGGATACAAATCGAAGTTATACTTAGTAGGATACGTTAAAACATCGTCACAGTTTTATCAAGGAAAGGCCATAATCCGTATGCAAGATGGACTAGAGACTAGAGAAGGATAGCTTTTATACAAATAGCTGGGGGTTCTCATGAAAAAAAAAAGTAGTTTTTCGTTTTTGTATTTTTTTTAACAGCCGGATAAAAGTAGTAAAAGCTTATGAAGAGGGGGTGCTTAAACGGCCCTTTTGCAGTGGCTGTATCTCTCATAGGGCATGATGAAGCATATAAAGATGTAGAGGGAAACTGTGTAAAATGAAGGAAAAATAAAATCTCTAGAACACTCGATGATGTTCTTGGAATAACTGGGGAGTATGAAGTACTGGATCGTTTCCACTTTACTATTGTCACTCTTTTTTTTTTTTTTTTTTTTTTTTTTAATTGTATTGTATGTTGAACTGGTAGACTTGGTATTTATATCCGTGGGGTTCGGGTCGGACCCGACCAAATAGCGCGAGGCCCTGGCATTATCGATCGGGAGACTACCCGAGTGGCCCCAATTGTTGCGTTCAGGGGGAATCGAACTTAGGGTTTATGTTGAACCGTTAGATTAAATACCTATTCTCTTAATAGCCACTAGTGGGGCAAAAGATTCCATTTGGATTAGTGGGGAAAGAAAGTTAGGTGACACTGGGTCCCTAGTCAGTAGTATTGGTAAACCTTAAATACTAAGTGGAGTCTAGATTGATAAATCAACACCGGTTTTTCTCAGACAATCTTGGTATGATATCCCTGATGGGACCTAGTGCTGCGAAGTTAATTTTCAGTGGCCTCCAACGCAAGTCGGGTGCTTTATGCATATCACTGTGGTGATTCTGTTTCACATGTTGTATCTACTTTTATACACTGAGTTTATTAATAGAGCTCCATTGTTTTGTATCCGTTGACAGTTCGGGTCCGTCAATGGACAGCCAATTCAGGGCGTGTGCGTGGGGCCAATGATAATGAGGGTACTCAAAACGAAGAAATCAAACGGCGATTCTTGCTCTAATCAGTATCATCATCTTCATCTTCCTAAAGCAGAGCGACTCGCACACACTGTTCAAGAACGATATTCTGGAGAATTTTGGCGTCGGAAGCGGCGTCTGCAAGAGATGAGTGTACTAGAAAAGTGTTCTCTTCTTGAGTAAATAAACATTGTGTATTGCTTACCCTTCTTTTTCTAATTCACAAGAACATGAACCATAAGTAATCGACGGGTCTCTAGAGTACTTGATAGAAAAGAGGCTGTTAAGTTGCCTCTGAATGTTGAGCCTACATTTTTATCCTATCTATATTATAGCCCCACATATATCCTTAGTGAATTAAGTTTTTTTTTTTTTTTTTTTGATCTATCAGTGGTATTGCCTTATTTGTGCTGAAGCTAAGTCTCCTTTTATTTTTCCTGTACCGTAATTGTCAAATAAGATCTCCCATATATTAATCTCTCTCTGTCTCTCAATTTATTTCGTTTTTTTACTGAAATATAGCAAAGGTTTTTTGCTGAGCGTTAAACTTAAAGGTGTAAGAGCTTTGTAATTGCCAAGTTAAATATATTTAGATCACACTTCAGCTTTGTCCGTTTTCCTTTTCTTCACGAAACCCATTTAACCAGCTAGTTAATCGGGTTTTGATCGATTTTTTAACCAGTCTGTTTTAAAAAAAAAAAAAATCAGATTAAAAGAAAGAGATTCAAAAACTGCATCTTTATTTTTTAATCTTTACTAGTTTCACATGTTTGTTGTTAGGTTGGCCTGCCCTGGACTTCCACAAGATTTTGCCCGTTTACACTGCCAACTTTTCTAAATAATTTCCTGTAACTCGCAATGTCAGTCACTTTGATTTTACATGAGAACTACAACAATACGTTTCGATTTGTATATATTAAAAAAAAAAAAAAGCAGAAGTTTGAATTTACGTGGGGGCTACATAGAAAACGACACGCAAGGAATCCAATAATATTTCAAGATGGTCCCGAAGCCAAAATGAAAAATAAAAAGTGATTTAAAAGGTTGATGTACGTCACTATTGGTCTCATTAAGATGTCGTCCAGTCATTTCCCGAGTTGATGTTAGTCACGTTGTCCCGGTCAGATGTTCATCATTAAATCAAATTTCCTTGTAATCATCGCCTCTCAAGTCAATCGCGACACATTAACATGATTTACTAAATATAAAAGCTAACAAAATTCTCTTGTATTTATGTTTCGTCTCTCTTGAATTGAATGCTGCTACTTACTATAGTTAAGACTTAAGAGAGTATTTATCACCGCCGTGATAGCTTTTGTATTAATGTTTCGAGTCACGTTGTACACTAACTTTTTTTTTCTTCTGCATTTATCATACTCAATTTTTTTTTTTTTTTGGCAACTTTAATCTTTCAGTCTATTTTTTCATCAGTTAAGTTGACATGCGCTTATCACGTGAATGGGTCACGAAGGGTAACTTTGTAATCTTATAAAAACAATTAAGTACTGTAATTTGATTTTGATGTGGTGTTTGTTTTATGATAGCTTTTCCATAGAAAAGTTGAGATATTTGGTGGTTTGATTTGCATCAGACAACCTTAATTAGCATCAAAATGATGATTACAGATGCTCATACAAGTTTATGATTGGAAAAATAAAAATCATGAGCATAGTAAAAGATGCTCGAATGGAAACTTCAATGGATAGATTTAGTTTACATTTTACAACTCACCATATCCGTCTTCATCGACGTCGGAGAGGAGAGACTGTGAACTTCATTTTTACGAGTTTTATTTTTTCATTTTTGAGGTAATACGAATCTGAGCTACTTTTTTGAGAGCATTGTCAACTGTGGTGAAAATCCATAATGCCCACCATTTAAAAAAAAAATCCTAGCAATAAAAAGGGACTAAAACTCCCCAACTCCTTTGAGATGGGTCGTGTGTATTCTCAACCAAGCCTAAAACTGTTCTTCAAAAGAAAAGAAAAAATGTTCTTGTTCGAGAGAGGTTTTGGGTGTGACTTAGGCTTGATGATGAAATCGAAATTGTTAAGCATAATTTTCTCACGTGGTGGTGGTTACTCTGCCTTTTTCTCGTCGCGGCAGAGTTGATGGTGGTCGTCGAAGGTCGTTCTTGGCTCTCTGGAGAAGAGCTTGCTCTGTGTGTGTGGGAGAGAGACATTTGATTTTTTTTTTTTTTTTTTTGTTGGTAATATTACGAAGTTGCTTAGCCTGTTCTAAATTTCTAATGTATATGTGTGTTTGTGAGTGTAAACGTCTATGTAGAGAGAGGTTTTTAATTTTTACAAGGGCATTTTGATAATTTCCCTTCTACTCAAGTGACAAGCACATGCCAACGAAAATGACATAATGTTGAAAAAGGACCAAAGTTGCTAAAAAAAAATAGAGTATGATAAATGCAGAAAAAAAAAAGTGGGTGTACACCGTGATACAACCGTCATAATACATGGGGCAACGGTGTCATTTAATTTTTTTTTTTTTTTTTAACAATGATGATCAAACTTTCTAGCTATAAAGCGATCCAAGAAATCGGTAATCACTTCATTGTCAGTGTCACATAAGCAAAAATAGCAAGACATGAGCACAAATAAATAGCTACGAGAATTATGACAATGTGCCTTTCAATTTGGTCAAGCATCTCTACCTTCAAGTCCAAGCCAGTGGGTCAGAAACAACACCTCAAATTTGTCATATCTCTCGTGTTCCCAACTCAAACTCCTCAGCCACCTCAATTTGTTGTCGGATGCTATTACAAAGAGGCGAAACCATCGTTGTTTTATGTATTCGGGTCTCGACCTCCTCAAGACAATCTTTACTTGTCAATAGGGCAGGGCGAGAGATAGTACCAATTTACCCTTCATTCCAAAATGAATATGAATGTCACAATCTCGTGTTATGGTCAGACGACCTCACATAAGTGGGCTTGACAAATAATGGACAAAAGTCCAAGTGAAAAGGAAAAAAGAAAAAAAAGGAAAACAAATTGAAGAGTGCATTTCATTTTGTAGTGATATCCAACATTACACATTAAAAAAAAGGGTGCAATTTGGATGATGTTTGATAGTCAAATGGTATACAGTTAAACCGAATCCATATTGCTCCAATCTCTCCTTATGTTCCTCAACAATATCCCTATTATACACAACAATCTTCATATAATACACCATCACAATATCCTTATAGCACATAACCACCACCTCGATATCAGGACCCCTACATAGTATAGTAAGAGCAATTGCATAGATTCCAAACCTAACAAAGGGATAGAGAGGAAAACGACTCTCCACTATAGCCATCATAAGAGCTAGCGCCTCGACCACATGACCCACCACTTCTACCACATGACTCACAACCCTCAAATGAGGTTCCAATTTCGCAACAAACAAGACCAGAGAAAAAAACCTGAACGCGATCCGAAATATGGCAATATTTTACTGAAGTTGGCGAATGAGATGACCAAACTGGTCAATGTAACAAGTGTGGAAAGATCATCAAAGCGGACGACACCAAGTAAGAGAGTTTCTCTTTAATACAGCACTATAGGGTGTGCATGTCGACCGAGTCTTTCTTCATCTAAAGTAAGTACACATTGTCTTGCAGAGTTTAGGAAACAACTTCGCCAATATGTCATTTCTATCGAGTAATCATTTAGTCATGTAAAATCCGATGATTTTATTACATTCACGCATTATTTAGTGCCTCATATTCAAATCATGTATAGAAGAACACTACGAATAGATATTATAAAATATTTTCTAGAAAAAAACAATGAAAACCATCTTCATGTCGAGGTCATTTAGTGTAGCGTCAATGTCGGACATAAAGTTGAAAAAATCGAGAATGAATTTCATGAGTGTGGTAGTTCACAACATAGATGAGGTTTGGAATTTAAGAAACATGAACTTTTAGGAGAATAGATGGTAGTCGCACCGCCGATAACATCTTAGAGATATTATTAAAAGTAATGGACGATTGGTATATACATAATAGAATAATGTCTATAACGAGATTTATCCTCTACTTATATTTACCTTTTAAGTTTGCTAGGAGTGGTTTTTTAACGATGCTGTTTTCAATAAATTATTCCTAATTATTCAATTTCGCATTTCTACAACCCTATTAAAAAAAACTTTGACATTTCTAACCAATTAACATATATTTTACAAAATCAATCTTTTTTTTTAATCGGAATTTAACGGAGCTGAAATTTTCAATGTTAAAACTGATAATTCTAATTTTGACCCAATCGGATTTTCGGTGTTTATCGATCGAAGATTTCTGATTACGTGAAGCAACCGGAAGAGCATTTGATCAGAATCGTAGTTCCAATACGGCCCGCCCGTATGCCCGGATTTACACTTATCCTATTTCATTTAGAGATGTGAGGATGCTTTTAAGTAGTCGATATTAATTGCAAAGGGAATAATAGTGATCGCAGAATATGTGATTTTGGCCAACGTGGCAAACGTCGTGAGTTTCAATAAATTAAACTAATTACCCACGCATTGAACGTGAACCACAGCAGCGGTTGAAACAGACTTGTGGATAATGAATAGTAAATGCATGTAGTCTTATATTATTAAATGATTCTATATTATTAGCTAGCCAGTCAAATCTCTTTGGGCTTTGGCTCCCGAATCGAATATATTTGGGCCAAAAGCCCAACAAGTGGAACGAAGATTTTTTTTTTTTAGGGATTACCTGGGACTTGGGGGTCTACGCTTGGATTTTCTATTTGGTTAAAGCTCTGTGGGACCTAATAAATTTCAAACCTCAAGATCCAATGAATAAAGCGTTGTTGTTCTGTTTTTTTTTTTTTTTTAATGAATACAATACAAACACAATGTTTTAGGTCAATTTTCTTTCTAATGATTGGATTGGAAGATCGGTTCGGTTGTGTGCGCTTCTTCTTAGTTGCACTACTTTTCAGTAAAAATAATATTCTATTGCATGTGATCTTCTTAGTCCGTTAAGAAACCACCTTCACCACTTCTTTTGTGGGTTAATTTTCTTTCCGTAAAATTAGCGACTTGTCAATTAAATTTAGATGAACTATAAATATTATGAGATTCGTAGGGTAAAAAAGGAAACTTTTCAAGTATGGAATAATAGTAGCAAGTGAAAGGAAGGGTTGAGTTGAAATGGTGAGAAGTGAAAGCTGTAGAGCACCCAATAAGTAAGAGTAAGAGAGTGAATAGTAGAGGAGAAGCAAGTACCAAGGCAAAAAGAAAGACGTGGAAAGAGAGACAAAAATAAAGCCAATCGATTGCATCCACGGAAAGGTAAAGAAAGACATTTGCTTTGCTTTCCCCTCTGCTTAAGCGCGCGTGGTGATTTCTCTCTGAAAAAAATATATAATTACCTCTCTCATTAATCCCATTTTATTCATCTTCTTCTTCTTTGTTTGTTTGTTTATTACTATTCTCTTGCGTATGTAATGAGAGAGAGATAGAGAGAGATTAATAGAAAGAAAGCAACACGACAATAGCACTACTGTGGACCATTCTCAAAGCACTTTTTCACTTTTACCCTTCTCGCACCCTCTCTCTGCACTGCATGGATTCGTATATATATATATATATATATATATATATATATATATATATATATTTTATGTGATATTAGAAAACAAATATTAACTGACATTTTCTTATGTATGCTGATTTTAGCACCCTGCTAATTTAAAAAAAGAACAAAGTAACTTACGTACTAAATTCCTAATTTTGTATTAGCTTTAGAGTCCCAAGTCACAACGGGACAAAAAAAAAAAACCCATTTTAAATGTCCATTTAAAATATCATTTTTTTTTGCTAACCTTTTGATGCTATTATGAGCTATATATGGAAGTGAAATAAAACAAAATAAAATAATAAGAAGTTGGGTATTATTCGTTTCTATTATGATGGGCGAAGCGTGTTAATGAGACAAAATGTGTTTAATTAAGGAAACATGGGGTTTATGTGACGTTTGATTTTGGAGGGATTATTATTATTATGAGAAGAAAGAAAGAGAAGGGAAGATGGGAATAGCAGAGCAGTGTGGTCAGGGAGAGATATGAGTGTTCAAGTAGAGAAGCGTTGTGTGTGTGAGTGACTGAGTACTGAAAAAAATAAAAATAAAATTGTAATCTTTGGGTCACTTTGAGGGGTCAAGTGTTGAGATAAGAAATGGAAAGTGGCAATAATGAAGATGGGGGTGGGTGTGGGACCCACCTTGGCAGGGCGTGGGAGAGGGTTGAACATGACGTTGTCGGTTGTTTTTGTATTCTGCAATATTATACATTCACAATTATTATTATTATTATTTTTTTAATTTAAACCCCTTCATATCATATTCATTCTCTATTCATATTCATATGTAATGTATAGAATTTATTTTATTCAATTAATAATAATAATAATTATGATAAAAGGTATGGTATAGTAGTAGTAGTAGTACCTCAAGTCCAACTTCTCTCTTAATCTCATCTCTCTCTCTCTCTCTCTCTCTCTCTCTCTCTTATCTTTCATTCTGGCTACACCACAAGCAACCAAGCTGTCTCTTGTTGGAAGCACAGAAGCACAATCCCAAAATACCCCATCTCTCTTTTCTCTCTCTCTCACTCTCTATCTCTATCTCTCTCTAAAAGCTTATAACTCTTTTTTTAGCTTACCCGAAATGAAGAACATTAGAGATCATGTGTGTCCAGTCAAGTCCAGGGCATGATTCTCTTCTTAAAGGTGCTTCCTAGCATGTTTTTGCGGCTGTTTCTTATCTCTAATTAATTCTCTCCTCTATCTCTCTTATTCTCTCACTCACTCTCTATTTGTTAATTCTACGCAGTCAAAGCTTTGCACTTTCATTCCCTATAGTTCTTCTCTACTTGCTTTGATTTCTTTTTCTCTCTAGTTTCAGATTCAAGCACTGAAAAAAAAATGTCATAGGATTAGGAAGCAAATTAAGGTCATATATATATATATAGAGAGAGAGAAAAAAAAGAGTCACAACTGTTGTATAACGGCTATAACGAGTTGGTAGGTTTCATGTGGGTTTGATAGGATTACCGTCAATCTTCTCAGTCGATGCATAGCATATTTTCATGTTTTAGAAGTAGTCATTGATTCATACGCTTGATTTTTTTTTCTTTTTGAAGAACCCTCTCTCTCACTCTCACTCTTTCAATCAAATCTATTTCTATCTTGTTTTTGTATTTGATTAGATATCTAGGTTAAAAAAAGAGAGATTTAAAATCCCAAGGGAGAGAGAGAGAGAGAGAGATAAGAGACAGAAGACTCAGAAGAGAAAGAGCAGCGAGTGGTGATATATAACTCTATAGCAGTAGCATATATATATATATATATAGAGAGAGAGAGAGAGAGAAAGTAGTCCTCTTCTTTCCACAATTAATCCACACCAAAGAAAAACAGATCATTTTGGAGATCATTAATCAACACCACCATGGAATTTAGAGCTCAGGATCACCACCACCACCACCACAACAATAACAACCACCACCACGAACAAATCAGGTCCGCCACTGCCACGTCAGCACCCTCCTTCGCCCCCCAGCCCGCCCTGGCTGCCGCCACGTCATCCCCTTCCGAGCGAAGAAGGTCTCTCTCAGCCTCCAACAACAACGCGTCGACGATGACGTCATCATCCCCAGCCCCAATCCCAGGCAATTGCACTGCCCAAGCCCAAACCCTAGAGCAGACACCCCGTCCTCCCACGCAGCTCCACCTCCAATCTCCGCCGCCGCAGAAGCCCTCCGCCGCCGTCAAGTACCGGGAGTGCCTCAAGAACCACGCCGCCAGCGCCGGCGGCTCGGTCTACGACGGGTGCGGAGAGTTCATGCCCAGCGGCGAGGAAGGCTCGCTCGAAGCCCTAAAGTGCGCGGCTTGCTCGTGCCACCGCAACTTCCACCGGAAAGAGCTCGACGGCGAGGGATCCGCCGCCGGAGCCCTGGCGATCTACAGCCCCGGGACACGGCGGTCGAGCAGCACGGCCAATCCGCTCCAGATCACCCCTCCGCCGCAGCTCCACCACATCAACCACTACCCGAGCCCTTACTCCCACCACCACGCCCACCACGGCCACCACCACAAGTTTCCGATCGTGCAGCCCATGAACGTGGCCTACGGCGGCGGGACGGAGTCGTCCAGCGAGGAGCTGAACGCGACGGCCGACAACTCGGCGCCGCCGTCCCATCCGTCGGCGTCGGCGAAGAAGCGGTTCCGGACGAAGTTCACGGCGGAGCAGAAGGAGAGGATGCTGGAGTTCGCGGACAGGGTGGGGTGGCGGTTCCAGAAGCAGGACGAGGATCTGGTCGAGAGGTTCTGCTCCGACGTCGGAATCCGCCGCCAAGTCCTCAAAGTCTGGATGCACAACAACAAGAGCAACAACCTCAAGACCAAGCACCAGCTCGACCACGTCAGCATCCTCATGGGCAACATGGCGGGCCCCACCTCCGCCGCCGCCGCCGCCGTCCCACTCTCCGCTTCCATTCCCGTCGTCGCGCCTCTGCCCACCACCGACGTTGTCATGAACCAGCACGTCAGTGACGACGACGAAGAAGGGTTAGATTAGCAGCTCTACGTACTACTTGTTACTCATCTCTTTAGTAAGTTTTAGTTGGCTACATCATATATATATATAGATGTCTAGGCTATTTTGGATTTTGGCTGGGTAGGTACGTACCGTGATATTGATATTATTATTATTATTATTATTATTGATCATCGATCACCATGGGCTAGTTTGTTGTCTCTTCTGTTAATGTACGTAGGTTGTTGGGTAATCAGAGCTCGTTTTTTTTTTTTTTACTTTCTTTCTTGGCATTGGAATATTGTGTTGGAAGGGTATCATTATATATCATGAATATGATGATCCATCATTTGTGGTTTTCGTTTCATCGTCTTTTTGTAGCTCTATCTCTACCCAGTATAATGTCCTTTGCTTTTCTTGTGTTCGATCGATAAGATAACTGCGTGTGTTTTGGATATATATATATATATATATATATATATATATATATATATATATATATATATATTATATATATATATATATCTTGGGAATTATATAAGTGTTTTGTCCGATGTGTTTGTTGCGATGTTAGATGTATAGTGTGTGCATTTATGTCGTTTTTGAAGGAGGAAAATGAGTTGGCTTGGCCTGAATGAGGCAAGTTTGGTAGGGAAATATATGAGTTTGTTGGAGCCAAAATAACTTTATTGAGTACGATATCGAGTATAAGACCTCGCGACCACAATTCTATACTTCGAATGTGACTTTTTGCACTTTCTTTTTCCATGACAAAGCAAGTGTAGGATGATGATTAAGTCTTAACCACTTGTTTTCATTCTCATTTAAATCATTAGTTATTAAGCACCAAAGCTGGTTTTGGACACATCTATATATATGCATGTCAAAATGACAATGTGGGATGTTGTTATTTTATATTATAAAATAGCACATTCTTTTTAGAAAAAAAGGGGGGTTTCTTTTTTTTTAATTAACGATCGTTCGGTTTTACTACTTGGATATATTCATTTACTTAATAATGTACAATTACTTTTGAAGCTTCTTCACATTTGTAAAAGTGAGTATTACTGAATATGTGTGGTGGTATGTTGTGTTACTGTGTTATTTACTCTTATTTTATTATTAAAACTTTGCTTTAACCAAATAATCAAACCCCTTTTAATTTTAAATATATATATGGTTAATTTTGATCAACTATAATTGACCTCTAACTAATTAAAAAAAACGCTTTTAAAAGACAAAAAATGGATATTTTAAGATAAAGTTACATATTACATGGACCTATAAGTGTTCACGAGACTATAATCAAGGAAACAGTCATTATCTCTCGTAAGCAGATTGCTCTCAGTGATGCCATCCCAACGACTAATAACTAGGTTTTCCTATTTTATTCAGTCTAACAGAAGATATATTTGTTAAAGCTAACACGAATTAGTGTTTTTCTTAGTACCAGTACCATCACTTTATACTTTTATATTACATATCTTATGGATCCCACATGAAAATAAAGGAATAAAGACACTACAACAATTATTGCGGTTATAGTCCAAAATATAATCTAAATTGAATTTAGCCGTGACCCGTGACAAATATAACTACGATTAGTCGTGACAATATGTGATTTTTAAAAATGATTTATTATTATATATTCATATATTTCATTGATTTGAAATTTAATTTCTAAATTCAAATACAAATAATATATGTTTTCATTCATTCTATACTAATAAGATGTTCAATATCAAATATAAATAATAAAAAACTTACTAATAAACCAAGTATAGTATTGTAATAACATATTCTACACACAGCTAATAAAATGCTTACTAAAACTGAGTTTTCGATTCGGATCTATCACTCATGTTTGTGGCGCGTCTTTCTGTTGCAGACGCACTCTTGAAATCTGAGCCTCCTTCAGGTTGTTGTGGACGTGAACCAAAGGCAATGTTTGAGTAAATCGATGAGAATCTTTGCTTGTAAACGCTTTAATGCTTCCGTTCCGGCATCAAATTGTACCATCTGCTTAGAGAAATCTTGAGCATCTTCTGATGGTACACACACCGATGTTGCGAGTTGTCCAACTATCTTCGTCGACAAGTCATATACTTTACTCAATTGACCACACAACTTGGTTATATCTTAGTGGCAAAGGTCAATGGACCCATAGCTAGTGAGTACATCTCAATATTAAACACATTTGACAACAACCTTTTTTCAAGAATTTTGCTAGTGCTTTTTTATGCCCATTTTTCAACTTAGGAATATTTCTTCGCCGTGGGCGTTGGACTTGATCTCGGTCTCCTTATATCTTATTCCTCAGGCCCCGCTCCTACCGATTTACAAGTCACGAATTTCAGAAAATACGTCCTAACGTTTAAAATTTCAGAACCACCGTCTATGTTAAAATTGTAGACTACCTTCTCGAGCTAGAATTCGTCAGAGAACAAAAAAAAATTTGAAATTCTTTTATTAATCTTTGAGGCCTATAATTTAAACAAATTTGATTGATATTTATTGAAACAAAAACATCAGAGGTTATAGCTAAGCATGGTTAAAAACGTAACTTCGTAATTTGTAGCGGTACTTCTGAATTTAAAAGCTGAAAACCGGGTACGAGATGCATTACTTGATAGCGAGGGGCTTGAATGGAATATAGGGTTTCTTTTGGGCCGAGTAAAGCCCATTATACGGAATCCAATGATTTTCGTGGGCAACAAGACATTGTTTCGGAGCTGCCGATAAAACTGTCTTGACGCTGCGGCAACTCAACATCGTCGCTGCGACCTTCAAATCGTCGTCTCTGTTTCACCCACAAATACATATACATATATATATATTCTGAATCTGGAATGGCTTCTTCTGTGAACAACATCGCAGCCACATTCTCCGAATTCCCCAAAATGCCCTCGCAATCCTCTTCGAATTCCTCTTCTTCTCCGATTCCGATTCCGAAGAAGCTCTCCACGTCTTGGAACCTCCACGCCACCATCCCCAAATCGCAGAGGCTCTCTCTCCTCAGCCTGTACGGCCCGGCGGGTCCGCCGCGCCGGGCCGCCGTACCGGTCCGATCGCCACGTCAGCGCCAGACCGGGACCGCGGCCCGGAGGGTGCCGGCGGTGGCGCTGAGCTACGTGGACCGGAACGACGCCGTCCGGACGGCGGGGCTGGCGGCGCTGTGCAAGGGGAAGAGGGTGGCGATCATCGGCGCGGCGGCGGCGTTTTCTCCGGCGTGTGGAAGGTTCGTGAAGGCGGCGGAGGCGGAGAAGAAGAGGCGGCGGTGGGATTTGGTGGCGTGCGTCGCTTCGAACGACGTGTTTGTGATGAGGGCTTGGGGGCGCCATTTGGGCGTCGGCGATGACGTGGTCATGCTCTCCGACGGCGGCGGAGAGCTCGCGGCGGCGATCGGGAAGGGGAGGTTTTGTGCCACTGCTGTGAACGGTGTTATCACGGGGATTGACTTTGACGACGACACTGCGAGCTTGACTTGAGATTTAGCGGTTGTTTTTGTATTTTTGTGGAGAATTGTTGGTGTTTGAGATGCTCATCGAAACATTTTTCTTTGTAATTGTATGGTTGTAAGCCTTCATGTTGGAAAAGGGATGGGATGTGTGTAATTTAGTAGCTTTCGTTGTTGAAACATGGGCACAAAAACATTACAAGCGAGAAAGCAAAAGTAAAAGAAACTTTCGTTGTTCCATCAAATCGAGCAGCTCCGCCACAGCCACGTCGGAATCAGGATGCGAGAGGGAACTCTTAATAGTTATGAAAAAGAAACTTTAATCAACTTTTACCATCCCATAGTCTTCCAACTCTCGAGCTAAACAAAGTAACAAATCACTTCAAAGGGCGTGAAATGTTCTTTCCTTCACGGCCTTGCAACGCGAGCACAGCGGGTCAACTCCACTCTCTAAACACAAGAAGGCTCAAATTAGGCTAAATGGTGAAAAATACCCAAACTTTTCTTCAGTTTTATTCAACTTTTTCTTACGATCAGTAAACATAGGAACATATTTTAAAATTTCCCCTAAAAATATATATCTTGACAAATAGAATATTTTAGAATTTCCTTTGTAACTACAAAATTTACTTTTGAGTTTGGTATTGTTCATATCCATTTCTCTCTTTTGCTTAACCTTACATGCTAGGCCCGGGCCAAGCCTAAGTTAAGCTAAGGTTGTGCCTCACTTAGAGAATATACCCTCAATTCCGGCTCAGAACCTTCAACAGGCTCAAAGTGATGAGGAACATAAAGGAGGAAGACGCCCAAACAAAGAAATGGAAATCGCTTCTAGTATCAGAAATTCGTAATTTATTAAAAAATAACATTCTTAAAGTTTTTACGATGAATATAGTTGTTTTTAAGTTGTAAACAATTTTTTTTTTAATGTTTACCATATATTTTTTCTAAAGATTTGTGTACTACTTTTGGCTCTACTTAACTTTATTTACCATTTACAATTTAATTTAATAGCCAAATAATTATTCACCATTTAAAAAAAAAATTCTTTAAAATAAACCACTTAAAAAAGAAATTTCTGAAAAATACCCGCTATTTTTTAAAAATCAAAGTATTATTGCAGTTATTTTTGTAATTTCCTCATGAAAGCATAATTAGAAGAGAAATAGTAAGCCCGAATAATTAGAGGGCATATTTATAACTTCAAACGAATTTCACAACTCGAGCATTCTACCTTTCTAAATTCGAATACGTAATAAAAACGAGAGTCTCAGTACTAAAAACCATAAATATATATTTGTTAAAGTAATAATACTTTGATTTCTAACCATTCTCAAACTTCTTGAAATTGCATTCTAGCTACTGTTTGAGATATTCATGTTTATTAGCCATTTGAAATTATTACAAGTAAAAAAGACTGACTTACCCCTAGGCTTATTTTCCGCCGAGTCACACATATTCGTATTGAACAGAAAATAAAAATAAATGACATAAACTAATAACGGTTTTTTTTTTAATAGGGCACTATCGGCAAGGATTACATGATATATTAACAGTGCAAAGCGCAGGTGGCATTATCGGCCAATATTACATCGTAGGTGACACTATTGGCCAAGATTACCTATTTATTAGAATAAATCTTAGGGGGCATGCATTTCTGCATCCCATGGGGCTTGAACCCATGACCTCTCCGTCGAGGTGAGTGTGGGATTACCGCTAGACCAAGCTAGCTACCAATAACAGGTTTAAATGGGAAAGCATTAAAACAACACAGGCAACCAATTAAACAATTTGAAACGTCAAAACCATTCCGCACAAAAAACGCATATAAGTTATTAAATCTTAAAAAATTATTACCAATTATTAAATAACTAAATGCTCAAAATATGCTATTAATTTGTTAATTCAAAATTCCCAAAAAAGAGAAAACATAGTAAAATGATACAACATTATTTTGACATTCGTAATTATTTCTTATAAATTATTATTATAATCAAAATTGAAGGTTAATAATAGTTAATATTTGTTAATGTTAGTGATTATTTGTTAATATTAGTTTATACTTGTTAGTATTAGTTATTAATAGATCTGTTTGATTAGCATCCGCTCTAGAATTCAGAGCCGCCAAACAATCTCCGACGAGACGCCGTCGCTATACACAATGACGATGAGGGGTGTCCGCTAGAGCGAAAATATTTTTTCATTCTATTCTACAATTCCATCGCCTATCTATAATGAAGTTGAAGATTTGGGATTCATCAAATCCATTTTTTTAATTTATAACGTATAAAATTAAGAAAAAAATACAAATAATTTAAAAAGATATCTTGCAATATTTTATAGAAAAGAAAGATAAATGCTTGGATCAAATAAACCTGTAAAGTTGAATAAATGCTTTTTCGATTTTTTTTTGGGCGGATTTCAGAGAGATAGAGAGCGAGCGAGAGAGAGAGAGAATCGGAAACAAATCTGAATAGCAATTAATTATTTGATACCGGAACTAATCAACAATTATAGCATCAATTTTTTTTTATAATTTCAAATACAAAACCGTGAAAATAAGGGAAGGTTAAAAACGAAATTTCAACCTGTTATAATTATTGTCAAGTCAACGGAATGGCTATTTATCAAACTTAACTAAACGTTTGTTATATTGAAATAATAACGTTTCAATAGACTTATTGGTTTCAACCTGTTATAATTATTGTCAAGTCAGCGCAATGGTTATTTATCAAACTTACCTCAATTGTTGGTTATATTGAAATAATGACGTTTCTATTGGCTTACTGGTTAACAATTCTCTACTTTTAATATGTTCAATTTCATTCTTAATCGAATAAAAACTAATTAGTCGTACAATACAAAATCTCCTTTGATGCGACATGAGCAGTACAAATTTGTTATTTATAATAAGGCGTTCAAAGATTTTTTTTTTAAAATAATTAAATTAAAATAGTGAGCTTAATTAAATTCAAATTCAGAGAAAGTTTTCTAGCTTGAGGTCGCTTGAGCCGCTGAGTTTTTATTACCAATTCTAAATCTTAAGTCAGCGGAATCAAAATTTTGGCGAACTCAAAAAGTGCAATACTATATTCAAATACTAGAATTATTTTATAAGTATTTTGAATTTAAGCTCAACAAATCTCTGCCTAAAATAGTGTTAAAAAAAAAAATTATCACTGATTGGCAATGATAAATTAGTCGAGTAAAACATTTGAGATTGCTATATAATTAACATTTCATAAATCTTATATAAATAATCACAAACATGTCGTGACATTCCTAATTTGCTTTTTCATTAAAATAAAATAGTATGATATTTACGTCAATTTACGCGTATAAATACATGAACGTGACTATTTACTTAAAATTTATGAAACGTTGGATATATAGCAATATGAAACTGTAAATATGACTATATACTTGATAAATCATTTTTTTTTCTTTTTATGATGTATATATATTAAATTTATTCAGATACAGTATTTTTTTTTTTTTTTTTTTTTTTTTTGCATTGCGCAGTCGGTTTAGGGATTTAATATGCCAAGTTACTGTTATTTGAATGACTGCAGGATTTGTATGCATTTAATGTCAATTCCAAAGAACGGAAGATATATTTTAATGTAGTTCAGGTGGTGATTCATCAAATTGCCCTCGAATCTTTATATGCTCTCTCTGCCATTGGTTTTATTCTTGGTGGTTTTGATTGACATATTTAAACCACGTACGATCTTTGTAGATTATATATATTTCTAATACAATACATATGTATATACGATACAATGCTTTGGTATATCTTCTAAAAGTCTACCGATTTTCTTGTTTGAAGAACACAGCAACATAGCAAAGACAGAAATATACTGCGAGATATATATATATATATATATATATATATATATATATATATATATATATATATATTGCTGGTCAAAACGTAGTAGAAATAATTACAGAGTTTTTACATCAAACTGATAAAATAACACTTGCAAAATATTTTCATACTTATGCATTTTCTTTTTTGATAACATATAACCTAAACAAATCCCATCATCAGAGCTTAAGGTTCTTCATTAGCCTGTATGCAATGAAAACACAGCTGTTAAAAAAACACTTCATATGGTTCTAGTTATTATATGATATCTCCGTCGCTAGAACATTCGTTGGATTAGGAAAAAAAATGTCAAAGAAAATATATAATAATAATTTTATAAGAAGAAGCTCATTAATTAATAAAGTAGATATAGTATGGCAAGCACCGGCTTAATTTATAAAAATAATAATATATGAATCAGTCGGTCTGAGGCCCAAAGTAAGTAATATAAGACAATGCACATGTGATGTGATCTATTACAAGTCGAAGATTAGATTTCATGTGGATGTGGGCAAAAAAATATTTTCTCTTTCCCTTTTTGTTTGTTTGAGGAAGTTGGGTAAGTATAAATAAATAAATAATTTGATGTAATATTATAAATTATATATCCATAAATAGACACAAAAGAGTTTCTTTTTGTGGCACTAATGTCGGTGGCCCTAGCTAAGCCAGTTCAACGGTCACTGCCAGAAAAGGAAAATTTGGAACTACGTCTACGTGGACTAGTTAGGAACTCCCAATAGTAATAAAATAATAGGAAGCGAAAAAAACCCAAGGCGCAAGGAAATGTGGGGTTAGGAATCACCTGTGGTCGTGATCAGCGAAAGCAGAGGAGGGCGATCTGTAATTGGGCGCAGGAAATTGGCCGGACTCGATGTTGATGAGGTCTCTGACGAGTACGTCGTAGTGCCTCTTGACCTCGTCGGCGGTTTTGCCTCCGACGGCTTTTGCGACGTTGTGCCACCTGTCAGGCGTGTCCTTGTCGTACACCGCCAGAGCCTTCTCGAACTGCTTGTTCTGCTTCGCCGTCCACGTCACCGGACCGTTAGGGTTTCGCGCGTAGTTGGAAAACGACCCTGAAGCCATATTACTATTATTAATATTATGTCACTGAGTTTGTGTGAAGAGCATGAGAGTGAGTGAAGAGTGTGTATATGGTTTGGTTTGGTTTGGGAAGAGAGTGGTTTTTATATAAACTGGGATATAGTTTATACGTGCAAGTTGGGGAATATATTTTATTTAATTATTATTTTTTATGGGATACCGCAATATATATGATTCTCATTGCCGTAAAAAAAATAAAAATAAAGAAAGACATGTATAAGATGAAACTGGGATGTTTGTAGAAGAAAGTGTTCTTGTATTGCATGATATCACCTTTTTTTTTATTATGTATATAAATTGAAGGTTCTTGTTTTTTGTGTTTTTATTTTAATGTGTGTATATATATAATGCCATCATTTATGAATGGAATTTATTGAGAATATTTAGAGGTTGATGATAAGGATTAGATTTGGATCTCAACTCGTAGTGTGGCCATTAACGTAGATGCGCTGAAAATAGGGAACTTTATGTGAAAAAGATAACATTTGAGACCCATTAATGGTCACACCCCAAGATATTCTGCTTCTACACTTTAGTTTTCGGACCCCGGTGATTTTTATATTTTTAAAAAAATTTCCTTATTCTGCCAAATTGCAATATAATATACTGTCTCTTATGAGACATGATTATTCCAGCTATACTTGTATTCTAATTCTAGTACGCATCTTTAAGGGGGAAAATAATAATACTATATGATATAATGATACTGGTAAAGCTAGAAATGAAAGAGTACTACAGTATATTATTATGTGATATATCAAATATGTATATATATAATTCAGCCGAAATATGGAGAAGACGCATGATATTAGCCGTGTAGTTATCCAATGACAAAAGAAAAACTGCGTGCATGAAAAGAGAATAATAATCTCTTCCGTCACTTGTTTCTGTACTTCTTCTATCTTCTGTTCTTTTCCTTTTCAATCTGTCAGTGCTTTTTTTTTTTTTTTTCTAGTTTGGATCAAAGTGTCAGCCAGGCTAAAACATATCCGTATGTACATATATTATAGGGATCAAAAGAAGATGAATTCGTATGGGACTTATTATTGTTTTTCTTGTACATATAATTTTTACATTATTCGTCGTGTTTGGAACACTTTGTGTAGAAGAAGAAAAATTATTCTTCCATAAACTTGTTTTCATTTTTTATATATTTATTTATAACATGTGGCGGATATTTTTTTTGGTGCTGTTTGACCAGGTTGTTGCTTCTTTTTATAGATTCTGTTTTAGTGTCATTTTCTAAGCACATATCTATGACATATGTATAATAATTACTGGTTTGCCATCAGTCTCTTTCACTATTCCTTCATGTAGTTTCCTCGAAAATTAAAGTATCTATTGGTAAGATTGTTATGCTATGGGTGAGCCTAAGAAAAGCAATTATATGCTTCATTGATGGTACATGTGTGGTTGAACACAAAATATATGGAAATTGTCGTGTACGTTGATAATGATTTAGACTAAAGCTTATGAAGTTTCTAAGACGTTCTAATGTTTGTCGTAAATTCGGAATTATATCATGCTCATCTGTTTTATAATTGGTTGATTTATAGTTCTATTAACTGAATAATTTTGGTGTTCCGGGTCAATATAATAACGCGTGCATGGTAACGTCTCATGTATATTTTTCCTTCCAAACAAAGCACATGTAACATCATTTATCATTATCTCGTTGAGGCCAATTTACAATTTTGTCCCAATACGGACTCTTTAGTCTTTGACATGTTTTATTTGTTTTTATTTCACATCACTTCTTTTCGAAAAAAAAATAGTGGTCTCAATTTCGTGACCGAATTCGCTATTTTAAATTTGTTTAAAAGAAAGCCAATAGTGGTAATGTGAGTCTTTGTTGACTTTGATTTTGCAATGTTTTTTTTTTGGCGGGACAAAAAATATCAACGTCTCTTTTCAGTACACGTGTGGCTCCTTTACTATTTATTTGATTCGTCTCCGTATCAGAATTCAGAACAAATATTACCCAACGACCGAAATCTATTTTTCTTGTTGACTCCAGTAGATACTTATATCTTATATAAGAATACTTTTCCTATATTCCATTCGAGCCATACGTAAACTTAATTATATAACACAAAATTAGAAAAATAATCAATTTAAATATTTGACATTATTAAATAACCAACGTTTGATAAATATTTTTAAGTAAATAATCACTTTTAGATGTATTTTTTTTTATAAATAGTCAACGTTTAATATATGAAAATAACTATTTACTCAAGATTTACGTGTTAAAGTAGCTGTTTACTTAAGATTTAATAAATATTGACATTTAGCAATGTCAAATGTTTAAATTCGTTATTTTACTAATGGACCCATAATATAAATACATTACACATTAATCAGTTGTCAATGGTCGAGTATATTTTCCATACCTACAGTATTTCATTGTACTTATATGGTATACTGCGAGCGCATATATATATATATATATATATATATATATATATATATATATAATTTTATTTTGGTGAAAAAATAGACAATCACTACTACAAATTAACATATTGGGTGCGGAAGGGTATTAGGTGCGACATGTCGCACCTAATAGTCGCACCTAAGCCAATATTAGGTGCGACATGTCGCACCGGATATTCATCAGGATGACTAAAAATTTCGCTAATGTTTAGTGGTATTAGGTGCGAAAATGTCGCACCTAATATACATTTGTCGCACCTAAAGGTATTAGGTGCGACATGTCGCACCTAATTGTATTAGCGACGGACTTTCAGGTGCGACTTTGTCGCACCTAATGTCGCACCTAATAAACTTTTAGGTGCGACATATGAGGTATTTGGTGCGACAATCGTCGCACCGGATGACGTTTTTTGTCCTAGTGAGTTCATATCTAAAGTTATCGTTACTGTGTCATTCCAACCCCCAATTTAATAATAAATTGTCTAAAATCACACTACTACAAATAAGGCTTTCTGGTGCGGAAGGGTATTAGGTGCGACTTGTCGCACCTAAAAGTCGCACCTAATTGGGCATCAGGTGCGACTTGTCGCACCCAACGGGCTCCAGAAAAGAAAAAAATTTCGGTAATTTTAAGTGGTATTGGGTGCGACTAGTCGCACCCAATAGTTTTGAAAACTTTCAGGTGCGACTAGTCGCACCTGAAAGTCTAAAAAAAATTAGGCGCTCAGCTTCTCCCCCTCATTTTTTTTCATTTGTCTGACTAAACAACTCTTTCTGAAAAAAAAAACCTAAACCGTCTCACTCTTTCTCTCTTTTTTCTCTCAAATTTGTCTCTCCCTCTCATATTCGCCGTCGCCGTGGTCCACTGTTCTCCTCCGCCGCCAGGAACCCAAACCAATCGAACAACACATGAACGACTGAGAAGGCTCACGAACCAGGAACCCGAAAAGAGAGAGGATTCGGCGCGCCATCACCAGCCGTGACCCATCCTCCACCGCGCGCTTCAGGCCGAGGAAAAGAAACGTCGCCGGGAGTCGCGAGGACGCCGGAGCAAGAGCGACCACCGAGGAAGGAGTGAGTGGTTGCCGGAGAATCTAATTCCACGAAAATAAGGTGAGGAAGTCTCTTTCTCGGATGGATTTTCGAGCTAGGGTTTATAGCTCATAATTCGGGGATTTTGATTCCGGGATGATTTCTAAGCAATTGAGTGTGTTTAGTTGATCTTTGGACCCGATTATTGATGTTGAGGACTTGAAATTGGTGATTAGTTTCGGATTTCTTGGTTGTGGTTTGAATTTGGCCGAATTTTTGAAAAAGAAAAACTGTTTGAACTGCCTCTGTAAATCGACGTGGACAGACCAATATGATCTGAGTTCTTATTTTTGGATATTTTTCATGGATAGTAGACTGTATGAGCTTTCTAAAATGACCAAGAACATGTAAATCCATTGAGTATTGAATGAGTTATGAATTTTCAAAGTTTGTGTTTCGCAGCAGTAAAACGGGATTTCCAGAATTGTAACAGTGAATTACGGGCTGTTTTTGAGATAGCTATTCTTGTCGTATATATGCTTGTAATATCTCGTTAGAAAACTACATGAGTCTACTTTCATTTGCCGCTAGAATCAATGTTGTGTTTGGTTTTCATTCCAAAAACTGTTTTTCACTTTTTGAGTTGAAAAAATTGAAAACAAAAAGTGAAAATGTGTTTGTTTTAATATTTCGGAAAAAAATTTCAAAAATTTTTGAAGTTGTTTTGTAAAAAAGTAAAGAAAACTGAAAACAAATAAAATGTGTTTTTGGAAAAAAATTTATTCTCTTGTCTTCTCCTTCTCCTCATCTTCTCTTTTCATTCTTTTAAAAACAAAAATGAAAACTATACCAAACACTTTTTCAGTTTTTTCACTTTCTCAAAAACAAAAATGAAAACTGTACCAAACAGCTTTTTTAAAACAACTGCAAAATAATTTTTCAGTACAACTACAAAAATTAGAAAATAGAAAACAAAAATTTTTTGAGTTAGATTTCAAGTTTTGTAGCTCGAGTTATGATGGCACGTCTTCCTCGTCGGCTATTGCATGGTCGGGTCCCAGAGAATGCTCGTTTACGAGTTCGTCCCCAACAATACCTTGGAGTTTCACCTACACGGTACCCTTCTTTTTCATCCCGGGTTTGGATTTGGTTTTTGGATCCAAGATTGTTGATGTGTATGGATGTATATACTGTAGGGAAAGGTCGGCCGACGATGGATTGGCCAACCAGGCTGAGAATCGCCCTAGGGTCTGCAAAAGGGCTTGCTTATCTGCATGAAGATTGTAAGCTCTCGCTCGCTTGTGATTGAATTTTTTCTTTTGGCTTTTTTCAAATTTATTTTTTGACCCTGTTGATTGATGTTGCAGGTCATCCCAAAATCATTAACCGTGACATTAAGACGGCTAACATTCTCTTGGATTTCAAGTTTGAGGCCATGGTAAAAAAAAATTAACCTTTTTTCGTAGTGAATGGCTATGTTGCAATAAATGTTGTGGGGTTATCTTATTCAGCAAGAGTTGCACATTTTTTTTCTTTGTATGTTTGTTTTCATAGGTTGCAGATTTCGGGCTTGCCAAATTTTCTTCGGATGTCAACACTCATGTCTCACATACAAGTCTGATGTTTTCTCGTTCGGAGTCATGCTTTTGGAGCTGATCACTGGACGAAGACCCGTCGACACGTCCGAGTCCTACATGGACGATAGTTTGGTCGACTGGGTCAGTATTTACATCTTTTTTATGCCTACGTCCTCGCTCGCAACAACGCTTTCCAGAGAAATCCGTTCTTTTTTCTTTTTTTAATAGGCGATACCAATGTTGGGGAGAGCTTTGGAAGATAGAAATTTCGAGGCGCTGGTCGACCCGAAGCTGCGAAACAACTACGACGAGAACGAGATGGCCCGCCTCGTCGCTTGCGCCACCGCTTGCGTCCGTCACTCCGCCCGCCGCCGCCCTCGTATGAGTCAGGTGGGTCTCTCTCTCTCTCTCTCATGGGTTTTAGCCCCCTAACTAATTTTTGGAGCGAAGTGATTCCAAATATCGAAAAAAAAATCCTTTTTTCTGACTCGATTATGGCATCATGATTATTCATGAATCTCGGGGCATGCATTCACAGATTGTTCGGGATCTGGAAGGAGACGTGTCGCTGGCGGACCTGAACTAGGGAATAAGACCCGGGAGCAGCACGGTGTACAGCTCACACGGGAGCTCGGACTATGACACGAGTCAGTACAACGACGACTTGAAGAAGTTCAGAAAGATGGCTCTGGGAAGCCAGGAATACGGGCCCAGCAGCGAGTACAGCGCACCCACCAGCAACTACGGCGTTTACCCTTCCAGCTCCAGCAGCGAAGGCCAAACCACCCGAGAACTCGACATCAGGGCAAAGAGAAACAGCGACGACTCGGGTTTTCGGGGCAACTCTTTAACATAGTAACACACAAAAACGAAACAACTAAGGCTCTTCGGGGTTTTTTTTTAGTGTAAAGATTTCCTATGCACGTTCATTGCAAGAGAATGTAATATCTTTGCTGATTTTTTTTTTCAAAAACGAAATAAGAAATGAAGTCACTTTTAAATAAACTGACACCCAAAAAACTGCTCTTTTAAAAGATTTGACGTCGCTTTTTCAAAAAGCGACGTCTAAACCACTGTTTGGTGTTTTGGTGGGAAGACTATTGGGTGCGACATGTCGCACCCAATATGTTGGCTGGAAGACTATTGGGTGCGACATGTCTCACCCAAAAGTCAAATACCCGCTTTATTCTTGATTTTCCACGGAAAAATAGATCCGACTTCAGGTGCGATAAGTCGCACCCAATAGTGTCGCACCTAATAGTATATACTATTGGGTGCGACATGTCGCACCCAATAGTATTAGCTGCGGACTATTAGGTGCGACTTAGTCGCACCTAAAGTCGAACCCGATAGTACTATCGGATGCGACTTTGTGGGCATCAGGTGCGACTTTTGTCGCACCTGATGCCTATCTTTGTAGTAGTGTCATTTCTATAAGTTATAAGCGGAATTCGTATTTTTTAAAAAGATATCATAAATAACTAAGTCATATAAAACATAATAATTTCATATTAATCCTTTGAAATTTTTTTTAAACACGAGCCATAATGTTTAGGTGTATGATATTTAATGCTTGTAATTTTTTTTTTTATCGACCCTTTAATTTTTCTAGTACGCTTTTTTGTATATAAAATTAAAAATCGTATTAACTGATTTGAATTTTTTTTTAATAGAACGGATTTTCCATTAAAATTGGGTAAAAAAAACCCATAAATACAAGAGAAAAACACATTAGTTCATGGATCACCAAGACCTAAGTCGAAGTGGATCTAACACTAAGTTCCGGTAAAAGCACGTATGTGCAAACTTCCGACAACATGAAGGATTACAAGCACAAATAGAGCACAGAAGAGGCTCGTTCAAAAACCCAAAGATTGGCGATGGAAAAATCCAACCAACCTCGGTCCGATAGCCACGAATAAGATGGCTCTTCAACCTGCATAGATCAAAACCTAACAGGAAATCCACTACGGGAAAGGGAGCTGCGGTTACCCCGACTCCAATGCAAAACATAACACAACAGTACCAATTTAACTTCCTAACAAGTAAAGAAAGGATGAGCAAGACAATGGAAAAGTAAATAACAAAAACAAACGCCAAAACCGAGGGAGCCATCCACAAAAAAGACCAAAATCAGATCTGCTACCACACGCAATCCAGGCTCCCCACGAAGCCTCAGAAGGCGAGGACCACCCGAGAGAGAGAACCAATGCCGGTGGAGACAGCCTGGCGCCAAGAGCCACCGCTTCCGTGAGCCAGACGCAGTCGGCGGTCGCAGAACAGGAGCCCGCCGCTGCACAGTGTCGACGAGATGGCGGGTCGGCCAGGGAGAGGATCTTGCGGGGCGAGAGCCGAGGCCGAGTAACGAGGCGGCGTGAGGACTCACAAGGTGGATCTTGAACGGTGAAGGCGTGTGAGCTCGGCGGGCTGAGAAAACAGAGAGGCGGAGAAACACGATAGCAACGCCAACTGAGAATCTCTGTAAGGACAAGAGACCCCATGAAGAATCGCCCTCCCCCCCGGACCGGAGCCGTCACAGTGACGGCGTCCGAAATCCAGAGGGGCGGCGGCAAAGTGAAAAGCTAGGGTTTCAGAAGAGGAAAACTTTTATTAACTGATTTGAATTATAAGAAACTGTTTTGAAGTCACATCCCTCTCTCTCTCTCATATTAGTTATGTTCTTAATACATATTAACGATTATTTACAAACTATAAACTGTCATATGATTTATAGAATATTTGCAAAAATTAATATGGTAAATATGATAATAAACATTGATAACGTTTAAAAAAAAGACTTATCTATTTTAAAAACTAAATTAAATTAAACCCTAAATCCTATACACATACTAAATTTAAATTAAGTTAAATTTTTACACATCAAAACTTATCTATTTTAAACTCATATTAATATATTTCTACTTGTTAATTTATAATTATATAGCCAATTTAGATATGATACAAATGTTTATGCAAATTCAATATGCGTTACAAACAGTACAACTGATTATCAGTCGTGAATGTGTATGCAAGTACGTAGTTACTCCCAAGGAAAAAAAATGCCGATTTCGTTGCCGTTTCGAGCCTCCTGATTTACGGAAATTCGTCATGCCGATGGAATTTCGAACGGAAAAAGTGTGGAAATGGGCAAGTAAAATGCCGTTTTAAAATGCCGATTTCCATGGAAATTCGACGTGCCGACGGAAAACCGAACGGAAATAATGTGGCGAAACAAACACATAAATATATATATTTTTAAATGTAGTTCAAATTTAAAACACTTCAAATCATACATATCTAGCATAAATGTTCTATTTGTTCATGAAATAAATATGTTTCACAACCATATAGTTACAATATAAAAAAAAATGTATCAATAGAATCCCGATGGACGTCCCGGTTGGATAAAACTCGGTTGGTTTTCTTGAAGCTCGCAATACTGAGACCAAGTGAAATTTCCTTGGTACGATTGTTGGAAGTTTTGAACATGTCTGTCGTAGTCGGCTTGATCGTACCCCACAGCTGTACTTATCAGTGGGCATCCCGGTGCACATGCTATGATGTGCTCGGCACCGAACCGATCTACGCGTACACCGTACATACGACGTCCACGTCCTTGCGAATTCACCTGTGGCTGTGGCACTCCTATCGGGTTAGGATAATGGTAGGAAGGACAAGTATACGAACCGTCACTCTGTGTGTCTGACGTGGTGAATGACATTGTGTCGAACTGAGACATCAAGTGATCGACGCCGTATTCACTGCCAGATGACATGTACGCTCCATATCCTTGCTGGAAGTCACCGCCGTATTCACTACCAGAAGACATGTAATGCGTGGGCGCTCTCTGTGTTCCTCCACCGTAATAGGATCCGGTCTCAAAGTCAAAGTACTCTCCGGGTCTGTTAAGCATGTAATATATTACTTTCCATATTCATCATACGTACATTGTTTGTGAACTCCGACATGAATAAATGCGAATACACTAACCTGTCAGATCTTTGACGTCGTGACCCGTGATCAGAATCTTGCGTGGGTTGATAACCTTGCTCCATAGTCCACGGTTCGTAATGTTGGCTACCACCACCACCACCACTACCACCACCACCACCACCAACGTCTTGACTAGCTGGATAACGGCCACCGTCACCACCGTCTCCACTATTGTCACCGTCGTTAGGACCACGTCCATCGTCTGATGATCCATGCGAAGTATGACCGACGTCTTCGCTCAAGACGGTGTCGACATTAACACCTTCCGCCCGGGCCTGTGAGGCGACGTTTGGGTCGGGGTTCCGGTGTTCATCGTCGAGGTGAACTGGACGGATCCATTGTAGGAGTTCATCATCGTCGACATTGTCGCCCATTATCTCCATTGATCTTTGGATCATATCCAACGGATCCTTCCTCTCGACGGCGTCGTTTTGGATATCTCGTAATTGGAGCTTCATATTGTAGCTACAAAAGACGAGTTCCTCAAGTCGCTTATACGCCAGTCGGTTTCGCTGCTTAGTGTGGACAAGTGCAAACGTGCTCCAATTTCGCTCGCACGCCGATGATGATGCGGTCTGAGAAAGGATTCTCATCGCCAACTTTCTCAACGTGGGGGTTTGAATTCCAAACATCGCCCACCATTCTCCTAACAAAATGAAGAAACTCCGTAAATATGACACTATGATATGAACATCGGGAATTAGAAATAGTTCTTACCGGAAGCCATCTTCGTCCTTCCCGCTATTGCGGATTTATTACCGAACATGCCTTTCGCGTCGCGGAATTTTAAAAGCTCATTCCCGATGTCGCCGCAGTCATCGTTGGGGAATAGCCGCTCAAACACTTCTGTAACCGCCGTAAGATGTTCGGGTGCCTTGGCGATCTCCGGATTGTATTGGAATTTTGGATTTAGGTAGTGAGCTACAAGATAAATAATCACATATAAAAATTAAAAATTATACAACGATGTTCACAAAGAATAAGTGAAATGAGTAATACCTGCTTGGTGCAACGGATGGTCAAGTTGTTTATTCCATCTCTGAACCGCAATGTCAACCACCCATTGCTTGTTTGGGATGCTTTCCAACTTCTTTTTCATTAAATCGAAGAGGTGGTACAGCAAGCCCATCGTGGGAACAACTTCTGTATCAACGAGACGCAGAGCAGAGTACATAGGTTCGAACACCTTGCACACGCTATCAATATGGAGCCAAAAGTTACTGTCCAATACTTTTGACTCCACAAACTGCCCAGGTGCAGTTTGACGTAAGGAACATTGGTCCCACCAATCCGACGTGAACATCTTTTTCAACCTCGGTCGACTGCTCTTGAGACTCGTTAGGGCCAAGTAGTTCGTGGCGAATCTCGTCGGACCGGGATGGATTAGCTCTCCTTGTCCTTCTTCTCGCATCTTCGAGAGGACAATCCCGTGATTGTAGATGAACTTCGTGATGTCTCTACAATTCTTAACAACATCGGCGACAGTCGCTCGTTTTCCAACGTCCTCTAGCATCAAGTCAATACAATGTGCGGCGCACGGAGTCCAGTACAGATTATATCGACGAGAGAGTTTCAATCCGGCTTTCTTGTAAGCCGAACCATTATCAGTGATAATCTGAACAACATTGTGTTCACCGACTTCTTTCACAATGGGCGACAGAATCTTATAGATGTACAAATAGTTCTTGATCTCATCTGACGCATCAACTGACTTCAAAAAAACAGTCTTACCCGCCGAGTACACCATAACATTTATGATGCTTAAACGCGTAGGTCCCGTCCATCCGTCCGACATTATGGTGCAACCATATTCCTTCCACACTTCCCGTTGCTGATCGATGTACTTCTTGACGTATGCAACCTCTGCTTTCAGGTACGTGTTATAAATCTCATACGGAGTCGGAAGCGGAATACCTGGACCTGTAAAGTTTGAAATGATAGTACAGTTAGACACCAGAATACTTGTCAAATTAAAACCGGTAGTTCAAAAATTCAATTACACGAGACTTACCAACTGCCACAGCTTCATTGATCATGTGTCGAAAATGCGGCGACTTCACTTTGGCGGCTGGGATGTTCTCGTGGATGACGTAGCTGCTAACAGCTGTTCCTAGACGCTCTTTAAATTTAGGATTCGTGATTTCCGGGATCGTAGGTTGTCGTCCACTCTCTGGCCGAAAATGAGGTGGTGGTGAAATCCCTGAACCCCCACCTGGGCCGGATCTACAAGCATCCGGCTGTGTCTCTTGACGGCTTCTTTTAAGAGCTTGCATCATATCACGTTCGTATTGTTGGTCGGGGTCAAGCTCTACGTGAGTCGGACCGAAGCGTCCGGCCACGTGGTCGTCTACGGTTTCTTGAAGGACGCCCTTGTTTTTCTTCTTTTGGACCGTCGCCTCTTGTAACGCTAACATCTCCGTGCGTACTTGTGAAGGAACACTCGTACATGCCTTCACGTTTTTCTTCGGATCGTTTCCACTTAAGTGTAACTTCATCCGTGTGATTCCCCCTCCCCTGGTAACGTGCCCACAATAATTGCACGTGAAGTGGAACGGGTTTGTTGCACCTGGGGTGCAATGCTTACGAACTCCTTCCTCGCTCATCTTCGATATACCTGCATATTGAATTCAACATTTCAATCCAATTTCAACTTGTCAAAAAATTCTAATCAAAGTATCAAACTACTTTCATTTCAATATGTCAACAAATTTCTTTCAGCATGTCAACAAATTTCTTTAAACATGTCAACAAATTTATTTCAACATATCAACAACTTATATTCAAACTCATTTCAATTCAATTCAAAACGTAACAATTTCAATTCATAATCTAATTTAAACATGTCAACAAATTTATTTCAAGATATCAATAAATTCTATTCAAAGTTCAGACTAATTTAATTTCAATTCAAAACGTAACAATTTCAATTCATAATCTAATTTAAACATGCAACAAATATATTTCAACATGTCAAAAATTTCTATTCAAATTCAAACTAATTTCATTTCAATTCAAAACGTAACAATTTCAATATATCAATAAATTCATACACTTAAGTCTTAAATAATTTCATTTATAGCATATACAAGATAAAAAGTAAATACAAAACCTTACTTAAAAACAGAAATAAAACATCAAATTCGGTTTTTTCAGTCGCCGGAAAAACTCAAGGTTCGCCGGAAAAAATGGTGTTTCGCCGGAAAATTTCAAGGTTCGCCGGAATTTAACCAAAAAATCTGGAAAAAATATATATGATAGATCGTCACATTACAAACAACTTTCATGAAGAGGATTACATGAAAAAAAATCATATTACTCAAGAAATTGAAGGTTCAAGTTTCAGAATCTAGGGTTTTGGAAATTCCTTGGAAATTCCTGGAAATTCGTCGACATATTGTTGAATTATACCTTCGCCGTGACGGAAATGATGGAAATTCGCCGATGGACGTGGAATTTCTCCGACAGCCGAGTTGCCTCCTTCCCAGCCCGTGTCGTTTTTTTTTTTCTTTTCCTTCGAGTTTCTTCGAAATTCCTGGAAATGAGGATGCTTTTATACACAATTTTGAACGACAACGAGCGGCATAAAACGACGGAAACGAAATGTCGTTTCGTGGAAATTCCAACGACATCTAACGTGGAAACGACATTTTCTACTTCCGTCGGCCGCTGACCCGTGGAAATGGAATTTCCAGGCGAATTTCCGGGAATTTCTCCGGCATTTTGTTCCTTGGTTACTCCCAATTTAGGGAGGGCTTTTAGCCTCTCCTAACAATTTTTTTTTTTTTTTTTACACATTTTGCTCATTTTTTTATATAAAATTTTATATTTTTTATTCTAAAAATTCATAAATTAACCTCTCTTGAATTATTTTTTGCACATAAGCCTCCCCTAACCTGAATTCTTAGCTTCGTCAACATGACATGATATAAAGTGGTTTGAAGATATATTTATTTTTCTGATTGTGGTATATGAACATCATTGGGAGTGGGAGTCCTATCAAGTTGAACCAGAAATTAGAGTTGAGGATTGACTGACAATATTTATTATATTTTTTTTTCTGCAAAACAACCAATGTATAAATGGTATAAAATTATAAACAAAAATATAAACTAAATTCATCCAGAAAATAAAAATGTTACAAAATGTATCTTTCAATTTAAATCAAAACGTAAAAATATTTTGATTTTGAATAAAAGAAATACTAAGCAATTCCATAAATAAATATCAAAATCATCCTTAATTAATTTATTAACGACGGCTACTTGCTACTGGGGAGTAAACGAATACAAAAGAAGTTTATGATTCCCTATTACTTGTAGTTACATGAAAATTCAGTGGCTTGTTATGTGTTCATCCTAGTGAAATTTAGAAAATTTGGTGGTCGATGAAAATTGCGACGAAATATTAAGAAAATTTAAAGAAAATATGTACATGAAAATTGCGATATCCGAGATATGGTCAATAAAAATTGCGACAAAAAAATGATATAAATATAATCGGTCTAATTTTTTATTCAAATTAGAATTTTTAAACAAACGCAACTAAAATATAAATTAACATTTTATTTATCTTGTGTATATATATATATATATATATATATATATATATATTTGTAAAAAGAAGTTTAGAAAAATGATATTAAAAAAATAGATCATATACATATATATATATATATATATATATATATATATATATATATAAAAGAATATGGCAGATTTTCAACTTAAGAAGGTATAAAAAGATATGAAAAAGAACAAAAAAAAAAGACAGTATTGTGTCTTCCTTTTACACGGTTTTAGAGCATCTTCAATAGAAACATCAAATTTTATGTAATTTTCACACCAAATTTGATGTAACTTTTACATCAAATATATTTTTTTTGCTCCCATGTATTACACTATATCTTACACTAAAAAGAATATTCTAATAATATGTTTTTTTTATTTTATCTAAATGCTTGTAGATTAAGTGTCTTAATTTCACTAGCTATTTATATTGTCTAATTAGATATATAAAAATGTGATTTTATTTTATTTATCAATTATGTGTAACATATAGTATAAATTAATAATAAATAATTTTAAAATAAAAAATGTAATTAATAAAAATGAAAATTAATGAATTTTATTACATATATAATTAAAAAAATTAAAGAAATAAATATTACATCGTAAAAAAAAAATACTTTTATTGCTATTGTTGTTTATAAATTTAACTGTTTTTTTTGTTTTTTTTTATCTTTGTATTATTATTTTATTTTTTGTAATGTTAAAACTTTTGTAATAATAGTATTTATAGTATTATCTTTTAATTATCGGCTTAATTAAGTTTGATATCTATAAATTATTATTATTAATAATTATCGACTTACTTTGGTTTGATATCTATAAATTATTTTTAATTATTGGTTTAATTGAAGTGGTATTGAATAAATTAATTTGGATTATAAAAAAAAATCAAACATTTAAAAATATATTGATTAAATTTGGATTAATTAAAATATATGCTTTTAGTTAAAAATTATGAATTAATTAGATTATTATAATGCTTAAACATTTGATGTAATCTTGACATCAAATTAATAGTGTTACGCTAAATTTGGTATAACACTGCTCATTTGGTGTCAAAATTACACTAAATATAGAGTTTTAGAATTTTGATATTTTTAACACTAAAAAACTATAACTCTATTTATTAAGTTTTAGAGCCATCCATTGGAGATGCTCTTACCCTCCTCTCTCTTCTCTTTTCTTTCTCTGGTTTCGGGCTTCATCCATCCTAAAAACTCCGGCAATTTGTGGAGGACATTTTGAAGCCGGAAAATCACCGTAATAAATTTTTGAAAGTTGGGGGTGGCTCAAACCACCTTCGTGCTTCACGTGGGTCCGTCCGTGTAGCTATCTTTAGGAGGCCACTAATGAAAAGGGACATTGTTCCTCAATTAATATATATATTAATATATATATATATATATATATATATATATATATATATATATATCGAGCTTACATTAATGGAGATCTAGGTTATTCTGATTTAAATGTTCCCTTGAATATAAACTAGTAAAAAACAAACCCACACAACTGATAGGAAGTTGAAAAGATTTTATCTGCCACTCAGGAGTGCTTGCGCTTGGAGAACTACAAGTGGATGGAATTTTTCGAATAAATGATAAGAGAAAAAAATATATATATTTTATGTCAGTGTTTCTTCTTTTGGAGAGTGATCTCTCTTATGATATAGTTGTTCCAAAAGATAAGGAGGGACGCATAAGATTCCTTTACCAATCACAGACATTTCAGTATTTGCTTGACCTCAAAATATTAGAGAATATCAACTCTCGAGCAAGGATTTTATTATATTGTATTTCTTAGCATTAGATTCTATAAAGTTTGATAGCGTGTAAATTAAAATATTTCAGATTGAGTAAGCTAGACAAAAAAACAGAGGAATTTACTTAGGTACTCCATAAATTTGTCGAGCCAAAGATATTATATAAGTCAGATATGACTTATTAGACAAAACAAATCTTGGGATAATTTCGATAAGTTTTGATAATTTTCGATAAATTTTGATGAAATTTAATATTTTCTTCAACAGTTTGAAATATAAAATTTTCTTTATTAAAAATTAATTGTATTTATTGTAGATCATTGAATATTATTGTTGTTCGTCGTAGTTTTTATGAATCCGTCAATATCGAGTGAGTGAGAGATAATGGACATGAGAAAAAATAAGTAATAATTTAAATTTAAATAGTATAAAGATATTTTTGTCTATTTTTAGATTAAAATTTTATTTTTGAATGTTTTACAAATAAGAGATTTATTCTTGATATTTCTTATCTTAGGATTCTATATTATAAAATTTCTTTAATGGATCAAGAACATTGTGGGATAACTGCTAAAATAACTACTGTTCAACATATTCAAGCCAAAGAGTAAACACAAGTCTTCTCTTTGACTTGGATGTGTATGTGTGAACAAGAAGTTCTAACATTGCTACGTGTGAACATACAAAAGAAATAAAATGAAAGGACAAAGAAAAGAAAGAGAAGAAGATAGATTTATCATGAGATTTTGTGTCGCTTGGAATATATGATAAATATGCGCATAAGAAGTCTTCGTCATGGGTCTTCATGGTACCCCGCGTTTTTTTCGCGTTTGAATCTGTCTTGGATATTTCCTCTACGCCACACTAATGCAGTCTCTATTATTATTATTTGTAGGTCTCTAAATCATTCGTGATTTAATTCATTTTTTTTTTCTTCAGAAATATCGCATTTCTTTTCAACTTAATATAAATGACACATATCTCTCTTAAAAATATATTATATCGCAATGCAAATAACATCATTTTTATTTATTTATTAAAAAAAAATTAAACTCTCTAAAATGCCTTTGATGTTATATCGCCCATGAGATCTGCCGCGGTGATTTTATGTGAACTCGATTTATGTTCGTCGCCAGGCAGTGAGAGAACGTTCTCTATGAGGTGCCGTTCTTCTCTTCATTTGCGCCTCCTCGACCATCACGAGGAGATGAGAGAATGAGCGTACACATGAAAATCTGAATGGGTGTTGATGAAAATAATTCTTAGATTTGATATTCTTTTTAGAGCATCAGCTAAAAATTTAGCTGATGAATTTGTATTTATTTATTTTTTTTATGAATCTCATATAATTTATGATCAATAATTGTTGTTAATAAATTTTTGAGTTTATTTTCTTTTTCTTTCTAAATCGCGTGTACGAGATAATTGTTGATAAATTTATGAGTTTCTCAAATTATTGGTTTTGAGAAATAACATTTAGTTTTCATGTTTTTCATATATAAATTGTGTGCTAATCGGTAGTAATTAAATTATTTGACAAACGTAATTAAACTAGTGAATTCTTCAATGGAGTAATACTTGTTTTGGATAATAAATTGAATAATAAATTTTTATATAATTTTGATAGATTGATAATGTTTATTTAGAGATAATTTAATTATATTTGAATGTATATTATTTATTAAGATATAGCGGGTATATCTGTTGGGAATTGGTATACGAATAAAATTTAATTAGTATATTAAAATCTATAAATCCTTGAATTGACCAATTCTGGTGGTAGGCTTCATAATTTCCAAACGCTCGGCTATTTGAGTTCTGCTACTTGGTAATAAGTGCGACCACATAATGTGGTATGTGACATGTCAACGACTAGTCTATTGTTGTCTTATCCATACGAATATATTAATTTCCCTTAAATAGCATGCTCATATTCATAATCCAGTAAACGGAGAAAAACTTAATTACTTTAGGGATAAGAAACAAACATATAACCGAGATATCATGTTATTCATTCTAGAAGATATTAGTAATGGCAATTATAAACATAACATAAGCCTCAGAAGCAGTCAATACTAAACCCCACTGCGAAAGTATATTTTCCTGTTTCTTTTGACGGATTCAACTATATCGGCTACGAGCTTTGTGCATATATTGAAGTTCTGGATTTTCTACAGATATATCGTCGGAGACGATGGAACACGACGGAGCAAGCGCCGTGGAGTTTCCCTATTACTGTAGCGTTAAGGTGACAAAGTATAAAACTCGAAATCGCTCGTCGTAATTTATTCTTCTACGGATTATCACATAATTAGGTCTTGGATTGTGCATAAATCAGGTACACCGCTCGATTTGCCAGCAACTTGTTAGGTTTATAGACGGAATAGCGCAGATATTTGGGGAAATCGAGTCTTTCCGTCCTCGCTCCAGATCTGGAATACCTACTCTGAGCTTGCTTCAGGACACCATGGACAAAGCAAAGTCGCTTGTTCAGCATTGCTCCGAGTCTAGTAAACTCTATCTGGTACGTGACCTTGAATCATGACCTTGAATTGATATTGCGTCTGAATGAAATTCATTTTCAGGCGATCACCGGAGAGAAGATTCTATCGAGAAGTGAAAAGATACGCGACGCTTTGGAGTCCTATTTGAGTCAGATTCAAACCATAGTTCCGTTACTTTTGGCTGCAAAGGTTAGTTTTTTTTTTTTTTTTTTTTTTTTGAATTATTTATATGCCTATTTTAATCCTTATTTTCTATCAGATATCTGGAATCATTCGAGATATAGGGAACGCAGAGTTTCAGCTTGACCACACCGATAAAGAGGCTGCGAAAGTCCTTCTTTCGCTGATTCATATGGACGTAAAGGGGACGAGTGAATCGAACGAGAAAGAACTCGAGGCTCTTCAGATCGCGGCTTCGAAGCTCAACATCACATCTCCTGTGGCAGCCCTGACAGAGAGGAGGCGCGTGAAGAGACTTCTCGGTAAAGTCAACGAGAGCACTTCGCCGAGGAACGTGAAGCTTCTCAGGTACCTCCATTACCTGTTGAAGAAGTACGGAGCTCAGATACTGAGACCCGAAATCAAGTGCGAATATGATGAAAAAGAAGAAGAAGAGCCGAGGATGTCGGTGAATCGCGACCAACCCGAACCGCCAGAGGAGTTCAAGTGCCCGATCTCAAAGAGGCTGATGTACGATCCGTCGATCATCGCATCAGGGCAGACCTTCGAGCGGGTTTGGATCGAGAGGTGGTTCAGCGAGGGCAACGAAACATGCCCTGTGACCGGTGCAAACCTCGACCACCGGTGCGTGACTCTGAACTCGTCCATGAAGAGCCTCATCGAGAAATGGTGCTCCAAGCACGGGATCCTCGTTCCTAACCCGCGCTTGGATTCATCGCTGACGAGGTCAAAGAGCTCGAGCTCGATCGCGAGCTTTAACAGCGGTTTCGACGATTTGCAGCTTCAGGTTGGCAGCGTTTCGATCTACTCTTCCACCAACAGCTGTGGCTCGGGTTTCTCGAGCATCGGCGGCGACGATGACGATGATAACAAGGAAAACTATGAAGCTTCGGAAGAGTGTAGTAACGCGCTGGGGTTTCTCTCCTCGCTCGCGGATCTTTCGTGGGAGTCTCAGAACAGAGTCGTCACTGATGTGAAGAAGAAACTGCTAGCTAGCGACAAGCCACGCCTTGTTTGGGTGACTTCACATGATTTCGTGAGCCCTCTCATCAAATTCATGAACGACGCGGCTCAAATTCGCGACCCCGACGCTCTCAGCGACGGAGCAGACCTCCTTTTGGCCATCTTGAACCACAACAGGTAACTTATTTTTGGTTGACTTTCTCAGTATCTCAGAAGAATACATGAATTTCGGGGCGATTAAGTTGCTGATATATCATTGTTGTAGATTCTGCATAGACTTCGAAGAGACTTTTAAATGGTCCACTTTTTAATAAGCTTTGAATGAGCAAGTCTGTAGAATTTAGAAGCAAAACAAAGCACAAAGATTATGAAGCAGGCTTTTAGTTATTAGACACGCATTCTGAGTATGAATTTCTTGGAATGGAAGAAATGAAATCCCTCAGCTCGAAGGAGAGGCGATCTATCTGCTGACGTCATTCCTGGGCTCGGAGATCACCGGAAAAGCCCTGGCGATACTCGAAGTCCTCTCGTACGAGCGGTGCTTCGTGTCGGCCACCGCGGCGGCCCCGGGAGTCCTCCCCGCCATCCTGGCGCTTCTCCAAGAGCCGTCCGCGCCGTCGTGCCACGTGGCGATGAAGATCCTCTGCAACCTGTCGATCAATGGCGACATCGGGGCCCACATGGTGTACCTGGGCTACGTCCCCGCCCTGGCCCGCCTAATGCGCCACGTGTCACTGGGCCGCCACGTTGTCGAGGCCCTCAAGAATCTCTGCGGCGTCGAGGACGGCTGGGTCGCGGTCTCTGAGAGCGCAGAGTGCGTTGCCGGAATCGGAGAAATTCTCGCCGGAGCTTCCGGCGGCGACGAGGAAGAGCATGCCCTCGACGCTCTGCTCGCTCTGTGCCACCACGGCGGGGACGAGTGTCGCCGGAGAGTCGTGACGGAAAAGGTGATCGAGTCTCTGGTCTACTTGTCCGTCAACGGGAATTCCAGGGTGAAATTGATGGCCATGGAATTGTTGCGGCTCGACGGCGGTGGTGGCGATATTGTAAATAATGGTTCGAAGCCTTCGATCCGTAATGCCGCGTTGGAGATCGACCGGCCGTGTAATTCCCGGAGTAATAAGAAATCTTATTCCAAAGCCTTTTGGTCGCTGAGTAGAGACGTTTCGAGATTCGCCAAAAGCCGGTGACATGAGATTGACTTTTATTTTTTATTTTTATTTTTATTTTTTAATAATCTATTGGTTTATACTAGAAAAGCTGTATATATTGTGGGCTCTTGTTAATTCTCTAATGATTATTTTGTAAAAATTGATCAGTGAAAATAAGAGTTGGTTGACAGGTTCGATCACCGTTGGTTTATCTTTATCTTAAATGAGGTTGTTGATAATCAATTGGTCGTAAGTCAATTTATTGAAGTTTTTGTTGATGTGATTAGCAGCCGGCGGCGCTTGATTCAGCAACACAAAGGTTGTTATTAACTGAAGTGCACTCTAATACTGTAAAGAAAGTTCTTACTTACTGAACTAAAAAGAACATAAAATAATAATTATGGCATACGTAATAAAAAAAAAAAAAGAAAAAAAAAAAAAAGAACAACCGTTGACATGCTGAGCGTTTGGTACCAAAGTTAGCGGAAGGAAAGCTATTGTTTGCCTTTTTGTGCTCGATAGTGTTTTGAAAGTGAAAAAAGTCAATCGAAAGGAATTACTTCTGCTAATTTCCATTAATCATTTGTATTTTATTTTTTAATTAAAAAAATTATGAACAATTGATAATTAAATATCTAACAACTGATATTATTTATCTCTTATTAATTGTTTTTTTATTTATTAAATACCGGAAATTACCACTTCCTTAAGCCAAAGAATTGACAAATGGAAATACCGCTTCCATTAACCTCCAAAAGACAAAAAATTATTTAACGAAATTGTCACTTCTGTTAAGCACGGAAGACACTATCGAAAGTGATATTTTCACTTCTTTCCATTGCTCTCTTCTTCTTGATTGCACTTTTGAATTACACTTTCTTTCGGCAGCAACAAATGGGCCTCCTCTCCTCTTCTTCATTGTGTAATGGTGCAGCAGATTTCAATTTAGTACAACGATGCATTGTTTTTAATGTAATGGCCCAAGATAAGGTGTTTTATCCACATTTTAACCATTGTGTTTTTCGGCAGCCGCTTCCTTGTCGCCTCCGATCTTCTTCACTTCCAGTAGCTTAGTCTCTCCATCCGCTGCTTGGGTCCGTCCTGATGTCTTCGTTGGGGGACATAGGTTGGACAGCAGTTGACATCTCCTCACCTCCGTCCATCGCTGATTCATTCGATGCCACCGTTCGCAAGGTGGAGATGTTCTCCTCGGTGAACAGTGTTTGGGGGGAGCAAAAATTGGACGACCACCGACGTCAAATGGGTGATTTTTGGATTATGTTGATCCTTTGGTTTGTGTTATGTTATCATGTGTTTTTGGCTTATTATTGTGTGGATAAGTTATCTTTTGTTGGGTATTGTTTGATTTGATTTTTGATTGGTTTGATTTTTTATTGGAGTCGAATTAGCCATCGTCCACCATCCGATTTTAGGGTTCATTACTATATAACCATATTATAGTTTCACATTGCTATATAGCTAATGTTTCGTAAATCTTAAGTAAATAGTTACGTCTATGTATTTACACATGTAAAATTGACATAAATGTCTCACTATTTTATTTCAATGAAAGGGTATACCATGTCATTTTAATGATTATTTTTACTTAAGATTTATGAAACGTTGGTCTATAACAATCTCAAACGTTTTAGTTGGTTAATTACCTATTTTTTTTTTGTTTTTTTAACCCAAAAAAGTTAGAAAGCTAAATTCATGTGAAACTATACCTTTATCTTCTATCTTAAAAAAACATTGGATTACATAAACTGATTTCTAATTATTTGAAAAAATATATATTTTATCCCCTTCTCAATTGGATTTTCAGCTCGTGGTTTTCTAACCGTTTATGCATTTTAATTAGAGATATATCAATATTACCATTTGGCTGCCACTTTAAAAAAAAAAAATGGAGTCTGGAGCAAAAATAATAAGAATGAGAAAGATAAAACGGATGTTTTGAGGGTATTTTTGTTTGGCTAGGAAAAAATAGGTATGATTTTCGGATGAACATAATCAAAATAATTAATGTAGAATAATTTTGTATACTTTATCTAATCCATCTTTTTTTTTTTAATATGTTCATCCGTTTAGATGAATTCGGGTCTATTGGGCCAACGGGTTAAGTGTGCAAAGCCCTAAAATGAAATGGATACAGCAGTCAACGCTAAACCCTTTTTTTTCTTTCCTTTCTTTCCCTTCCACTTTCTAAACCCTAAAACTCTCCGATCAGAGTTGATTCTTGCTCAATAATCAATATGTACGTCGTGAAGCGCTTAATTTCTCGACAAAGCTTCGTCAATCTATCTAGAATCAATGGCAGATCGCTGTACTCTACAACGACCTCGTCTTCTTCCTCGACAGAAAATCACGCCTCCTTAGAAACCCCCAATCTCCCAGCTCCTTCGTTCCCTCACTCCTATCGCCTATTCTCCGGCGAGGATCACGGAGCCGCCGCCGTGAACGAGTTCCTCTCCCGGTTCGTCTGGATAATGAGAAAGAAGGTTTCGGAGGCGTACCCGGACTGCGACAAGGACACCGTCACCGGAATGCTCCGAGTAATCGCCGATCAGGTCGTGTCGGAGATCGAGGGCTCACGTGGCGGAGACAACGACGATTCTCCGCCGCCGGAGTTCAGCGAAGACCTGTGGAGGACTGTGAGGGAGGTGAGCGAAGCGGTGATGGGCGACATGAAGAAAGCGGCGAAGAAGGAGAAGATGAAGAAGTTTCTTCAGTGCTCGGAGGTAAAAGAAATGACGAAATTCGCCGTCGAGGTCGGCGTTCGCGGAGATATGCTCAGAGACATGCGGTTCAAGTGGGCGTGCGATAAGTTGGAGGAGGCTGAGTTTCAGGAAGGCCTCGATCGCCTCGCCGGAGCCGGAGACGGAAAAGAAGAAGATTCCGGCGACGAGGAGAGAGAAGAGCCGGTCAATTCAATCCCGGAGAGGTGTGGTAAGATCTCGTACAAGATCTACGGCCTGGATCTCTCGGATCCGAAGTGGGCCGAGGCCACGGAGAGAGTGCGCGAGGCCGGAGAGAAGTTCTGGCCCGATGGCGCAAAGCCGATGTCTGGGAAATGCGATGTTATCAACAAGAAGATCATGAGTTTGAAAAAGGGAGATGATCCGTCTGCGCTTCTGGCGGAATGGGCTGAGCTTCTCCAACCTGGGCGGAGAGATTGGGTCGTTTTGCTCACTCGGTTGAAAAAGAAGAATACTCAAGTCTACTTTAAGGTACTACTAATACCACCGCAATTTCCAATTTCTCTTGGTTATTTAGTTTGTATCATTTGAATGAATGCTTTATAGGTAAAGGCATGACTTTCTACTCCAGATATGATGATTTTTTGTTATCTTATTGAGGGTTGTAAGGAAAAGAACAGTGATGTGATTTATTAACGAGAGCCCTGGCTGTTTTGGTTTTAGACACTTCTTTAAATAGACAATCTCTCTAAAAAAATGACATTTTTCGTAGGTAGCCGAACTTGTACTGAGTGAAGAGTCTTTCGAAACCGACATTCGTGACTACTCGAATCTGATCGACGCCTTCTCCAAAGCGAACCGGCTAAAAGATGCCGAGAGAATCGTCCAGAAGATGAACGAGAAAGGCATCGTGGCCGATCTAGCAACCGCCACAGTTTTGGTACACATGTATTGCAAAGCGGGCAATCTCGCCCGCGCAAAAGAAGCGTACAACACCTTAAAGATTCACGGATACCAACCCGACACTAACATCTATAACTCCATGGTCACGGCATTTATAAAAGCAGGGAAGCCCAAGGAAGCGTTTACTCTGACGAGAGAGATGGACTCCAGAAACATCAAACCCTCGGACGAGACATATCTGGGCTTGTTGAGATTGTTCTCCCGGAACGGTGACACTGCCAACGCCGAGAGTGTCTACAGCCAAATGCTTTTCTCCGGGGCCATTTCGAAGTTTGAGACCTGCAAAGCGCTCGTCGAGGTTTATTCAGAGGCGGGTAATTTGAGAAAGGCGAGGGACCATTTCGACAACATCCTTAGGCTCGGTTTGACCCCCGACGACGAGTGCACGGCGAGCATGGTCGCGGCTTACGGAGAGAAGAACATGTTGTCCGAGGCTCTGGTACTTTTGTCGAAGCTCGAGAAGGACGGGTTTCAGCATGGAGTTGCGACTTACTCTGTTCTCGTCGACTGGTTCGCGAAATTGCAGCTTGTTGACGAGGCCGAGCATTTGTTGGGAAAGATTTCAGAGCTCGGTGAGGCTCCTCCGTTGAAGCTTCACGTGGGTCTTTGCGATATGTACTCGAGGACTGGGTCTGAGAAAAAGGCCCTACAAGCTTTCGGTGTTCTTGAGGCTAAGAATGGTGAACTGAGATCAAGTGACTTTGAGAGGATAATTAACGCTCTTGTGGATGGAAAATTCGCAAAGCAATCCCATAAAATGCTTCAGCTTATGGAGACGCGAGGTTTTGCCGTACCCGAACAACTCAGAATGATTGCATCGCAGATCTCTGAGGACAAAGATCATCAATGAGGTAGTCTTCTTATGTTAGTTTGTTGAAAGAGTTTTTGCTGCTGCTCGGAGACCAACACATTTGGGTTCAGTCATTCCGTCTCGCAGCGGATAACATATAGACCAACAAGTGTAAGCTCTTCTCTGCCTTTATTTATTTTTCTTAGAATATGAGATGAGAGTTTGATCTTGTATCTTATGTGCTGTTATAGGTTTTATCTTTTGGTTGAGCTGAATACTTGCTCAATTAATATCAATAATTAGGGGGTAGAGACAATTTAGTTCTGTATTGGAAACCATTTTGTTCAAGCCCTCTGTTTTTGCGTCAAATTCTAATTTATTTATGCTGCAATTTATTCAAAGAGCATATTATTATGCTGTAATTTTTTTCTCACTCACTTTTCTGGGTCACGGAATACATATTTGCCGATTTTTGTGATTTACTAAGTAAGTGCACAGTTTAAAGAAGACAGATATTATTTTTCAGAAAAAAAAGTCGACGATTGCCTTCTGTCTAATAGTATTCCCCTCTTATATAATCATTTATTCTCTTCAGTTCTCCACTTTGCTGTTCAACTACTGCCCGAACAACATCCTTGATTGAAATCATGCCAACTAGCTTCCCGTCTATAACTGGGATGTGTCTGATTTGATGATCTGTCAACACCAGAAATCGAGTTACCATACTATGCATAAACCTACCAAATTCGAGGCTTTTGGAGTACTTTTTTATTGATTTTTTTTACGTTTGTTACCTGTCATTAGTTGCATTGCCTGAAGAATGTTCGTGTCTGATGTTACTGTTACCAACTTATTCTGTTGATATCAAAAAGTTTAGAGGTAGTGTTAGCTAGAAATACACGTGAATCCCGTTTTTTCTCCTCATTGTATTTTCCGGGTTCCAAACTAAGCTTTTAAGAGATTAGATAAGAAAGCATGAAGAATAACCTCATTTGTCATTATTTCTCCTACACTTGTTAGGACAGGAGATCTTCCCTCTAAGACTATTTTCCGTAGATAGTCTGCTTTGGCCATTCATAGCACAAGCGAAAGAAAAAGAAAAAGAAAAAACAGATGACAGATTTGTCATGTTACTTTATTTTGCTCCACAAATAACTACTGCAAAAACAGACAAGAAGGAGAGCTATTAACCTCGTTCTGTGACGATTCCTGCGACGTGTTGTGGGTGTCCCGGCTTTAGCACCACCAATGATCCAATGTTGTTTTGTGCCATCTGCGATTGTACATAGCCACTCTAGAGGTTACTTTTGTTGAACGTTTTGTTTTATTTATATAATTTTTTATTAGTAGTTAGTTAACTCAACGTACACTTTTTGCGGCATAACAAACTGTGTCGTCGGAGCGGCACGATAGCCAAGGCCCTGTGGTCTCACCTCCCTTTGAAATGAGTACCTCGGCGACCGTAACGTTCTCCAACCCTTTCTGTTGAGCCCACGAAGACGAGGTTGCCCATCCAAATCTCGAATATATCTTCTCTATCCCTGTCGTTCTGCTTCCGACTATTTTCCCGCAAGTTCTCACTGCCTGGACTAGCCTTTGCATCTCTATTTGGCTTCCGAAAATAGGATTAGAAAAAACAGAAGAACCTTGACAATTTTGGAGATGCCAAGACTTTTGTTGTAACTTGTTTGGTGGAATAACAACGTGGAAATAGTTTAGAAGAGACACTGTAGGTACAGGCTCATATATGGTAAAACTAAGCCCTTGGGTCATAGAATCTGCTGTATTCTTTTCGTTGGTGACTGGATCAAGAAATCTCTTTCATTTTGGTGTTGATATTTTATTACTATTCACTATGCCGTGACGTGAGTAATTGGCAAGGTTACCATAAGCTTAGATTAGCTTGGCTTTTCTTTGATGCCCGGATTGATTCCAAAATCTCCTAAAAGGCTAATGCTCGCCCTTTTCTAATCACCTTCCTAAAATTACAAAACAAGGAGGTTTGGGTAAGCAAAGCCAGAAGGAAACACTAATTGAATTTTGGGATATGAAACGAAATCACAACGATGACGCATGTGCTGTTGTCCCAAATTAGAAGGAAAGAAGAATCCAATCTTTCATTGTCCCGTCAAAAAAGCCAAAGACACCAATTAGTAGTCCCAACACCTTTCCAAGGTATCACTTGAACGTATATATATCTCCACACGCACGCCCAAAATCATTAAAACCAAAACAAGATAGAAAGAAAAGAAGAAGAAAAAAAGGCGAAGAAAAACATCCGCTTTTTAATAAGATTCCCACCACCCCTTTGAAAACATAAATTATCATATGGGAGAGCAAAGGCAACATTTTTGGTCCCGCTTCCCATGGCGGGCTCCTCAACGTTCCCCGGCTCAACCACAACGTCCTCGTTTATCGTCAGAAAATCCTCGACCTCAATCTCAGCCACCAACAACATCAATCCCCATTCAACGACCCAATCAACCTCCTTCGAAAACATCATCATCATCACCAACCACCAAAACCACAACAGTAGTTCCTCGTCCAATTTCTTCGCCATCATCACTCCCGACTACTAAACCATTGTCTTCATCCTCTGCGCCACCAAAACATGATTCCAAGTCGACTTCACAACCAAAACTTACTCAAACTACGTCTTCATTTTCGTCCACGGCTACTAAACCTCAACCAACACCACGTACAATTGTCGAGTCACCAAAATCCGCAATACCATCAACTTCTCCACCACCTTCCATGGTTACTAAACCACCATCGCCATCTCATGCAATCGTTGGGTCACAAAAAACTACAACGCCATCAAATTATCCACCGTCATCCATGGCTGCTAAGCCACAATCACCATCACGCACAACCGTTGAGTCACCAAAACCAGCTGTAGCATCGACTTCTTCACCATCTTCACAAGGAACCGATGAGTTAATAAAACCCGCAAGGTCATCAACTTCTACAACTACTAGACCACCACCAAAATCTCCAACGTTGTCAACTCCTTCGCCGTCTTCTCCAATTCTTAAACCGTCAACTTTGTCAAAAGCCACTTCTAAATCAACTTCATCAAAGAGTGTTGCAAGCAGTAAATCTCCATCGCCATCCCGCACAGCCAGCGAGTCTCTGAAGACCACTTCCCAACGTGCCCTGACACAACCAACGAGTGAATCTCGAGTTGAATTGGGGAAGTCTCAAATCCCATTTGTAGATGTCTCCTCTAGTGCAACTTCTAAAGCTCAAGAAGAATCTACGAAGAAGGTTTCTACTGCATCTCCTAAAACTACTCTCAACAAACTTGAAGCAACGCTCGATGGTGTGGCTCACTCCATATCTTCCTTGGTCAATTCACAAAATCAAGGTAGCTCGGAACCTTCAATTTCCACACAGCCTCGACCATCAGTGGCTCAAGATAAGGCAAATGAAATCGAGCCTCAAGCTCCATTGCAGAAGAATGAACCAAAAGTGGAAATCACATATGTACCTACAGAGAAATCCACCCCAAAAGATGATTCTATTGGGGGCGAGGGAATTGAAGGGTCGGGACCTGCAAAAGGCTTGATTCTTGGAGAAACGATAGCAATCCCAACACCGCCATCGAAGGGGATGGCCGACGAGCCAACACCATCTTTCAAAAATATTAGTGGTGAACACCAGCTTTCAGAGGTAAAGGAGACTAGTTATATTGGCAATCAAATCAAGAGCGTCGGTCCTTCACAAGCAATAGAAGGAAACACGAGCATACCACTTCACGAGCCTCCTAAAGAAAGCGCCTCAAGACCCACAGAAATCAAGGAAGGCATATCCAAGGTTGTGAGTGAGCTAAACGAAGGACCCGACTTGGGGGAGAAACAAGTAGTTGTCATTACGTTGACAGGCGAAAACAAAGGAGCTTCGATGCTGATAAGTTCCGAACAAGCCAAGAAGGAAAAGCCGATCCACATCCATAGAGGTTACAAGAGTGACCCAGATGAGAGTCTTGAGAGCTCCACTGACGAAGAGATGACCACAAAGAGAAAAGAGCTCGATGGCAAACCTATCTCACCAACGACGGCTTATGTCAACAACAACGTTCAGAGTGTAAACAACTCCATTGTCATCGAAGCTTCGGTTACCGAGAGGAATCCTGGAGTTCATCTTCTCATGTCTCATAACACCTCAGAGGCTGTCAAGGAAAATGGTAAATCCAAGCACATCGAAGCTCGCAAGGCTGAGTTCACTTCAACCCGTTCAGAGAGGCTTACTCATGAACCAACAGTGAGACGCAGATGCCTCAGAGGCCTCTTCCTCGAATCTAGTGACTCGGAACCAGAAAATCCCAACAAGCCTCGTCGACATGGTTGCCGATATAGCTGTGGTGGTGAAAATGTAGAGTTTTAAACTCCAATAACCGTGTGATGACTGACAGGAAACTAATCTGTATTACGTAAAAATCGTACAATAAGAATGCTTTGAATGTGACATTCCCATCTAACATGAAATAAAATAAGACCTTGCCATTTGTTTCAAATCATGCTTTTGTTCGTTATTTATAATGATTGTTGAACACAAACATCGCACATCAGTAACATAAAATATTTATATTATATATTTAGAACAGGGCTTTCCAGAGGCTGTGTAGATTAAACCTCAGAATTCCTTGGAAATGTTTACATACTCCGATGGATGGGCTTTTATTAGAGCAAATAAATAAATTGTAAACTTATATCTCGCTCTCCATGACCTTAACCCCTATCTTTGCTCTCAAGCCTCAAGAAATTTCTTTTTTAAAAAAAGAATATATACAATTCAACTTCTAAAGGACGACCCAACAACGGTCATTCGCAAGCCGGTTTCGTGTCGAAGCTACTCAGACAGATTGCAAACGCTTGGAAAGCCGATAGAGGGTAGCGATAATCCATCGTGAATATGTCCTTCCCAATCTTCCCGAACTGAAGTATGACCTTCTCTTGCTCGGCCGCCGAAATATTATGGCCGGGCTCCGCAGAAGCTACGAGCTGGAAGTTCTTGACCGACGCCACCGTGACACGTCCCTTGAAATTCAGGCACCAGCACTGAAGCTGCTCGTGCCACCGAGGAGCTTTGTTTTTCAGGACCAGCGGGTCTCTACTAGTTGCACCGCCGCCGTTGATCAACTCCGTTGACTCAGCGCCAGCGAGGCTAGTGGAACTGAACTCGAAAAGTGGCTTTTTCCCGTCGGAAGTCTGACATTGCTCGTCGAGGCTGTTTGTGAAGTCCGTGGGAGTCGGAGCCGATCCTCCTTCTTGAATGGACGATATCGGGATAGAGTGCATAGTGCACTGCATTCTTCTCGGGCCTCTCGTACGCAAAACGTTGAGCTCGTACGATATAGTTGCGATGCTGTAATTACCGGCCGGTACCCTCGGAGACACCTGTTTCGAGTGGACTCTCCTGCGTGACCTGGAATTCGTGTGGGCCACTGGGTCGCTCGGTGGCTGACTGTCGTAGATCGTGAACTTCGTGCCCAGGAAGTTGGACCTGTAACACTCTCATGATTAGGGATATGAAAAAAAATTGAAATAAGTAAAAAAGAAGCATTTATGAGCTTACTTCAGTTTCCCGATGTAATTATTGCTCGTTCGAGAGAAGTCATCCGCGGACAAAGATATCGAAAACTCCGTGCTCGTTGCCCTTCTGATTTTTCTTGCAGCCAATAACAGTTTGCTCATATCTCCTGCCAAAGCTGTCGCACATGTGTTGGAGGTCAGACATCGATCAATATAATCTTAACAAGAGGCCAGGTCTTATCAAAATCCAGTTCGATGAACCAGATTAGGACGATCTTTTGAATAAGATGATTGACAATACTGAATATGAATATTCTGCGACTTTACCAGGAGTTAGACCGAGATACAGTCGATACGTCGCAGTAGCTCTTTCCCTCTTGATGAAGCACTGAATCGGTGCCTCTCTTGGCCCAGGCTGTTAAATCAGTTGGAAAAAAAAACATCAACACCAAAAAAAAAATAAAAAAATTCAGACGAAAAAACAGTGTGAATATAAACCTGCTTGAGAGAGATGGGAAAGGTAAGCCATCCACAGTGCTCGGGAGTCTTGACGACCTCTTTCGTAATTTCCCTCCAAGACTTGCAGACTGATGCGCAAGCCACCACGTCCTTCCGAGCCGGCCAAGTCGTCTCGCTCGCTTCAACGCGTTGGATTATATCAACGAGCAGCTCCGGAGGCAAGTTTGCCCATCGACTCTGCTGCAACAGCGCTGCCGAGGAAGAAGACGGCGAGGACGGGATCACCAACGAGCTCTCTGGCGCGATGTGAGATTTCGTTCTGCGGTGACTTTCGTGCCTCTTCGATAGAATTCCTCTCCTCGATATGTTCCCGATACTGTCCCTCATCTCCTTCACTAAGCTTTTGAACGACATTTTGTCACAAAACCCTGGCGCAACGAAAAGATAGGAACTTCGATCAGATATAGTTGGTTCAGACTTCAGAGAGATCTGACTGTAAAAAAACCCTAGCTTATTTGCGAAATGAAACGATAAACGCGTTTAGGCTTTTTTTTTACCTGGTGGTGGATCAGATCAGAGATGGTTTGGTTTTAAAGTTCAAACACTTCGGAGCGGAAAATCCTCAGCTTTTTATTTGTTGCGAAATAAGCAACTCAATCTGCCAAAAATATTTCGAAACTTTCTAAGATTAGCTACGAAAGACTATAATTTTTTTTTCACACATCTGATGCAGATACGAATCCACGATCGCAAAGAAACAGAGAGATCAATTAGAGAAGTCTAGATCTTTTAGAGCTAGCGAGAGAGATAAAAGAGAGAATGAATTGTTTACCATGCTCCGGGAGGCAAATGCGTGGGCTTCGAAGAGAAATCGCAAATTGAGCCCTAAATCAAGGAATCCCAGGGAATCTTTCAACACAACCAATGTCTCTCGAACACCACAAAAAAAAGCTCAAAGAAAGAGAAAAGAGAGAGAAAGAAAGAATATGATATGAATGTGTTCGCTCGCTGTTGCTTCTCCGGAGGAAGATTAAAAAAAATGGCGGTTTAAAGCACGAAAGCGATCAATAAATAGGAAATCTAAGAGACGGAAAAAGCGAAACCGCCATGAAAAGAGAGCAGAGGAGGCAGAGCAGACCACCACTGCGATTCTCCTTCTCCTTCTTCGTCTTCCTCACCACACACAACCCCTTTCTCGGATCCCAAATCTCCATTCTCTCTCTCTCTCTTTTCCTATTATATATTATTATTCCCCTCTTTGCTTTTTCCTACTAATTTTTTAATTAATTACTATTATTATTTAATTCTCCGTAGCGTTTGTCCGTTAATCAATTTCCCGTGGAGAGAGAGAGAGAGAGAGAGAGATAAATACTTGGGTGTGTCCCCGCTCACACTCTTATCCGGACTTTCCCTATTTTTCAATTATATCAATTCGATGTCACACAACTCAATTTGGATGTCGTTTTGTTGTTTGTTTCGTGTTGATTGACCGTTTGCGTCTGCGTTTCACTCCAATTTAAGTTGGACCGTCCGATCTGTCTCAGATTCGTGTTTTAGCGTGTTCCAACTTTTCCTTTTGTCAAAAAGCCGTTTCTTTTTTCCTTTCTTTTTAAAACTATTTTTTGCATTGCATATCTGCATGTACACGTTGGATGGCGAATTTACGTGGCCAAAAAAAATTTAATAATTGATTCTATGAAACTCCAGTTATTTATTTATTTATTGATTGCCTATTATGCTTAGTCTGTCTAGTTGTCAGCTGAGCTGAGGATTATCACTAAAAATGATGAAGAAGAAGAGTATTATATGGTTAATTAGATAAAAATTGCAAAATATAAATGGATGGTTGTTGACTTGTTGCAGTAGTCCTTATCAATAAAAATTACATAAAGATAAGATATAAATAGAATTTGCCGACGTATTTTTTTCCTTTTTGGTTTCCACAACATGCTTAGAGTCTAAAACTAGCTACTAACAAACGTTATTATATTTATATAAAATAAAAAAAGTTTTAGATCATTAGATGGAAGATAAATGGAGATCTGTATGCTAATTTCATATTTTCAACGGCTGATAAATTGTTAACTGCTAAAAACGGATGGAAATTTATGATACTTATAAAGAGGATATATTTAAAAAAAAAGATTTAATCCATTTGTTGGGTATACTTACTTGCCCTAAATAACGGCTCAATCCTTTTTATACCCGAAGGATGAAACTTGAAGCATTTAATGTGTCACATAAATGACCTTAAATGAATTTGGATATAATACTTTAATCAGAAAAAGGACCATACACATTTAAACAAAGCGAAATAAATAAAAGTTAAAAGGAGAAAACTCTTTTAAAAATGAATGAAACTTATTTTTGTAAATAAATAAAAAATGAAATAAATAAATGAAAAATGCAATCACAGTTATATATAGCGTTTATTTTATTTCACTTTCTCTAGTCGAGTAACAAAAAAGTTCATGAAAAATTAAATTGCACGTCTCGAAACACACGTGCGCATGCCACGTCATCGCTCAAAGTGTTTGTTCAAGTATCTATATGATGCATGGGTGTGTTTGCTAAGCCACGGAGCACTGGAATTTTACCAAATGATCTCCAAAGCTTTAATAAATCTGCTAAAAGTTGTTCGCCAATAATAAAATAAACCTGAAAGGCTATCTGATGGGCAACAGAAAGAGAGTAATTACATAGCGTCAGATCTATTGTTTGGTTTTCCTTTTTTGTGTACATAAAAGAAAATTAAAGGTCGTGGCTTTTTGCAAGGGTATAGATTCTGTGCCCCATCGCTAAAGGATTAAAATCTCGCATCTCGCGGCCGTACCGCATTTTTTTTTTTGGGTATCTCGTCTCGTACCGTGGTATCTCGTGATATTTGATGAATGTTCGGGGTATCTCGTACCCTGTGGTATACCGCATTTCGCGGGATATACCGCAAAAAAAAAGGTATTCCGCAGGGTATTTGAACAACTTTTTAATTATGATTTTGTATAAGTTTAGGATACACAATCTATATAAATTTTAGAATAAAGTTTACAAAATTCCAGACATGAAATTCTAAGTAGAGTACAAATAACACATGTAATATAGAGTTCTCAAGCAAAATCACACTAAATAAAGAAAACAAATAATTATACACATAATAGAGAGTTCTCACACAAAACAACACAAAATATAATAAGTGTACTACAAACCAAAACATAGTAAAAAGTAGAGTTCACAGTCATTGTCGCTACTCGTATGTAGAGTGTCGAGGGCCCTGAAATGTACGAGGTTGTTGGTCTTGCATTAGGCAATACTCGTATCAAGTCATCATGTGAGCATATGTAGTCATATAAGCACGTGACGATCGTAATTATACTGATCTAATGCAACATAAATGGAGTATTTTGGAAAACCTGATCGTAATGAATACGAGGTTGGGGCTCATGTGGCTGGTAAAAATCCCTTAAAATGGGGGGAGAGACGGGGATGACGGGGACAGGCACGGGCACTGAGACTATCATGGGATAAAACTCATCACCATTTAAATTCAAATTAACAACATTTAATTAAATAAATTACTACCTAAATTCGGATTTAAAAACAAACCATTTCAAAATAAAAACGACTTCAAGATTAACAACATATAATTCAAATTACCAACTAAATTCGGAATAAAATAAAACTCATCACAATCAACATTAACAACATCATCAAATTATTTAAAATTACTACATACATTCGGATTATAATAACTTCATATCAACAATCCATTAAAAAATACTCAACAATCCAATAAAAAAATATTCAAAATTAAAAAAAAAAAAAAAAATTCAGTTTCGAACCTTACCGCGCGAGATCGGGGGTACACGGCGAGATTTGAGCACTTTTACACCTCTAGCGCGCGAGATTCGGGGGTACGCGAGATAGGGCGCGAGATTTCGCGAGATTTGACCAAACTCGCGAGATATACTCGTATCCCTCTCGCACCCCTCCCAAACGCGAGATCTCGCGCGAGATACCCCCATCTCGCGCGAGATTTCAAACCTTGCCATCGCTTTATATAATATATATATATATATATTAATATATGTATATATATTAATATATGTATATAAATGACATTCTAAATACTCGTATAAGTTTTACTTTTTTTTTTTTTTTTAATCATAATAGCCACTGCTGTACTTCAATATCCAACAATATTATACCAGCAATCTAGTCCTTAATATATTTATTCTATGTTGTTTTTCAATATGATGAGAGGAAAAAGTAAAACGTATTGGTATAGAAAAGGGTAAAAGGAATGTATAATAATGATCGACGCAAACGACTCTACTTATTTGTCAAATTATAATAACCTCAACAACTTAATGCGGTGCAGAATATAAGAACGTGGTCATAGTAATGATAATATAAAAACACAAGCAACCACATAAAGTGCGTGAAAGTTGCATTAATGACACTGACTAAGCTAAATGATTTTTTAGGAAGCTAAATGTTTATTACGATTTCTATGAAATTTATTATATATGAAATTCTGTAAATTGCATTAATGGGAATAAGAAGTGAACATATAACTAATGCAAATAGTAAACGACCACACAAATTAGTGATCTGGTTTGATTAGTAGTGTTTGAGTTTGGAGGGTGTTAACCGATGAAAACAATTTATTATGACAGTTATCAAACAAATAGTGAATTCAATTTTTTTATTTTATTATTCTAATTAGAATAAACAAAAACAGTATTCAAATTATCAAACAAATAGGCGCAAAGTGTTTTAACATCTAGTAAAGAGCTGAGTTCCAACCTCAAATAGAGATTTCAGCTACATAAAAAAATGAAAAATAAACCGAGAGGAGTATTATTAAGAGGAAATTCATTTTATGGGCCTCAAAAGTAGATAAATATCAAAGCTATACATCATAGTTGCAAAATATTTAAAACTGAACTTTTGATCCAAAATTAGACGAAAATGTCATTTCAGTTACATAAAAAAAAATGAAAAATGAACCGAGAGGAGTATTAGAAGAGGAATTTCATTTTATGGGCTTCAAAAGTAGAGAAATATCAAGGCTAGACATCATAGTTGCAAAATATCTCAAACTGAACTTTTGACCCAAAATTGGACAAAAATATCATTTCAGCCCATTTTTCCATAATTTACTCTCTCCCTCATTTCCACTTAAAATGATTTTTTTATATTTAGGATTTCGACGTTCAACACAACAAAATGGTAAGATTCTCATCTTTATTTCGTGTTTAAATTGTTGTAGGATAGCGTTAATAATGATAAGAGTGATTATTAGATTATTTGAATTGATTTGGATCAGTTTATGAAAAGTTAAGATTTTGAATTTGAGATGATTTAAGATGATTTCCGATGATTTCAAAGGTTTAAGATGATTTCCAATTATTACGGATGATTTTCGATGAAATTCAAAGATTGAAGAGGGAAAATTAGGCTGAAAGGGTATTTTTGTCTGATTTTGAGTAACAAGTGCAATTTTAGATATTCTGCAGATTTAGTCTTGATATTTCTCCATTTTAAGGCTCAAAAAATGAAATTTCTATATTAGTACTTGGGTACAAAATGTTAAATTTAGTATCTGTGATCAAACTTTGAGTATTGTCTGTTTGAGTATTTAAATTGAACATTACAATTCGTTTAAATCAGATAACAAATATGTAAATAGATAATGGATAAAATTGACATATCACTGACTTGCTGTTAGATTTAACACTGTATTATATCATGCTGTAAATTTAGTTTACTGAAATACAAATATCGATTATTCATATAATATAGCATACCGCTTAAAAAAAAAAAAAAAATCTCAAGCTATGGGCCAGAGTTAGGTACATATGTATCTTGTATATGTATGTATATGTATGTAGTAGATGCATACGAGTCTTAATAAAAATATAATGTTATGAGATACAGTTCAATAATGGAATACATTATATACACACAACTGTATATAATAGGGAAGCCGAAGAGGAAGTGAAGACAAACGGAAGAGTTAGGGCGGGGAATCATAAACATACATGGACCAACGGTTTCTCTTTTACGTCTTTCTATGTTTGCACGTGGGTTTTGCTGAATTATGTTAGTAATATGTAGACTAGTTTATAATAACTTTATTTATATGGTGGTGATCTAAATTTTGTTTGGTTATATTATTTATTTTTATTTTAGGTGTTTATTTCTATTTTTATTGGTTTTAAAACACATGCATACGCGTATGTTCTAAATAAGCATAAAAAAACCATAAATTTATACAAAATTAGATAAACGTCATAAGTATCCAACAATAAGATCAAATTCGGTACCAGGGTGTTTTTTTAAGGGAAAAAAAATTGAAAATCTCTACGTGTCCAGAGAATCACAGTTTTTTTTTTTTTTTTTTTGAGGAAACGTGGTCGGAGCCACGGAAAATCATAAAAGCCCTCACGTATGGCGGAGGAAAACCGTGGTTACAAAGATAAGAATGAAACAGAAACCAACGGTAAAGAAAACAGAAATAAACTCAAACAAACAGGGCCCTAGGAGACCGTGCGGGACCTCAACTCGCGATCATCGGCCTTAATGGCCTCTTCCGAACAAGGCGGGACTAAACCCAACCAGGTCGAGGACGAGTGATGATTAACCGCGTAGCGCGCTAGATTATGCGCAGCAACATTACAAAGACGAGTGCATAATGCGAAAAACCTCATAATGCGCAGCAACATCACAGTTAAGTACTGTTAATAAATTTACAATACTTAAAAAAAGAAAGATCATCAATTGTAATTTATATTTACAGTTAAATTGTAAACGTCATTTCTGAATCTAATCAAAGAGCAGTAAGAAGAGGGCGAAAAAAAAGTTTGGGAAACAATTTGTGTCCTTGTTGTCATAGTAATTTGTGAAAGAGACTCATCGTGATCGAGAGACACCCGAGAGTGAGTTATTATTTTAAAACATAAAAACAATTAACATTTACTTCTTCTTCTTCTTCTTCTAATCAAAACTACATGGTATCCGATTATCTATGAACAACACAAAATATATCTTCCCGTTTCATAAAATAGAAGGTTATAGGTCGTAATGGACCTATTGAGCTTTTTCGGAGAAGTTGTTACAAGAATTAATGTTGTAATAATATGTACAACAATTGGCCCAAGTATCTCCTATTCAATTCGAAATTTGGAGGCGAAGCAAATTCGATTTTAATGAGTTTTAAGACCTAAAGCTATATAAGGCGCCACACATGGCCTTAGAAGCTCACGCACTCATATTTTTTTATTCAGATAAATTTTGTTGAGTTGTTCAGAGTAAAAAAACGGCTTGTGTTGCTTTCTCCATTTAGTGTGTATTGTTCTTCTACTAAAGTTTATTTTATACGAGTGTTTGAGCGTATTAGAAGCATAGATTAGGTTTATTGTTCTCTGTGAGAACTTGAAACACGTTAATTTGTTGAAGTATTGGGAGAAATATTTTGTGGAAGCGAGAGAATCCCGGACTTCGTAATAAATTGCTTTCCACCGAGTAAAGTTCCCCAGATATAAGCATGACTTGCCGAATTGTATTATCAATCTGAGTGTTCTTTTATTATATTCTGCATTATTTATGTTCACATTATATTTTCATTAATTTTAATGATTATTATAAAAACTGCTTGAAACATATTCGGTAACAAACGCGCAAATTACGTAGTTTCACTATGCCACAAAAATAACAGATGGACGTGTAAACTCTACGACCATAATCAAGGCCGAACGAGACTCTTTGAGTATTATTATTATTATTATTATTGCTACTTTACGTGCATAACGAAGAAACCTATGTGGTCAAACCTAATTCTATAAAGTAGTTCCCAAAATCTTTTTAGTTACTACTTGCGAGTTTATCATCAGATACACTGCCGACCTTGGGCTAAGGCGGGCTAGGCCCAGGCCTAGGGCCTCATATGTAGATGGACCCCCAAAAATTTACACATTTTGCCTATTTTTAAGAAAATTTATATTTTTTACCCTAAAAATTTACATTTTTGGCCCATTTTCTAAAAAATTTACATTTTTTACCCTGAAAATTTAAATTTTTATTAGTATTATAGGGCCCCAAAATATTGAATCGCCTAGAGCCCCGGTGAGTTTGGGTCGGCCCTGATCAGATATATGTTATATCGGACTTTTTAAAATATATATATATATATCGGACCTAAATATATTGTCAAAATCATTCCTTCGTTGTTGGATTGTTTTTTCATGATAAGATTGTCGGTCTAAATATTGAAGCACTCTTATCATCAAAAAGTCTAATCGATGTTCAATTATTCAATACAAAGAATTACATACACATGCACAGGCAAAGCTATTCCAGTTGGTTCATTTTTAGGAGGATCTCGCCAAATTTGTTAACTGCATTTATATTTTTTGATGACCTAGTTTAGAACCACATATATGTGTCTGATCATTAGTCACCAACTAAAGACGAGTGTATATAGAGAAAAGAAAAGAAAAAAAATAAGAAAAAACAAAGAGGGCCGGGCATGACTTGGGAGTAATAGTATATCCACTTAACATCCCGTGATTTAATAATGTGGCAAAAATTAACAATCAAATAATATGGTCAACTCACCTACTGGATTACCAAATCAAATTTTTTTTTTCCAATATAAATATCTGGTTACTCTAAATTGAGAAGTTATAATATATATATAGAGACTGCATGCATATAATCGGATAAATTAATTACGTACTCAGGGACCACTATGTATGAACATAATATAAAAAATAATAGTGGTTAAAGTTATGCATATTAAATAATATAATAGGCTAGCTAGGCATGTATAGATATGTCTATTTTGGATGGTGTCTCTCACTCGTTTTCGTATATGAATGAATAAATAAAGTATAACACAGATCATGGTCTTGCACGGTTGGCGAGAAAGTTGTACCACAGAAATTAAATGTATATTTAAAATGAAAACATGCATTTTTACAGAGACTTTATGGTATATAATCGGTTAAAAAAAGTATTTATATATGTTACCTTTATATATGGAATTACCCCGCAAAGATCTGATAATAAAATAAAAACTTATGAAACATTGATAAAGAAAAATCACGTTAACAAGTTTGAGAGACGTTCCTGATGTGATAGAATATTTCACATTAGGATGTATTCTAAGGTAATAAATTATTTCTCTTATCGTCAATAATTAATTTCAAGATGAAACCTCATACATGATAAAGATGAGAGACTCAAGATAATTCATAAAGATTGCAATATATAGCGTCCGATCTCTTTAGAGAGCCTTGAATTTATATTTGGCAAGCCAACAGATAAGCTTAATGACGAATGACTATGGTGTGATGAGCGAGTTGATAATAGTACAAATTAAGGTTGCAATCGGGTTGGGTTAATCGGTTTTTTCATGTTCTACCAACCCGAATCGCTATAACTAATTTTTTAATTTTAAAACTCAAACCAACCCGATTGAAAAATAGGGTTGGTTTGGGTTGGTTTTTCGGATTATAATTCTCGACAAATGACTTTATAACTCAAATGAAAATCATATACGTATATTATATATAGAACATTTTGTCAAATAAAATTAAAATTTTAATTATCTTTAAAAAAATTACGTATTATAATAAAAAAATACGCATATTTTTAATTACCGAGTTTTCATATAGTCGTAAATAATAAAGTATAATACTATGTATTTTTTATTTAATTATAATATTATTAAAAAATATTATTTTTTTTAACAATAGTACATATAAAATATTTGCAATCTTACAAAAATTAAATAATTAACACTATTGGGTTGGTTTGGTTTAACCCAATCTCACGACTATAAAAAACCAAACCAACCCGAAACAATTGCGGTTTAGGTTGGTTACAACCCAAACTTCATCGGGTTTTAATGGGACGGTTAAAAAAAAAGAGTGCGGTCTGGTTTGGATGATCGGGTTATTCGGTTTGGTAGTTTTGATGAACACCCCTAGTACAAATTACAGCTCTCTTTGTTAGAGTTCTTTAATATTAAATATATAAAATTGGAATGTTTTATTAATTTAGGGAGATTACACATATAATAATTTTATTTTTTTTAAGTTAAAATTTTAGTCGAATGATCGAAAAAAATAATCTAAATTAATGCAAAATGCATGCACTATATTATATGAGACATATAGATATGAATTGAGTTATTTTCTCAATATTTAAATAATTAGTCTATAATTTTAATTCGAAGATAATAATATAATTTTTTTAATTTATTATTCAGAACAAAATATACTACTTACTAAAAATAGTTTTGAACCATCTTGGAGTTATTAAAAAATGTGTATGTGCCCTTTGTAAAATTGGAAAGTGAGATTTGCTCGTAAAGAGTAGTACATGACATATACGTTTTGAGCATATTTGAAAACAAAACACATAGTTCCAAGACGAAGAAGGAAACAAGAGAAATAAATCAAATATGAGTGTAATATCGAGGGAGACAGAAACGAAATGTGTGGTGAAAGTTGAACCATATTCCCATACATATGTGACATGTCCCAATGGCATATGGGGATTTTTGTAGTAATGCTTTTATTAATATGTACACTGTTGGAAATTCTCCCAACTGAGAATATTGAATTTGACTGCTACCTCTCAAATCACACTTAAATTTATTATTATTATTATTATAATAAAATAATAGTAATAATTAGATATTTCCTATATACTTCAATCCTAATATATTAGCATCTAAGTTGGGGCAAAATATATCTATTACTAATTTACTTTGACGTGTGAACAGGATTTTGATCTATAAATCATTACTTTTGAAGGAAAAATATTAATCAAAATTTGAAGGACATGGCGAGGTGTCAATGATATAATTTCATTTAATAATTATGATAAATAAAAGGCGCCATATATAAATAACCAGCTGCACATATCATGGCATTTAAAATTTTAAAGGCATGCATCATGTTTATATGTAATTTTTTTTTTCTCAAGTATATGGTGAATAATATGAGTTTTTTTAAAGACAATGAATAAATTAAATACGCCATGATTGCATGTTTTTTTTCTTCTTCTGCCACCTAAGTAGTCACACTGTTTGTTTCCTATAATAAATAGGATACCGACTATTTTCATGAATTTCATAATTGATAATTGGATATACAATTAAACGTGCGTGTGTGCGTGTATATGCCTGGCGATATATACCATAGATATTGTTGCTCATAATTAAACATATATGTAACCCATTTTAATAGGCTATATCTAACGCACTGCGTGACAGCGTGACTATTTTTATTAATGGTCCCTCCAATATTGAATAAAACCTATGGTATGTACTATCCAAGGCCTCACTTCTATGATTCATTCTATCACGAAGCCAACACAATCTGCCAGAAAGAAAAGAAAAAAAAAAGGGAAAAATATATATTTGATTCTTAACCTAAATGAAATAACTCTCCAATATGGTAAGTAGGCCCCAATTAGTGGATTTTGACACTCCTCCTCTAAGACTACTCAAAAATAGCTTTGCTTCAAATGTAATCTATGGAATAAGTGGGATTTGAGAATTTATTTATTTGATTACCAAGAATTGTACTATCTACTTAGAAGTTCTATATGATGTAAAACAAATGAAATGAGTGAAATTTTTGTTGTGAATGAAGAATCAGATATGTAGTATTGGAATAGTTTCGGTAAAGAGGTCTTTATTCTTCGGTAGTCAAAGCTCAAAGTGAGAGTCTTTTTTTTTTTTTTTTTTTTTTGACAAGACTCAAAGTGAGAGTCAAATCATGCTACTTTTGGATAGATTTATGAGAGGGCAAATGAGAGGTTGGATTGGGCCTGGAGCGATCTGAGAGACTACACATTGATGGGCTTATCGCAAATGAGAGAGGTAGGATTAGGCCTAGCGCAAATGATTCATACAATTGCCCAACAATATATGGGATTATTCTAAACTGACCACTGAAAAAAACTTTCTACCAAAATCCAAAAAGTCCTATTTATTCCAAAACAATGACGAGAGAGAAATTATTGGGTATAAAAACACCCTTCTTTATTAATTATTTTATTTTATTTTATTTTCATTTAAAATTTTAACCAACCTATGTAATATATACTCTCTCTCTCTCTCCGACTCGAGAAACATCATGGAGGTGTTGTTGGCTTCATCTTCATTCTTCACGATGATTTTTTTTCATTTTTAATTAATTAAATATATATATTATGCGAAAACAAGTGTTCTATGTCTATGAAGTTGAAATAGGAATAATTATACTGTCACCCTCTGAGCTGGGGTCAATTATCGAACCGGCTTCTCAACTTCAATTTAAAACAAACGATGTATCTATATTCTCGTTTTGTTTCCGTGTTATCCCTTCCGTCTAAATTTTAACGGTTTTTAGACATGTGCATTTCACATGAGCCCAAAATTAAGAACAAATAAATAAATTGGTATAGAGTAATATATTAATTTTTTTCCTCTCTATTTTCTATTTTTTTTTTCCTTAATTTTTTTTTATTATCCAATCAGAGGAATAACACATCCATTTTTTCTTATTCTCTTTCTCTCTCTCTCATAATAATTTCACAACTTTTGTATGGTCCAAGTTTTTATTCATATCATCAATTCAAACTGATATTGAAAATATGTACAAGTTGGTCTATACTGGTGAAGTCGAAAATAGATTTCTAGCAAAAAAAAACTCTATACTTTCATTTCATTTCTGGTGGTTGACACATTCAAAATGGATTCAACAATGGAGATTCATATCAACAACGGAGATTCAAATCTTTGGAAGTGTTAAAAAAAATATTCACCATCGTTTTCAAGCATCATTTAGGAGTCTCTCTGCATCGTTGTGTTTTTTTCTTTTTTCTACATTTGTACCAAAGGCTCTCAGATTCGATCCATATATATTGCAGTGACTTAATTTTATTTATTTATTGTATTTTTGAGTGGATTTCAGAGATCGTCGCTCTTGAAGAAAGCCCCAATTTGAAGTTTAAATAGTAATAATAATAAGTGAGGATATTTTGATAATTACACATATCTTAAGTCACATGTGACACCTAGTCACATACATTAGCAAAATTTTACATAGTGCGAAAAGAAAACGAGATTTTAAATACATCTTTTGTTAATATCGACCTAGAGTTCAGGGGAATTCATGTAATTAATCCTTATATATATGAATATGATGTGATTTCTTTAGTTTATTTTAATTTAGATTTTTTTAAGATTTATCGACATGTTTGTCAATAATTTTTTGGATGTCAATAAATTCTTAAAGAATATAAGATTTCATTAGAAAATTTATTAATATGTTTGTTAACAAATTTTGGATGTAAATAAATTTTAAAGGAATTTTAGATTTTTCTTTCAAAGATTTTTGACAATTTTTGTCAATAAACTTTTAAGTATCAATAAATTTGAAAAAAAAAACTTCGAAGATTTATTGACCGTTTAAATGATACAACATACATATATGCACAATGAGTTCTACACAATAATCGTCAATCAAAAGCAAGTAAAAGGAAACTCAACTCAAAAGATTAGTGATAAATAAATAAATATATCATTTCAGTAGAAATTTTGATCGTCAGAATTTTAGCTACCACATTGTAGTAGCAAGTAACATGTTGGACTCTAGACGGATTAACGTAATTACACTCATAGTTAAGCAACCAAAACAATCCGAAAAAAAAGTCCAACTTTTTTAAAACAGCTGTCATAATTTCATTTGTTGGCAATGATTCATCCTTGTGCTCAATGTAACTTGATACCCCAGGAACAATTATAAAACTACAATAGTTACAACCAAACAACCCAATTATAAAGTTAGGTCACCCTAATTATCTTTGAATTCTCATTCAAGACTTGGCGGTCACTCATCTGGAATTGGCATACATAAATCTAAGTTCTAACTAAGACTTCCTGAATATAATATCATATAAATCTCAATGTAATTACCTGTAACGCCGGCGACTTCTATACAAAGCAACCATGCAGTATTTACAGAAAAATTATGTCTAACCCATGTGTGTTTCTTTTCCACTCGTTTACGTAAAACGATCATCAAGTAAACGACTTCATAAACTCCCAGAGAATAATAGTAATAATAATATCTATGGCCTATAAAAAAGAATCAACAAAACATTCCTCTAGTTCGTGATCACATTATTAACCTAATTAATCAGACTCTCTCTCTATCTCTCTCTCAACATCAAATATATTTCAATATGGCTCTACCACTACAAATAATCCTAGTACTGCTTTCCTTATCCATATGGGTCAACGCCGCGTTGACCGGAGCCTCACGGGCGGTGCTGATAAGGGTGGACAAATCAGGAAAAGGCGATTTCACGAAAATACAAGCGGCGATCGACTCAGTCCCGGCCGACAACTCGGAGCTGGTGTTCATATCGGTGAGGCCCGGGATTTACGAAGAGAAAGTAACCGTGCCCGTGGAAAAGCCCTACATAACCCTGAGCGGCACAAAACCCTCGCTCGTCGTCGTGACATGGAACGAGACACAGAACGAAGGGATACACGATTCCGCCACCTTCTCCGTCCTCGCCTCCCACTTCGTAGCTCGCTACATCACCTTTCAGGTATAATCTACAAATAAAAAGAACAAATTTCCAAGTAATTAAGCCATTCAGATGATATATGTACAATCCTTTACGTTTGAAGTAAATTTGACCATATTTATATGGGTAATTTAGCAAAATAGCCAACTTAAACGTTGAGAATTGCTAAATAGCAAATGTTTGGTAAATATTAGGTAAATAGCCATTTTTATATATTTACAAACGTAAATATCAAGTAAATAGCCACTGCCATATTAAGCCACGTCATCATTTATGGCTATTTACCTAATATTTACCAAACTTTGGCTATTTAGCAATATCAAACGCTTAAATTGACTATTTTTCTATTTTTTTGTATTTATAAATAGCCGTGTCTATTTACTTATAAATAACGGAAGGTTGGCTACATAATAATTTTGTTATGTTTATAAGGCTATATATATATATATATATATATATATATATATATATATAATTTGGTTACGTAAATTTGGCCATATTTATAAATAGCCGTGACTATTTACTTATAAATAACGAAAGGCTAGCTACATAATAATCATGTTATGTTTATAAGGGTTATGTATCTAGCGAACCCTAAAAAAAATATTATTGGAAAGAGAAAGCTTAATTAATTATGAATCATATATGTATGTAATGAATAGAACACGTACGGGGTGAGAGGGAAAGCGGTGGCGTTGAGGGTATCGGGGGACAAAGCGGCGTTCTATGGCTGCGTTATACTTTCGAGCCAAGACAGTCTGTTGGACGACACGGGACGCCATTATTACAAGAACTGTTTCATTCAAGGCGCCACCGATTTCATCTGCGGTAACGCCGCTTCCCTCTTCGAGGTACGTACTATACTACAAATTCAATTAATTAATCTCCTAAACTTTTCATATGAATATCATTTTAATGAATTGTAAAGTTTGGAGCTAGTTGTGGTCATTTTTGGCTAACTACTTTCCTTAGTTTTTGTTTACATTAAGTCTTGAGTGATGACTTTATTTTTATGATAAAATACTCAATTCGTCGGGAAAAAAATCATCACCAAATAAATTCGTTGATCAAACATTCATATGCGCTGATTGTTTACATTTTTTTTTCTTCACGTGAACGACTGACAATTTAACCATAAAGATAAGGTCACTTGGGCGAAACGAAAGTTAGGCAAAAAAACGATCACGTACGTGTGCGAAGTTATAAAAACCCGTGGAATGTTGTGGGAAAAAAATTATTTTTTAGATGAGTCAACTATGGATTTGCTTACTAATAATTTTACCAATTTAGTATTTTTTTGGCTTAATTTTTAATAATTAATTAGCATGTTAGTTTATAAGTGACACATTTAAAAAAAAAAAAAAATTAAATATAGAGATGCCATATTCATTCGTTGGCGGAGGGAACGGGGTCGATAACTGCGCAACGAAGAGAGTCTCCGTCAGAGGAGACGGGGTTTGTGTTCCTAGGGTGCACCATAACAGGCGTGAGGACCGCCATGCTGGGCCGGCCTTGGGGCGACTATTCCCGAGTCGTCTTTGCCATGAGCTATATGTCCGCTTCAATTCTCCCTCAAGGCTGGGATGATTGGGGTGACTCTTCTAAACACAGGTACGTACGATACTACCTATTTTATATATTATTAATTATGATGATACAAATATGACTAAATTATTTATAATTGTATTTTTATAGCACGGTGTTTTATGGGCAATACAAATGCTACGGAGCAGGGGCAAAGACGTCAAAAAGAGTGAATTGGTCAAGGAACTTAACACGCAAAGAGACGGAACCGTTTTTGACCACAAACTTCATAGGTGGAAGAGCTTGGATTAGGCCTTTGCCAACTAAATTCAGGAGGGCTTTCAAAAACAAGAATTAATTATTTATGCGGAATATGATGTGATTATGATCACATACGTGCGTGCACACATAAAAAAAATATATATTCAAACTTGCTGCTTTTATCAAAATATGTCACGCAAATTGTTTATCGGTCCATACATGTATAGCTGGATATAAAAACGATTATTTATTTGTATTTGTGAAAATTCGATTCTTTAATCATACCAATTGCTATTGTGAAAAAAAACTACTAAGTAAACGTTAGACTTAATAGTATTTAATGACAAGTTATTTCCCGATTTAGGCCTTGAAAACTTGTCAGGAAAATAGTATTTATATGACAATTTCCCGATTTAGGCCTTGACGCTTTTATGATTTTTCAGTTGTTTCCCATTGTGCCCTTGAAGTTCATAGCAAGAGCACTCACATATAGTCATTAAGAAAAGACAATTATGTGTAGAAAATAATTATGTATAGCTATATATATTAACTCATTTACATGGTAGAAAATTTCAAAAAAGGCAATTATAAAAATAATACATATGGCTATAAAAAGTCAATTTGAAAAATAATACATATGGCTATAAAAAGTCAATTGCATTTTATGAAATAAGTGAATACAGATAATACCCAGGCAACTAATCTAGAAACAGAATATTAGAAGGGACCGATCCATGTCAAATTATATTTCATCGTCAATAAGAAACACAAAACGACAACATGAGAAGACAGTTTGTGTTCTTAGCGCGTGTCATTCTCATCTCATGTCCATTATTGCTTCGTCTACAGAAGATATACACAAAACAACTCACTCTTTCTATCAACTTCAACTTCATCTTTTTATTTAAATTAAAATAATTGTATCTGTAGTTATTTTAGTTATAAATTTAAAGATTTGCTATTAGCATATAAATTTCTATCAATGAGTTGTACAGTTTTTATTATTTAGGATAGTACACTTCACTAATAGTTTTTGACATTTTGAGTCAATGGTAATATTTGAAAAGTGATTTTAAAATTCATTTGCAAATTGTAAAATTATATATAAAACCTTTTGCTACAATCTTTCTGTTTGGCAGGAATCTTTGAAGGAGTTCTTTTTGTGATTTTACTCAAATCTTCCGAATTTGTTTGAATGTTATATATATTGAAATTAGAATTATTGTTCAACTTGCTTCATATATATATATATATATATAAAATCTATTCGTGAAATCTCATTTGATGGATACCGTACACCAAGTCTTAAAAAAAAAAGTCTTTACACGTTTCTGGACGGATATTAAATGGGTACTTTAATTAATTAGATTTTTTTATATTTGACTTTTATAAAAACAAACGAGATAAGTTTGATAAAATAGCTCTTATTTAACTACCAATTAAAACAAAAACAAAAAACTAAACCATGAGCGGGAGGGCGAAATGAAAGAAAATGAATACATGCATTTCGAAGAAGTTACAAAGTGAGTATTTGTTGTATTTAGTCAATTTTTTATCTATTTTTAAAGATGTAGATCAAGTTTCATTTTATTAATAAAATAGTCAATCAGATCGAAGTTAATTAAATTAATTTTTCAGTTAATTAAATTAATCTCGGCCTGATGGATTATTTTTTTAATAAAATGAAATTTGCACTATTTTTTGAAATCAAGGTGAGCAATTGAGTTATTGACTTAATTGTCCCTAAAATATATAAGAATACCAATGTCTGGAGAGAATTTTTGGTCTTTGAGTAAGGATATAACCTTGAGGCAATCGTATTGAATGGCGATCCTTCGTTGTCCCGTCCCCATCGCATGTTTTTTTTTGTCACATTGCGCTAAAACTCCGCTACCAGCCATGATATGACGGTTTTTATTCCATTTTTTCATACTTTGTAACATATCCACATACATGCTTTAATTTGAGAATAAGAATATAACAAATGTATTTGGAAACGAGTGATAAACTAGTAACTTTTGGTATCCTTCTCTTCCAGTTGCTCCATTTTTTCTTTCCCTTCTCCTCCTAATAGAGAATGGTAGTGATACGATACGTTAATCTATTAATTCAACTAAATCATTTTTATTCTTTAATTTAGATATAACATGAATAAAGGTAACCTAATCAATTTTTTTAAATATATATATATAGTAGCACAAGGATTGGCTCTACTTTGATTCTGAAAATAATTGTGAAAACACAAAACATATTTAATTATTTGAATTTATTTTGGATTTATATGGCATGGTGCTAGATGGGATATTTGACCTGTCTGTCCCATAGGAAGATGATTGTGAACGTGATGGAGGGTTTCTCTTGAAGATCGAAAGGAATCTACTGCTTCACACTTGTGCTAACTATGCTATAGTTGCAAATATATATATATATATATATATATATATATATATATATTATAAGTACTTATTTTTTCCATCCTTGATATATCATTTTCTACACAAGCAGGTGGACGATATACCATTGGACCCACGCGTACATGATTGAAACAAACACTGTAATATTACAATCGTCGAATATAAACCAATATTCTTTTTCATAAAGACTCTGTACGCAGTCCACGAAAATATTATCATAGTGACCTTTGAAATCGAAAAAAAGAAAGAAAAGAAAGGTCAATGATAAGAGTAGTGAGACAAGTAGTGGAGTGAGAGAAAAAGCAAGCCTTGAATATTAGCCTAAAAACTTAGCAACAAGTAGTATAAATTAATATACACCAAGTCAATAGTGTTACGTTTGAACACACAGATCATCATCAATCAGGAAAAAAAAAGGATCGATGATGAGCGGCGACGATCATGATCGCGACGAGGAAAAGAGAGAGGCTGACGTGGCGGAGGAGGAGGCTGAGGTGGCAGGCGGGTGGAGAGATCAGTTGACGGTGCGGGGAGTGTTGGCGAGCAGTGTGATAGGGACGCTGTATTCGATCATAGCCATGAAGCTGAACCTCACCACCGGACTCACTCCACACTTCAACGTCTCGGCGGCTCTCTTGGCGTTCCTCTTCATGTCGGCGTGGACGAAGCTCTTGTCCCGACTCGGCTACGCCTCGAAGCCCTTCACACGGCAAGAGAACACCATTATCCAGACATGTTCTGTCGCTTGCTACACGATCGCCATCTCCGGCGGCTTCGCTTCCTATCTTCTCGGCCTCAACCGCACCACTTACGAGCTCTCGGGACCCCAAAACGAGGGAAACTCTGTGCGCAGCGTCAAAGAGCCGGGTTTCGGCTGGATGTCTTCTTTCCAAATCTTGGTTTCCTTTGTTGGCCTCTTTGTTCTCATTCCCCTCAGAAAGGTTCCTTTATTTATTATTCATTCCTCTTCTTTGATAATTGATTTTCTTTATTTGATCATGTAGAGTGTGGAAACCACGTGCCATGAAGCTTTTTATTTATTTTTTTATTTTTACAGATAATGATAGTGGACCTAAAGTTGACCTACCCAAGTGGTTTGGCAACGGCAGTTCTCATCAACGGTTTCCATACTCGTGGGGACAAAATGGCTAAGTACGTTATTTGTGTTTAATTAATTATTAAAGAGCATTTTATATGCACAAAAAAGAGATTAATGGTTATCTTGGTATTCTTTATTCAGAGAGCAAGTGGGGGGTTTCTTGAAGTACTTTTCACTGAGTTTGGTGTGGGGATTCTTCAAGTGGTTCTACAGCGCAATAGAAGAAGAGTGTGGGTTCTCACAGTTTCCCACTTTTGGATTGCAGGCTTGGAAGAACAGGTACGTCCTCTTAATGATCATGATCGTCATTAACTCACTTTAATCATAGATCATGCTGATATATTAGTGATCATCTTGGGGCACGCAGTTTCTACTTTGATTTCAGCACAACGTATGTGGGAGCCGGGATGATATGCTCCCACGCGGTGAACCTTTCACTGCTTTTGGGCGCCATCCTCTCGTATGGAATAATGTGGCCTCTCATATCCAAGCTCAAAGGCCAGTGGTACTCCGAGAGCCTGGAAGAAAGCGACATGAAGAGCCTGTACGGCTACAAGGCGTTCCTCTCCGTGGCTCTCATCCTGGGCGACGGCCTTTACAACTTCGTCAAGATCATAGTCTCAACAATCATCAACCTCCGCCGCCAACACCAGCAGCAGCAGCATCAGATCAGACAGAGACAGAACAACGTGTCAGAGGAAAAAGGGGCGGAGGAGGCCAAGCAGAATGCGGTGTTTGTGGGGGAGACGATACCGATGTGGGTGGCGGGGACGGGCTACGTGGCGCTGGCAACGACGTCGGTGGTGATGATGCCGTTGATGTTCCCTCAGCTGAAGCGGGCGTATGTGGTGGTGGCATATGTGCTGGCCCCCTCGCTCGCCTTCTGCAACGCGTACGGGGCGGGACTCACTGATATCAACATGGCTTACAACTACGGGAAGGTGGCCCTCTTCATCCTGGCTGCCCTCACCGGGAAGCAGGACGGCGTCGTGGCCGCCATGGCTGGTTGTGGCATCGTCAAGTCTGTCATCTCTGTCGCGTGCACGCTCATGCAAGATTTCAAGACCGCCCACCTCACCATGACGTCTCCCAGGGCCATGTTCGCTAGCCAGGTTCATACCAACCGTTAACTAAAATTCAAACGAACCAATGATCTGGCGGTCTCCTCTCTATTATATGTCTAAATACGTTAAACATACAGTTGTAGTGATTCCACGGCTCCTCTAGCAATCGATTGATGTCAATCATATTAACTATGGTATCTCGAGAGTTAATAAGACCATACGTTATTTTAATGATTAAAATCTATTCATGAAAGTACAAGAATTTCTTCTTCACACTAGCTAGTCTCTAATTATTCCTCTTATTTATCTTTTAGCTAGTTTTTAAGTATTACATCTATGAAGTATACGAGGTTCTATCTGAAAGGAAGTAATTCGCAATCTTATAATATATAGCACGTAACGCGTGTTAGTTCTCATTCTCTTTTAAATGTGGGATTCCTAAAAATATAAAATTACTATACAGGTGATCGGAACGGCCCTAGGGTGCGTGATTGCGCCATTGAGCTTCTTCTTATTCTACAAAGCATTCGACATCGGGAACCCGCACGGGGAGTTCAAGGCGCCGTACGCGCTCATATACAGAAACATGGCCATCCTAGGAGTGCAGGGCTTCTCGGCGCTGCCACGTCACTGCCTGCAGCTATGCTGGGTCTTCTTCGCCTTCGCGGTGGCAGTCAACCTGGCGAGAGACTTGTCACCTTCGAGGATCGGGAAGTGGATGCCGTTGCCGATGGTGATGGGCGTGCCGTTCCTCGTTGGAGCATACTTCGCGGTGGACATGTGTGTCGGGACTTTGATAGTGTTTGTGTGGCACAAACTCGACTCCAACAAGGCGGAGCTCATGATTCCGGCCGTTGCATCCGGCCTCATTTGCGGCGAGGGCATGTGGATTCTTCCCGCCTCGGTCCTCGCATTGGCTAGGGTCAAACCCCCCATGTGCATGAAATTCTTAGCCTCCTAGCTAGCTACCACCAAAAAAAAAAAAATACATAAAGAATAATTGATTGGTGTGTGAAATTGATGGTTTTATTCTTGACAGAGACGAATCACGGATGAGTATCGATCGGAGAAGAATTTAACGGACTTTTTTGGACGATAGTAAAAGCTCTAATTGTCTCGTCACTTCCCTTGAGTTTGGCTGCTTTTGTTTGTTTCATATGCCATTCTTCTATTTTTCTTCTACTTCGTCATCATGGAGAATCTACTTTGGTGTAATTTGATGGTCCGAAAGTGATGTTAAGCAAAGAGAATCAGAGTCAAACTTGTTTGTTGGCTACCGTATATTACCTCCACTTTCATACAAAGCTTTATTTAAACTATAGTGACAAATAAATAAATAAAGTAATATTCCAATTAGATGATAAAAATAACGAAGTCTACGTGGATACTCGTAGTACGTTACTTTGTTAATTATTTAGAGCATCAGAACTAAAAAAATATGACCACTACTTTAAAAACAGTATTTTATCTATTATATTATTGAAACAATTAAGTTAATAGCTAAATAATTTACCATATTTTTAAAAAATAATCGAAATTTTATTATATTGAAAAATTAGCTTACCGGATCGAAATATATTAATTAACCGATTAATCTTAAAATTAATATTTTTGAAACTAATAAATTATTTATAATAATTGTCAAAAAATTTAATCTTGTTGTTAATTTGACATCGCAAGTTTGATTATTTTGCTGAAAATTTGAAATTTTAACTATTTTACTAATTAATTAATTTTAAATAACAATTTGTACAATTTTTCTTACATATTATATATATAAAATAAAAAAACCATCCACTCAAAAAAACATTGCTCAATAAACAGTTTTTTTTAAGACACTAGACATGTTCATTCGAACTTTTTTTTTTATCAAAAAATATAAAAATATCTCTAAAAAATATTAAATTCATTTTTTTTAAACTTAAATATTTCTGAACATATTTTTTCATATTTTTTCTTTCAAACTAAAATATATTTATTATTGAGCGTTATAGCTGCTTCTTGTATATATATATATATATATATATATATAACTAATTATAATTGTTCGCACACACTCATTACAATGTCCAGACGAAAATGCCCTTATACATTTTCGAAATTACAAAAAAACCACTGAATAACTATAACCTTTAAACTTTGCAAATTACAAAACTGCCATTAAGTTATATAACCACACAGTTATAGTACATTGTGATATAGCTCACATTTCGTTAATTTCTTGTAAATAGTCAAGTTAACTTATTAACATATTAATAAAAGACATTTAATCCAGTCAAACATATAAAAAATGTAGTTAATAGACTGTCACGTATGCAAGTTGGCTATTTACTGGGTGGCTTCTTTAGCCAATTTTTTGAAAAAAAAATCCCGATTTCTCTAAAACTCTCCGCGACCGAGTTCAAATTACTCTTTAACATTACACTATACATTAAACAAAATTATGATCTCTACCAGTTATACTCTGTCTTGAAGAATCACTTTCTTTTTTTCTCGCTCTATATCACATATAGATCCCATATTCCTATTCTTATTTTCAAACTTTTACTTGCCTCTCCGAACCTGTAACTACACCTCTTCAAACCTTAGCCTTAAAAGCCAGTGCCTATGTTTAGTAGAATCAGGTAATCTCCTCTTCACCATCAGCACTACTTTTAATCGTCTGTAAATACACAGAGCAAATAGATAACAAAATTGTTTTCATGAACAGCATTAGCCTATAAAATATTACTTTAACTAGCATGACTATAATAGACATCTCTATGACTTTGATAATTACTTACCAACTTCTACTAAACAACTTAAAATTATTTCATCCAACGTGACGACGCTCTTCAATGAAAAGGACAAAAAACTCCCGTTGAAAAATCTGACAGAAATTTGTAACAAAGCACAAGTATTCCAATTTCAACTACCTTCGCCAGCAACATTCAAGTTGAAACCAATTGAACCAAAAATATTAAAATCAAGAGAGTAGAGGTCCTTAATCAACATTATTTTAAGATGCATAGCTGTATCTTTTTTTCTTTTTCTTTTTTATTTTTTTGCTGGAAACATAGTTGTGCCTTTTTGGTCACTTCTCGATGGGGGGCTTTTACCATTAAATAAATTAAGAAACAAAAAATGGTAGCATATCTATCCAAAGAAAAATCAGGAGCATAATTTGAGATAAATAAATTGTTTGTTTGAAATTTCACACAATTAGCTCTCCGTGAAAAAAGAACTTCACTAATTAAGAAATAAAAATGTCAAATTCATTGATACGTTTACGTGAACCAGAAAAAAGAATTTAGCGAAGTCAAGCTTATGATTTGGAGATTAGAAACTTTATTGGAAAATAAAGCAAAAACAACTTTAATGTTGAATTTTTAAGTAGAAATAAAGCTTAGGTCAATAATTAGATAGAATACAGTAGACAAAAAATAGGATACGTACCACAAGAAGATGAATAAATATATACCAAAGACTGAGCTTTTTTGAGCTGGGTTGAAACTTGAGAGAGCTTATGATGAAACTGGAGTTAGAAACTTAAGCTTGAGTATGAACAATAAGAAAATTAGTGGCGTGTTGGAGATCAAGCAAGCCACGATTGTCGTTGATTGGGACATCAAAATAAATCAGAGGAACAAGAAAGGACTTACCTCGAAGAAGACTAACCTAAAATAAGAAAACAGAGAGAGAGGATCTGAAAATAGAAGAAACGAGAATGATATAGAGAATAGAAATGGCCTCAACGAATTGGTTTTTTTTTTTTTTTTTTTCTATTTTCTCCGGTAAAGTTTAATTTGGTCTAAAATATGATTTAGTCACTTTTTTTTTTTTAAGGCAGTTTGGCTGCAGTGGGGATTGAACCCACAACCTTCACACATGAGGTGGTGTGGAATTACCACTACGCTATCTTAAGTATCACCTTTTTTTTTTCTAAAGTTTAATTTGGTCTAAAATATGATTAAGTCACTTGTATAAACATAATTTTACTTTTAACAATTTGCATCAATAATTTATGTCAATTGTTGATATAAATGTCAATTATAAATATCGATTATTGATATTTATGTCAACAAATAAAATATTAAAACTTATGTCAATAATATATGTCAATTATTGATATTTTGTTAAGAGTAAAATTATATTATATAAATAATTTATTATTATTTTTTATTAAATTAAAATTTTGATGGAAAATGAAAAAAAAAATTATCAAATAATAATAGTAGTTGAGAATGGAGAAATCTTTAGGTTATTTTTTGGTGTCTTTATAGCTCAATTGTCGGTGAATTGTACACCGTGGGATATTTCCTAATCTAACGGTTGAAAATATAAACTGTAATATGTCGTTTCATTTAACCGACTACGAACTCTGCCATTTCCGGGGAAAAAAAAGAAAAAAAAAACTCTGCCATTTTTTTAATCTTTGATGTGGGCCTGGGCCACGAGATTTAGAGTGCTTTTTTTAATTAAAATATGGGCTCAACTACATAGATATTTTTTTACCAGAGATTAGAATACGTTGGATTTTTCTTTTGTTTTAGTTATTGAAAAGAAAAATAATATTTGTATTATTGATTGAAAAATACATGTTATATATATATATATGTTAGAATATTAGTATCATTGATTTTAAATATTTTCAAGCTAAGTAACAAAATACAATTTCTGAATGAGTAAATTGATTGTATTTTAGTTGTTATTAATCGTCATTTGCTAAACATTTGAAAATTGAATGCTTGTTTTTTTCTTTCAAAAATTGTCCTTTTTAAAATAAAATTTTACTATGTATTATTGTTCGATACAAAACACTAAAATAAATTATTTATATAATTAAATTTAATTGCAATTATCTGAAATATATATATACATATATTATCAATTTGTATACCTAAGTATATTTACAATTATATAAATATTTTGCTCAATTTTATAAATATTTTGCTCTCATATAGTTGTCAATTAATTTTTTATTATATGATATTCATATTTGAATATTTTAATGTGTTGTGTATTTCGATAATATTTGACTATGTATTATTTATTATGAGAAGAAGTTTTATAATCGATTAATTATATATATAATTTATCATCACAAATATACATTAATTATTTTCGCGGCAGCGTATATATAGTACAACGAGCCATTTTGGCCTTTTTCCATTCGCATGACGCGTTTTTTTTTCTCCCTAAACCGCGATAGTTCCACTGTATTTTTATACATTAATATCGAGCAAAAAAAAAGTATATTATGTATTAATAGTATTTAATACATCTCTTGACGCATGCCATAATATTTACGTGGCGTGAGATATGGTTGCCATGTAAGTAGACAGATATTTATCTTTTTGTCTTTTCTTGATGCGCAAGAAACGGACATGTCGTTCTAGATTAAGTAACATATATCCGGTGTGACATATTTAACCTTTATATATTTTGACATTCGTTAAGCTACGTTGGTCCCACATTAAAAGAAACTAGTTAGAGCCTGCTTTGAGAAACTTTGTAAGCTGTGGGCAGGTATTGGCATAGTGGCTAATTTTTCACAGCTAAAACTATACAAAAAAAATATATATTATGCATTCAAATTAAAGTATATTTAAGTATGCATTCAATTTTATAAATAAAAAAATAGATAAACTATATGTGTGATAAATTAAAATATATAAATATTTATCTTATAATAAATATCTTATACAAGATGGATAAGATCAAAAGAGGAAAACATTTAGCGAGATAAGATCCACTCACCAGTATATATAACACACAAGCTTCTCTCAAAACGATTTCAGATATAGAGCCTAAAGGAATATACAACAAATCCCTCAAAAAAAAAAAAGGAATATACAACAAATCCCTCAAACAATCTTTTGTGTTTTGAAAAATCTTGATCAAACTTTATGGGTTCTCTAATGTCAGGATGGGACTCACCAGTCCTTAGATGCAAGTCAGGTACGTAATTAAAGATATATGTACAAATATATCTCACTCGTATATTTGCAGCTTTAGAATTTTTTATTTATTTTCACATCTTAATTTTGAAGAAAACTGAGTTTGGTGTTCTTTTCAGACACATACGAGAGAAACCGGTCTCTAACAAACGAAGATATCACCGCTTATTGGAAATCAAAGCATGAAACAGCTGAAGAACAAGTTAAAGAAATCTCTAACCTTTCCGACTCAAAAAATGAACAGGTTTTTAAATAAGTACCTTTTTAAATTTATTTATATCAAAAATCGTCACACATATGGTACGTATCTATATTGATACATAATAATACTTGATACATGTACGACAGAAAGTCGGCGACATTGAAGAGTTCACGTTTAAGAGATCAACCTCTTTGCCTCATGAAAACGCTATAAGAAGTAATATTAAAAAGGATGGTCTCGACGATGATGACAAAAGCATGGATAAAGTCGTTAAGAAAAAAGGCTGGTAAGTATATTAATCACGTTTAAGAGATCAACCTCTTTGCCTCAATCTGATATAATGAATATGTTTTATACTAATATGTTATAGTAGATCGTGTGTTTATTTGATTATTAATTACTTTGTTGGATCTCTCTTATGTAAGGTGGACTAGAAGTAACTGGGCGTTTCTGAACGAACCGCCAGTGATTGAAAGCACTTCAAACAAATACGTCACTCAGTTCCACGTGGCGGCTTTAGCGCCTTCCAAACCACACGCCGGTGCCGGAATCGCCACTAATTGATCACCACCACATCTATCGCTGTGGAATTATATACATGTATACTATAATTAATTATATGTGAATTTTTTTTTTTTTTTGGAAAGGATAATTAGCATGTATACTATTATAATAATGTTTCACATATATAGGGTAGTGCGACTTTTTCATAAATTTTGTGTTTGATTTACAAGCCTATGATAATGCTACCGATCTCTTATGATAATGTTACCGTTTTCTATAAGTTTTAACAAGTGTAAAACATAATGGAAGCTTAGCCAATAATGATAGATCTAATTACCGTAAATAACCTTTGATTCCGAATATGAATGTCTTTGTATCTTTACCTTTGGGATTGCATGTGTCTTTCAATCAAACTTGGAAGACGCATTAAATTGTTAATCATATAGTATGTTAGTAATACATTATTTTATACCGGTTAAATTCAAGTTCCTGAAACAAAGCTTATTTAGTCTTTTGTTTCTTAATTTATCAAGTGACCGCCTAACCCCGAGGTTCTGATTTTACGGATATATCGAATATCGACGGATATTTTATCACAATTTTAATAGCGACTACAGATTATATCGGTAATATATCGATGATATATCGATTATCGACGGATATATCGACAAAAATCTTATAACAAAATATAATAAAATATGTACCACTATTTATATTTTTAAATTTTTAATAAAACAATCAAATTTAAAATATACCGGTAAATTTTTTCTTATAGATATACATTATTAATATTTACATTAATTTCTCAATATTTAAAAATGTAATAAAATAATTTTTTTTAAAAAAAATTGTTATATTTTTCTACTACATTATAAATATTCTTTAAAATAATAAAAAATAATAGTATTATATATTTAATTATTTAGTCTATTAGTATAGATATTATATATATATATATAATACGTTATTTGCCATACATATATTTATATGTATTATAAAATATAAATAAATTTTTTTTGATAATATCATTATACTAAGTAAAATTAATAAGTAAAAGATATAAATAATAAGAAATAATAAATAAATAAAATAAAGAAAAAAATAAAATAAAATAAAAACAAAAACAAATAAAACGATATTTTCAAATTTGGACGATATTTTATCGATATTTTGGATTTTTTAACTACTAAAAAATATCGATATTTTATCGATTTATCACCGATATTTATAAAACGATAACGATTACAACGGATATTTTACCAAGATTTTTCAAAAAACGATATATCGACGATATATATTTTGAACATACGGTATAACTTATCCACATATTTAATAATCAAATTTGTTCGACAGAATTTGGTGGAGTGCATGATCATTTCTTGATCACTTTATTAAGTTGTGGGGTCCAACGTAATAATAGCTATAATTTGTTGTATTAACGTGTTTGTTTGTTGATTTGGAGAAAGATTGTGACTGATTTATTAAAATATAGCGCGTCATGTCTGTAAATAAGAAAGAGATAAGATATTCGTGCCCAATGAGATCGTGAAGCACAAACTTTAACTCTTATGCGTGCAAAAGCAGTTAAAGATAACCATTCACTATTAACTAAATAATTAAAAATATAAATTCCAGCAACAACAACAACAGCTAATACAAAAACTTTAACTCTTGGCAAATTTACTTTTAACTTTTAATAGATTATAATGATATAATTTCATTAGATAAATCTATATGCATATAACGAAAGTTTATCCCACATCCACACGAATAACATGTTGATCGATTCTCTCTCTCTCTCTCTCTCTCATATGCTTTCCTTTCCTCATTATTCATTTTATAGTTTATACCTTAAGTTATACCGTATAAAATTGGAATTATTTCATGAACTATAGAAAATAGAAACCAATATCTCCAATATATAATAAATTTTTATTTATTTATTGTCGCTCGGATCCAAGATATTAATATTTAGAGTTGCTTTGTCGGTTGTGGGGGTAACTGGTAACATCAAAACCTAACACAATTTGAAGCGACTAAAGCCATTAGTCAATGGTGGGGTCACAGAGGTCATCTCAATTCTCAAGTATGTGTCGTTTTTTAATGATTGACTGTCGTATGCTTATGGGCTGTCACAATAACATCCTAGGCCTTTGGGCCAAGTTATTAACACAAGTTTCTTTCTTGAAGGCCCTAAGCCCATTGAATGCACGAGGTCAACAAGTCAATATTTTCATCATAATCTGACAAGGGAAAATTTCAAAGATACATGCTCAAATTCGAAATTTAAAACAACTATTTGACATTGAGTTAATATAATAAAAAAAAATTAGAAAAATAGCCAACTTAAACGTTTGACATTGCTAAATTGCCAACGTTTGGTAAATCTTAGGTAAAAAGCCGTAAATAATGACGTGACCTAATATACGTAGGTGACTATTTATCTAAGATTTACGTTTGTAAATACATGAAAATTGATATTTATTTAAGATTTACCAAACGTTTAAAAATATCAAACGTTTAAGATAGTTATTTTCCTAATTGACCCTTAAAATAATAATGAGAGGCATAGAAGGAGACACAAATAGAATGACAAACATGTAAATTCAAAAAAAGAGATCTGAAATTATAGTTTCTGGCAACTGTTGTAGAAAGTACGACAATTGCTAAAATTTAAAGATTCGAAAGATATACGATATGAGTGCGGAAAAATAAATAGACACTAAAGTTGATAACCCAGTTCGGCAAGTCATTCATATATCTGGAGGACCTTTGTATAAAGGATAGTCCCACATCGACTGAGTATTACGATCATGGGCTCTTTACAAGGCTTGTGGGTTACTCCTCTAATTACCAAGCTTGGTTTTAGATGGAACCCCACACCTTTAAGATGGTATCAGAGCGGGGCCCATTCTCGATTGTGGGCTACCTGATCGGGCCTATACTTCACGCTTCCAGTGTCTGTGCCAATGTGTGCCTGTGCCTGTGCGCGTGAGGGGGTGTATCAAGGATAGTCCCACATCGACTGGGTATTACGATCTTGGGCTCTTTATAAGGCTTGTGGGTTACTCCTCTAATTACCAAGCTTGATTTTAGATGGAACCCCACACCTTTAAGATGGTATCAGAGCGGGGCCCATTCTCGGTTGTGGGCTACCTTATCGGGCCTATACTTCACGCTTCCAGTGCCTGTGCCAATGTGTGCCTGTTGCCTGTGCGCGTGAGGGGGTGTATCAAGGATAGTCCCACATCGATTGAGTATTACGATCATGGGCTCTTTATAAGGCTTGTGGGTTACTCCTCTAATTACCAAGCTTGGTTTTAGATGGAACCCCACACCTTTAAGATGGTATCAGAGCGGGGCTCATTCTCGATTGTGGGCTACCTGATCGGGCCTATACTTCACGCTTCCAGTGTCTGTGCCAATGTGTGCTTGTGCCTGTGCGCGTGAGGGGGGGGGGGGTATCAAGGATAGTCCCACATCGACTGGGTATTACGATCTTGGGCTCTTTATAAGGCTTGTGGGTTACTCCTCTAATTACCAAGCTTGGTTTTAGATGGAACCCCACACCTGGCTCTGATACCATCTTAAAGGTGTGGGGTTCCATCTAAAACCAAGCTTGGTAATTAGAGGAGTAACCCACAAGCCTTATAAAGAGCCCAAGATCGTAATACCAGTCGATGTGGGACTATCCTTGATACTTTGCCCGGTGAAAATCAATTTACTATGATAACACAGTACAATAAGAATTTACATATAAAGACTCATTCGCTACCTACCCACCCTACGTCTATCCCCTAGATTCTCACATAATATCTATCCCGAGATTTCTAAATGTGTATCACAAAAATTTGAATGGAAAACCTAACCTCGTGCTACAAATACAATTAACTGTATACATGCAACAAAGCAGAGGTAAAAACAACTTAAAAGCTTGAACACAGGTTATTCTAAGCTCAGCTAATCACTCGAATAAATCTCTCATAAGGTGTGAGTGAAGATGATGTGGTTTTGACATTTTTATAAAGAAAATTAGGTCTAAATGATTTTTAAAGTAGGATAGGAGCACCAGCCTATTATATCACCAATCCATATTGGAATCCTACTTCAATTATGAATAGAAAGTCCAAAAATGAACGAGTCGTAATTGTCGCACAATCTGTTACAATAGAAACTGTGACGCCTATTATATACCACGATTCTTTGACTATTTTTCCAACATTAAATTGTCGATTAATGAACAACAAGATTGACTATATATGTCTGGTGAAACTAAGGATCAAAATATCATGATATATCGTTGTTTCGCTGATATATCGATACCGATGAGGTCTCGGTAAAGTATTAGCTATAACTGTTATCGTTTTATAAATATAGTTAAAAAAAATCAATGATATATCGATATCTTTTAATAATTAAAATAATCAAAATATCAACAAATATCGATAAAATATCATCCGAATTTAATTTGTTTTATAAAAATATAATGAACAATTCGTTATTTATTTTTTTCTTGATTTTTTTATTTCTTATTATTTATTCTTTATATCTTTTACTTATTGATTTTATTATAATTTTTAATACATATAAATATATAAATGACAATACCTATTTATATGTATATGTTTATAAGTAAAATAAAAAATCAAGCTTTTGAATATATATATATATATATATATATATATATATATATATATATATATATATTCCATATATATGCATATATACATATAATTATCATAATTCTATATTTTAATAATGTTTAAAATATAATATAAATTATATCATTAATTCATTATACGTAAATAATAATCAATAATATTTGAGTTTATTTGTTGTCTTCAATACGTAGTTTTTGAGAATTATTTTATCGTAATAATAAATAAATATTTTATATTTTGGATTTGAAGACATATATATTTTGAAATTTTTTTTGTTGTAAGATTTTTGTTGATATATTGATGGATAGTATATATATATATATACCTTCGATAGTCAGTGTTGATATTAGATATATCCGTCAGAAACAAGCCTCACAAGCTCAACCAACCCTTTGCTGCCCAATTAAGCGACTTTGGTCATCATTTAGCTGTGTTTTTTTAGAAGAAAATAATTTAAATAATTAGAGAACAAAATAATTCGTCCCATCACAACCACCAAACTAGTACAAAAGATTAAAGATAATTCATAAATTTAAAAAGAATAGAAGAAAGAGAGCATAGAAGGCTAACATCCTTGGACTATAAAAGGGAACGATCATTGAACAAAGCTTAGATACTTGAAGAAGAGCACTCATCATAATTTCCATTATTACCATATTCCCACTAAACACACACAAAAAAACACTTTAAGAAAAAGACTCATCACAATTTCCATTACCTAATCTTTCCACCAATCAGAAAAAGACGAGACACTTTTAAACAAAAAAAAATACAAAAACCACCATAAATTCCATCACCTTCTTCTCCGCGCCACCAAACCGAAAGAAAAGACTTACAAAAAAAAAAAGAAATGGCTGAGAAAAGCAAGATTTTGATAATCGGAGGAACCGGGTACATCGGAAAATCTGTGGTGGAAGCGAGCGCAAAAGCCGGTCATCCCACATTTGCCCTCGTCCGAGAAAGCACGGTCAACGATGCTGCCAAGTCCGAACTCATTCAGAAATTTAAAGACTTGGGCGTCACTTTGGTTCATGTACGTAGTTTTGACCTATTGATATATATATATATATTTTTTTTAATAGATGACCTATTGATATTACGTTGTGTACATGCATGAGTGACATGTCCTTTTTGTTGTGTCAATACTCATTATAGGGTGACATGTATGAGCACGAGAGTTTAGTGAAGGCGATCAAACAAGTTGACGTGGTGATATCCACCGTGGGATTCATGCAACTTGCTGATCAGGTCAAAATCATCGCCGCCATCAAAGAAGCTGGAAATATTAAGGTGTGTTTGTATTTTAAACATAGAATAATTATCTCTCTAGTACAAGTTTTGATTATTGTTTGAAGCTATTAATTTCTTCTTCTGAAATTTTCAGAGATTTTTTCCGTCGGAGTTCGGAACGGATGTGGAGCGTTGCAACGCGGTGGAGCCGGCGAAATCGTCGTTCGCGGTGAAGATTCAGATCCGCCGCGCGGTGGAGCAGGCGGGCTTACCGTACACCTACGTGGCCGGAAATTGTTTTGCCGGCTATTTTTTACCGACTTTGGTCCAGCCAGGACGCGGACTCATCTCTCCTCCTAGAGACAAAGTTACCATCTTAGGAGATGGAATCCCCAAGGGTAACTAAAATTAACTTTTACTATATCTGTGATTTTTTTTTACTGGTTTATATTTTGGTCCAACCTTAGGCAAGGGAGGGGTCAAGTTTGTTACATTTTATAATTCAGGAACCTAAAGATAATTATAATCTTGTCAATAATATGTTCAATCAAATATCCACTAGATTATCAATGTTTAATCCAGACTAATATAGATATAGTGTAAAGTCATTATTCTTATTAGGATCATGAATGCTTTATATCCTCTTCAAATTGGGTCATAAAAAAAAACCCTTAAACTAAAAGATATGTGTGTCAACTTAAATCAGCTCATATTTTTGTAAGGCCACTAATTATAAACGATCAATAAAACTAAAGGAATTATTGGAATTTTCAGCTTGTAATCAATTATTAAAAAAAAATACTAATTATTTGTTCTTCCGAGTCCCTCAAGCTCAAAGAGCCCCACATCTTTGTGTGTATATTAAATTGCTTTCTTTTGTACGTTGTTGCATTTCCACTGGATTTCAAAACTTTACTTTTTTTTTTACTAAGGCCTCAAACAATAATTCAGAGACGGCTCTGAATCCTATTGGAATGTGACACATTAATTCTATATTTTTGTTTGTGAGTATATAGCTGTTTTCAACAAGGAAGAAGATATCGGAACGTACACAATAAAGGCCGTTGACGATCCGAGAACCCTGAACAAGACCCTCTACATTAGGCCTCCCAAAAACACTTGCTCGTTCAACGATCTCGTGGCGATTTGGGAGAACAAGATTGGCAAAACCCTAGACAAGGTCTATGTTACCGAAGAGCAACTTCTCAAAGACATCCAAGGTGCTTTAACGCAAGTACAACAATGACAATCAATCCTTTTGTAACCCATGCAATATTAAAGTGACATGTCGTTTGTTCGCAGATTCGCCGATGCCGATCAACGTGATGTTGGCCATAAACCACACGGTGTTCGTCAACGGAGATCTCACAAACTTTGAGATAGAACCTTCGTTTGGGGTCGAGGCTTCCGAGCTTTACCCCGATGTTAAATACACCACTGTCGACGAGTATCTCGGCCAATTTGTTTGAAAAATAAATATTGGACAATATTTAAACTTGTTACAAAAACTACGCTGTATAAAAAAATTAATAAAATAAAAACTGAGTACGTTCAAGATGCTGGTATGTACTTGAGCGGACTGGTTGTAATTTTCTTTACCGTTTTTGCTATAAAATTTGAAATTGGTATGTACCTGAGATAATGTTATAACTTATAATATGGGCAATAACATTTCAACCTCTAGGAATGAAAACAAATGTCAAATCTCTTTCATTCATCTTCTTGAGATTTATCTTACTCTTATGCAATGGAGGTTATTTGGATATATATTGTTCATTTTTTCAGTGAAAAGTATGGAGGTAAGAATGTTGGAAAGGAGTTTGAAAGACCAACCTCGGTAGTAGTTTTTTTTTTTTTTTTTTTTTTTTTTTTTTTTAATATTAGCTACAAGATAGTTATGTCACAGATCTTGAATCTTGATACAAATATATGACAGCAGTTACTATTTTTATTTTGCGCTTCAATTTTGGTTTTAATTTGATTTAAGGAATTGGGGTTAAGTATAAAATTTACCACCGATTTTCTGGTTTCCCGCGCGAAACCGTATCTTCTTTGATCGGAATATCCCACCTGGAGAAATACTGTGGCTTCAAAAGTCAAAGCTTACGATCTTTATCGTATATATGTTATTTACATGTCAATGAACGAAATAGACATTTAAGAGCTTTAGCTAATTGACCTCTAAACTTCTCATATCTTTATTGCTACGCTTCAAATATTCTCTCACATGACGACACTACATTTGAACAACCGTTCTAAGAAAAGACAACTTCATAAAAGCAGGTTAAACCGCTAAACAAAAAATGAGAAAGAAAGAAAGTAAAAAATACAAGGAACTTTACAAAAAATACAAAACCTCATGTGTATATGTATATACATTCGTGTGATTGTTTTCTCACCTCGTTTACATTATTTGTTTGATAATTATTTATTTACGTATTTGTCTCTAATAATTACATTTCAGCTAGTACAGAAGATAAAGAAGAAGAAAAAAAAAAGAACAAAAAGAATATATGTGTTGATAAATTTTGAAGCTCAAGTCACTAGTTGACCACCGATTTCACCGAGTCGAATGAGACTATTTTCGAGATAGGCCTTCGCTTTTCTCTCTGTTGGAGTTTCGATATCCGGATCCGGAGCCGGAGCCGGAGCCGCGGTTTCTGTACTGTTTTTCTGAGTTCTCAGTGTTTGTAAATGGAAATGACGTTTCTCTGCAAAACCCATCATCATTCTTCTTGCCTTAATTATGGCTTCACTACTTCCCTCATCTGAAAAACAAACTCAGAGCAAAATGAGCCGTAGGTGTAAAAACATTACTTACAGACCAAGAAAGAGGGGATACAATTTATTCATGTATTACTTACCTTTTAATTGATGCTGAGACTTGGCTTTTTCGGATAAATGAATAAGTGTTGGGGTGATGATAGTAAGAAGTGCCCAGAAGAAGAATATCACAACAAAGGTTCTTTCACTCATCTTTAGTGTGGGAAATTATAGGGAAAATAAATTAGGAAGAAAAAAAAAAAAAAAAACCCTTTAGTTTCAATTCAAGGAATGAGTTGAAGTTTGGATTTTTAAATGGTTGGAAGTTTTAGGACTAATTGTTTGGTTTGAGTTGGAGGGAATACCCTCACATAGATTAGCTGGCCATGTTTTATCATCATTGCTATTATATTAATATTGAAAAGCCTCTATCTCAAGTTTGTTTCTATTATTATTATTATTATTGTTTTTGTTAGCTTGTAGTTAGTATATATATATGCAAAAGTCAAGTATTGTATATACAACGACTAAACATGAGCTTAATTTTCAATGTGTTCAAGTTGTTGGAGGGTTGTTGTACCAATTGTTGTATGTGATGATTGGACATTTATTTGGCATATATTCATGCCCAGCTCAGAATTTGATTCATCACCATTGCTTTGGAGTGCTTTCCCACACACCCTCAACTTCTTTTTTTTCCTAATTTTTTTCCATTGACTTGCTCGCAATAGGTTAATCCTTTTGCATTGCAATGCATGCCATATTATCTCACATCTCATTAGGTTCTCCAATTGTGACGTATCTTCTCTATAAGAAAACTTATTAAAAGCACCTCAAGAAAGACGATTTTATATATATATATTTTTTTAATTTATGCTTGTTAAGAAAGAGAACATTATTAGGATTTTGTGATCGAATTCCAATGTTTATTCCATCTACCATTGTCATTTTGTTAATCATTTTTGCTGATAAAAAAATTAATGATAATAATAATAATAATAATAAAAATACGAAGAGGTCAGTCATGTACACAGTACATACATTCATATCATCTAAACCAAAAAATAAAAAAATTCGCCATGTTGATTGAAATACATGAAGATCACTCGAAATGGCTTCTTGGCGTTGAGAAAATAATGAGATGAGGCAAACATAATTCTATAATATTGGGCTAAAAACAAAAAAAATTAATTTAATGCAGCAAAAAAAAAAAAAAAAAGTCTTCATCCCAACTTCTCTGTTGTTTTTCTAGGTTATCATTATCGCACCAACGTATCCAAGTTGGAATGGGTAATCCATTTTGAACAGAAGAGTATGAACAGATCGAGCAAATGCTTATAATAAAATAATGTAACAAATAGTTAGACAGAACACTACTTCTTCTGTTCTCTTTCCAGCCAAACATGAGATGAACAAGCTCTAGTCCTTGTTCTTCGTGCCACTACTACTCGCCGAGGACCTCTTTCCTGTATACCTCTGCCAAAGAAAGAAGAACCACAATTATATCGAGCTCCCACGAAAAAATACCCGAAAACAAAATAAGAAAAATAAGCTCATTCTTACCTGCTTTCCAAAGCTGAACGGAACGTATCTGTACTTAATCATATGCACGATTTGGCGCTTCATCGTCAGGACAAACAGAACAATCCAATAGCAGAGAAGTATCGGCCAGAAAACGGGGACGTCGAACAGAGAAAAGAACGTCATGACAAAGGCGACGCAGAAAGCCTTCGTAATGGCATACCTGAAAAAAAAAATGCAGTCGATAAAGAAACAGTCTTTTTTTCTTTCATTGAAATGGGATCACAGAGCACCAGTTACCAAAACTTGAACTCGGGAAGCCGACGAATGAAGGGCTTGAACTCATCCGAGCCTTTGGTGGGCAACGAAGCCCCGTCCAGATTCTCGAGCTCGGGATCGACTTTCGGCGACAAGAACCCGATCAGAAGATTCAGAACGTAGATTCCAAGGCCGTACGAGATTATGTAAAACCCTTGAACAAAGTAAACCCTGAGAATGTAAACGGAGGCCGCGGCGAGAGTCCCGAGCCAGCGCTGGACCGGGTGCGGCGTTGACTTGTCCAGATAGTGCTGAAAAGCCCTCGACAAATCGCTCCGCCACTTGGCAAGTGGGACCGCCTCGCTGGCGGCTTCGGTCCCCACGCCTTCCATCAAGTCTCTATTGTAAGGGGATCATACATATCTATCAGTTCATATACATATTTCACACACTGTTTGGTTGCTGAGAAAGTAAGAAACAAGGTAATATTGCAAACAGAAAAAAAAAAAAGGAAAGTTTGGGTGGTGAACCGTGCGTGAATTATTACTCTTTCATAATTTGAGGTTTTTTATTATTTTATTTTTTCATGATCGTTCCTTTCTTTACTAGTGCTTGATATAGAAACAATGAGTGATTTCGCTAAGAATAAAGATAGTGAAAACAAGTCTCCAAACGAGGATTGTTAATTTTTTAATTAGGGGAAAATTTTTTATTTGCGTTTTTCTCGCATAAAGAACAGATATTTCAACTTCATCATCAACGCAACGGATGATATTTAATTTCATCACCATATTTAATTTCATCACCAAGCAATAGATAAAAGTAGGGCTTCGCTTGTGAACCCTAATTTACACAATTTTTGAATTGAATAGAATATGATCGAATTCAAGAACCGTAAGGCTGACCTTTGAAACACACGAAATTAGGGCAAATCAGATAGTTCGGCTCGAAAGTCAGTGATCGTTCTTCTGCGATGAGGTCCGACGAACAAAGCTGATGAATTTCCTCGGTTACCAAACAAAACCACACTCCGATAAGAAAATGAAGAAGAAGAATTCAACATACGTTGTCGCAGTTCAAACGACGTCGTTCCAAGCACCGTTTGTCATCATAAAATAATACAAATTGCAATTTTGTCCCATTTCGAGACTTCATAAAATAAACTACCCTCCCAGGAGCTCACAATATTCTGTCCTCTGCCACCGCTCGTCATCATAAAGAATACAAATTGCAATTTTGTCCCATTTCGAGAGTTCATAACCTAAATTACCCTCCCAAGACCTCACAATCTTCTGCCCTGCCACTCCAACTACTTCCTCTTTTTTTTTTAATATGTAAAAGGTCCGCATAACTTGAAAAATCATTAATTAGGCATCTCCTTCTAAATCGGGAAGAAGAGAAGAGGTCCAACTTACATTAAGAAAAGTTTTATATGTTAGTTCATGAGCTACAATATCACAATTTCGGGATGAAAAACAACATCAAAGAAAACGAAGAGAGAGAGAGAGAGTAATGATATCCGTAATAATTAGGAGTCCTCATCCGAATGAGCTCCACCACCACCTCGCAATCACATTGCACCTAGACTTTTGAAACTTCACAACGTCTAGCGCATAATGACTCTGCAAAATGCTCATGCCTTCCACCATCACATTATAAAAAATAAAATAAAAAAAGATTGAACAAGAAGAGCGATATAGGCATGTAAAAAAAAACAAAATTGTTACGAAAAATACCTTCCACTCCACACTTCTTCCCCACCTCATCAATGGTTGCATCCATGCTAACGTTCGTCATGCCACGTGGAGGACTCCGCCCAACTTGTTGGGTCGATACAGCTATTTCATTGTTATGCAAACAAAATATATATATATTCCCTACCTTTTCTTGTCAATAGCTTATCATTCTTTTTCCTCATAAAAATTATTTTTTCAGTTCTATATCATCTATAAAACAGGAAAAATGAGCTATAAAGCACGTAGATATTTTACTGGCTCGGAGTCTGTTAACATTAACCATTTGTTCAGAGTGAGGTGGGGCCTTCAGCTCCTCTATAATTTTTAGAGAGAAAAAATATAATTTAAGGTGAAGAAAGTCTCACTTGTTCTTCAAATGAGGAGTCTTTTATAAATAGTTAAAGCCTTAGAGGCTTCACTGATCGAGAAGAAGCATTAGGTCGAAGAAGCAAAATGTTGCACCCAATAAAGGGAAGTTCCAATGAGGGTGTGACAAGGCAATTGAGCCGCACAACACATGGTGTGCATTGTGGAGGTTTGCGATCGATCGGCAAGGTCTCGAGGAGTGTTGGATTAAATTCTTAGGAGTCTTGGCATAAATTCCTAGAAGTCTTGGTCGATAGGATCAATCAAGAGGTTTGGCCTAGGAAACCGACAAGTTGTGTCGGTCGCATGGTCCAAGGGCGCGAATAAGGTCGGTCAGCGGCGAGGCAATATACGTGGCAATAGCCTCGGTCAATTATCGAGGATGTTTTGATCGTGGTTGTGGTCGTTCCGCGAAGTCTACTTGGGAGCAGCGAGCGTGTAACTGAGCATTGATCGAGCAATGAACATTGTTGTAGAATATGGTTGTATAATGGTTTGGCCCAAAATTGTGGTCAAGGCTAGACGTGACATGTCAAGGGACGAGAAAAATGTGACTCGGACGAATCGAATATGTCATTAGACGTGGACAAGTGATGAAAATACATTACCTGAACAAGAATTTAAACATGAATGGTCGGCTAGCCTAGTCCAGGGCAAATGAACTTGTCTCACAAAGGTCTGCTACACATTGTTTCGCGCGAGAGTATCGTGGACCTTGATGTGCAAGTTTGAAATGCATGTGATCGTAGATTTAATGAATATGTGAACTTCATTGTCGCGAATTGGTGTCTTACTGTGTAATTTCATTTATCAAGGTCTACGTTCTTGAATTAGTCCTATCTTGTTATCTTTTTTTCGCAGATAATGAGATTGCTTTGTTAGACCGTATATTTCTTGAAGCCCATTAATGGGCTTTGTATGTGGGAAATAATGTGGCCCAAGTGTATTACCTATTAGGGTTTTAATAATAAATAAGATAAATTATATTGGTTAATTAATAGAAGGTAAATTCCTATTGTACACTGATGGTGGGTCTATATAAAGAGAAACCCTAGGGATTGGTCCTCTCTCAACCTATTACGTAGTTTTCCTCTGCCATCAAAAGAAAGCTCTGAAGTCTAAAGAGGTCAAGAGAGAGAAACCAGTTCCGGTGATTATCCGCTGCCGTCACCGTCGCTCTCGTCATGGATCGAGGTAAGTTTTTCTCAATCTCTAATGTTCTGTGAAAATCATCTAGTTCTAAGATCTTGGCTATCAGGATCGTTTAAATTATGCTTACATGTGGTATCAGAGCCTTGATTGATGAACGAGAGATTTTCCGATTATGATTTAATTTTTAATCCGCTGCCTCATGTGTTTGCTTTTATTTTATCCGATTGAAACTGCGATATAGGGATCGAACTTACGATGTGATGATTTTATTATTTTATTGAAATCGAATTGGGTACAGTTTGTATGTTGTGTGTTTGACTATTATTTGAATTTCTGTAAGCACCGAATATCGGTGCATTCACGTGGGCTTCTTTGAAATCGTTGCCTTTTGAAATTTTTATTTTATAGATCTGAGTTTTTGTATTATTATTATCGTGTCTGTGATTTATTGGGATCGATCATTACGTCCCTGACTGATACCCACTAACGAATGGCATCACCACTAATGAGGTTCTGATCATGAAGGTAGTTTCCCCTTATTGCTTTTGTTCAGATGGTGGAAACAAACAAAACCACCGATTGAAAGTTATTAATGTATATCAATCTTTGAATTTAAAAGCTTTATAAAAAAAAAAAAATATATATATATATATATATATATATATATAAAGATATTGATTTGCTTTATGTAATCGGTTACAATTACTAAAGTTTTATGAATGTGTTTTGTCAGCCCATATTAAACCATTGTTTGATGAAATTAAGTCTGTTTCTTATAGTAGTTCCGTTTTATAAGAGAAACTCATGTACCAAAATATCTTGTAGATGTTGTTGTTATATAATGCTTGATTTAATTTCCGTATAATGTCTCTTCATTATTTGGTTTGAAATCTATACATTATGTTCAATTTGTTAGTCACCAAAGTGGCCGAATTAGAAAAAGTATTAGATATCAAATTAAAATAAATTCAATTACTCATGTTTATGTGATGCTTATAAAACAATGACATTATGATATTTTAAGATTGTGTCATGAGTAAATTGAAGTTCATGGTTATAAAATATTTATGGATCGCCCAAAGGTTGATTATTTGTTTTATAATTTATGAACATTATCGTGGTAAATTGATATGCTTGGTTAGTTATGTTTAGTATATCCAAAGATTGCAAATATATCTAATTCAAGTATGTCAATAACCTATTATGTGAAAATTTATTTTAGCATCATTTATGTTTATCTTATCGTATATATTGTTGATCTGCCCAAAGGTGACTTCAATGTATATCTTATGTTTATTTCACGTATTCTGAATCTGTATTACGGATTAGGTTTATTACTCAAAGCATTAATGTGTGAGCATATATTATTATTTATTTTGCAGCCTCTTTTCCTGTTTCTCTTCAGTCGCAAGCCACGTCTGTTATTAAGTTCAATGGTCTTAATTTCTCTGAATGGTCTGAACAAGTTCAGTTTCACCTCGGTGTTCTGGATCTTGATTCGGCACTCTTAAGTGAGAAACCTGCTGCTCTAACTGATGCTAGCAGCGCTGACCAAAGATCATTCCATAAAGCTTGGGAAAGATCTAACAGACTGAGCCTAATGTTTATGCGAATGACTGTAGAAGACAACATCAAGTCCACATTTAAGAAAACTGAAAGTGCTGAGGAATTTATGAAGTTTGTGGAAGAAAGCTCTCAGTCCGACTCGACTGATAAGTCACGGGCTGGGGCACTAATGGGTAGGTTAACCACCATGTAGTGTGATGGTTCTCATACCATGCATGAGCATGTTGTCGAAATGAAGAACATTGCATCAAGACTAAAGACCATGGGAATGGAAATGAATGAAAATTTCCTCGTGACGTTCATCCTCAATTCCTTACCTCCTGAGTATGGCACATTTTACGTGCATTACAACACTTTGAAGGATAAATGGAATGTACATGAATTACAAAGTATGCTCATTCAAGAGGAAGCGAGGCTTAAGAAAGCGGGAAATCATTCTGCCAATCTCGTTGGTCATAAAGGAGCTAGAAAGAAACCATGAAAGACTGGAAAGGGCAAGCAAGGACTACCAAAGCTTAATGATTCATCTGCCCAACTCCACAAGAAGGAACAAAGCAATGATGTATGTCGTTTTTGTAAAAAGAATGGACACTGGCAGAAAGATTGCCTGAAACGTAAAGGCATGGTTCGAAAGAAAGGGTAAGCCTAGTGTTTTTGTATGTTTCAAATCAAATTTGGCTGAAGTTCCTTGTAATACTTGATGGATTTCTTCTGGTTGTACATGTCATCGGCTCACTTGTGGCATAAACGTCTGGGTCATATATCCAAAGAAAGAATCGAAAGGTTGGCAAACAATGATATCCTACCTTATTTGGATTGACTGATCTTGGAGTTTGTGTTTAGTGTATTAAGGGAAAGCACACAAGACACACGCTTAAGAAAGCAGCCACAAGAAGCTCACAGCTCCTTCAAATTATACATACCGACATTTGTGGGCCATATAACGTTCCATCACTTGGTGGAAAAAGGTATTTCGTCACTTTTATCGACGACTTTTCACATTATGGATATGTCTATTTGTTGCATGAAAAATCTCAATCGGTAGATACCCTAGAGGTGTTTGTCAATGAAGTTGAAAGACAATTAGATAGAAAGGTGAAAATTATCAGGTCTGGCAGAGGTGGTGAATACTATGGAAGATATGATAAAGGTGGACAGTGCCCTGGTCCATTTGCTAAGTTCCTAGAAAGCCGTGGCATCTGTGCCCAATACACTATGCCAGGAACACCACAACAAAATGGTGTAGCAGAAAGGCGTAATCGTACTTTAATGAATATGGTTAGGAGTATGTTAAGCAATTCTTCTTTACCCAAATCTTTATGGATGCATGTTTTACAGACCGCTATATATTTATTGAACAGGGTTCCCAGTAAGGCAGTTCCTAAGACACCTTTTGAACTGTGGACGGGAAGAAAATCTAGTTTAAGGCACCTGCATGTTTTTGGTTGCCCAGCGGAAGTAAGAATTTATAATCCACATGAAAGGAAACTGGACTCAAGAACAATCAGTGGTTTCTTCATTGGTTATCAAAAAAAAAAATCTAAAGGGTATCGATTCTATTGTCCTAACCATAGTACGAGAATTGTTGAAACTGACAATGCTAGGTTCATCGAAAGTGGTGAAGTCAGTGGGAGTTTGGAACCACGTAATGTGGAAATCCAATAAGTTAGAGTGCAAGTACCTTTGCCTCTACCTTCTTCTCAAGTTGTTGTTCCTGTTCATGTTGACCATGATAATGATATACAAGAACAACAAATTAACGACCAAGCACCACTGAATGATGTCGCACCAAATGAACCTATCATAGATGAACCACATGAAGTCGCATTAAGAAGATCTGTTAGAGAACGAAGATCCGCTATTTCTTATTATTATGTGGTTTATCTGTAAGAGTCGGAATACGACTTTGGAATTGATAATGATCCAGTTTCGTTTTCACAAGCCATAGAAAGTGAGAATTCTATTAAGTGGTTAGACGCCATGAAAGAAGAGCTAAAATCAATGGATCACAACGAAGTTTGAGACCTTGTTGAATTGTCGGAATGTTGTAAACGAGTCGGGTGCAAGTGGGTTTTCAAGACCAAGCTCGACTCAAATGGCAATATCGAAAGACATAAGGCTCGACTCGTTGCCAAAAGTTTTTCTCAGAAAGATGGTGTTGATTACAAGGAGACTTTTTCATCTGTCTCTAAAAAGGACTCTTTAAGGATCGTTATGGCTATGCTAGCTCATTATGATTTTGAGCTCCATCAAATGGATGTGAAAACTGCTTTTCTGTATGAGAATTTAGATGAAGAAGTGTTCATGGATCAGCCTGAAGGTTTTGTGGTTGACGGAAAAGAACATATGGTATGTGAATTGAAGAAGTCAATATACGGACTTAAACAAGCTTCCCGACAATGGTATCTCAAGTTCAACGATACCGTCACATCTTTTGGATTTAAAGAAAATATCGTTGACCGATGTATATATCTGAAGATCAGTGGGAGTAAATTTATAATTCTGGTTTTGTATGTTGACGACATCTTGCTTGCAACTAATGATCTTGGTTTATTACGTCAAACCAAAGATTTTCTCTCTAAGAATTTTGAAATGAAGATATGAGTGAGGCATCCTATGTGATCGGGATAGAAATATCTCGTGATGAATCACAAGGATGGTTGGGATTGTCTCAGAAAGCATATATTGATAAAGTTCTAGAGAGATTCAAGATGGACAAATGGAAGAATTATTTGTGTTCATTGGAAGGCTGCAAAGAAAGTACTGAGGTATCTGCAAGGATTGACGGATCGTATGCTCATTTATAAAAAAATCTAATAACCTCAAGGTGATTGGAAATTCAAATTCAGATTTTGCCGAATACGTGGATTATAGAAACACCACTTTCGGCTATTTGTTCCTTTCAACCGAATGCAGCAATTTAATGAAAAATAGTGCAATGCATAATGATTGCACGCACTATGAAATTTGAATTCGTAGCATGCTTTGAGGCTACAGTTCATGACTTATGAATGTGGAACTTTATTTCAGGACTTGGAATTGTCGACACTATCGCCAAGCCGCTGAAAATTTAATGTTAATTCCGCAACAATCTTCTTTTCCATTAATGACAAGTATTAGAAAGGTGCTAACCATATGGAATTAAGATACTATGTCGTTAAAGAAGAAATTCATAAACAAAAATGTGTCAATCAATCACATTAGCACAAAACTTATGGTTGCAGATCCATTAACGAAAGGATTGGCCCAAAGGTATTTACTGATCATGTTGAAAGAATGGGGATCCTTGGATGTCATCATTGACGTAATGTATGTTTTATGTGATTGACACTTTGAGCTCGTTTATTTTGTTTCTGATATGAAGTAATGAATCTTGTTTTCTATTATGATTAGTATATACATGAATGCATTATATGATCAAGATTCGGACCATTATGAATACCTTATTATGTGTCATGTTAAGTGTGAAGCTAGTATTGTGATACATGGAAGGGACTATGTCGATAAATTGACATACGACCGCTATGATCCTTATTAGTTTTAATACTTGATAATGACTTTATGATGTAACCGATATTATGATGGATTTATCTTATACTATGCGCACTTATGTTTTATTATTAAGCTACATGGTATGCAATGACACATGGGCCAAGTGGGAGAATGTTAGACCGTATATTTCTTGAAGCCCATTAATGGGCTTTGTATGTGGGAAATAATGTGGCCCAAGTGTATTACCTATTAGGGTTTTAATAATAAATAAGATAAATTATATTGGTTAATTAATAGAAGGTAAATTCCTATTGTACCCTGATGGTGGGTCTATATAAAGAGAAACCCTAGGGATTGGTCCTCTCTCAACCTATTACGTAGTTTTCCTCTGCCATCAAAAGAAAGCTCTGAAGTCTAAAGAGGTCAAGAGAGAGAAACCAGTTCCGGTGATTATCCGCTGCCGTCACCGTCGCTCTCGTCATGGATCGAGGTAAGTTTTTCTCAATCCCTAATGTTCTGTGAAAATCATCTAGTTCTAAGATCTTGGCTATCAGGATCGTTTAAATTATGCTTACATGCTTATAATTTTAGCATTGTCTATGGGCCCAGGAACTCGACTTTGCTTTTTAGTCCGAGATTTTATTATCGTTTTTCTAGTTGAGTTATTGGGTCGCTACGATGGAAAACTATGTATAACATGGAGAGTATAGTTCAAAAGAAATCTGCATAAAAGATCTTCAAAAAAATTTATTTAAACAATTTAGTCTTTAAATCTTTAATTTTTCTAATTTAATTCTTGAACTTTTGAATTTTAATAATTTCTTCGTAATTTACTTTTATTTTTCTTTCCCAATTTCGTCATTGAAGATTTGAATTTAACAATTTTGTCCTTGAATTAAAGAACACAAACATAATGTTGATATTGTAAGTGATATTATTTTTTTAAAACTTGTCGCAAGAATAATGTGTATTAAAATTTTATCACGAAAAAATATAATTTTTCAAACTGTAAATAGTCATATTTTTAATGCTAATTTTTTTTTTTCAGCTTTATATAACTTTGTTTACTATTTATCGTTATTGTTTACGTTTAAAAAACCCTACATTTTAAGTGGTTTAAAACAGTTACTATTTGAAAAATGTTTTACTGCTAAAATGTTGTAATTGTTCAAACATAATTCTAACGATCGTCAACCTTAAAACATATAAGGATTATACCACAACTACGAGTTTTCCAATAATTTTAGACCAAAATCCAATAAACCTATTTTAATTCAAAAGTATGATTACTCATTTTGTGTATTTACCCCTTAACCTCTCTCTCTGTCTCTCTCTTGTGCATGACTGTATTTTTTTAGTTGCTGAATCCTTGCAATGTTTACTTTCGTTCTCATAGAAATGTTTGAAATTGTTTTTTTTTTCTTTTTTCCCATTTGAAAATTTTGAAAACATTTGTTTGAAGATTTATTGATATTTTATCAATTTATTGACATGGATGTCAATAAATCTTCAAAGATTTTGAGAATTTTTTAAAGATTTATTGACATCTTTGTTTATAAATCTGGTGGATGTCAATAAATCTTCAATAGACTTAGAATCTTCAAACGAATTCTCATAATCTTTGAAAAAATTCCTAGAATTTTTGAAGATTTATTGACATCCATATCAATAAATTGGCAAAATATCAATAAATCTTCAAACGAATAAATTATTTTAAGAATAAATTATTTGATAGAGAGGATTATTTTAACAACTAAAAAAAAAACAGTCACGTAAGAGAGAGAAAGAGAAAATAAATTATTTTAAGAAGGTAAATACACAAAATAAGTTATTATATTTTCAGATTAAAATATATTTATTGAATTTTGATACAAAATTATTGGGAAGGTCTTGTGGAATAATCCCAAATAAATATAGAGATATACCAAGTTCACAGAATTTTCTTTTGGGCCCCTATAATAAGTCCGATTAATCCTCAAACCGTGTTGGCCTATCGTAAATAGCAAGAGCTCAATCTATTATCGAATCCAATGGCTGAGATAGTAAACAATATAAAAGATTCAGAAAATCATTTAGTACGTATTCAGTATGATTTCCATGGCCAATAATAATAACAGCAATAATATGGAATGAAAGGAGAAAAAGTGGAGTCTATTTACCCTGTTTCGTACAACACATATCTTTCCTGAAATATTTATTAGGGCCATTGGAATCTCAAAAAGCTGAAAATTATAAGTACCCGTGATTTAAGCGTGCGTGATCTTCTGATAGAAACAAGACAAAAACTAGTACCACAAGTCAATAACTATAGAATCTCTATCGTTTTCATAATTTGGGGAAGCGATTTTTTTATTCATTAGAAGAGTTTCGTTATCAGTTAAAACAGTTTTTTTTTTTTTTTTTTTTTTGAGAATTGCACAAAGCTTTCATAAAAAAACGGGTAGAATACCCATCGATACAGACGAATAACATCTTAGACACGACACAGACTTAGATCGGAATGAATCTAACACTAAGTACAGGTGTTCGCTCATATTGTGCGTACTTCCAACAGAAGGAAGAATAAAGAGCACACTCAAAATCGAGCACACATTTGGCTCTTTCGATAAACCCATAATGGTTGATGGAAAGATCCAAATGACCGCGGTCCGATGACCATGAAGAAGATGACTCTTCAACCTGCATAGACACGAATCTAACAGGAGATCCACACTGGGATGGTGAAGGACGGCTATTCCGCCTCCAAGAAAACAAAACAAACATATTACCAAAACCAAATCTTAAAAAAACAGTAAATTAAACAACCAGAAAACAAATGGAAACTTAGGTATCTCGTGACGACTCGCTCAGAACCACCGACGCCAAAAGCATTCCCCGGTGGGTGAGCACGAGTCTGTCCCGCAACTCCGAGAGAGAGCCCGACCGACCACCGCCTGAGACCGCGACCGCCCGAACGCTCCTCGACGCGCGACCACTGAAGCCCACCCATAACAGAGAACACGGCGCTCCCGAGCTTCGTCAAGGTAAGACACCACCGGATCTGAGTCACGACTGCGCGCGAACGGCGCTGGCGCAACGCCCTCTCCTCCCGGATCTGAGTCGTGACCGACCTGAGACCGCGACCGACCGCGACCACCGCCTGACCGACCTGACCCCGCGACCACCGCCTGAGACCGACCTGAGACCGCGACCACCGCCTGAGACCGCGACCGACCTGAGACCGACCTGAGCCCGCGACCACCGCCTGAGACCGCGCCCGCCCGAGAGCTCCCCGACGCGCGACCACTGAAGCCCTCCCAGAACAGAGCACGGCGCTGGCGCTTGGACTTGAGACGCCACCGGATCTGAGTTGCGACTGCGCGCGAACCCCGCCCTCCCCCCCGGATCTGAGTCGCGTTAACGACGACCGTGACCCAAGGGGGTAGGCGGCGGCGACCAACTAGGGTTTCTCTGCGAGTGTTTTAGAGAGAGAGAGGCTTTAGTTAAAACAGTTTTCTATGTAAACTTGTTTTGAGACGAGACGACCTGGCTAATACTTCTAAGTTCTAAGAGCATCTTCAGCTATTTTCCAGGAGGAATAATAAAACTTCAAATATGAAATTTTATTATTCATTTCACTTCATTTAAAGTGAGATTTTATTAACATAAAATTATTTTATTTAATTATAAATTAATCACAATATTTATTATAATTATATATTTTGTGTGTAATTAAATTAATTTATCACAAAATTAAATGATAAATTATTTTAATTTATTATAAATTCTAATCTGATATACATATTAATCTCTTGACATGTGATAAAGTATAATATACTAAAAAATTCATTAAAATATTAATTTTAGTTGTAAAATAACTAGAAAATGAATAACATGACATACACATATAAATAAATAAAAATTTAGTATTTTTATATAATGTTATTTTTAAATTTTGAACCAAATAAATACATGTTATATGCAATATATGTTTATTTATTTTTATTTTTTTAATATAACATTATTGGATTCAAAGTATACATGTTAAATAAATATAGGTTGTAGTATAATAAATAGAAAGTTGTTCAAATTATTAAAATAATAGAGTTATGAAGAATATGTTTTTTCGGTGATAAAAATGAAGTATTAGATAGGAGATGAAACAATATTTGATTTGATAAAACCTGTATTTTAAAGTATGTTATTGCATTTTTTTTATCAACATTCACGAGACGCATGTCGGAATGCGAGCTTGAGACGTGTATCGATCTTGAATTGCGGACATCGAATCCCCTATGGTTCTGAATGGATCGTAACGGGTCGGAGATATCTCGTAGTGTTACGATTGTGGTGGAGACCTTCTGAAACTCGGTGTGGGTTGTGTGGTTTATCACGATCTTCCTTTTCCTTAGCTGAAATAGAAGATACAAATGATGATATATAATAGAATGTTCCTCTTACTAAGTGAATAACATGAGAATTAGATTTTTCAAACTCTTGGACACATTTTTAGAGGGAATGTAATGTGACATAATTTCAGACTTTGTTTGTGAAAAGAAATGTGTGAGAGAGAGAATAATTATTCTTCAATTCTAAAGAGAAATGAAGTAGATCATTCATCTTTTGTGTCTTTCTAAATCAAATGTGAGAGATGTGGAGTAACTTTATAGCATTATTTTGCGGGTATGTGTTGAGTGAATTTTTAGAGAGAAAGATAAGTTGTACTATTTTGCTTCTCTTAGAATGGTTGTATCTTTTGTTCAAAATGTATGTAGTATTTATAGGAAGTTTGATTATTGGGCTCCAAGTTTCTTAGTCTCAGCCTTGAGAGCCGTTTTGTGGCTCAGCTCTCAAATTAATGATCTGATTGGATTAGTAGTGTTTGAGTTAGGAGGGTGTTAACCGATGAAAACAATTTATTATGATAGTTATCAAACAAACAATGAATTCAAACATTATTTTATTAATATACAATTATTTTATTTTATTATAAATTAATCACATTAGAGTGGGTCAGCTCTCAGAGCGGCTTAGGCATCAGAGTGGTTCAATCCTCAAATCCGTTTTGTGGCTCGGCCCTTAGAGCAGTTTTGTGGCTCAACCTTCGAAGCCGTTTGTGGCTCACCCTTCAGAGTCGTTTTGTTACTCAGTTTTTAAGAGCCATTCAGGCTCAACTTGCAGAGCCGTTTTTATAACTCAACCTTAAGAGAGTTTTGGGCTTAGTTTTTATAGTCATTTGGGGCTCAAATTTCAGCATCGTTTGCTTGTCTTTTTTTTATTAAGAGTCGTTTTTTATTTGTGAAAAAAACCGTATTATAAAGCATAAAAAATTATATTTTGGGGTTTTTGGGTTGAAGACGGTGGCACGTAGACATACATCGTAGAAATTAAATCGTTATTCACGTATGCAAGTAATATTCACGCTCGTGCGAATATCGAGGAAAAAGAGGACAATATTAACTTTTAATCTTTTGCGTTGTCAAAAAATAACTTGTCCATTTAAGAAATACTTGGATTTTTAACTTTTGACGTCACATACATGATGATACATACATCTTCTAATTTTTCATTGAATTTTGGTATTTTACAGTTTTTACTTGGCCATGTAAGATTTTGTTTTGATGTGAAATCAGGAGTCGAATGAATGAGCATTTGACACGTCACATTTTAGTATCCTTCATGAATAGGTCGAAAGTGATTGGTTTTCAATCACAACATATTAATTCCTACTATTTTGTCTTGAAAATCCTATTGACTTAAGTTGATTCCTAATCTTATACATACACATATATTTATTACTGCATTCCTAGCATTTGGTACAAATTTACATCGAGTGCATGTTACTCCTACGATATAACAAAAGCATCTAGGTGGAGACTATAGTCATGCTATAGCTATTTTTAAATACTTGTACTATTTAATTATTATCACGAAATGAATAATGGACTTCAAAGATTCGAACTTTAATCATTGTAGAGGAAAATAGCTGACGCCGTATAGGACACCGAACAAATAAATGCACAAATAAACCCAATCGCCGAAAGGGTACTATTATACCACTCCACTAGAGATTTTTGGCAAAAAGGAAAATAAAATATTTGAGACAAGGAGAGAAACATGAGCAATACCAACTTAAAAGCAAAAACAATTTTCCAACTCTGCTTGTCGGTTAAGTATGTTTGGATAAGCACCCCAATTATTTGTGCTTTTTAGTTAATAAGGCAAAATTTAAGTCCAACGAGATTGGGTTTTATTTTTATTTTTTATTCTTCTCTCTCTTTTTGATATTTTCTTGGAAATTGAGAAGAAGAAAAAAAAACATGCAAATCAATTTCATTTATTTAACTGAAAAAAGAAGTTCCTTACAGATATGCACATGGATTAATTGGCGTTGAGCAGTCAATCGGCATCTAATAAAAGTGTTTATTTTTAACATTTTTATTTTACTTCTATATAAATTTTTTTTTTTCGTAGGGAATTAACTTCTATAATTTTACTGGGCTAGTAATTGCGTCATAGTTCTGGCCTTCTGGGCCACGGAAGTGGGAATATTGCGGGGCCCACTAAAAAAACAACTTTACAGTCTAAGGGTAAATTCGGAATAGAAAAAATATGGAGTGCGTAGCGTGTGTGAGTGCCGTGAAGGGTCAGAGTAAGCAGTCAGCGATGAATCTACTATAAATATCAAGCTTGCGCACCAGTTCATGACCGTGATATAGAGCGGTCACCAAAATCCGAATTCTCGTTCCAAATAAATCCAACGCCACCAATCAAATCGCCGCCGCGGGTGAGTCACTGCCGGAGATGGGAGCCGAAGCCTCGCCGACTCTAACCGCCAATCACGCCCTCGAGGCTCCTCTGGTTCTCGGCTTACAGTCCTCCGCCCTCGTCGACCACGTGGCGCGCGTCGATTGGTCCCTGCTCGATAGTATCTCCGGCGACCGTGGTGGCTCTATCCCCGTATGTACATATAATCTCGTGTTTCAATTGCGTTGCATAATGACAGGAATGTGGTTGTATCAGATCCTATCTCTGGCATTAAAGCTCAAATTGAGTAATCTTGAATTCTATTTGGGGAGTGAGATTTTGTGATGATTCGGTTTTGCGTTAGGTTGCTTTTGAAGAGCTTGAGGGAATACTGGGGCAAGTGAAGACTCACATTCTCGAATCTCCGGCGGAGTCTTCGTCTCCGTTGAAGACTCTGGCTGGCGGGAGTGTCGCGAACACGATCCGAGGTCTGAGCTCGGGTTTTGGAATCTCCTCCGGAATCATCGGAGCTTACGGAGATGATGAACAAGGCCGGCTTTTTGTGACTAACATGACCTCTCGCGGCGTCAACCTCTCCAGATTGGGGATGAAGAAGGGTCACACGGCTCAGGTGAGCTTTGTGACTGATTTCGGGTTTACTTTTTTTTTTTTTTTTTTTGTGTGTGTGTGTGGTAATTTTAAGAATTGATTGCCTGATCAGGCCAGAAAATACTTGTAGGGTCTTTGTGTCCAGAACGGATTAGAAAAACAGTTCGGGTTATGTTTAGATCAGTGAAAGTCGGTGCTGATTATTAACCAACCAATCACTGATTTACAGTGGGTTAGATTATACTTGATTGCCCCAAGTGTTATTAGCCTAAATGGGATGGACCTTCAAACTCATGACGCAAAAATACAAAGAGTGTCACGTAAAGTATAGGACTACTTTATTACCATGCTGGTATTAAGTATATGCACAGTGCTATTGGAATTTTCTCTTGTTAAGCTTAATGGCTATGAATACTGATTGATGGTATGAACGCAGTGCGTTTGCCTAGTTGATGAATTGGGAAATCGCACCATGCGTCCCTGTCTCTCCACTGCCGTGAAACTTCAGGTTTGTTGTTTGGTGTCTAATCTAAGTTAATTTTTTTTTTTTTTCACTTTAGAAGCTCTCGGGTTCTTTTCTTGTGAAGACCAGCCTATCACATGCTTGTCTTAATCTTTCAGGCAGATGAGTTGACAAGAGATAATTTTAAGGGCTCTAAGGTTCGTTGACGTTTCATTTTGAATTTCCTCTGTCTACCTTGTCTGCTTTTACTATGATTGAAAAACTGTCGATTTGCAAGTATCTGACGTTTAAGAGGTCTGTACTTACAGTGGTTGTTACTGAGGTATAGCATCTTCAGTTTGGAAGTAATTCAAGCGGCTATACGTATAGCCAAACAAGAGGGTCTTTCGGTGTCATTGGATTTAGCCAGTTTTGAGGTATCCTCGTCTCTCTTCCAAACTTGGTCAATGAAAAATCCACCATTTTACTTGATTGGAAAAAGGATACTGCAAACTACAGACAAATGGAGTTTTCGCAGCAGATTTCTCGAAATGGAAATATTCAGGTTTATAATTGCTTATTGTCTTGTAATAAATCTTTTAAACATTCCCAGATGGTTCGGAACTTCAAAGAACCCCTTATACAGCTACTGGAGTCGGGAAACATAGACCTTTGCTTTGCCAACGAGGACGAAGCTACAGAGCTAGTGAGGTGACCTTCGTCGAAACATAGTCATAACAACTGTCGCTCGATAGAAGAAGAGAATTGTACAGTGATGATAAGTTTTTTGTTGCTGTTTTAGGGGCGGAGAAACACCAGTTGATTCTGGGGCGGCGCTAGAATTCCTGGCCAAGCACTGCAAGTGGGCAGTGGTAACGTTGGCCAGCGATGGATGCATAGCCAAGCACGGGAAAGAGGTGAGCGATGTGGATATAATTTGGGTGATGCAGTGAGAAATAATATTTCGTATTTGCTTTTGGCGTTATTTAAAAAAAAATGGTATATTAGGTTGTTAGAGTTCCGGCGATCGGAGAATCAATGCCAGTGGATGCGACCGGAGCCGGAGACCTGTTTGCGAGCGGGTTTTTGTATGGACTCGTGAAAGGGTTATCGCTCGAGGAATGTTGCAAAGTCGGGTCTTGCAGCGGTGGCTCCGTTATTCGGTCCCTCGGCGGTGAAGTCACCGCTGAGAATTGGCGTTGGATGTCTAAGCAGATGCAGATCATCGGCCTTCCCGCTCCTCCCCAAATCGACACCCAAGCTCTTTAAGACGTTTTGACTTTTAAGGCTTTTGCGTGTGTTATTTATTTTATGACAATAGGCAAGGTTTTTTTTTTTTTTTCCTCTGCTCAATGCCTGTACCTTATTGCTGTTTCTTCCCATGATAACAGAGAAGAAATTTTATGTGATTTGAGTCGCACAAGATTAATTTATGAGAAACACTTTTTGTTTTCGTACGAGTGTCTTGGGATCCAAGTAAAGCTTCTGCAATGCAGTATTTATACATCCCAGTAAGCCATCGCTGATGATTACAGAAAGGTTGATATACGAACGTTGAAAGTGATAAAAACTTCTTCAGAACACAGTTTAATGAAATTGATTCATTTGGTTAGAAAACCTTATGAGTAATGTGAAGGTTGTGCCCTACTGGAAGCTGGGTACTAAATTTGTAGAAAAGTAAAGAAATAAAAATGTTACCAGCAATGATGCCCAGGAAGGTAAAAATACAGATTCTGCAGTACCACTACATTTTGTGGCATAATTCAGAATCTCCGGTATAAAAGATGATTTGATTTTTAAGTTCACTAATATCAACCACTGGACTGTTCATACTATTGAGAGACCGACATAAATAACCCCAAAGCGGTCAAAGGAGTTTGAAATTAAAAAAAAAAAAAGAGAATCCAACAAAGCAAATGGCCATATTCAATCGTACTATCAGTATTCTAACAAACAGACACATGCTAGAAAACCTCCGTTGCAAAAGAGCATGAAAAGACAATCCGGTTTGTGCGAATTCCTCAAATATCCATCGGAGCCGCTTCCTCATCCGCAGCAGCCCCGCCACCCTGTTCGACCGCCGCCGGAGCACCCTCTTCCGCGGCCGCCGCCGCCGCTGGAGCAGCCGCCGGAGCATCGGGCTCCGCCGGAGCCGCCTCTTCCTCAGCCACGATCTCGAACGTGTCGATCAACTTTTGCACGGTTGCCTGGTCCAGGATATGGAACGCCTCTCCGATGCCGAGGACCGCGATGGTGCAGATCGAGCTCGTCAGTTTCTCTCCCTGCAACGTCTCTCTCGTGGCGATCAGCGCGTCCTTGATCAGGTCCTCGCGAGAAGAGTCCTTGAAACTCTCGAACCTGCGTTCCAAGTAGGTCTTCGCAGCTTGGGACCGAGACCCGATAGCAAAGGCCTGGTATTCAAAGTAGTTGCCACTTGGGCAATTGTAGTACAGGTGGGCCCCGGACTCGTCCAACCCTCCAACTAGCAGTCCGACTCCGTACGGCCGTTTCCACGACCTTTGTGTGCAGACCTGACATACACACACACAGAGCCGCTCAGAACTATACACTAATCTTTGCTTAGACACAATTGTAGATGGTAAGCAAAACAACGTTTAAGGATAAGCTTGGTTTCAGTGTAACACTATGGGACTGAAAAGTTCATCTTTCCTTGGCTACAATGTGGTAATGATGAAAATGATAGAAACTACAAGATAACAGGTATTTAACCCGGAACTCATCTAAAAGACTACACCTTGCACATTCATTCTCTCCTCGATAGTTATTTCCAACCCCTCAGTTTACAGACTATTAACTCTTGGATGTATTATTACTTGTCCCTAAACTATTAACAAGATATTTACTTATTTTGAGTCCTCAACAGGAACATTCAGTTTATACTTTCTGTCCCAGAGAAGACTATGAAATCCATAATGGTGTAGAGCCTAAGAATAGTGGATTGAGTTAAATGAAACAAATAAAACTTTAATCAAAATTGCAAACAAAAATCAGGCGAATTGTCAGCAACCCTAGATTACTGCATAGCTCCGTCATCCAGTGCTGATATCTATGATGGTTGAGGAGGAAAACTAACCGAGGGGTGAAAAAAGTAGATTCGTGAAAAAAAAAGAACGTATTTTAAAAAAAAAGAACGAAAAAAAATCATGCTGTTGCTTGAAAAATGGAAAGGTTTTGGGCAAACAAAATAGACCATTTAAGTTCTAAATCTACCATTGGAAGAAAGAAAAGACGGGTAGTGTTGTTACAAAATCAATGATCCATTGAGCTCTGTAAATGATCGATCAAACATTGTGAACATCCTCCATAGAGCATATACTGGGTTCATTTTCATTTTCACTTTCTAAAGTAGTTACTACACAGCCATAGATATCTAATGTATTGTAGAAAAATTTGAGGAAAACAAAAGCCATAACGACTCGACAGATAGACCATACCTAGCAAGCCCACAAAACGCTCACCTTCCAATTTTGAATTTATAACCTAGGGAAAACAAGACCAACTAATTTGTTCCACTTAAGCCAGACAAAATCATACAATTAACATCCATTACTCAAAATAATCCCCCATTTCTGATACTCCTCCCAAAACGCCACCGATTCAACAACCAAACATCGGGCATTTCCAGATCCAAAACCGAAGCCCTAGGGTTAATCACTCACCTGAGCCTTGTCAGCGAGCTGGACGACGAGACGCCCGACGGGAAGCGGCGATTCGTAGGTGTAGTTGTAGTTGATGCACTCGGAGCGCATGTATCGCGAGAGGACACGGCCGTCGGCGGTGAGTCCAGCGATTGCGACGCCGATGTGGTCGTCGACCTTGAAGATCTTCTTCTGGTGAGACGAGAGCTCGGAATTGGCCTTGTTGACGCAGGCCAAAACGACGTGCGTTTTGGATCGGAGACCAATCGCCGCCGAGCCTTGCTTCACGGCCTCCATCGCGTACTCCACCTGGAACAGCCTCCCGGCGGGGCTCCAAGTCGTCACGTCCGTGTCGTACTGGTTTCTGAACATCTTCGATCACTGTCTCGCTCTCTTTCTCTCTGGTTTTCTGTTTGGATTCCGAGGAAATGGAAAGGGGAAGAAGAAATAAAGCGAAGGTTTTCTTTTTCGTCAAGGAAAGAGAACACAAGGGTTTGGGTTTCGAGTGTTCTTCTACTCTTGCTCTCGTACAGGAGCCTCAATCAGATGCGTCCGGTAGTATCTTTACTGCTGTGTGAGTCTATAATTTGGGCCCACTTGATTCGTTAGGCCCAAATTTTTGGGTGATTTCTTCAACCTCGGTAACTCTATTGGGCTATCTCGTATGTCTGGCTTTGTGACCCGATCATTTGGTGAGAAATAGTATTTATTCACAAATAAAAATAAGCTTAATTTAATCAGCCAACTTCACTTAATTATCGTAAAACCATAGAATTTTGCTTACGTTTTTCTTTTTCCTTCACGACCTTTATCACAATTAACACCATCTTTTCTCCTTCTTTCTTCTAATTTGTTACTTGAAGCCCAAGTATATTAATACTCGATTTTTTTTTTTTTGTTAAATTACCTTTTTCTTCATCCGTGTGAAATGTAACAGGTAACAGCTGGATATTTAATGACTTGAAATCTGAAAATTTTCTATCCGTTGGCTTGATATAAATTAGGAAACAATAACAGCTGTCAAGAAACGCGTGGTGAGGCAAACCCACTCGGTCTTATAAATAATCACACCGCGAGTTTAATCTACAATTTCTCTCCCGCTCTTTCTCACTTTCTCTCTCTAGGGTTGAGTCTTCGTCGCAGTGAGGAATGTTGAAGAAGATCACGGCCTTGCGCCGGAACGGCATTGACGACTGGTCTAGGGTTCGCAAACATCGGTACGTAACCTTTTCTTTTTCTTTAACATAATAGAAGAAGAATTATCAATCCACGATCCTTTCTTTTTTCCGTGCTCAGAATCTATCGATCGGAAATTTCTTTATCCTTATTCTTGTTTTCGAAAATATTGGTTTCGGGCTTCAAACACCTTTTTTTTTGCACCAAAACATATGAACATTCAGACATAAAAGAAAATTTCCACAGCCACAACGATCGTGGGAGTCTCGCTGCGAATTTGTTGCTCGGTCGGTATTTTTATGTAAAAAACCCCTCTCTTAAATCTAAAATTTGAAATGTCTTTTTATTACCGTTTTTAAAAGATTTTCAATTGCCGCTGAGCTCTTCTACATGTGTTGTGAGGAGAGCGGATCGGACATCTTGGGGCGATCAGGCCAGTGTGGGAATTTTTTTAAAATCTTTTCTATCTTCAAAAATCTGGTCTAGGGCTTTCAAAATCTTTCTGAAATCATGATCGCTCTTAAAGAAACTCATCCCTTTCAAAACTTGCTTGGTCATGATTGTCTCTGACGGGGATGTTGCACGCTGTTATCATTACTGTCGCCGTTGTGCTCTTCCACATGTGTTGTGAGAAGAGAGATCGGTGGCGGTAATGATGCGGAAGAGCAGCGTTGTGGTGACACCATAGAGGCGATTGGACCAGGGCATGGATTTTTCAAAATCTTTTTATCTTCAAAAACCTTTTTTAAACATGATAGTTTTCTATTAAAAAAAAAGTTCATGATTAATTCTGCAGTATTTACCACTTGTTGCCTGCAATAATAATGGTTTTGCAAAACAAGTTCTCAAGATTCTTTTACAATGATAAGCTCTCAAGATTTTGCTCATTGAACAATATGAATTTTTTCTTCTTCTTTGTACTCTTCTCTATTCTGACTTTGAATTTTTGTTATTGCTCTCCATGTCGCTCCGCTACAACCACCGCTGCCAAGGAAAGCAGGGTCTGGTCTAGGGTTTGCAACGTCGGTATGTAACGATTTCCGTTTCTGGTCTTTTTTGTCCTTTTATCTTCAAAAACCCCCTATTAACTCTTAAAATGTTCTGTTTTTGCCTACTGTTTTTCGAAAATGTTTCTTTGGTCGAATCTATTGAGAGGGTCATCGACTTCTTTAATTTTTCTATCTTATTAAAAATCTTTCGGAGGGGCTGTTAAAATCTTTCGGAGCCCTATTGCATAAAGAAACTTGTTTATTCCAAAACTTGCTTGGTCATGAGCGCTTTGAAGGTCGTTGCACACTGTTATCATTCTTGTAGCCGTTGTGCTCTTCTACATGTGTTGTGAGAAGAGCGATCGGTGGCGGTAATGATGCGGAAGAGCAGCGTTGTGGCGTCACCATAGAGGCGATCGGGCCAGAGCATGGATTTTTTAAAATATTTTCGTCTTCAAAAACTATTCTTAAATCTGATCCTGTTCTATTAAAAAAAAATTGTTTATTATTAATTTCTACAGTATTTTTGACTAGTGGCAAAAATTAATGGTTTTGCAAGGAAAACTTTTTAAGGTTCAAATACCAATGATAAGCTCTCAGGATTTTGTTCATTGAACGATATGCATATTATTTTTTTCTTTTTACTATTTTCCCGGTCTGACTTTGTATATTTTTTTTACTCTTATGTCTCTCGGCTACAACCACCACGGCCAAGGGAAGCAGGGTCTACAGGGACTTCTAGCCCTGGCTATTGTAGTCATGAGGCTCTACACCAAGCTGACCAACACACTTTCAGATTCATTTTGTACCCTCTCAGAAATTGTATGCATTCTGAGGCTTTGGCTGATCAGCTTCTCGCTTCTCTTGATCAGAGGTTCCTTGGTCGTCTTCCTATGATGAGAATCTTGAGTTTTTACTTGTTCTATGTCATGGCTGAGCTTTTGGGGTTTCGTAACATGGGTATGCGGCTGTTTATCTTTCTTGTCTTGTGAACTTCATAGACTAATCATCATTCCCTGCTTCTTTTTTTTTCATGCTCTCTCTCTCACTCACTCATATGAGCGATGCATAAAAGTAATGTTGCCACATTCACAAAGATTGTGGCGCTATGTTCCTTGAATCCTGGCCTGGCCAACCAACAAATCCGCAGTGAGTCTCCCGCGTCGCTGACCTGACCGCCCCTACGGAATCGATGCACGCTGTTATCATCACCATTGTGGCTTTGTATGCTCTTCTACATGTGTTGTGATCAGAGCTTCCGTTGCAGCGGTGATGATGCGGAAGAGCAGTGTTGCGGCGACACCGTATGGGCGGTCGGGTCAGCAACGTCGGAGACTTGCTGCGGATTTGATATTGGTTGATCTTTCTTTTCCTTTTTTTCTCTTCAAAACCCCTCTATTAAATCTGAAAATGCTCTATTTTTTCTTCTGTTTTCAAAAGCTTTTCTGTGGTTGGATCTATTAAGAGGATCTTTGACTTCATTAGTTTTCTTTTTTCCATTGTTCTATCTAATTTTAAAAAAATTGGTCTATTGCTGTTAAAATATTTCTGAGCCTACATAGTTTTTAAAAAAAACCTTGTCCTGATTGCCTTGAGGGTCGCTGCGCACTGTTATCATCACCGCTGGTGCTATGCTCTTCTACATGTGTTGTCAGAAGAGCCTACTTGGTGGCGGTGATGATGCGGAAGAACAGCGTTGTGGCGATATTTTTTGTCCTTTAATCTTTAAAAACCTTTCTTAAATTTGAAATAAAATGTTTTCTTTCCTTTCTTTTTTTTTTTTCTCAACTGTTTTCAAAAGCTTTTCTTGGTGGAATCTATTGAGAGGGTCTTCAACTTTATCAGTTTTTCTATTTTCACTTAAGGGTCTTGAGCCTTATTGCATAAAGAAACTTGTCCATCCCAAAACTCGCTTGGTTATCGTTACTGTAGCCGTTGTGCTCTTCTACATGTGTTGTGAGAAGGGCGATCGGTGGCGGTAACGATGCGGAAGAGCAGGGCTGTGGCGACACCATAGAGGTGATCGGGCCAGAGCATGGATTTTTTAAAATAATTTTATCTTCAAAAGTTTTTCTTAAATCTGAAACTGTTCTGTTCATAAAATCGTTCATTATATATTCTTCAGTATTTCAACTTTTTGCCCCCAAAAATAATGGTTGAGCATGGATTTTTTAAAATATTTTTATCTTCAAAAGTCTTTCTTAAATCTGAAACTGTTCTGTTCATAAAATCATACATAATATATTGTTCAGTATTTCAACTTTTTGCCCCCAAAAATAATGGTTTTCCAAAGCGAAACCTAAGGTTCTCTCAAGAGTTACTTCATTGAACAATATGTATATTTTTTTTCTTTTCCCCGGTCTGACTTGGTATTTTTGCTGTTTACTCTCCACTGTAACCACCAAGGAGATCCTCGTATCCGTGGCCTACTACTGCAACCGGAGGGACTTGTCAAAGGACCATTACTTGGCCGGAGACAGACGGCCGAGGCGGCGGGCCCGGAAGAGGGAGACCGGGCCTCGGATGAGGAACGCGAGCCAGACCCAAGACTTGTGTTTCTGGGCCAGACCAGAGGAGGCCCGGGAGTGGCTGGGCTGGGTCTGGAAAGAGGACTGGTTGGTCGACGCTGCGGAGGCGTGGGACAGAGTCAACGGGTTCAAGGCTTACACGAGAAGCTTGGAGGGTAAGAAAGAGGTTTCACAAGGAGAACTCGAGCTACACGAAGTGGGGAAGCCGAGGTCGGTGTTTTGTTTTTTTTTTTTCTTTTTCCCGAAGATATGAAATGTCGTACAACCCGTCTTTGTATTGCAAGAAACATACACATAAAGAACCACCTTTTTCGCACCAAAACATATGAAACTTAGGACATAAATTTGCACAGCCACAAAGATCGTGGCGATGTGTTCCTTGAAGCCCCGCCTGGCCAACCGTCAATCCGCAGCGAGTCTCCCTGCCCTGACTGCTCCAACTGAACTGAATATGTATATGTGTGTATATATTCTTTATTTTTTTTCCCCGGTCCGACTTTGTTTTTGTTTCCGCTTCTCTCCGATGTAACTACCAAGGAGATCCTCGTCCCCACGACCAAGGACAGCAGGGTTGATGAGGGTCAACTTGCCCTGGCTATGGGTTCATGATGATGCTCTACACCAAGCTGGTCAGCTCTCTGTTCTACACCGTAATTCTTCCATTTATCGCCTTTCTTGTGGGCTTTCAGATTCATTTTGTACCCTCTCAGCAACTATATGCATCCCGAGGCTTTGGTTGATAAGCTTCTCGCCTCTCTCGGTCTGAGGTTTCTCGGCCCTCTTGGAATTATGAGAAGCTGGAGTTTCTGCTTGTTCTATGTCATGGCTAAGCTCCTGTGATTTCGCTAAATGGGTATGGTTCTTGTCTTGTGAACTCCAAAATATGATTATCATTCCATCCATGCTCATATGTTTTTTTTTCCGTGGCCACAGCTTTCTCATGTTGAATCTATTGAAAGTCTTTTGGTTAGTTTTCCATCTCCATTGATTTTTTTTTCCTGGTGTGCGCTCTTATTTTAGAAATCGTAGTCTGTCTAGGGCTTCAAAAACCTCTCTCTCTCGAAAGAATATGAGCCTTCATACATAAAGTCTCTTATACATGTGGGTTAGCGCGTGGGAGACTCGCTGCAGATTTGATGGTTACTCAATTCTTCTCCTTTTATCTTTTTCTTAAATCTGAAATGTTCTATTTTATCTACTGCTTTCAAAAGCTTTTCCATTGGGAGGGTTTTCGACTCCAGTAGTTTTCTTTCTTCCATTGTTCTATCTTATTTCAAAAGTTCTGGTCTAGAATTTTTATAACATTTTTGAGGGTTCATGAATAAAGAAACTTACTCCTTGCAGGCCTTTCTTGGTCATGATCGCCTCTTCCCGAACATCGCTGCATCAAAGTTATCATCATTGTTGCTGCTCTTCTCCATTTGTTGAGAGCTGAACCTACGTGAAGCAGCGAAAGAGCAGCATTGTGGAGAATCACCGAGTCTTTGTTGGTTGGTCTGTAACCTTTTTTCCTTGTGCTTCTATCTATCTTCACAAACGTTTCTTAAATCTGAAAAATGGTCTATTTTTTATTTCAAAAGGTTGTTATCACTACTAATTCTATCTATAGAATTTTCAGCGAGTTGCATCAAAATAACAGTTGTGTTACAATTTTTTCTTCTTAAGAGTGATTAATTTTAAGATACTCGATTGCTAACTGTTGGCTTAAAGGGCTGTTATGGAAGGGTTCGCTGAAGTCAAAAAGCTTTTTCAATTTCAAGGATCTGCTATCATCCTTTGTAATGTATGGCCTCCTCTTCTTAGTGTTTGAGGATGTTTTTAAATTACAATGTGTGATATTCTGGCACAATGTATCGAAAATTTCCTTTACTTGTGACAGATTGAAAATGAGTTCGGTGGATATAGAACAGGTCTCTATGCCCAAAAAGTGGGACTGTATGTTCATCTTCGAATCGGACCTTATGTTTGCGCCGAGTGGAATTTTGGGTAATACTTCCCCTTTTATATTATGTGCGTAATATATGTATGTTTTCACTGATTTCCTGTCTGGTGGAAGTATGTCCCCGATATCAGCTTCCGAACAAATAACGGCCCTTTCAAGGTATAATCATTGGCGAATTAGGCAATTAAAATTTAAAGAAACTTGGTCGTTTATACTAATTAAGCTTTCGGCGTCTTAAAAGGCTGCGATGCAAGGGTTCAGTTAGAAATATTTGAAATGCTCAAGGAAGAGAAGCTGTTTCAACCTCAGGGAGGTCCTATTATCCTTTCACAGGTTTGCCTTATATTGATGGTGATATGTCTAAGCTATATCTAAACATTAAACCAAGGCAAGCGAAATGGTAAGACATATAAAGGTGTTGATCAAACAGAAAGTTGGTCAACCAATATTTGATCAGAGCAGTTTATTCTTCCACACGCACTGCGCTAGGGAAGGAAACGAATTGGAGAAAAGTAATGTGAAAAACTTCGGGGAGTTATTTTCCTCATTTATATCAGTCAACTTTAGTCAAATGGAGTCAACTTTTATCAAACAAATCGATGGTAATAGCCAATCAGATTCACACCAGCCATCCCTCTCTCTCTCTCTAACTCTTGTAATTTGTTACTTGAAGCACAAGATCACAGCTATGTAAGTGATTTTTCTCAATTACATTTAATGCTAACATTTCCGTTTCTCCTATTTTACAGCTGTATCGAAATCTTTAAAATTCGTCCATTTCTCCTATTTTACAGCTGTATACTTAACGAATTGAAATCGTTGAAGAATTTCTGACCGTTGCGTTTATGTTAATGGGAAATAATAACAGCCAAACTTCAAGACGGTGTGATATATATTCACAACACACCGCCAATTCCAAGCACTAATTTCTCTCTCTCTCTCTCTCTCTCTCGCGCGCGCGCTCTTTCCCTAGAATTCTAGGGTTTCTCATCGACTTTACGATCTTCAGTCGCCAAAGCTCAGCCATCTGCCTCACTGATCCAGATCGCGACCTTGCTCCGAAACGGCATGGTCTGGTCTAGGGTTTGCAACGTCGGTATGTAACGATTTCCGTTCCTGTATCTTTTGTCCTTTTATCTTCAAAAATAATGGTTTTGCAAGGAAAACTTTTAAGGTTCAAATACCAATGATAAGCTCTCAGGATTTTGTTCATTTAACGATATGCATATATATTTTTTTCTTTTTACTATTTTCCCGGTCTGACTTTATATATATTTTTTTTAACTCTCCATGTCTCTCCACTAACCGAGGCCAAACACCTTTTTTCGCACCAAAACATATGAACATTCAGACATAAAAGCAAATTTCCACAGCCACAACGATCGTGGGAGGCTCGCTGCGAATTTGTTGCTAGGTCTTTATTTTTATATTAAAAACCCCTCTCTTAAATCTAATAATTGAAATGTTTTTTTTTTTTTTTTTGCTGATTTTAAAAGCTTTTCATTTGTTTTACTAGTTTTCTATGTTAAAAATTTGGTCTAGGGCTTTCAAAATATTTTCTGAGCCTTCGTCCCTAAAATCGCTTGGTCATGGTCGCCTTGAGGGTCGATGCACACTGTTATCGTCACTGTTGCCGCTGAGCTCTTCTACATGTGTTGTGAGGAGAGCGGATCGGACATCTTGGGGCGATCGGGCCAGTGTGGGAATTTTTTTAAAATCTTGTCTATCTTCAAAAATCTGGTCTAGGGCTTTCAAATCTTTCAGAGGTCATCATAAAAAACTAAACCCTTCCAAAACTTGCTTGGTCATGATTGTCTCTGACGGAGATGTTGCACACTGTTATCATTACTGTCGCCGTTATGCTCTTCCACATGTGTTGTGAGAAGAGACATCGGTGGTGGTGATGATGCGGAAGAGCAGCGCTATGGCGACACCATAGAGGCGATCGGGCCAGAGCATGGATTTTTTAAAATATTTTTATCTTCAAAAAACCATTCTTAAACATGATAGTTTTCTATTAAAAAAAAAAGTTCATGATTAATTCTGCTGTATTTACCACTTGTTGCCCGCAATAATAATGGTTTTGCAAAACAAGCTCTCAAGATTTTGCTCATTGAACAATATGATTTTATTTTTCTTTTTACTCTTCTCTAGTCTGACTTTGAATTTTTGTTTTTGCTCTCCATGTCTCTCTGCTACAACCACCACGGCCAAGGAAGCAGGGTCTAAAGGTTCTACACCAAGCTGACCAACGCACTTTCGAAGAAGGCTCTATTCTACACCGTGATTCTTCTGGGCTTTCAGATTCATTTTGTACCCTCTCAGCAATTGTATGCATCCCGAGGCTTTGGCTCATCAGCTTCTTGCTTCTCTCGGTCAGAGGTTCCTTGCTCCGCTTCCAATGATGAGAATCTTGAGTTTTTGCTTGTTCTATGTCATGGCCGAGCTTCCAGGGTTTCGTAACATAGGTACGCAGCTGTTTATCTTTCTTGTCTTGTGAACTTCATAGAATAATCATCATTCCATGCTTCTTTTTTTCAATTTTCTATCTGATTTAAAAAATTTGGTCTATTGCTGTTAAAATATTTCTGAGCTTGTCCTGATTGCCTTGAGGGTCGCTGCGCACTGTAATCATCACCGCCGGTGCTATGCTCTTCTACATGTGTTGTCAGAAGAGCCTACTTCCTGGCGGTGATGATGCGGAAGAGCAACATTGTGGCGATATTTTTTGTCCTTTAATCTTTAAAAACCTTTCTTAAATTTGAAATAAAATGTTTTCTTTCCTTTTTTTTTTAACTGTTTTCAAAAGCTTTTCTTGGTTGAATCTATTGAGAGGGTCTTGAACTTTATCAGTTTTTCTATTTTCACTTATTTTCACTTAAGGGTCTCGAGCTTTATTGCATAAAGAAACTTGTCCCTCCCAAAACTTGCTTGGTCATGATCGCCTCTGACGGTGATGTTGCACACTGTTATCATTATGGTAGCAGTTGTGCTCTTCTACATGTGTTGTGAGAAGAGCGATCGGTGGCGGTAATGATGCGGAAGAGCAGCGCTGTAGTGACACCATAGAGGCGATCGGGTCAGAGCATGGATTTTTTAAGATATTTTTATCTTAAAGACTTTTCTTAAATCTGATTCTGTTCTATTAAAAAAAATGGTTCATTATTAAATTCTACAATATTTTTGACTTGTGACAAAAAAAATAATGGTTTTGCAAGGAAAACTTTTAAGATTCAAATACCAATGATAAGCTCTCAGGATTTTGTTCATTTGACGATATGTATTTTTTTTTTCTTTTTACTATTTTCCGTCTGACTTTGTATATTTTTTTACTCTTATGTCTCTCCGCTACAACCACGCGGCCAAGGGAAGCAGGGTCTTCTAGCCCTGTCTATTGTGGTCATGAGGCTCTACACTAAGCTGACCAACACACTTTCAAAGAAGGCTCTATTCTACACCATGATTCTTTTGGGCTTTCAGATTCATTCTGTGTTCATTCTGAGGCTTTGGCTGATCAGCTTCTCGCCTCTCTCAGTCAGAGATTTCTTGGTCCGCTTCCTATGATGAGAATCTGGAGTTCTGCTTGTTGTATGTTGGGTACCAGTACTGATGGGTACGTGACTGTATATCTTTCTTATCTTGTGAACTTCATAGAATAATTATCATTATAGTTTCTCATTTTGTATATATCAAGAGGCTTTTGGTACGGGCCAGCGACTTGGGAGATTCTTTCCAGATTTGTTGGTTGGTCCAATTGTTTTTATATTGAAAAACCCCCTCTCTTAAATCTAAAAATTGTTCCTTTTTTTCCTCTACTGTTTTGAAAATATTTTCCCTTGTTGAATCTACTGATAGTGGTCTTGAACCTTATTAGTTTTCTATCTTAAAAATTCTGATCTAGGGATTTTAAACTATTTCTGAGCGTTCGAACATTGTGAGGGCAATCAGGCCAGCGCATGAATTTTTCAAAATTATTTTTTTATCTTAAATAACCTTTCTTAAATCTGAAAATATTCTTAAAAAAAAAAATTGTTTAACTAATATTTTTTATCGTAAAAAACCTTTCTGAAATCTGAAAATATTCTTAAAAAAAATTGTCTAACTAATAGTTTTCCACTATTTTCTACTTGGCGCCCCCAAAAATAATGGTTTTGCAAATCAAACTCTAGGTTCTTTAACCATAATAAGCTCCCAAGAATCTGTTTATTGTACAAAATGATTTTTTTTTTTTTTTTTTTTTTTTTTTGCATTTTGACTTTGTATTCTCCTTTTTTTTCCACCTCTCTCTGCTGTAACCACAACGACGGCCAAGGGAAGGAAGGTCATCGTACCCTGGCTATTGGGTTCATGATGCTCTGTACCAAGCTGGCTTGCGCACTTTCGAAGAAGGCTCTGTACTACACTGTGATTCTTCCATTTATCGTCTTTCTTTGGGAATTTTGGTCTACTCTGAACCCTGTCAACAACTTTATGCATGCTGAGGCTTTGCCTGATATGCTTGAGGTTTCTTGGCCGGCTTCCTATTATGTAAATCTGAAGTATCTGCTAGTTGTATGTCATGGTGGAGCTTCTGGGGTTTCGCTACATGGGTACGTAACTATTCATCTTTCTTGTTTTGTAAACTACAAAGAGTAATTATCATTCCAGGATCATATGTTTTTATTTTTCAGTGCTCACAGTCACAGCTTTCTCCTTATGGGTATACTAAGAGGCTTTTCGTTAGTTTTCCATCTCTGTGATTTTTTTCATCCTTTTTCTGGCGTGCGTTCTTATAATAGAAATTGTGGCCCGCCCAAGGCTTCAAAAATCCTCCCTCTCTAAAGAAGACGATCCTTCATACATAAAAGTAATGTTGTAATAGCCAAAAAGATGTCACGATGTGTCCCTTGAAGCCCTCTGCCTCGCCAAATACACAGCGAGTCTCCCACGACGCTGACCCGATTGCCCCTATGGAATTGCTTCACATAGTTATCATCACCGTCATGGCTATCTATGCTCTTCTACATGTGTTGTGAGCCAGGCTTACGCTACAGCGGTGGTGATGTGGAAGAGCAGTGTTGCGACGACACCGTAGGAGCGATCGGGTCAGCGATGTGGGAGACTTGTTGCGGATTTGATGGTTTGTCGATCTTACTTGTCTTTTATCTTCAAAACCCCTCTCTTAAATCTGAAAGCGCTTTATTTTTTTTTACTGTTTTCAAAAGCTTTTCCGTGGTTCACTTCAGTAGTTCTCTTTCTTCCACTGTTCTACTTCTATCATATTTTAAAAATTCTGGTCTATGGCTTTAAAGATATATCTTTACGCTTCCTTTCCGTGTTTCTTTAGGCTTTTTGCTTCAGTTTTTAATAAATAAATAAAGGTAAAAGTTGTTGTTTTGTGAAAGAAAATATGAATAATGTTCTATTTTTTTTTCTCTTTTTTTCCCCCCTAAGTAGTTCTGCTGTATTTTCTACTTGTTGCACCAAAAAAATAAATTTCGATTTAGGAAACTTAAGGTTCTTTGACCATGATGGGGTCTCAAGATTTGTTCATTGATCAGTATGTACTTCAATATAAACGAGGTTTGTTTGGGAGAGTTATGAGATTGTACAGGCCGAGCGAAGAGTCTTAAAGCCGTTGGGAGCTTTGGGGCTGGTTTGATGCCAATACTCCAGAAGTCGGATCAACACATTGGTGTTCTAAGTTTTTCCTGGTATTATTTTTTTGTTCCTCAGTATCATCATCTTTTTCTGTCTTCTAAATTCTTACAACTGTTATCTCGCTCCGTTCAGACCCTTCCACTATGTTTTGTTCGGTTCCAAGGTCGCTATATCTATAATAAAGCTCACTATCCAGGATGTGGAAAACATCCGAATCAGGTTGTTAGCAGAGATTGGTTCTATAAAGTGTCTTGCTCTGCTCTTTCTGTTATGTTTCTTCTATCCACAAAACAGTGATCTAGCTGAGAATGAGAGACCTCAAACTCCGTTATACCTTGGCAGTTACTTGATGTATTTTGTCTTGTATTGTTTGGGAATTTTCTGTGCATGGGTGAAAAGCAATGTGAGAGACTCGCCGATGATTTGTTACTTGGTCTTTCATTAATCTAAAGTAGTGTTCTATTTTAGAAAAATAAACTGGTCTCACTATTTCTTTTGCAGTATTTTCTTTTATTTATGTTGTTCTCTCTTTGTACCGGTGAACTTGTAGCCCCAAAAACAAACTTAAAATTTTTTGACCAGGATAAGCTCTCAAGATTTTGTTCACTTATCAATTTGCATTTTTTGTCTACTTTTTTATGTGGTCTTCTTTGCTTATGGGGAGGACTCGATTATACTGAATAATTGCCAAGGATCCATTGTACATTACAATCTGTCGGTAAGAGTTCGAATGTCATCATTCATTTCTTTAGAGAACACTGATTATATATTTTTTATGATTCAACCTTATTTTTTATATATGGGAAAGAGTTCAAACTAAGATTTTGAAGCCTTGAGATAAATTAGTTTTATATTACTGTTAAGTTACTCAACGGAATCTTTTGCTCAATTCACGCAGAAAAAGTGTGCGTGTTTATCTACTGTATATGCTTCACTTATTACTTCAGTATAGGTTGCAAAGCATAATCTCTCTCTCTCTCTCTCTCTCTCTCTCTCTCTCTCTCTCTCTCTCTCTCTCTCTCACACACACACACACACACACACACACATCCTGTTAAAATCTCCGGGCACTGGCTGTATGTCAATTAATTTTTCCTTAAAACCAACAGAGTTTGGTCCTTAAAATGCTTCTGAAATCTTTCATGATTTCCAAGTAAATTTATTAAAAATAATTAGATCCATCGACTGTTGTTTGTTACTAAATTCACATATAGACTCTTTTCCTAAGCCATCTTCAATAGCTAGTAACACTTATTGAGTTAGTACTTTATTCATTTCAGTTTATGTCCCTAATTTCTTATTAAACTTAGGAAAGAAGTTATTGCTTGCTTTGACAGTTTTTGGGACCATCTTTTCCGGTCTATAGGTTTTTGGCTTGCGACTCTTGATCCCGATTTCAGTTCTTTTAGCCTCTCTGATCTTTACAGAGATTGGCCTAGTGTTTTCTAGTTTGTAATTTGCTTCTTCATAGTAGAAGCTTTCTTTTTTCCTCTTTTTAATTTTATCTTCGAGTTTCTTTTAAAAAAAAAAAATTAGGAAAGGCTAGCTTTTGCTTCATGTTACATATCCACATAGCCATTGTTAAAAGCATGTTGCCGAATGGGAAATGTAATTGCATATTGATATATTGTCACTTTGTGTAAGTACATTTCTCTCATTTGCAAGTATAAATTTATTGAGTTTTATGCCGGGGTCACTTCTTAAACTTGCTACTTCTAGGGCTATAATAAGGTTTCTCACTAATGATCAATTCTACACCGCTGTGTTATCTTTTATAATGCTATAAAAGGAAAGGATAACGCTAATCTTCTTGACATTTTTCTCTCTGTTAGTTGATTTGTTTCGTTTGCTATCTGATAACCTGCTCTTGGGAACTATTTTTAGTTACTAACCCGACACGATTACTAAAGTGACAGTCTTTCTTCTCAAGTAGTCCATGGAAAGCATGCATGAGTTTGTTATCAGAATGGCTCTTGCTGATTTTGATTCCGAGTTGCGTTTTCTCTTCAAGTGTTCCATATTGAACATCAAGACTTTCTTGGAAGCTTTGGGGTAGAGTTCTTATCATCTCCTTAAACGGATTTAGGTTGAACCTCTTGAACACTTGTGTGTGGTTATTAGACCCGGACTCCCGAGAGCCAGCATGGTAGTATTTGTGTGTGGTTATTAATGTGCGTATCTCAATCTCTCACACGAGGTATATAGCTATTTTCAGATTCTTATCCGAGTTAATACGCCTTTTGAGAAGGGGTTTCTAGTATGTCTAATTGCAGCCTAATATAATCTTAGCCACACGAGGTTTCTGACTTTCAATTGTCTCTGTAAAACCATGAATGCTTTGAAACTCTCTTGGATGCTTTACGGGACTAAGTCGTGAAGTACGGTGATATGTTCCTCTGTGTTGAACCATTCCCTTTTAAGGATTATGCTCGGATGCTTGTCTAGGCCATTATGGATATTTATCTCAGACTACTATTTGTGATACGACATGATATCCCAGATTCTTGGTGAATGTGTAAAGAGAGGATGGTCTTCATCTTTCTCATAAAAGTTTTTTTTTTTTTTTTAATAAATTTTTACCCTGAAAATTTACAAATCAGCTCCAGTGATTAGTTTAAATTCCTGGTTTCGTTCCCGTTTGTAAACCTACAAATTTCAATATGCTATGCTCTTATTATTACTAATTTCAATCTAGGGGCTCAGAAACATTTCTCTGTCAAAGTAAAGGAACCGAGATTGCCTACGCCATAACCGATGTTGCTATGCTGATTTTGTAGTCCGGCTGATGTTGATTTACTTTTCGTTACTTTTGCTGTTGATTTTTAATAGTTCTCTCTAGCTTGATTTTTCCAGGTCTGTCACTCGTCTCTCCGTTGCCTTCAATCTCAATCTTGTAGCTTTTCTTGGAGTTGAAGCTTTGAGGTATAGTTATCATCATCTTTTTAAATTAGATGAATCGGATTGTTTGAAACTCTTGAATGCTTTTGGGTATATGTGTCTCAGGCTCTCAAGTACCAGGATTCTCCGTACGGCTGTTTGTGTCCCATGTGTTGTGGTTTAATGTTTAGTAGACTTTAAATGTAATTTTTTTAGCTGACTTTAATTGTGATCTTTTGACTTTTTGAGTGATTTTTTACTGGAATAAAAATAAAAAGAGAGTAAAATAAGAGAGATGTAGATTAAAATATAATTAAACAGGAATGAAAATAAGTCAAAAGTTTATTCGCGTGATTTTTCATAATCCAATTTTATATGAAATTTAAATATATTAGTCGGTCTAATTATTCAAATTTCACTCCTGAAAATTAGACTTTAATTGTGATCTTTTGACTTTTTGAGTGATTTTTTACTGGAACAAAAATAAAAAGAGTAAAATAAGAGAGATTTAGATTAAATTATAATTAAACAGGAATGAAAATAAGTCAAAAGTTTATTCGCGTGACTTTTCAAAATCCAATTTTATATGAAATTTAAATATATTAGTCGGTCTAATTATTCAAATTTCACTCCTGAAAATTAGATTAAGACACCAATCCTAATCTTAAATTCTCAATTCTATCTTATTCATATCGTTTTCCCATGTTTACAATAAGTGTATATATATATATATATATATATATATATATATATATATATATATATATATATAAAAAGCGTAAAAATGATATTTCGTTTTTTATTTTTATTTTATATGATAGACTTTTATGCTCCTCTTCTTCTTAATAATGTTCCAAATCAAAATTTAAATGAAGTATTGATTTAGATCTACTGAGCAAAAAAATGGGGCATTTATTCTCCTTTTCCATAAAATGGAAAATCTTAATTCAAACACTAGTAACCATAATTAGACCATACATTCAAACAAACAACAACAACAACACAGACAAATTAGAACATAAATTCTCATTTAGCCACACCATTGGGCTTTTCTACGGGCTCGCATTTGGACTCATCAACAGGGCTACAATCGGGCTTTTTACGTCTCAGCGGAATCAAACCCTTTTCGCGGCACGTCTCAACGGCTCCAACAAACATGTCTTCCAAGCTATACTGATACTTGAACCCCAAGTCATTGAGCTTCTTCGACGAGAAACATACCTTTTCTAAGTTCTCATCTATGCCTTCAATCCTATCAGTCAAATGATGGTACCGAAACTCATAAGAAAAACCAATGTCAATTTCAATCTAACATTTAATTATAATTTTTTTTTTCAGTAGATACTATTTTAGATCATTCCATTGACACATACATTGGCGAGCTTTGAAAGATATTATTTGTTGCTGAGCTATATACCATATCATATCATATGGTATATGGTTTATTTGTTTAAAATAAACAAACCAATTTAATTTTGTTTAATTAGTAGAGTTTGTCAAACGGACCAAAAAATATTAAAATAATAAATCCTACTTACTTTGTGGGAACGTTATACTCGGGGAATTTTTCGTTAAACAATTTGATGAGGTCATAGATTGTGGCATCATCCGAAGAAGCAATGTAACGGCCCTCGGCTTTAGGGTTTTCGTACAAGAAAATGTGGGCGTTGCAAAGGTCGTCTAAGTGAACAAATTGTCCTTGCTTTATAATCGAGTAGTGCGATTCATTTCCTGTGGTCGATAAAATTTGTACTAATTTCAGTTGCTAATACTTCGATTATTGATAATATTAGCTAGAGTGTTGATTTTGTACCGGTAAGTGGGGAAAGGCCAGTAAGGAGGCTCGGCGGCATAGAGGGCATGAGAAACGGACCGATGACAAGAGTTGGAATAATGCTAATAAAATCAATGTTGTGCTCTTTTGCAAATTTCCACGCAGCTTGCTCGGCTAGAGTCTTCGAGACAAAGTACATCTATAAAAAGAATAATTTACATGAATAGTGTTTTCGAAGTGCAACATTTTTAAATTAGCAATGTTTTAAATTCTTTAAAAAATAGTGTGATTTCATACTGTAAATAATTATCAGAGATTATTATCTCTAAAAAGAAACTATAAACAATCAACAAAGTTAAATAGAGTCCGAACACCGTAACAAATTTTTTTTAAAAAAAAAAAATACATGTAGCAAAGGAAAAATGATTGTCTACAATTTGAAAAACACGATTTTCATAATTAAAAAAAAATACAAACAAACAAAATACATACAAATTTCATTTAAAAAAACATTGTTACATATAAATTTTTCACTTTTTTAGTGACAAAAAAATTAGTGTGAAATTGATATTTATTTTACCCATCCAGTCATTTTGACGGAGCGACAAAATTCGACGTCACTCCAAGATGATTCGTCGTATGAGGGATTTCGTTGTGGTCCAACGTTGACTGTTCCGGCTGAAGAAGTGAAGACAAGCTTCTTGACTTTGGCTTCAAGGCATGCTTTCATTATGTCTAGCATCCCTGCTATTGTTGGCTTTATCACTTCATTCTGTCACAACCAAAAAAAAAAAAATCTCAATTTACAATTAGCTATACAACTTAATTATTACATTTCTTTCTAGTGAAAAGCAAAATTGGTAACATCACAGTTGAGATAAGTAAAAAAAATGGAAATCTGAAAAGTGACAATTTTGTCAATACATAATGACTCGACTCTTTTACCTAACTTTGTCTTCTTTATTCTAATCCCTCAAATTAATTACAATAATATTATATACATGGACTAAAAAATTAGGGCAGTGTAGATTTATGGCCATTTTCAAACTTGAAATTGCAAAATAGTCACCGTTTGGATAATTATTATTTATTAGCCACACAACATTATTTCCTATCAGATATAGACTGAATTACCCTTTAATTTAAATTTTGTCCAGCTCATTAATACATAATGAAAAAACGAAAATAATAATAAAAAAATTAATGATGCGATTAATAAGGCATATTTAAGGGTACACGTAACCAATTACACAATTTAAAAAAGAAAACCAAAACATATAAGTCATTCAACACATTAAAATCGCAGAAAAAAGCTCTTGGAGAAGATAAAGGCCACGTATCAATGATAATTAACAATAATTAATTCTGCACAAAACCATAAAAATATTGACGAAAAGAGATAAACAAATACTTATTAACAAAAATTAACGATTATTTACTGTGAAGAACATATAATCTTGAGACCAGTACGTTATTAACGATTATTATTGATTATTAACTGTTATATATTACTAATTATTACTGCAAAAATTTGAAGAAAAAACAGAAAAATGAAACGAGCGCAGAGTAATTTTCTTTAAATTTTAAAGTTTTTTTTTTTTAACTCACAAGCTTTTTTCTTATGAACTTCGAAATTTACTAAAAATGGCAACGGTTTTTTTTTTTTTTTAAGTTTATTTTGAAATCATAAAATCCAGATCCTATAATTAAGGAATTTAAATAATAATGATATTTTTTAATACGAAAATAAATTTTATTAATTAACTAATAAGGGTATATTCGGTACAAAATAAGTGGTTTCACTCGCCACATCATCAATTTGGCTAATTATCAATTATTAACTAAACGTTGGTTATAATAAAATTAATATGTTTTAAGTGGTTTAGTTGTTAACAATTCTCAAAAAATTATATCTATAGGCAGTCAGAAAATAGTTTATTCCTCGACACGCTATACGCTCATTTTAGGGTCCATTAGCTATTTAGTCATATTCACAATTTCACATTACTATATAGTCAATATTTTGTATATCTTAGGTAAATAGTCACATCCATGTATTTATACGTATAAATTGACGTAAATATCACTCTTTTATTTCAATTAAAGAAAAAAATCAGGAATGTCACGTCATCTTTATGACTATTTACCTAAGATTTACGAAACGTTTGTTATATACCAATTTCAAACGTTTTAATTGGCTAGTTATCTTTTTTTTTTTTTTTTTGTTAATTTTAACCATCAAACACTCTCATAAGGAACTGTTTAATTCCAAAGAATTCAGATAATATTGACACGTTTGAAATTCAGAAGCAAAAACACAAGTACCTCAGGGTCTTTGGACTCGAAATCCATGGGAGTTGCCACGTGGAACACTCCGGAGCAGCCATTGATGGCTTCGTTGTAGCTTCCTACTTCAGACAAGTCAGCCTTCCACAGACTCAGACGAGTGTCTGCCTTTGGCAACTCAAGCAAATGCTTCACTTTCTTCATATTCGCTGCCAAGTATATCAGTCACCAAACAATAAATCAATAACAGACAAAAACCACAACAATATTATAATAAAAATAAAATCTAACAAAACGGACCAGGGTCGCGCACGGTGGCTCGGACGGTGTAGCCGTGCTCGAGAAGCCTCATAACGAGCCATGATCCGACGAATCCCGAAGCTCCGGTCACGCAAACGGTCTCGCTCTCCGATCCCATCACTGCTATCTATAAATTATAATATTTGGCAAGTGTGTTTTGGCCAAATTACACTCTAACGATTGTGTATATATATTATGATAGTTTTTGTCGTTACGTACCTAACCTTAGCCGTGGGTTTAGGTGTTGCCATTCGTATTTTTCAAGTCACGTGATAAACTATATGGTCAAACATATGTATGGTTGGTTCGTATTGGTAGTTGAGGTGTGCATGGCTTTTATTTATTTATTTAGTAATTGTTTTAGCTGATTTGATATCGCTAGTAGTGATGGACTGATGGGTGATGATATATTTTTATTCGCTCGTTTTCATTCATACAACTTTCTCAACCATATAGAAGTAACTACGTAATTGTTTTCAAGTCTTAAAAAGTAAATATTAAGAATTAATAACAATAAATAAAAATAAAAATTATTGCATATTAAGGTTTTGCTCATATGAAAATGTAAAGCCCAAGTAACCCATTATTTTTTCCATTTTGAGTGCAAATGTCTGTACCCTCTTCATCCCCATGCAAAGCGTTGTATAATAATGAAGGAATATACGTCATTAAATATACAACTACAAATGCACGAAAACGAAGACAAATTAATAACAATGATGAAAAGTACCACCAAAGACGAAAAAGATAGCTGAGTACTCTCTCTCTCTAAAAAAAAAAAAGTACGAAAATGAAATAATAATGTTAAATGAAAATTGAAGAGTATCAACGACAAATAAATTTTAGAATTGTAGTGACTGGTTGTGAATGAGTCAGAGTCTTATCTTGAGGACTATGCGACAGTGACCGATCTACATGAGGTCCGTGGGGCGTGACACCCTCAACTTTTTTCTTTTTTTTTTTATAAAAAAAATTTGCCCTAAAATTTACAAATTAACCTCATTGAGAATGGTTTGCTTTGGGTAATTAGACGCTCATATAAGTAAAAACAAGATTTTTACCAAAATTAATTAAAATTATAATCAGAACACCTTTATTAATAGTTAAATTTATATTTATTATTTACCCTTGTATCTTACTTTTTCTTCCTTTTCGTCCTATCCTTTCATTGTGCTCCTAAATCCTCAAACCCACTCTGTCTCTTCTCAACCACCCATCTTTCTCCATCTCTTCTTCTCCCTTTTTTTTTTTTTTTTTTTTTAAAAAACTACATTTTTAGGGAAAAAAACCTAATCACCATGGCAGAACTTGTCATCAAAGAGAGGCAGGCTCGGTCATGAATTCACATTTATGTATCTTTCTGGTACTACAAATTTTTTTATTATTAACTCTCATTTAGTGGCAGATAAGTACCGTGGTTATTAATTATAGGGATACCTCTTGCAATATTTTACAATTTTATGACGAATATTTATAGAAAATTCGAAAAACAAAATAACAGACACATTCAATTCTTATGATCCCATGCAGAGGAGTACCGTGCTTATTAATTATAGGGATACCTCTTGCAATCCTTTACAATTTTATGACGGGTATTTATAGAAAATTCGAAAAACAAAATAACAGACACATTCAATTCTTATGACCCCACTTGTTGAGAACTTTTTTTTCCCCTAAAAGCATGCTTGAGTTCCAAATCCTTCACAACTCTCTCGAAGAAATATCGATGTCGCCTAAGGAGCTCATGTAAGGAAGGTGAGCTTCCGACCGCTCTACAAGGCAGGTGAGCTTCAGATACTCGTTTTGTGCTCTTACGTACTTCGTCCCAAAACCCTTTTAAAATTGGGGAGAGATCGAGAAAAAATAAAATGAGAAGGTAAATCGGATATTTCAATAGACCAACTAACATCACGATTTTGGTCAAAAGTCTTTAATTTTACAAAAAAAAAAAAAAAAAAAAAGCAAATAAGCCACCTAAAAGTCTAAGAATTGCTAGATAGTCAACCTTTTGTAATTTTTTTTTTTGTAAATAATCACCTCAACTTATTTAGGAACTAAAAAATACCCAAAACATTCTCATCTATTTTAGGTTTTTTGTTTTTTTTAGTGCCGTAAATAAGTTTAGGTGACTATTTACAAAATGTTGGTTATTATACAAAACGTTATAAGTCAAATGATTATATATTAAAAAAAACCCTTAATTTTACTAATCTATATTTCTAAATCTCTTTACTTTGTCACTATAAATAACCAAATGAGCACGATCTGAAACAACTCAGTTTAATAAGAACGTTTCTTTTGCCCAAAACAATGAGAAATTGCGTAATTGCTATAAAATAGACATAATTTTTTATATGTCTCGCGTGTTAAAATATTTTTTAGAACATCTCACACAGTTAAATTTGAACAAAAATGTCTTTGAGATTATACATAATACATACATAACCTAACTTCTATTTTATATTGGCTAATATTATCTTTCCTCTTTCTCCATTGACGAGTCTGAAAAAAATACTCACTCATTTGTTGCGAGACAAATGCTTGAAGTAGTACATGATATGAAATGCACACATGAAACTGAGTGTGTTTTTTTTTTAGAATAAGAATGAGAAGCAAGATATTATATATAAAAAAAAAGTTTGAAAATTAGGTAACCAATTAATTTTACAAAAAAAAAAGTTCAAGTTTGTTGGCCTTAATGGGTTAATTACTCCCTAATTACTGCAATCAAGCCCGTTAAAAAGTACACTTGTGTTTGGGGATTGGAGTTAGAGATGCGCATTAGAAGGAGGAGTCTTATAAGGATAATTCCAAAACTATGACCACTTATAAATTTTTTTTACCAAAATCTATTAATTAATCTTTGTTCCAAAACTACGACCATGACCTAAGAGAGAAATACCTTAATACTAAAATACCCTTCATCACTAATCATCTCTCTCTCTCTCTCTCTCTCTCAAATGTATTGGGTTTGCTTTAGTTCTTCATATTTACTTGTTCTTCGCGTTGATTTTATTCTTTATTTTTGTTGTTTTAATGTTTAGGATTAAGAGCTTTGCTTTAAATATAAGTTTTATGTGAAATTGAAGTTAAAATATAACTTTGATATGTTTTTTTTTTCAAATCTGAAATTTTTCATCTTTGGTGATTTATTGACATGTATGTAAATAATTTTTAGATGTCAATTAATCTTCAAAAAGTTGAGAAATTCTTTGAAGATTTATGACATGTTTGCTATAATTATTTTAAGATGTTCTAGAAGTGATTATTTTTACATTTTTAGGGGTCATATAAAACCGAATGAAAATTTAAAGATAAAACCTTTTACACAAAATCTGAAAAAATGACCTCAAAACTCATACTTTATCACCACTAATTGTTTCTCTTAACCAATTTTCTCTCCATGCCCATTCCGCATTCAATCTACCATCTTTGCCACTGCCACATTAATCGACTTCTACACCAACGTCACTTCATCAGATTTTTCATCATTGTCATCTCTTTAAACTTTTGGTAAAAAAAAAAATAACGATTCTTAGTTGGGTTTATGCTAATTTTATCGCATGGCTAAATAACTTTTGGTAAAATTTTTATGGGCGTGTTTAATTGCTTGTGTGGGATATCGCATGGCTAAAAACAAATGGAATGCTCTAAGATAATTATTAAGTTAATGATAAACATTATTAAGGTTTGAAATTCAATATACACTTTATTACATGTATAATAAGAGCTCATGAAAACTTTATGACCATTTTGTCAATAAGTAATGGTGTTTATTGATAAACATGTAAACAAAATTTGTATTTATCAACAAATTTGGTCGTAATTTTAGAATAAAAATAAATTATTAGATTTTGACAAAAAAAAAACTTTATAAATAATCATAATTTTGAAATAATCCCTAAAAAGTAATTCAAACAAGCTTTATTTGTCATCCAATTCCAAACAGCGTGCAATCTTAAATAACTATCAGATCGCTTCAAAAGTCGTCGTAGTAAAATAAATTCCACGTGTTACTCCGTTATTGGATTGGACTAAAAGCATAGGAACCCGTTGTTGCTATTTAAAAAAAAAAAAAAAAATTAAAACAGCGTTTCTGATTAAAAAAATTAAAATAAAAATATAACAGCCGTATATTTCCGGTAAAAAAAAAACAGCCGTATACTTCACTCAATATCTAATTCTTAGCTTGAAAAGAATTACAAACACCAAATCAGAGACAGGGTACATAAGATAAAAGGCAAGTATATATCCAAGCAAATCGTTATAGTAAACCAATTAGTAAACAACTAATTGATGTACATTCTGCAAGAAGAAGAAGAAGAAGAAGATAGTCTGTGTTTCTTTCAATTTTTAGAGTTCTCAACAATATTCCTTCATAGAAATTTGAAAGAGGTTTGATAAAAAAAAAAAAAAAAAAAAAAAATTGAAAGAGTTCAATAATCAATGGAATTTTGGCGGTGTCACGTGAAAGTAATGTATTTATCAACATCACGCAGAGATAAATGTTGTAAGCGTACGACTTAAAATAAGTCAATAAAGCTGTAAACTACAAACGCTTTTCTCTCTAGGGTTTTCTCTCTAAACAGAGCTTCTCCTTTGCGCCGCCGCTGCCTGCCTCCCCCGGACATCGTTTTCTGCCCTGAGTCATCGGCGGCGGGCCTTGTCCGGGGAAAGCTTGGAAGGACCTCCACCTTCCCGTCTCCCTCTCTCTTCGGTTTTTTCTTTCTTTCCCTAAACCAACCAAAGCACGTGGTCTCCTCGGACCTGGGAGCTTCTCGTGGTCTGTGTGATTTCCGAGGCTCGGAGTCTTTCTTCTCGGGCACTCGCGACGAGGGGCGGCGGCGTTCGGGCCCGGTGTCTTCCTCGCGATCGGACCTGTGCGTCGGAGGTCTCCGCCATTCCGATTCGGCGGCCCCTCTTCTCGGGCGCCTCCCTCCTCCCGGGCTCGTGACCTCTCCAGCGGGTTTGTCTTCTTCGGTGTCTCGCGATGGGGATCCTCCAGATCCGGCGTGCTTGTCCTCTTCGGCGCGTCGAGCCCGGGGCCTTCCAGATCCGGCGAGCCTGTTCTCTTCGGCGCGTCGAGCCCGGGGTCTTCCAGATCCGGCGAGCCGGTTCTCTTCGGTGTGCCGAGTTCGGGGCCTTCCAGATCCGGCGAGCCCGTTCTCTTCGGCGTGCCGAGCTCGGGATCTTCCAGATCCGGCGTCGGTCTCGCGCGGTGGGATTCCTCCAGATACGGCGTGCTTGTCCTCTTCGGCGCGTCGAGCCCGGGGTCTTCCAGAGCCGGCGAGCCTGTTCTCTTCGGCGCGTCGAGCCCGGGGTCTTCCAGATCCGGCGAGCCTGTTCTCTTCGGTGTGTCGAGTTCGGGGTCTTCCAGATCCGGCGAGTCCGTTCTCTTCGGCGTGCCGAGCTCGGGATCTCCCAGATCCGGCGTCGGTCTCGCGCGGTGGGGTTCCTTACGACATCGGACCTTAGTGTTATGGTTTATGGTTTTTATTTTTTTGCTTGGTTTCTTTTGTTTTGTTTTGGACTCGGATTAGCCGTAGTCCCATCTCCCGTTGTGGATTTCCTGTTAGGTTTTGATCTATGCAGGTTGAAGAGTCATCTTGGTAGTGGCCATCAAATCGAAGTTGGTTGGATTTTTCCATCACCAATCTTTGAGTTATTCAACGAGCCTCTTGTGTGCTCTATTTGTGCTTGTAATTCTTCCCGTTGTCGGAAGTTTGCACATATCGTACTTTTACCGGAACTTAGTGTTAGATTCACTTCGACTTAAGTCTTGGTGATCCATGTACTAAGGTGTTATTCTCCTGTATTGATGGTTTTTTTACCCAATTTTAATGGAAAAATCCGTTTTATTCACAAAAAAAAAACATCATGCAGAGATAAATACAACGTAAGGTCAGGAATCTTGCTGTATTGTCTATAAACTCGATAGCTATACACTTAATCTGCCAGCTGAAACAACTCTGATCCCCATGAAAAACAAAAATTAAAGAGTGACAATCAATTATAACGGGACCATAGCTTAAAAACAACCAAACATCGGAAAAATATAACGAAAAGCAATGACTCTTCTATTCCTCTTCATGCCATTATTACCAATACATTCCACTAATTGCGAACAAAGAGAAATTACGCGGCGACACTGTGGACCCCACTTGAATAGACATCAATACCCCTAACTTTTGTCGCTTGATCCACCAACAAGCCAAGGGCACTTTCGGCCAATTCCAGCTAGCTAATTAATTTGCACGTCAGTTATAAAGAACAACAATCACATTGCGACCTTGCATTGCATTTCTTTTGTCCCGCTTTTTAAGAGAGAAAAAAAAAAGATATAATGAAGAGGGAAAAACGACGTGTCGTTTTGTTTGCTCTGGTACTAGTTCTTACGACACTGAGCCAAGTCACCGGAGACGATGGGTTTGTGAAGACCAGAGGAGTCAGACTGGAGCTTAACGGCTATCCGTTTTACGCGAACGGGTTCAACGCGTATTGGCTGATGTACGTAGCTTCCGACCCAAGTCAGAGAGACAAAGTCACAACGGCTTTTCAAGACGCAAAAACTCACGGCCTTTCAATGGCGCGAACTTGGGCTTTCAGCGACGGTGGATATCGGCCTCTGCAATTCTCGCCCGGTTCTTACAATGACCAAGTCTTTCAGGTATCTCGTTTTCTTTGCATAAACGACGTCGTTCTCGTTCCTGTTCTGTTCTGAGTTATATTTCATCATGAAGGGTTTGGATTTTGTGGTGTCTGAAGCGAGAAAGTACGGGATTAAGCTGATTTTGAGCTTTGTGAACAACTACAACAATTTCGGGGGCAAAAAACAGTACGTTGATTGGGCTAGAAATGAAGGCCAGTCCGTTTCGTCTGAAGACGATTTCTTCACCAACTCTCTTGTAAAGCAATACTACAAAAACCATATTAAAGTAATACTTTTTTTTTCATCTCTTTTCTTTTTTTGGGGGACACATGGGCAGAGGAAGGACATTTTATGATGTGGGACTTATTTACTGATGAGGGGAAAAATAGCACATTTTCTCACATTGCTTGTTGTGCAATATTTCAACTTTGCTTTATTGATATATTTTTTTTGTTATAAATAAACAGACGTTGCTAACGAGAATTAACACAATGAATGGAATTGCATACAAAAATGACTCAACCATAATGGCTTGGGAGCTCATGAATGAGCCAAGATGCTCTTCAGATCCTTCAGGGAAAACCATTCAGGTTTGTTATTCACATCAGAATATTTCTTAAAATATAACTGTTTTAAAAATATTTAATGTGGTAGATTAACGTTTGCAAATCAGAGGATCAGATATATATATATATATATATATATATAATTATTCTTAATACTCGTGAACATTTTTTCGTTTGTTTTCATAAATGGAAAAAATAGGAACATTTAAATTTCTATTAGTAGGAAGATCTATTTTCTGCTTCCCAACTGTGGAAAAAGCATGCAAAATGTGAGTTTAAAAGTAGTTGAAGAACATGGTGTTTTTTAATGGTGTATACTTACCTCACATGACACACCTAACCTAACCTGCCCAAAATATTATTGCAACTTTATTTATTATTATAAATCGCATTCAACAATGTCTTTTACTACTCCAACTAAATTCTCCATTCTTCTGTTGCTGTAATGATATCAACACCTTGAATTCTTTTCCTTAAAACGAATTTATACAATGTATGCCAAACATACCTTCTTCACGCTTGCATAACATAATCATGAAAAAGCAAGGACTTCGGAGCCACTAAGGAACAAAAAGTTGTGGTGCCACATTTTGTTAATTTATATTTTTTTATGATGATAATTTTTTTTTTCTTTTTTTGAAAATGAGTAAAATAATAATGTTGCAATGTGATGATGGTGTGTGACAGGGTTGGATTACAGAGATGGCCTCATATGTTAAGTCTATAGATGAAAATCATTTGCTTGAAGTTGGTCTAGAAGGCTTCTATGGCCCTTCAAAGAACCAAATCAAGTCCTACTTTAACGTTGGAACTGATTTTATTGCCAACAATCTGGTCCCAGCCATCGACTTCGCAACAGTTCACTCTTACCCTGATCAATGGTTGGTAACACAAGTCATATTATTAATCCATAAATCACATTCAAAGGCCTGCACTTATTTTTTTTTGGTCCATTACATAAATATAGACATATATATATTTACAGTTTTAGATTATTATTTAGCTAATAAATATTTGATAAATAATCAAGTCCACATCACTCGGCGTAAATTGACTAAAATACTCTATTTTATTTAGACACTGGACGGGAAATAAATGGGGTATATTAGTCAATTTATAGGTGTAAATACGTGGACGTGGTTATTTACCAAATATTTATTAAAGGTTGATTAAATAAAAATCTGTAAGTATGACTAGTTTACCAATTATTTGTATTTTTTGTGGAAATTATCTGCAGTCCCTTATTTTCAAGCTTAATTCCTTAAATAGCTTATTTATGTTTTTTTAGTCCATGTTCACAAGTATTTGTAAAACTTCCATTTGTTTTGAAGGCTGTTGGGTTCGAGCTCGAACAACCAATCAGCGTTTCTCAAAACCTGGCTCAACGACCACATTCAAGACTCTCAAAACGTGCTGAAAAAGCCGCTCGTATTAACGGAGTTTGGGAAATCGGGGAGCCAAAGAGACGAGCTTTTCGAGACGGTCTACGAAGCCATATACTCGTCGGCCAGCTCAGGAGGGTCAGCAGTCGGAGGGCTTTTCTGGCAACTTCTGTCGAAAGAAATGGACTCATTCAGAGACGGTTATGAGGTCGTTCTGAGTGAGCCTTCGTCCACGGCCAATCTCATTGCCCAACACTCTCGGAGGCTAAACCATATCAGGAAAATGTTTGCAAGGCTCAAAAACATTGACAAGCTCAAGAAAAAGGTCAACGCCACCAGAAATTGAGTTCACCTTTTTTCTCTATACTAGATTTAGCATTATTATTTATGCAAGCCTAATACAAAAAAAAAAAATGAAAATAATACAAGTGTGCTCAATTACTGTATGGATTTCGCAGTTGATTTTCAACGAATGAATCGTCACATATATCGTGGCCATCAAAGTAAAACTGATGATGACGATACAAGTAATAATTAGACAATCCGTTATTCTAAAATTAAGGCTGGAAAAACTTTTTTTTTTTTTACTATAGAAAAACATGTATTTTGAAGAGCTTCACAAATTATTTCAAGGGTCAAGTTAGAATTACTAAAAACTACGAAGCAGCTCAACAAAAGAATAATATCCTTATTAAACCTTAACCCTGCGAAAATTCACATGCCCTCTGCTTACTAATTGATAAAACAATAAAGGTAAAGACGGATAAATAAACCTAAGAAAATGGCATAAATAAACTGGCGTAAAAAAAAAACATAAATCTATAGCGCATTTAGATAACGGTATTATCTTTGATGGTTGCATTCTTTAAGATGATTGTAATCCCCGATCGGATATAGAATCCTTCACTGGCCCTCTCTGCTTCTTGGACTCCCTAAGAAAAAAATAATGAAACAATATAATAAGAGTAATCCTTGGTAAAAAAAAATAAATAAATAAATAAAAAGTGCTTAGAACTTGTACTTACATCCTTGTTTTGGATTACAACATTTTTTCCGATTTTCGCATTCTTGTCGATGATACAGTTCCTACTCAAAAATCAAGCAAAATCACTATGTTTAAAACAATATATACAGAACGGATTGGAATGGGGGAAATTACCAGCAATACATTCTTTCCAAACTTGATCTCTCAAATACATCATTTATTTTAGTATTCCATAAAGATTACTTTTAACAGTTTTTTTTTTCCTTTATTTGACCTTTTTGTTAACTGTTTCCGTATAAAAAAAAACGCATTTATGGAAGGTTTGAAAAGTGAGGTATACTAGGAACTACCGTCTTCAAATGAGTTATTTGTACAATTTCCCCGGAATCAAACGAGTGATATATTTTACCTGATTTTTGTGTTTTCACCGACGCCCATCGGGACTTTTCCGGCAGAAAGAAGAGATGCAATCTCAGACTCTGTCTGGTAATAGTCCGCGCCCATCATCATCGTATCCTGCAAAAAACCATTTCAACAAAATCACATATGCAAGCCATCATTGAAAGAAAGTACATATACTTTTGGTTTTTCACTAATTCAAGGAAAGTTTTAATGACTCACTTTCAATTCAACACCATGCTCGAGCCGCGATCGCACTCCAACGATGGAGTGATCAACACTGCACTCTCTCAAGAAGCAACCGTGCGATATGATGGCATCCACGATCTGTAAGAAAAATCGATTGGCCATGAGAATATATCGATTATTACCGTATGTCACAAGCTTGACTTCTTAGTAATTAGGATGACCAAACTTACCCTGCATTTTTCAACTTTTGTTGGTGGAAGGAATCTTGGAGACGTGTAGAACGGCGTTTTAGGATCGTAGAATTGAAACTTGGTCGCCTGCAAGGGAATTTATTTTACCAAACTTTTACACTAAACGATTATTTTAATTTATTTAATTTAGTAGCTAATATAGTATATTCATTCATTACCTGTTCTGTTAGGGCCAAGTTAGCTTGGAAGAAAGACTCAACAGTTCCAATGTCTTCCCAGTAATCGTTGAACAAATACGTCTGAGATAAAAAGACGCAGTCATATCCTTATTAGTGTGACACACATAATAAACAATACGGTAATCATCGAAACAGAAATTTGTAAGAGTCTTACTTGGACATTGTGATCTTTCACGGCCGACGGGATTATTTCAGAACCAAAGTCGTTGGACTGAGGATAGCTGAATTTGAGTAGCTTCAATAAGACGTCTGTTTTGAATACATAAACACCCATTGATGCAATGTACGGGAATTTCTCGGCTTCGAGCTGGGAAAGCCCGAGAACGGATGTATCAACTTCCTACAGGGAAGAAAAAAAAAAATTATAAGGAAATCAAAGATAAAAATAAATAGCACAAACTTTGTTAGAGTGTATAGACAGATTTGGCATACCATTGCTTTTAGCTCGGGACCCTTTGGTTTTTCGGCGAATTGAACGACACGTCCTGTGTCGTCGATTTTCATCAGTCCAAAATCCGACGCCCGACTGCAAAACAACATTCGAATCTAGATTTAAGAAAAACACATTATTTATAATAATTAATTCGAAGAAAGAGCTCTCGATATTCCCACACACCTGTCATCCATGGGCAGGCACGAAACTGTAATATCGGCATCGGTGTCGACGTGCTTCTGCAATGAGAGTAAAATCACAACAGCATATTTCAAGATCTTTCATCTTAATAGAACAAAGAAAAAAAAAAAACAGCGGTGAAAAGAAATCGAATTCGAATTCGGAACCTGAACGAAGTCCATGTAGTCCATCCGGTAAAGATGATCGCCAGACAAGATCAAGATGTTCTCCACATTCTTCGTCTTGGCATCCTGAAACAAACAGACATCTCAGTCTTTCTCTCGCCTCGTAAAGAATTATTAAACGAAATAATCGGAATCACAAAAGAAATAGCAAACAAACAAACAAACAAACCTCAAAGACCCACATAAACTGCCTCACGGCATCAGCGGTGCCTTGGAACCACTTCTTCCCCGCCTCTCCCGGCGTCTGAGTCGCAGCAAGAACCTATAAAAAAAATCCCACACACACAATTAAATTATTATCATAATCATAATAATTATCATTATCATACAACGCTCTCTAGTAAGAAGAATCACCTCAACAAAGCCGTCTCCGAAGTTGACAGCGTTCCCGAAATTGTAGGTTCGGGCGAGGTGGCGGTTGAGCGAGAACGAGTTGAACTGAGTCATCACGAAGATTTTCTTGATCCCACTGTTGATGCAATTGCTCATTGGGATATCAATTAGCCTGTAACACCCTCCAATTGGAACCTGGACACAAGTTCATTCATTCATTAGTATATATAAACTCAAGCAATTAATAAAATAAAAAATAAAAATAAAAATAAAAATCTGATTCATCTCACAGCTGGTTTGGATCTTCTACTGGTGAGAGGAAACAACCGAGTCCCGGCTCCGCCGCCCAATATGATCGACACCACATTCTTTGGGTCAGCTCTTGGATTCTGAATCACCGTTGACTCCAACTACAGAAAAAAAAAAATTAATTGAAAAAAATAATCAATCGGAATGAATGAATAAAAAAAGAAGATGTCAGGTATTGATTTGGTTACCACGGTTAGTTTTTCGGCGTCAGGTGTGGTGAGAACGGCTTGAGCTGAGAGACTCTTTTTGAGGTGAATATTCAGTCCCGTTCTGGCTTTTTGTGGGCTCACCTTCACAGTTTGACCCCAAAAAGAAGAAGAATCATTCTTCTTCAAGCTTTGCTTCACTATTGGTTGAGCGCTGGGCTTGAACGTCGCGCAGCAAGAATCCATTGTTGGAAAAATAATCTAATCTCTCTGAAGAAGAAGAAAAATAAGGAAGCCAATTCAGAAACAAAAATTAATATACGAACGTGCCAAAAAAAGAGATCACACTAGTAATTAGTAAAAAAGCTTCATATGTATAATGTGGAGCTAAGAGAGCACTCACGCGACAATGGCTTCGCTCGGCAAACCGTACAGTCTCCGAGTACGATCAGAGAGAGAGAGAGAGTGAGAGATTTCTTCGATAGCCTGTTCAAGTGAGAATTAAATTATGTTTTATATTCACAATCACAGGACGATCTGGAATTCGTGTTTAATTTTTAAAGGAGAAAATCATATCTTATATTAAAATTTTATATTATGCGTTAATTTTATTTTCTTCGGGTACGATTTTATTTTCTTTTAATATTTAACCTAGTACACAATAATAAAAATTTTAAATTAACATTAACTTTACATATCCTAATTTACCCTCTCTTTAACTGAATTATTGTTTAGTACACGCATGTGACTTTTACGCTGATTCCAAAATTCGAATAGCTCCGCTAAATCGTGACGGTACTCAATAAATCGGTGGCGTCATATTAGGCAAATAATTATGGCCTTATTTACCTTTAGCCTCAAAATTCCGGTTTCATCACAAACTAAAATAACAATTGCCTTTTCTATCATGAGTAGATGTACTGGAGATTTAGCTATAATAGAGTTTATTAAATTGAGTAACCTTATATTAAATCGGTAACTCGTTGTTATAAATGGTGGGTCAAACTCAAAGTGGGTTTCTCTTGTTCAGAACTTGGGGTTAAAAAATAGGGGCAAAACGGGATTTACAAATAATAATTTTTAGAAGTATTTTGTTGGGTAGCTGGAAATAAATTGAAAATTTTAAGTGGACCAGATTTTGACCAGGAAACGTCAGTCCACGTTTACTGATTGGACGGTGGTGATTGAGTGTGTGATATCCGTGCCTTCCGTGATGAAGGGGATTCGACACGTGGCGTCCATGTGTCTGTCAGTATAAATGGACGGCCTATATTTTTCCGTCTCTTCTGATCTTTGGTAGAGATCCTTTGGTATCTATGTCCTTAAGTGGGTCCTACTCGCACGCATTTAAATTGATTACATTCCTGAAAACTCGTGCTAGTAGTTACAATCTTTCGAAAGTTTGCGAGTGAGAGTGAATACCCTTTAGTTCATAAATAAATGGAAAATATTAACATTATCAATTTAATAAAAATATGAGATTTATACCTTTAATTTCTAAAAATATTATACATATTCATTCAGTTTAATATAAATAACATATATCTCTCATAAAAATATATCATATTGCAAATACCACATTTTTTGTTTATATTTTACAAAAAAAATTATTTGAATTTCTCAAAATACACTTAATCAAAAAAATATTTATTTACAGTTTTAATAAAAAATCAAAGCTTCTCTTATTAAAAAAAATCATTAAATTTTTATAAATTTTATAAATAAAATTTTTAATTTAATTATATATATAATAAATTAAAATATATTTTATTAAGAGTATTTTAGGGAGTTCAATATTTTTTTGTAAAAAATAAACAAAAAGAAACGTATTTGAAATATATCATATTTTTAGGGAAAATACATGTCATTTATATTAAACTTAACGAATATATTTGATATTTTCTGAAAAAAAAAAAAAAAAAAAAAAAAAAAAAAAAAAAAAAAACAACTGAAAGTATAAATCGCGCATTTCGATAAAACTAATGGAATATTGTTGATATTTTCCCATAAATAAAAGATGAAGATTTTAGCAAAAATAAAAATAAAAGAAGAAAAAAGAATATGGCTATATCAAATATAAACAGTCATATGGTTGTTTTGAATGATAAAAATATTAAGGGTTCATTAGGAAAATAGTCAATTTAAACGTTTGATATTGTTAAATAGCTAACGTTTGATAAATTTTAGGTAAATAATTATTTTCATGTATTTACAGACGTAAATCTTAGATAAATAGCAACCTCCATATATTAGGTCGCGTCATTATTTACGACTATTTACCTAAGATTTATCAAACGTTGGCTATTTAGCAATGTCAAACGTTTAAATTGACTATTTTCCTAATTTTCTGAAATATTAAAGATATAACTCAACAATAAATAAAATTAAATAATATTATAGCCCCAAAAAAAAAAAAGAAGAGAAACTAATAGCAATTGCAAGAATAAGATAGTTTGTTTTTTATAAAAAAAAAAAAAAAAAAATGCATTGAGATTCTATTAATAAGTTAAAAGACTATAAATACATGAAATAACATCTTACAAGATAAATTGTAGACTTAAATATAAATAAATTTAATATTTAGTGAAGGTGATCGATCATTTTTTGCTTGCTTTCGAAAAATGTAAAAACGAATATCACATTAAAAATTAAACATAAAACACTCACACAGGATGATGACGACTAACATGTTTCTCATAAATATCGAACTAATAAAATTCAACAGCAATATAAAGTGTTCACTATTAACATAGACCAAAAACAACAAGAAAAACAAACGAATATGAAATTAAAGACATTTATCCCAACACAAACGGGATGTCTGGACTATTTGCTATTTTATTATAAAGGGTAAAAGTGTCATTAACTCACTTAGAGAGGGAAAATTATCTAAGAGCATTGGTTTTTCACCCTTTATTATAGAGAAATTTTATTAATTGGGCTTAATAAGCCATTAAATATCAAGATTAGACCCTAATGTTTAAAAATATCTAAATATGGACTTTTGACCCAAAATCGAACAAAAATACCATTGATTCAAAAAACCCATATTTTTCTCTCATTTTCAAATGATTTTCATTACAATTCTTTTTCATGTTCGAATTGGTTGCGCTAGGATTAGAATTTTCTCTCATTAGGAATTTGGGTATGTGTTCAGTTTCGATTTTGAGGGTTTCACATTGTATTTCATCGTACAGCATCGTATCGCACCGTACCGCATCGTACAGCATCATACGATATCGTATGTGTTCAGTTTCGATTTTGAGGGTTTCACATTGTATTTCATCGTACGGCATCGTATCGCATCGTACAGCATCGTACGACATCGTACATCTTCGTATGTGTTCAGATTCGATTTTGAGGGTTTCAAATTGTATCTCATCGTACAGCATCGTATCGCATCGTACATTATAATGTACGATAAAATTCATACACATTATAATGTACGATATCGTACGATGCTGTACGATGTCGTACGATGCGATACGATGTCGTACGATGAGATACAATATGAAACCCTCAAAATCGAAACTGAACACATACCCAAATTCCTAAAAAAAAATAAAAAAATCGGGGCATTGCCCCGAACCCCACGAGCTCAGCGGTAAGCTCGACCACCGAAAATTCTAATCCTAGCGCAACCAATTCGAACATGAAAAAGAATGGTGATGAAAATCATTTGAAAATGAGAGAAAAATATTAGTTTTTTTAATCAGGGGTATTTTTGTCCGATTTTGGGCCAAAAGTCCATATTCAGATATTTTTAAACATTAGGGTTTAATCTTAATATTTAATGACTTATTAAGCCCAATTAATGAAATTTCTCTTATTATACAAGGATATAATTAATATTTGTCTACAGTAATATTTGCTACTCTTTCTTTTTAAGTCGTTATATATTATTTAGTTTCGCTTAAAAAAAAACTAAATGATATTTTTTTTTAGCAGTGGAATTACTGTTCATAATAACTGTGTGATTGATTGATATATATATATATATATTTGCTCCGAGTGTGATTGATATTTGATAGTGAGTGTGTTTGGAACTTAAAAGTGGTTGAGAAAAATCTCACAAGACCAGTGATTCAGAGTCGGCAAGAGAATACTAGTGATATCGTGTGGACATCATTGTTTAGAGTTTATTAGTTTAAACAAAAAATAAATAAATAGAACGCACTGAAAATTGAGTGAAATTCCTGACAGTGATACACCCTAAATTCCGCGGAGATTCAAGTTTGCTAAAAATAATTTGATTGAGTGAAATTCCTTATACGCCCTAAATTCTGCGGAGAGTCACTTTTGCTAAATAGTGGAAAATTCCAAGAGAATCATATTTTAAAGTACATCTAAGAAAACAACGAAATGTCATTTTGACACCAAACATTCACGTGCCATTGCCGGCATTGCTATCGATAAATAAAACTATATAATAGAATTTTTGTGAGAGTTTCGTGGACAATCTTTTTAAACAGATGTACTCTGCAATCTGCATAACTAAATAGATTATAAAATATTCTAACAGATACAAATATGCACGTTTTTAAAAATAAAATTGCTTTCTCTCCATATTCACCTAGGTTCCCTTTAATAATAATCTTCTTCATTTAACTATGTTTTTTTTAGAATTATTATGTAGACGCCGAGCCATCTCGCTTTGCTTTAAAAACTTCGAAAGAGATATCTATCATTGCATATTTGGATTGTCATCTTATAATTTTAAATGAGTATATGACACCGAGAGATTTTATGTTTATAATATATCCTTTTATTTTATTTTGTATTTACTTTTGTTATTGATAATTTTTTGCTTGATCTATGAAGTTAAATATTTATATAAATTGGAAAATTTGAGAAATCTTGAAAAGAAAAAAAAAAGTAGTTTGAAAAATTTGGAAATTCATTTTAAGATTTATCGACAATCTTCTAACGAAACTGAAAAATTCTTTGAAGATTTATTGACATCGTTGTCAATAATTTTCGGGATGTCAATCAATCTTCAAATAATTTCTCAGAATTGTTTGAAGATTTATTGACACTTGTGTCAATAAAAAAGACAAAATATCAATAAATCTTCAAGCGAATTTTCATATTCTTCAAACCAATTTTTTTTTCCTGATTTTTCAAAACATTAGGTATATACGAGGTTTTGGAGAAAGTGAAATCGTGAAGCACGTTGATATTGACATAAATCGATCTCTCTCTTTCTCTTCGCCTCCACGCCGATTTTCTTTTTCTTCTTCTTCTTCTTCTTCTTCTTCTTTATCCTCTTCATTTTTTGTTCATCTCCACAAAAAGTGACAAAGAAACACCAAAACACTCCCTAAAGTTTGAGTCATGACCAATAAACTTAAATCATCGCCGATAAATGGAGAGATGCTCGAAACGAAATTGATTTTGGATTTTTTAGATTTTTCAGATACCAAGATTGATTTTTTACACTTAATAAAAAAAATTACCCACTTCGTCATTTTTATAGTGAAAATGGCTTTGTGTACCCCTACTTTGAGAATGGAGGGCTTTTATGCCCCTCTATTTTTTCCTCTTAAAAATGCCTCTCATTTGCATACAACTTTACAAAAAAAAAAATGGCATTGATTTGAAAAAAAAAGTAGAATGGAGCATAAATGCCTACTGCTACAAAAATGGGGAATTCTAGGCCATTTCCTTTTCTTTTTTTTTTAATATAGAAAAAACTCGTCGTTTTTAGGATTAAAAAAACTCGTCGTTTTCTGATATCACTACACAGTACACATAAGTTTAGAAAGAAAGGAAAAGGCCCAGATACTCGAACCACCGCAAAAACCTCATCTTCATCTTCTTTTTCGTCTTCTTCATCCTCTTCTCTCTCTCTCTCGCTAACCAAACAAACCAAAACAATGGCGCTCAATCTAACCAACACCTTCCTCCAACGGAAGCCAAGCCCGGTCATCACCTCCAACAAAAAAGTAAATCTCAAAATTCAATCCTCGAAAACTCCAAAACAGAGAAGCCTAATTCATTTCCGTTCCGAATTGCAGGTCTCGCCGGCGAGAAAAGAGCGACGGAGTCCACCGGCGACGGTGACGTGTCGGAAGAAGGAGATTCATCCAGAGTTCTACGACGACGCGAAGGTGTACTGCAACTCCGAGCTGGTTATGACGACCGGTGGGACTCAGAAAGAGTACGTGGTTGACGTGTGGTCCGGTAACCACCCATTTTACCTCGGAGATCGGTCAAAGGTCCTCATTGACGCCGATCAAGTCGCCAAGTTCCGGAAGAAGTTCGCCGGACTGGAAGATCTTATGCAGATTCCGGTGCTCAAGGGAGAGATCGTTATCCCTCCCAAACGCAAGAGCGCGAGCAAGGGGAAGAAGAAGTGACGTGGCAGTTCTCAGGTTTGGTTATTTGTTTCTGATTATGCCCGCCATGTGTTTGTTAATATGTCTAAACCAGAGTTTTTGTTGTAGAGGTCATTGATGACTTTTTTTTTTCCTGTGCGAAAGCAATCTCGTTACATTTTTTTTATCTATCATTATTCAGGATTATTTTGAATGAGATATCTTATGGTAGAGAAAAAAATATAGGTAATTAACATATACCTATCATAGTGGCGTTACATGTCACAATTTTAGCCATAAGAGGAGTGGATATATATTATTAGAGATGGTCGAGATTTGAGAGTTCAAAGTTCAATCTGAGCCGAGATTGATACGAGATCATCTGGTCAACATTTAAAGTAGCAGAAGCACGCGAATCCGAAGCCTTGATGGTGACAAGCTCCATGGGAAGCTCTCTCCCATGTCTTGCACTGATCGTCGCAGTTCTCCGATTTGATGCAAATTCCGGTCCATGTTTGGCTGCGCTTTTCGCAGAGTTTTTAAGAAAGTTTGCGGTTAGAGAAAACTCGATCGAAGCGTATGCCAAGTAAATAACGAAAATCCCAAAACAGTTCATACCAGTTGACGCAAGAAGGAAAAACAGAGTAAGAAAGACGAAAGCTTTAGTGAGTGAAGCCCTAAGTAGCTTAACCATGTTTTAACTTGTTGTGTTGATTTGAGTGGTTGGTTTTATGAATTATATTTCTATTTATAGCTTGAGTACATCGGTGAAACCGAGTTGCGATAAGGGATATAAAGGAGGTCCTATTCCTAGTAGTGTGGAATGATTTGTAAGTTGGTCTTGCAAGTTGAATTACTTCTTAGACCGAAAATGTCAACAAAATAATCAAGCATGTACACAATTCTTTCCTTTTCCCTTTCGTTATCCATAAAGATGTAAAAGCTTATCCTTTATTACACAAGTCGACGACATACCCGTTGAAATTCTTTAAGACGGCCTTCACACGGTTTTGTAGTGAGTACTTCTGCGCCGAAAATATCTACGTAGCTAAGATTATATTTGTGATTAACAGGACTCTCTTTGTAGTAGAAGAAGAAGACTATATGCGATTAATAAAACAAACCAGTACATAATTTTTTTCTAGTTTTTTATTTAGTTCAATAACGAAATCGGAGACCAGTAGGAAAAACAAGCAAGATAAGAGAAGGGAATCAGTCGAGGGATTCCTTATAAGCTTCCTGGTGGCTTTTCTTATTCTCTTTTGATTGATTTTGCTTCAAAGAATAATTGATGTTAATATGGTATTTAAGGAGCGCCAACGTGTACTATGGTTTAAAATTATATTGAACAATAGTTAAAAAAAAAGAAAAAAACAAATGAAATTGTATTGAGCAGACGCTAAATGTAAAAATTAAGAGGCCATTGTCCTTGTGACAATTAAAAATAAAAGAAAAAAAGAATGGGCATGGCTTCGCCCGGGTTCGAACCGGAGACCTTCAGTGTGTTAGACTGACGTGATAACCAACTACACCACGAAACCACTGACTTGTGACTTACATCTTAGAGATGCTGCAAAATATTTTTTAATTGTGTTGGATCAGCTAAATGTGGACAGATTTTGTAATGCTTGCTTTCCAAGTTCAAGTAAAGTTAGGATTTTTTTTATATGTATTAGGTACTTTTTTTTTTTTTTTTTTTTTATAATATATTTTGCAAGTATAAATAAATTATTCATGGTTTACAGAAACGAACGATAAGGCTATGTATGCCACCTTTTCCTATATGTACGGATCTAAATAAATAATCTTCTCAATCCAAATTAACTTCACACTTAAACTTACAATTATACTGTTTTCTCCAAATATTTATATTCGACCTTCAGGTTTATACTTTATAGTACAAATCAAACTGGGTTACTTGACTTAAAACTGAATGTTTTAGCCCGTCAAAATTCTTTCCCCTTTTTTACGAATTTAACCTATTAAAATTAAGGAAAAATGATATGAAGTAGCCAATTCAAACTATGACTTTTGCAAAATAGCCATAGTTTCATTAGGTATAGCAAAATAGCCAATTGAGAGTACTGCGATTTTTAATCCTGCCTCGATTAATTTTAATCTAGCCTTCATAAAACTTACATTTTGTTTTTATAGTTCGTTGGGATTAAATTTAATCCAGCCTAAATTAATCTTACTTTGGCTAGTTTACTTATAGTTGGCAAATTATGGCTATTTTGCAAAAGTTTAAGTTCTATTTGGCTATATAGCCGCTTGACCCTAAAATTAACTATTTTTCAGGCCCGATTTAACTGGATTTTAAAATGATAAAAATTAAATTTATTTCCTATAACCTCTGAATACTTAGCTTTCTGTCAAACCAAGTTGAAACAATAAATATCAATGGTGGTCTTAGGGGGATTGAATATGCTAAAAATGTCGAGTACTTGGCCTTGCAATTTGAAGTCTTTGATTTCATACTTCCTACATATATGGCTCTCTTGACATTATATACTTGTTATGAATCCGTGGACTTTCCTAATCAAGCAACTAGATCTAGATGTATTAGAATGATCGATATGAGCTTTTTCGCGACAAAGTTAGTCACCACGCATGCATGGGCAATGGACAATAGGTCAAAAAAATACGCATGCATGGATAAGGGTTTTGGTAAGATTAATGGTTCTAGGGTTTTGCGATTTTTTTTTTTCAACTGACTTTAGAAATGCTGATTATAAAAAACAAAGTATATGATCTCATATCGGTAGTATGTTATTATTATTATTTTTTTTTTTATAGATAATCTGTATTGTGTGAATGGGATGCATGTATAGTAGTAATATAAGAGACAAAATAGCATGTCATTGTCATATAGTGTTAGAATTTATCTACAAAATATTTTAATAAAAAGCAGTCAACGTTTGAAGATATGAATTCCTTGAATGGAAAGATAATAATACTTCACAATTTTTATAATTTCTGTGGTGGTTATGGAAAAATAAGTATTTGAAACCAATGTAATTTTGGTTTATGTCTTATAAACTTAATAGGTGTAGCTGTTATTTTTTTTCTAATTTTTTTTTTAAAGTTATACTTATTTTTTAAACTAATTGATTAATAAAATAACTAATATTTCAACTTCTCAGTAAAATAGTCGAAATCATCAAAACAAAATTCTGATAATGTTATTACTTTTCTAAATAAGTAATTTATTATTTTCAAAATATTTGGTCGCATTGTCAAAAAAAGATTGAAATCTACTATTTGTACATTTTAACCATTTTACTAATTTTAACAAATTTTGACTATTTTTCAAATCCATCAATTTCAATGGGCTATTTAGCTATAACATCATTATATATATATATATCACCTCATTTATATATGTTTGGAATTTCCATGCTAAATGTGGAAAAAATAAATACGAATCTAATACCACTTAAAACATTATGCCAACAATCTAGATTATATAATTATTATTCATTGACGGCTAAAGAGTGATAATTTGAATTCAAGATTAATCGATACTTACTAGTTTGTTTTATTTCCGACGTTGTTGCCTGAATCTAATGAAAATTTCCTTTTAGATTATAAATCCATGTTTTGAATTTCGAGCACGCCGAGATTTCTTAATGATTTTAAAACTCTGACTTCTGAGTTTTTTACTATCGAGACCATGTATTCCAAGCCGTTCTCTGTATAGGGCGGCGCAGAAAACCGGTGAAACCGTAAACCAGACTGGAGACAACTGCTTTTTCGATCAACAATTCGGTTTTAAACAGTTTAAAATTTCACAGTTCGCGTCCAGTCCGGTTTATACTTTAAATAGTCTGCTCCAGTAAAAAACAAGATCAATACTAATAACTCATGATCATAAAGAAAGAGTAATAAGAGACTATAGAAATAAGATAGCGCTTAAAACTGGACGATGAAGATTATTCATTCAAAGGCGGTATACATGACCTTACACACGATAAAAGCAAAAGAGCATTAACTAAAATAACTGTCATGACATGACATGGTATAAAATACCGCAACCCAGAAATACTTTCCACATACACGCGTAAAATAATATGATGATCAGTACGTCTGAGAGACACTTTATTATAGAAAAGACACACACATATCACAAGCATAGCCGCATATGATAATACAACTAGTTATTCGCAGATAGATGATTATAGTTGATCGATGATCAACATTTGAAGTAACAGAAACAGGCAAATCCAAAGCCTTGGCGGTGACAAGCTCCGCGAAAGGCGTTTTCCCAAGACTTGCACTGATTGTTGCAGTTTTCCGTTTTTATGCAAACTCCGGTCCACGTCTGGCTTCGCTTTTGACACAGCTTTCCTTCAACCATTCCCATCTCTGCCATCCACATAATATGATCATATCATGTTCAAGAGTTTTTTTTATTTTTTTTAATGAAAAAAACCTAATTGTCTTACGTACCGTTAGAGGTAACGAGGACAATCAAGAAAAGGAACACCAGAGCATTGACAACGGAGGGCCTCATAAGCTTTGCCATTTTTCCTGCTTCAGAGAGAGAAGTGTGTTTATGTTTTGTTTTTGTAGTGATATTTGGTTTTAGGGTGCTATTTATAGACAACGATCGTGTATAATTTTTTTTTCTTCCGAAAATTAGAAAAATAGTCAATTTAAATGTTTGACATTGCTAAATAGACAACGTTTCATAAATTTTAAGTAAATAGTCATTTTTAGACGTAAATCTTTAATAGATAGCTAACGTTTGGTATATGAAAGTGGATATTTATTTAATATTTATGTTTAAAAGTGATTATCTGTCTAAGATTTATCAAACGTTAATTATTTAACAATATCAAATAATTAAATTGGTTATTTTTTCTAATGGACTCTTTGTTTTTAATTAGTAATCTGCATTGTAATGAATGAAATGTGTACATAAGAAACAAAAAGACGGCACTGTCACCATAGTCTTGGATTTATCTGCAAAACCACTTTAATCTTTACTTTTGCAGGAAAAGTCAGCATTTGAGGGTGGATTTATCTGCAAAACCACTTTAATCTTTACTTTGGCTGTTCTAAGTTCTAACTTCTATGCTCTCTCTCTTTTTTATTTATTTTTATTTTTTTCTAATTTCTTTGACTTATTCAGTGATGAAAGATAATCTCTTTAAAAATATAGAATAGCAAACAATTTTTTTCGAGGAAATAAAAAAATTGACAAAAAAATCACATCATAAAATGCGCTTAAATTAAGGTTTTATCCCCTTACGAAATCCTTGTTTCTTAATTATTCCAAGTTAAGTAAATAAATTTTCAAGATATTAGGTTACATTGTGTTAGCTTGCATCTAAAGATTCTAAACCAAATTAAAATACTAGCTAATTCCAAAATATTTATAATTTATGTTACCTATTTCCTACAATATGTAGCACTTAGTCATAAGTAAACTCTCCATAAACATTTATTTTACTTTTCCTACAATATATAGCACCTCCATATAGAGCTAACTATATACATATGGGTGTTATACTCCTGTTGGGGATTTGATTGTCGGACTACAGTAACGACTCCGTGGAGTTCTCTACCATGCTAACCAAAATATAAAGTTATAATGTTAAAAAGTTTACTAATTAAGTTATAATTTTATAAGGACGCTCAAGTGCTCTATATACCATGCTAACCAAAATATACCATCAAAGATTCGTGGTCACGAAGTTTGACGCAGTTGTCAATGCGACTCTTAATTTTATTTTGGCAACAGGTCGGCAAAGACATGCTCTGTTACAAAATGCATCGAATTGGTTATGATGGCGAAAGCTAAGGGCTGGGAAGCAATGTTGTCGAAACATTGGGTGGATTCTCACAAATTATGTACACCCCTTCAGAGAGCTGACCCATTCTTGGCAGATATTTGCTTTGGATCGGGTATCGAACAACTTAGGATTGTAGTCACCTATATGACAGATCCATGTAGAGTTTGCTTTCGGGTTGGTATATGTTGTTATCTACTTTTATGTTGAACTTGATTTTTTATATAATCTAAACTTTTTAAATTTGATCAATTAATATTCTCTTGAGAAGCTTTTTATATATAAAAAAAATTAACTAATATTTCAAAAAGAAAAAAAAATATTAGCATCTCGATATTTAAATAATTAATTTTTTATTCACACTATGCAAATTCAGTTAAAATATATATTAACAGTTTACTAATTAAGTTATAATGTTCTCAAGTTTATATTATTTTAAGAGAATTGTTAACAACTAAACCATTTAAAACATATTAATTTTATTATAACCAACGTTTAGTTAATAATTGATAATTAGCCAAATTGATGATGTGGCGAGTGAAACCACTTATTTTGTACCGAATATACCCTTATTAGTTAATTAATAAAATTTATTTTCGTATTAAAAAAATATCATTATTATTTAAATTCCTTAATTATAGGATCTGGATTTTATGATATCAAAATAAACTTTAAAAAAAAAACCGTTGCTATTTTAGTAAATTTCGAAGTTCATAAGAAAAAAGCTTGTGAGTTAAAAAAAAAAACTTTAAGATTTAAAGAAAATTACTCTGCGCTCGTTTCATTTTTCTGTTTTTTCTTCAAATTTTCGCAGTAATAATTAGTAATATATAACAATTAATAATAAATAATAATCGTTAATAACGTACTGGTCTCAAGATTATATGTTCTTCACAGTAAATAGTCGTTAATTTTTGTTAATAAGTATTTGTTTATCTCTTTTCGTCAATATTTTTATGGTTTTGTGCAGAATTAATTATTGTTAATTATCATTGATACGTGGCCTTTATCTTCTCCAAGAGCTTTTTCTGCGATTTTAATGTGTTGAATGGCTTATATGTTTTGGTTTTCTTTTTTAAATTGTGTAATTGGTTACGTGTACCCTTAAATATGCCTTATTAATCGCATCATTAATTTTTTTTATTATTATTTTTGTTTTTCATTATGAATTAATGAGCAGGACAAAATTTAAATTAAAGGGTAATTCAGTCTATATCTGATAGGAAATAATGTTGTGTGGCTAATAAATAATAATTATCCAAACGGTGGCTATTTTGCAATTTCAAGTTTGAAAATGGCCATAAATCTACACTGCCCAATTAGTCAATCTAAGCCACATCAAACGTTGCAATTGTAAACTAGCCAACGTTTCCTTTATTTTTTCGAATCTAGCCAATTTTGATGACGTGGCATATTTATGTATGATTGTATTTACTATATTAGCCTTCCTTTCAATTCAAAATGACTAGCCCACGTTTGTACACGTTCAATGCTTTCATATTTCTTAAATTCTTGGCTTTCCATTTTTGTAGCGGTATTCTTGGCTTTCATATTTCAAAATGACTAGCCCACGTTTGCACACGTTCAATTATTATTCTCTCTCTCTCTCTCTCTCTCTCTCTCTCTCTTGAAAACAATGCTGCAATTCCAGAAGATTACGAAGCCCATGCTCGCCGCCGTCGAACAAGATTTTAGTTCCTTTATCTTCACCGTCGGAGCCGCACCAAGGAGCCGACCGGCGTCCTCCCTCCATGGCGACGTCCAGGCTGTCGCGCGTGCCGACTGGGACTCCAGCGGGCGTCGGATCTGGTGCGTGGGCACCGGAGTCGCGCGGGTCTGCAACGCCAGATGACGACCTCGCCGGACCGCGTCGGATCTGGTCCGCTGGCGTCGGGATTGCTCGGACCGACAGCGCCGGTGGGGGGCGAGGTCTTGGCGAGCGTCGAGGCGGGCTTGTGCGTGCTGGGACCGCTCGGATCTGGGGCGTCCGAACGCGCTAGCCGCGCGCCGGTGGGGGGCGAGGCCTTGGCGAGCGTCGAGGCTGGCTTGCGAGCACGGGGATTGGCCGGATCTGCAGCGTCGGGTGCCTCTCTCGCCCAAGAGGACCAGCTCGCCGCCGTTCATGGTGCTAGACGCTTCATTCTCCTTCGCGCGTCTGGTGGCTTTAATTTCTGTTTTATTTTGGTTTAATCTCTGTTTATTTATGTTAATTTTAGTAAATTTTTTAAATAGAAACGGAGCTGAATTGATCACAAGTCGAGCAACAAAAATGTCAAAGGTTGAGAGATTGATAATGGTGAAGCTTTCATGGCCGGATGCAGTTGATTTTGGATGAATATTAATTCTGTTGAATATTTCTGTTTATTTCTGTTAATTATGGTAAATTTACATATGTGCAGGTAGAGCCGATTTCTTTTCATTTCCTTTAATACGCATTTAAATAGACATCTTTTTAAATGCACAAAATTGGATCCGAGATTTACTACCATAGTTGACTTTTGAATTTGGTCTTCTACAAACGTTGGCTACTACTTTTAAAAAGAAAGCACTACAATTACTTAGGGGTATTTCAGTTATTTTGTACCCGTAAATTTCAAAAATTGGCTAGATTTAAAAATTAACCAAACGTTGGCTATATCTCAAAAACCACGTTTCAATTTGGCTACGTTGCTAGTTTGCCCTTATTTTAATGTTGTAGATATATTTTTAAAACGGATGAAAAGATGCACATGGGATCATTTTTACTCTTGATTTCCGGGACTAAGATGAATTTAATATATATTTTGTTTGAATAAGGTTTGATACTTTATAGGTAAAAATAGTATATCATTTTATCAAAATATGAGAAATTAGTATATAACAATCTAAATATTCGAACTATAATTAATTCCATTTTTGGTGAATTATTTCAAAATCTTCTTATTTCAACCGTTGGCAATAATATTATGTAATTATCAAGAATCAAGAAATGATAAACTCCACGATTATATTTTGACAAGACTGCACTAATATGATATATCTCTAAAATACAGTCCGAGTTTTAAAAAATATAGTTAAAAAAAAACATGTATTATGAGAGGACTTCGTGGAACAAGCAAAGAAACCACTAAAAAATTGTGCTAATATGTTTAAAACTGCGCGTTTGTTTCACAGTTGTCAATTGTGGCTATAATTTTACATATTAATTATAAATCACTCCGGGAAGAAATATAGGCTTATAACCATCTTTGCGCCGATACAAGTTTATCAAGACTAATGCTTCGAGCATTATTTTAAAAAAAGTAGTGACAAAATAGAAAGAGAAATGAGAACTATATATAAAAGAGTGCATTTTTAAATTGGAAATAACTAAATCAGAAAATAGTAAATAAATATTAAAAAAAAATCAATGTGAGACATGATTAGAGTTAGATCCTTAATATTTGAATAAAGAGACATGATTAGATCCTTAACTTCATTGTCATGTTATGAAGAGATATATTAAAAAAGAAAATATCATATATAATACTCAATCTAGCTATCTATAATATACTTACCGTTGGAGACAAGAAGGAAAAGCAGGAAACAGAAAAACAAGGGTACCGATGAGCTTTGCCATTTTTCTATCTTCAAGATAGAGATCAATTACTACTTGAGAGTCTTTGGAAGTGTGTATAATATCTATGTTTGGTTTTTGGGATGATATTTAGTTTCGGGGTTTTGAGATGTTATATATAGATGCAAATATGATCATATGTATAGGGCTTCTTCTTTTTTTTTTAATAATTGATATGCGTTGTAATAATTAGTTGATGAGATGTGTATATCTTTAACGAGCGTATGTTAATTCGTTTCGTAAGTTATTTTGCAATTTTAAAAGCCAGTGGCAAAGATTTAGTTGACGTTTTTGAGTCCTTTGAATTCAAAAGATTTACGCAATACTGATTGGCTAATTCTATGTTATCTTATTCTTAACATTGTATTTAATTTCTTTGAATTATAGAGTCGATTTATTTTCTAAATATGTACACTTAGGCATCAAACATTTAGACGTTTCAATCTCGCAAAGTAGTACTGGACGTCCCAACCAGGTAGTCACAAAGAGTTAGAGCAAAATAAGCTTATTGTGAAGAGAAGAGGTGTCGACAAATTTAGAAATAGTTCAAATATTACCTCAATAAAATATCTACTCTTGAACATATATATAATTGACCATCACTAACATGAAAAAATGAGTATTTACGAAATGATTGCCAAATTTAATAATAAAGAAGCTTCTTCTGGCATATGGCATATTTAGTGTTATATGTTAATTTTTTTGCTTATTTATCTGGTTTAATTAATAAATTAGTTCAAACTAAGACACTATATATATGCGTCATATGCTATGGAAGAGCAAGATATGATATGAGTTGTGCTATATTTTTTATATTTGAATAGTTGGATTGTAATATTTAATATGAAATAGTCAAATGGTCAATCTCGTTTAAAAGTATAATCTAACTATTCAAATATTAAACACATAGTCTAATTTATGCATAGGTCTCTCGTAATATGTTGCACGCGTTTTGTCTTAATTTGATTTTTTTATTTTTTTTTATAATTATTAGATATTTATGCTTAAATTGTAATGTAAGGGTCTAAATGATTTATCTGCTAAACTCCCCCTATTTTAATGTAGGGTAGTCATTGAGCTATTTCAAATAATTTCGTAAATATCCATTACTATACAGCATACACGTAAAAGAATTTTTTGTTTCTTGTATTCGATATTACAAACTTCAAATGGAACAACCTTATACAAACTACTCATATAGTAAGCAGTTTCCAAACATCAAAGTTCCGGTACTTAGCGGGACACCTTAATCCCTGTTTCATGACCAATTAAACATGAAGCGGGATTGGTCAGAGCTTGCTGCGAAAGTGATCAGAGCTCGGAAGTGGTCGCTGGTGAAAAGGAGAAGATAAGGAAGAGAGAGAAACAAGAGAAAAGAGAAAGGAAGAGAGAGTGAAGATATTTTGATTTGTTAAGAGTTTTTGTTGGATTAGGAAAAAAAAATTGAGATAAGGGTATATTAGAGAAAAAATATTATTTCTCCTCATTTAGTCTTGACTTTTTTTATTTTTTCAAAAGTGACAAACGTCAATGTTCCATTTTGAAATAGATAAGGCCAGGCCCACGAATTTCAAACAAACGTCACCCAAAAAAGGGAATGAGCAAAGTTAAATCGAAGGTGAAGATTGGCCCCCAAATCGAATAGGGAAAAGACATGCTGAGATGTGGAAAGGGAAATAGCCTCAGCTAGTAATAGTTTTGATATAATCCTAGATATAACGATATCCAAACTTTTAATCATGAAAATATATTTTCTAAGTTTAAATAATTTTGTTATGTTTACGATATTTTATTTTACTCAAAACTTACTGTCTGGATTTTCTTTTAACTTATTTTACTGATTAAAGTTATTTTTTAAGGAAATTAAATTTGAAAAAACACCATTTTCGTGATAAATTAAATTCTTTTGTAAACAACCATTGTAAAAGAGTTATCTTTGAAATATACCGAGATGAAAATGGACTTGTACGGTATACTAAAGTTGATTTTTTTTCCCAATAATTACGTACACACTAAATTTTAAGTAAATATTTATAAGTAGTATGACTTTTTACATGTAAACGAAAATAATTCTGCTAAAAAAAATGTCCATGTAATGTATGTAAACACGATAGATACGAATTTCATTTATTTAAGATAAGTGGAGTTTTAAAATAATTTATTTTTGCGGTAAATTAACACGTTATAATTTTGTAAACCTTAGTTACATTGGTTTACCAATTTCTAGAATACGTGTATAGTGTATCCTCGAAATATACATCAAATATATATATATATATATATATATATATATATATATATATATATATATATATTCTCGAAATAATTTTGTTTTAAGGAATTTGTTTTCTTCCTTCATGCGATGTATACAATATTTTAGGAAAATGACTTCGAAGAAACTTGTGGTATAATTTTTACACGATAAACTCCTGATAGAACATGATGAGAATGTGACTACACGTTGGCTAAAATAGTTAAAATCAGAGGAAAAGAGTGAGATATTTAACTTTCCTCAACTGTCAAATTTCAAACTTCATATGAAATTCAAGTTCATAATTTTCCCTCCTTTACTCACATTGTCACATATATTATGTCTTTTTTCTTCCTCAGCGATATTATAAATGTGCCCTAAGTTCCTAACTATGACAATATTCAATCAACCATTATAAATGTTGAATTGGGTACAGAAAAATTATGGAAAGCAATTGGAGATGAAAAGCGAAAACTATCACATATAAAAATCTGATATGAGGGAGAGAGAGGTTAGCGAAAACAGTGATGTGTAAATCATTAAACAAGTATATGATAAGATACGAATTAGATAATAATAATCATAGTGAATACATTTATGGGCTTAATATATCTCTTTTCCCCTTCAATTTTGTTTTATTCGCGAAATTAGGGTAACGTGGCCTAGCAAAAGACCTAACATGTGTGTATTAATTTATGGATTTTTAAACCTGCCCTTATATTCTCATGCTCGGTTTGGACGTAAGAAATGTTGTCTGTGCTGGGATTTTGGTATCAGCCAGCTACTTAGAGATCATTATCTCCAGGTAACAAAAAGTCCCCATTATTTAAGTTGAGAATCTAGGATTTGTTGCCTAACAAATTTTGTATACTAAACAATTTGATGCATGTACGTAGTGGTTCAATATAATTATTACTTTGTGACATGGGTCAAACTTAGGCGCTAAGTTGTTTTAATATCCCCCTTAATTATCATGGTATACGGCCATATTTTTTCACTATAAAATATCACGTTCAAAGCTTCAAAAAAAAAAAAAATCACTTTCAAATTTTAGTATTTAATTTGTAATTTAGCAGAATAAAAAACTAGGATACATTATCAATAAGTCGATCAGTCGACATATATCATTTGCTTCATAAATACTACAATCATCCCGTTTACTTGCAATTTTAGACAACTTAATCTCATATTACTTTTAAGTTTGTTGACTTTTCTATCAAATAATTTTATTTAAGACAAAATAGACTTTAATTTTGAAAATCTAATAAATTTAATACATTAACGATAATTCAGTTCAGTATGCCGGCCACTTCTATTGAAACACATTTTTTTATATATAAATAGAAAAATTAAATTTTTTTGTTTATATATTATTGTTATTTTTCGTGAGGGTAATTTAGTCTCTTATTTAATTACACCAACATTTTAATTAGCTCAAGGGATTACACAAATATGTTATGAAAGGGGATGAGATACAAATACGTTTTTAATTAGTCACTTATTTAAAATAGAATGTATGTAGCATTTCCTAAAACACAGTGGCTGTTTAAAATATTTTACAAATTATTTTTAGTGGATTTTGTATAGATATTTATTTTCTATATAGTGATTATTCTTCTATGAAATCGTTATGACATTTTGTGAAGCACTATAACTGCGCGGCAAAACCTAATTTTATGATATGTTTGAAAATTCATATTCCAAATGAATTTGAACGTTCAGGCTGACACATTATCATCAAAAGTGCCTATCACCATTGTCATTATTTCCATATTGTGTGAGAATTTGGGAAGTTTGGGTTCAAGTCGTTCAAATGTAATTGTCTTTTCCATCATATTTGTAATTTGTACTTCAAATGTTCAATATATTTGATTGTTGACTATGTATGTGTGATAATACATGAAGTTTCTCATTTCAACTTACCCAACAACTTTTTTTTTTTTTTTTACTTAGATATGTGTATTTAAGGCTTCGTTGGTCTCATATTTTATTCTCGATCAAGTTGTACACAATCTTCTTTTGAGCGTGTTTTTCAGTGAAGAACCACTTGAATTTGTGCTCTCTTGGGCTGTTAGTTTATTCATATGTTGGACTGCCTCTAATATGGTGGTTGATCAACCCCTTTCCTGACCGTCCGCTATCTCCACGTCCTCTGTTCTGGTTCGCCGACTGCGATCAGTTTCTAGAACTTCCCTGAGGTCGATTACTCGAGCCTTGCTAGGACCTCATTCCGTCTCCTCGCTGCGGCTGACTCCCCCATCTCGACTGGGATCTGAATCTTTTCCTTGACTCACTCTGCTTTAGGCCAGCAGGTTCAGAAGGTGTTGCAACAGCTGGTTTCGGAGCAGAAATCTGATTACCCTCGCGCCAACCAGCAATCCGCAAAGCCCTCTGCACGGCATTGGCGTAAGTGCGAGGTCCATCATCGCTACTATTTACTTGGCTTACGATATTCACGTTGAGCCCATGCATGTACTTCGTCTTCCGAGCCTGATCAGTAGGGACCAGGTCATAGGTGTTTTTTTAGAGCAAATAAGATAATTTGAAAGTGTCTGGGAGAGATTTCTCAATGAGCTCAAAAGGAACTCTGATTCAATTATCATAGTACTATGTTTAGTATTAAGGATCGTTTGCATTTATATATTTATTTTGTGATTTCTCAGAGTTCACTTATTTAAAATGGAATTTCGTTAATTTTATAGACCGGTGTAGGGATGGCAATTTGACCCGTTATCCGCGTTCCTACCCGTTACCCGATTTATTCGGGTCGGGTAATACCCGTTCTTTTTGGGTAAACGGGTAATACCCGTTACAGTTTTAACGGGTCCGGATACGGGTAACAGAATAGTCATCCCGTACCCGGTTACCCGGGATTCGACCCGTTAACTTTTAAATATTTAAAAAGATAATAAATTTTTATATGTTGCAATGAAGATGACCAAATTTACAATGAAGATGATCAATTTGCAATGAAGATTTCTTTTGTATTTTTTATTTATTTATTTTGAATTTTAATGTTTTTTATATTGTAGTAGCACTTTGATATTTTTCACCTAAATTTTATTATTTTTAAACTTTATATTGTTGATGGATTTTTATTTTATAAACGGGTAAGCGGGTCTACCCGACCCGCTACCTTTTTTTAAACCGGGTAAACGGGTAACGGGTCTAATATTTTTAACCCGCTTTCCCGGTTGGTATCCCCGTTACCCGGTCCGTCTCAAAATCCGGATAAACGGGTCCGGGTAACGGGTAAAAAATTATAACGGGTACGGGTAACGGAATAGGTGTACCCGGCTTTACCCGTACCCGTTGCCATCCCTGTGTTCATTTGAGTTTTATAGAAACTCTCTAATAACATATTAAATAAGTATTACAAGCTCTCTGTCCTCTGATAAAAAAATTAACTATTATGAAGTCATATCTCTATATGATCGCAATAGGCCATCAAATGGCATAGATATTTGTGTATATCGTTTATTTGCTATGGATCGATTTGATTTCGCTATAATATTAAATTTAAGCCGCATTGAAATAAAATAAAAATATTGTTAATAATCTGAAAGATGGAAGATATGGTGTGGGTTTTGCACTAAGCATAACAAAATATAATTAAATAACAAGCGGGAGGCAATATGATTACAAAGAACATGATTAAGATCAAAACAGTAATAATAATAATATTAATAATAAAAAAATAATAAAAAATTGATATGTTCCTCTCCAGATTTCCTTGGATAATTGTACTCCCCAGTGATTCATTATTGTTACCTTTTTCATTTTAGATAGGACCCCATCATATTGCAACTTTTGTTCCACAAGTGACAACTAGAGTTCAAAGGAGAAGAAAAAAGTATTTACCACAAAAATTAATCATTTCCTTTATCATGGAAAGCCAAAAGCTTTTATCTCCATTCAGTGCACTCTTTACCCCTACTTTGTGAGGATTATTATTACTCCCATTTTTGACATTAAGCATGTTTTAAAAGTATTGACGGCATGGGATTAATAGGGTTCGTAAGTGGAACATAATAATAAGGAAAAAAAATCAAGCTAATTATTCCTCTTCGGATACTACTCACTTTAATAAAGAGAAATCCCAATTTTTCATTTTATTATCATAAAATAATTAATAGCCATTAGGGGTTATTTTCAGTTGCATGGTGTGATTGTTTACATTTTTGCCCCTTTTGATTTAATATATTTTTCCTCCAAAAATAAACAGTTAAATTTATTAATTCTAAACGCGGACTAATATTCAAACTCAAAATACTGTTTATTATGTGTTTATTGAAAAACAAACCAAGAAACATCAAACCCTCAATAAACAATATTGGTCATCATGCTTGTTTGAAGAATTAATAGGCATTGATTTAAAGTCTTCATGTAATCAATGTCATTTATATTTATATTCAAATAAACAGTTCATTTTTTTTTAAACAACAAACTATAAAAACGCAAGTTACCATCAATTGACAAAACCTCCAGTTACCAGCCTAGAAAAAAAGTAATTTTATTTTCACTGATGTTGTTTATTCGGAAATAAACCAACTCGTTAAAATTTCCAAATAAACGAAGGATTGTGAAGAAAAAAATCATCCTTAAGTTGGATCACATCAATCGCAAAGATGATTTTTCGATTGTCAAGAATTCTTTGAGGATTTTTGGTCGCATTTAAAAATTCGGTCGAAATTTTCGATCGTGGAGATTTGATGGGGATTTCAGGTGTGGAAGCTTGAGGGCTTCCTTGGCTTAAATCAGTTGAATATGGGAGGATTTTTTTTTTTTTTTTTTTGGAATGTAGGTTTTGATATTGATCTTTTAAATGGAATGAAAGATTTGAGGAGCTAAGGTTTTTAAATATTGGAGGATTCATTTTTTCTCGGTTGTGTATATGGAATTATCAAAGCCTAACGACATTTTTGTTGTTCATTATTCAGTATACTTAAATTGTAAAAAAAAAATATTCGCGTAAGAACTAAAAACTTATCATTTGTTGGAATCCCACTTATTCAAGTTTTTTTTTTTTTAAGTTTGTTTTGAAATTTCAGATTAATTCATAGGCACTATTGATAAAAAAAAAAAAAAAAAAAAAAAAAAAAAGTAACAACCGAAACCTTATCAATTATACCAATAATAACTATGTAGCGATAGACCCGATCTAATAAATAAAAGATTTGATAAGTCCAATTCTCAATGTATAGAAAATTAATAGATTAGTAAGCAGTAACGGCATATCTATGAACTTAAAAACATTAGCTAATTATAAATGATTTGGCATCTCACGCTGAATCTGTAATCTATATATGACAGTTCACGTAAATGATTTTATTCCTTTTCCCTTTGTAAACGACACACAACTAGTCAAAAAAAAAAAAAAAATCAAACAATCAATTCGTTTTACACGGGATATTCAGAGATTTGAAACAAGAAGAAAAAATCTATAGGAGTTTTTTATTTTTTGGAAAACTGAAAAAAAAAAATCATATGTATAGTTGGTTAATCAAATAAGGGTGGTCAAAAAAGAACAAGGAATATTGATCAGATCAAAAGGGAAGACTGAATAAATTATGAAAGAGAAAGTAAGTATTGTATCCTATCATGGTCCCATTTACAAGTCTTGTATGGTGTACGACACAACAAATTGTTTGGAATCTTTGGAGCTATTCTTGGAAAAAGGCATACTCTAATGTAGTGAAAATGATCTGGTCATACACTCAAAACCAGAAAGAAAGAAAAAAATTGTTTTTGGTACAGTTAAAAATATTTCAGACCCTCACGTGAAAATACAACAACTAGTAATAGTAATATAGTACAACTTGGTTCCTCAACCGTTTTTTGTTGCTTTTTTGGGGTTTATTAGGCAAAAACATGCATCTCTGTCTCTTGTCTTTGTGGGGTTTGTTTGTTTTATTTTTAGCTGTTTTTTTTTAATTAGTCAATAATAATATGGCTTCATGTCATGGGTAATTTTTTTTATATCAAAGGTTCATGTCATGGGTATTGCTTTCTATGATTTCTTCTTTAACTTTTGTGGCATCCTTTTTATCGGAACTTTTTTTCATCTTAATAATTACGCTCTTCTAATTCATTGCCTTTTGAACTTTCACTGTTGGTTGGTTGTGAGATTATCACATGAGTTCCTTATGAATAATCTGCACCTTTCAAATTAATATTTTCATATCCTTTTTTTTCATCTTCTTAATCATTACGCTCTTGTAATTCATTGCCTTTTGAACTTTTACTGTTGGTTGGTTGTGAGATTATCATGAATTCCTTATGAATAATCTGCACCTTTTTAATTAATATTTTCATATCCTTTTTCTGATAAAGCCTTTCCCATAAATGTCCCAAAACCAAGCTAGTTTACGCGGAAAATGTTAGCGCTTCCAATCGTATAAATTTTTAGAAAAATGTAAGTTCACAATGGAAAATGAAATTAGTTATACGTAGATCAAGGTAAGTGTAACTTTATATTATTCTCGCTCAACTTTTTATTTTATTTTATTTTTAAATAGTCATATTCATAAAAATTATACCTAACACACCCCTTGCCATTGATCTTGATTGTTGTATACTTGTATTGTCCAAAAAATATATTCATATAATCATATCACAATAAATTTATTTAACTAATCAGGGTGTGAAAAACCACGTGCGGTTGTTTTTCTGTTACCGCTGAGGGAGGGTACGTGAGGGCACAGGCAGTGCATGAATGGACGGGCAGGGCAAAAAACAGAGGAATTAATTCAGGAAATAAATCAAACAGAAATAAATATTATTAAAAAAAAAAAAACAACAACAACAAAGGTATAGGAAAGAGTCGCAGGGAATACGCCACGTAGGCAATCATAGGTGGCTGTGGAAAGTGGGGCCCACCAAGTTTGGCCAACCCACGCGTGTGAGTATTCGCTGTTGCGTTATGTCCGGTCGCGGCTTGGTCCGTGCGCACACAACATAATATTGATGTGTATATTAGTATATATATATACACCTATTAATTTGTATAATTGATTTTATGATGATTTGGAAAATAAAGTTTTTATTTTCATTTTTTAATCTTCGGATAATGTGTCAAATGTGATGTGGTGTGAATAGGAGAAGGCAATTTCCATAGAAAATTCCAGTCTGGTCCTATTATTTTGGACTGTAGCATTTATTATTATTACTAGTAGTTATTAAAAAAAAATAAAGACACTCGTCAGTTCGGCGAATTTCGCTCGTGAAAAACAATATTATAATTAAGAATATCAGAGTGAGAAGTTGTTGTATGTTACAACTTACTATGTTAAACTAAACTACGAACTTTGTTGAAAAAAAAACATATATAAGTCGTACAACTAACTTGGACAATTATCAAATGAATTGGTGTGTATGTTTAAGAACATGACACTATTTTATGGCGTTTTAATTACTTTATTCCGAATTTATTTTTCTTTATAGCGTAGTTGTTATAATTTAATAGCAATTGTCTTCAGACATACCCTTATTTATAGAATTTAATTTATATGGAGAGCAATAAATTATTTCCGAGTAAAAAAGTTTAATTTCGAAAACCAACACATGGAAATCAATTTTAAAATCTCTACGTATATGGGGGAGTGAAATGTGAATAAGTTGTCCGAAGTCAGTATAAAAGGAGAGTGAAGAGAAACCATATACATGTATGAAAATATTCAATTTCTCTTTCTCGAAACCAACCAATACGAACAAGACCGTCTTCACATTCTTTGACACAAAGCAACCATTCACAGCTCTCTCTGTGTTCCCAAATCTCCCACACTTTCCTTCACTCTCTCCCTCAAATTTCACTCTCTCAATCTCTGTCTCTCTGTGTATGGACCGAATCATGATTTCCGTACCGAAAAGCCTTTCTGTACTCACAAACCTGTACCGATTCCTGATCGAAGAAGATCAGGTCATGGATGTGACGGAAGAGAAGGACGTCGCGATGAGAAGGTTCAACCGGCGCCGGAAAATCAAGTGGCTATTCGAATTCGCGGCGGTGTTCTTCGTCCTCGCTCAGTCCTCCGGTTACTGGATCCCGATTTTCGCCGATCTCCTCCGCGAGACCGTCGCGATCTTCCGGAGCCACCTCTTCATCTTCGCGCTCTTCAATTCCATAATCGCCGCCGTCTACGCTCTCTCCGCCAGAATCCCTAGGTCGTCGATCGACGCCGCGCCGGAACAGACCGATTTGTACGACCAGTTCGTCACGAACAGCCGGAAAATCTCCGCCGTTCAGGAATCGCCTCCGCCGGAAACGGTTGCCGTCGAGAATGTCGAAGAGGAAAAGAAAAGCGAATCCGAGAACGAGAAGGCCATGCCTGTGGTGGTGGTGGTGAACGCGAAGAATCAGATTCATTTCGGAAGCCACCAGAGGACTCGATCGGAGAGTTTCGGTTCGAGGACGGCGGCGACAGCGACGGTTGTCGGCGAGGAGTCGCGGAGGGAGTTCCGGCGATCGTACACTGAAGTCCGACGGAAACTGACGCCGGCGGCGGAGAAATCGAAGGCCGTGAATCGGATGAGCGACGAGGACTTCAATCGGAGGATCGAGGATTTCATCGCGACGCAGAAATGGATTCAACAAGAGGAGTTCAAGGAAGAGCGCAAAACGGAGCGTTTCAATGTGGCTCTTACAACAACCACCGCCACAACCGTATGTCAGTGAAAATAAAAATCAAAACAGCAAAGTTGTTGATCGAAATGCGTCTTTAATATTATAATTAGTAGGTTTTTTAATGATCCATCTGTATTTTTCCGATTATATAATTATATATATCGAGTTTTATCGTATGCAGTTGGAGAAATGTAAATTAGTGAGGACAGCCTCTCATAACTATTAATCCCCTCTTCCGTGGAATTATCAGTGAAAGTATTATTGATCACGAGAATTTTTATGGATATTAATAATTCGTTTTTATGAACTTTTGTCTATCAACTATGCAATTTTTTTACGTGATTTTTCATTCAATTGTAATGCATAAACTATCTCTTATGTTTATAACATTTTTAGAAGCTTTGCTTAATTAGTTTTCAAAATTTTATATATGTGACTATTGAAAAAATAACGATTAAGAGTAACAAAAAAACTGATGACCGACGGATTAACGTATAAGACTTAATGGTTTATGCTTAAGATGGTGTTAATATGCGCAGTAGTTTTTATTTGTTTTTAAACTAAAAAAATATGAAGTTGCTTGTAAATATTAGTCTTTCCCAGTGATAATTGTGTCTGCGACATTTATCATTTATTGCACTTGCATCACACGTCCAATTGATGAAGCACTTCAATTCATCGGAGAAAATATTCAAACTAGCTTGTACACATCAATATGACTTTTGAAATATTTTCGTCCTCATATATGTTTTATTTTCAAAAATATATAAATTGATTGTTCCGGTACACATTTCACATGACTTTATGATATACCACGTGTCGGTGGACTTAATTTGATAAATATCAAGTCTCATTTACCGAAAGAAATAAGAATTATAAAGATAAGTTAGATGATATATATATAGCTATATACAATATTTTACACATGACCCTCTATATTTTTTGAGATCATCATAATAAATTTCGAGGTTATTTATTAATATTACAGTTACATTTTACATTCATGGAAAACGATTTTCTCTTTATTTTGTGAACGAGCTATTATTAGAATTTTGGAGATGAGAAGGGAAAGGGACTTTTTCTCAAAGTATCATCTCATATATATATATATATATATATATATATATATATATATATATATATATATATATATATATATATATATATATTCATACAAATAAAATAAAATATCTTACTGATTTGGATCGACTCGAGGGGGTAGAAAGATTCACTTTCCATGTAGAGGTAAGCGAATATTTTGGATGCTATAACTCAAAGACAAAATGGTAGTCAAGTCACCAAGCAAGTTGTTATGTCATTTTCGTTTGGTCTACATTAGTGTTTGTCTTATTGAAAATAAAATGTTAGTCGTGCTTAATTTGTTTCTTTTTGTTTTTACTTTCCGTTCCCCATGTTCTAAAGCAAAGTAGAAAAAATTGACAATATAGATAACCCGGAGATGTACATTTTGTCTAAAGTCGAAATATTTTGTTAAATTAAAAAAATGGTCCACCAATGCGTTGATGATCATATGATTGATGGCCTTGTGAGGCTAATTTCATGGCTTTTCGAAGGGCGGCCTTAATATTTTATTAAGAGATGATTATTCTTTAGAAGCACAATAGTTTCTGAAAAAGCATGCAATCTTCTTAGATATAAAATAGAAGAAACTTAGCTCTAATTTATTCATAGTAGGTCTCTTTTTAGTTAGGTTACTCATAATTACCTACACTAGCTAGTGATGGTTGTACATAATGTGATTTATGTGAAACCTTTCTATATTCTCTTCTTTGGCTATTACATGGATATTTCCTCACGAACATTTTAAATCAAAGTTCCATTATTTACTTCATCATTATTATACTCGTAGGAACACGCCAATGACTTTGATTAACTTGCTTTTTCATTCATTTTTATCCCTTTTCCTAATTATTCTGAATAATTTTTCGTTTTTTTTCACCTTGTCAATTCAATCAATAGCCCAATTATGCCCAACGCATTTTGTTTGAGCTGGGATTCTCATGTTGGACACCAAATGAGAAAAAGAAGGCAAGACATGTTTTTCTCTAATGTTATATATATAATGCATAAAATAAATCCCTTTATTGTGGAGATGTGGGGTAGTACGACATATTTTTTCTGTTTTTATTAATGACACTTCTTTGCAATGAAACATTCGGTCTTATCCATTTGTGTGTGGGAATTGTAGAGCATAGCAGATGAAGTAAATTCGCTTCTGCTATTATCAACTGTACCCAACTCATTTCTTATGAGAAATTATTTTGTGCACTTCAAAATTAGAAAAATATAAAAATTAAATTTATTAGTTGAAAAATATTCAAAATTATATTTTTGAGTCAATTTCGGACAAAAATACCAATGAAGTCAAATAAACATAATGTCTCTCTTCTCTTCTCACATCTCTCTTCATCTCTTTCTCTCTCACACCAAATACGAACAAATCCGACGAGCTACGACCGAATCTGAGTGCTTCCGACGAGGTCCGATGCTCTTCATCCGGCCTTCAACGTTCTTCAAGCTTCCAGCGCTAGAAACTCGAGTTTTAAGCTTCCAGGGCTCAAAATAACGAAAAATTTAAGATTTCAACTTTATTTTTATGTTTTGATTATGGTAGGATAGTTAGTGATTATTAGTGATTATTTTATGATTTGTTATGATATGGGTCGGTTTTTAAAAAGTTATGGTTTTGAATCTGGGAATTTTTCTGATGGAATCCGATGAAATAGGATGGGTTCGATGAAATTCATATCTAGTTTTGATGATTTTAGATGCTTTAAGATGAAATTCATATGATCTTTACGATGATTTTTTATGAATTCGGATAGGTTACGATGAAATCATTTCCGATAGTTTCCAATGAAATTCGATGAGTTCCGACATGCTCCGATGAGTTTTGATGAATTTCGATACTTTTAGATGAATTCCGATGGTCGCCGATGCTTTATCTAAAAATTGATGTTTTTATAGGACAAATTGACGTTCCTCTTCGACAAGAGCTTCTCGGGACGGATCACATACGATGGGACAAGTTTCATAAAGACCGTGAAAGAGAAATTTAAGGATCTTGATTTAAACGATCGACTCGTAGGGACTCCGTTCAAGCAGTTTTTTTATGGGAATCACCCTCAACTTTTCTCCGGTACTCATACACGCTCTTCTTTTGCGTAAAGTTGAGCTAACGACATGGGGATAAATACACTTCGAATTGAGAAATGAACGAGTGAGATTTGGACGACTCGAGTACACTTTGATATGCGGCTTGAACATGTAAGGTGGTCCATCTACAAATGAACATAACGAGCGCAACAGAGATAGGTTGATCAAAGAGCATTTGAACGAAGTGTCAAATATGAAGTTCAGTGTCTTGGTAACGGCGTTCAATATTTGCCAAGATCCGGATGATACTTTCAAGCTTGGTCTTTGTGTCTTCGTTATGGGATATTTACTTGGACTAGAACATAAAAAAAATATCAAAGATAAATACCTGCATATGGTTGAAGACCTCCCGCTCTTCTATAGTATGTCTTGGGGAAATATCACTTAGGCCGATACTTTTGCGTTGCTCTTAGTCGATTTGTAGCAGTACTATGAAAACTTCCAGAATAAGTTGGGGAATGAGAACATTGTGCAGAATAGGTCAATATATGTTGACGAAAAATTTGCACGTCGTTCAGTACTGTACGTGCGAGTCTATCCCAGAGATAATATACATTACAGTAAGACGATCATCGAATATCGATGATGTATTCATATATCTGCGAGCGATTCATCACGAGAAAAGACGTCAAGAAGATTTAAAATTAAAAGGTAACTACTTTTTACATCAATTCATTATTGTTAGTAACATTGAAATATTTATAAAGTTTGTTGTGTTGTAGTTGGGCGTTCTTCATATGTTGAGACCACGGCCCGCGGAGACTGGGTTTTACAAGTTGTTTGAGACGCAACTCATTCAATCTCTCTATCCGAAAGAGGTCGAGGGTGATGACGTGGTAGAACATCTATAGCCAAGAAGGTAACTTGTATATCCAATATGGTAACTTCTGATAAGATTGTTCCGGTGTACCTTCACGTACGTAATAGCTTTGTCTCTGGATTTCAAGGCCTTTAGGTACGATATGCTAACACTCAATCTTGTTTTGACTTCCTCTCTCACGTCATGCGCCGAATACTCAATCATAGAGCTAATAGTATACTTGTCTTTTAAAAACGTGCCTAATGACCCATGGTGTATCTCCTTGATGACCCTCTATTCGAACCACACGCGAGCAAGAGTGTTTACTCTCGTAAATCGTAATCTGTCACATATCAGACAACTGCACAACACCCCCCAACTTACATGTGCACGTATTATTTTTGCATATGATATAACATCTCATTTTCGAATAAGATTTCACTCTAAATTCGAAATAATTTTTTAGAGAGTATAAGTGGATCTTTTTCTTCAATTATGTATTGCTCCCAAACTTATTCCCAAGAGATCTATCTTCTGAGCTACGTATTACATTCAAAGGTTAAAATTTTAATAACGTAACATATTTCATTTGTGAATTTAAGTATATCCCATTTATATTACATGTGGAAGAAGTTGGATATTGACTCGGACATTGACTTGGTTCTTACTTGACAACATAATCAGCTGTGAACTCGGGTGCTTTCCATGAATAAGGCACACACTTCATAATTAGTGATCCTATTCTAGAAGGCTCACGTGGCGGTTGACAATTTCCTGAGGGTACTGTAAAATTATCCACAAAATCTTCATATTCTTTGGGGTTCGCGATTTCTTCATATTCTCCACCTCTGTCACTGTTGTGTCTATCACCTTTGTCACTGTTATGTCCAGCATCTCCGTCACTGTTGCGTTCATCACCTCCGTGACTGTTTACTTCATCATATTTGTCACTATTGTGGTAATCATCTCTGTCACGCATGTACACTTCGTCTGCGTCACCCTTGTACACGTTATCTTCGTCACCCTTACGCAAGTCATCTTTGCTTCCATTATGTCCGTTGTTGATGATAGGAACATTGTTTCGATCGTAGATAGTAAGATTATTCCATCTCTTGTTCGGTTCAAAGCGTACTATTCTTTAATCATCACATTTTTATCTTTAGCTACTCCTCGATATGCACTTGACGCTATGATTTATTTCGATACCAAGCGTACACAAAGTGGAACGTTAGCATTGTTCTTCAAAACAACAGGAGCCATCAGAATCGTACCTATTGCGTATGGGACTTCAAGTTTTAAGTCGAACGTGAATTTGTCTACATCGATCGTCTCGTACACCTTATCCACTAACTCTATGAAGGTTGTGTCTTTCGAAACATCAACAACAAATGTAACTGCATTACTGAACACCCATAAATGTTCTTCTTTCTTTCTCGTGCAGTTAAACAAGATAAAAACTGCAAAAACACCACAAAATAAAAAAGATAAAAAAAAAAACCATCGAAAACAGTCGGACATCAGAATAACAAGTCGGAAAACACGGAAATTTTGAAAATCATCGGATTTTATCTAAATAAATCGGATCCTATCAAAAATTTTGAACATAATAGGAATTTATTTGATTTCATCGGATTCCATCGGCGGTTATCGGAAATTTTGACTATTTCAACTTGCACTTCATTGTAAAAAATAGTTAAATCTCATCCTAAACTATAAGATTTAATCGAAAATAGCGTGAAATTCCGGAATTTTTTTTCGTAGATCTACATGCTTTTTTTTATTTCCCTCAAAACGTACACTAAATCGATTTAAGATGATTAATTAAGTGAACTTACCCATTTTTCAGCGAATTCCACTAAATGGAGAGAAGATTTGAGGGTAGAGATAGAGAGAGAATAAAGAAAACGAAAAAGAGAGAATGAGAGAAATGAGGTTAAATGGCATGAAAATGCATTTTTGTCAGAAATTGGGTCAAAAGTCAAATTTTGGATATTTTTGAACTAATTGGTCCAGCTTTTATATTTCTTCACATTTGAGGTCCACTAAATGAAATTTCTCTTTCTTATGCTATTTTTTTTTTCTTTTGTGATATTAAATTAATTATTTTTAGTTTTTATTTTTATTTTTTTGTTTGATAATTACTTTACTGATTGGATCGGTTGAACACAATTAGGAGGTGATTAATTTCTTTGCCTTAGACCAATCCTAGCACAGTTTGGCAACTAACACCGCAGCTCTTCCTAAAAGTTGCGCAACACTAAATGTCGTCTTGTATACTTAGAGCATCTCCAATGCTGAAAAAATATTTGGTGTAATTTTCACACCAAATATAGTGTAACTTTTTCACCAAATTTTACACTATAGAGAATATTTTAAGAGAATGATTTTAGATTAAATTTCTTAATCTCATTAGTTACTAATTATATGTCTAATTATTTGTATAATAATTGGTAACGTGAGAAATCATACCAAAAACACTCGACTATTAGTAGCGAAAAGGGTCGATTTAGATTTTTCTAGATGAGTATCAGAATTCTGTAATGAGATTAAATCCAATTCCGAAATAATGAATTCAAATGCGTAAAGAAAAACATGCTAACATATATTTAGGGGTCTATTATTGAATGATTGTGGCAGATTAACAATTACATGAGATCCAATAAATAGAATGAAGGCCTGATAATCTTGTATTTATAACGAGGAAGAACAAGTAGCGAGCTCCAGTCTTCTAGGGATACATCGCGCTTTGGATCCGAACTTCGTCGCTTTTCGGTAAGACACCTGTTAAAGTAGATTCAGTCTTCACGGAGCGGTTATGAGATACATGCTACGGTTGATTCGTGTTGTCCGGATTTTAGAGGAGATAATTCGCATACTTCAGTTGGGTCGCTCTCGCATTTACCGACCTTAATATCACAAAAAAGAGCTTGGCATTGAATAACGGATTGCTCTTGTGGCGAGGCAAGTCAAAAGTGTCATATTAATTATTAAGTGGCTCGTGTATGGGGTGTGCCAATATGGTAATACTTAAGATGTCGTTTACACAAAACGACAATATAACTTTTACTGCCATATGATTTCGCGTCACTTAAAAACGAAAAATCATTAGGCCATGTTTGGTATGTAACTCAAAAAGTGTTTTTCACTTTTTGAGTGAAAAAAATAGGAAAAAAAATGGGAAAGTAGTGTTTGGTTAAAATTTTCGGAAAAACTTTTTAAAAAATTTTGGAATTGTTTTGAAAACAGGTAAAGGAAATTGAAAACAGGGTTTTGGTGTTTTCCGAAATTTTTTTCACTTTTTTTCTCGGGCCTAGTGTGTCCTCTGTCATTATCTCTCTTCCTCACTTATTCTTCTTATCTCCTTCACGTTTCCTTTTTCTTCTTCCTGGTTCTCCAGCGTGCGTCCATCTGCACAAGAGAAAAAAAAAATTTAGCTCAATCTCCTTGATCACCGATCATCACCATCTCCTTCATTTCTCTTCTTTCTCGCACGCGCGCTCCAACACCGAGCTCCCCCGCGCGTTTTGGTTGAGGAGACTTGGACCGCCGCGAGCCGCCGTGGCCGCCGACCGGGAAAGGAACGCCGGGAAAGAAAGAGAAACCACCGAGGAGGCCGAATCTCACAGGAATTGGGTGAGAATTTCTCAAACCCGAAATGGATTTTTGAATCTAGGGTTCATGAAGTGTTGGATTTTGGGGTTTTGCTTTGGTGATGGATTTCAGAGAAATTATTGTGTTTAATCGTTTATTAGACTCGGTTGATGATGTGTATGCTGTGGATTTGATGTTTGAATAAGGATTTCTTGGATTGAATTTTTTTGTTCGAATCTGAGAATAAACAGACGTATCCGGTCTTCTGTGTTGTGAAATGAATTATGTTGATATTTTTCTTGGATAGTAGACGTTATGAGCTTTCTAAAATGACCAAGAACGTGTAAATCCATTGAGTATTGATTTAGTTATGAATTTTTGAAGTTGTGTGTTTAAAGCTGTGAACTGTGAATTTCCTGAGCAGCGACCCGAAATTGCGGACAGTTTTTCAAATAGCTATGGTGCTTGAAATTGGTCGTAAAATAGGTCGTTAGAAAGCTACGGATGTTAGTTCCGTTATGGTTTTGGAATCGTTGGTTTTCGTTTTGTGTAGCTAAAGTTATGATACGTTTTCCAGCTGCTACTCGGGTTTGGTTTGATTCTCGTTATGGCTGATTTGACGAGTATAAACTCGTGTTGGTTTGAACCGATATTGTTATGTGATGATATGAATTTGAAGTTGGGCTGTGGAGTCGATATTTTTATCGATGGCGAATCGAAGATTAACGAGACATTTTGGGCTTTTAATCGCGGCCGAAAATTTTGTGACCAGGAGAACGTCGAGTGGATACGGCGTTTCGGCTTTGGCTCGGAGGCTCGCGAGTGTCCGTTAGGATTTTATGAATTTTTGTTGTGATGTGTTATCACGGGTTTTAAATAATTTTGTATACGAATCGTTTTGAGTTAACGTTTGGTATCTCGGTTACTCGAGCGTCGCGATAAGAAATTTGACTATGTTTTCCTTGAGATTCGGAGAAGAAAAGAAACGATCTTTATCATAGTTTCTCGTTCGAGTTTACACTTTCTCGTATCGTTTGAAGTTTTGTCTGAGAACTTGGATTCCTTACAGTGGATATGTCTTTGGGTCCTACGATTATTAAATCTAAACAATAATTTCATATTCATATTTATGATGACAAAAAAAATTTTGTATTCAATCTAAACAATAATGTCATATTTATATTTTGTGTAGTTAAACTTATGTTTAAAAAAAAAATTTGAGTTAAGAAATTGTTTCCATGTACCAAACAGTTTTCACTTTTCATTTTTTCAAAAAAAAAAAGTGAAAAGTGTACCAAACAGTTTTTCCAGTTTTTTCAATTTCTCAAAAACAAAAATGAAAACTGTACCAAACAGCTTTTTGAAAACAACTACAAAACAGTTTTTCAATACAACTACAAAAATTAGAAAACAAAAAACAGTTTGAGTTAACTACCAAACACTACCTTAACCTCGCTTTTTGAGTGACCATTATGGACGGCATTAACCTATATCACAATATACAAAGTTTACAAACTAATCGATTAGCTGATTAAATATTTGTGAATAATGCACTTCACAGAGGAAGAGGCTTTTAATTGCTACTATATGTAGTCAACATCCCAACAATAATTCGTGTATAAAAAACCACATGATTGAAAAGAGTTGGAGTTACGAGGAGAAGAAATATATATAGTACCCACTAAAGCAAACCTAAACAATTCGATACAAACAAAAAATTGTTTCTCACAATTTGTTTGAAACGCACCGAACGGCCGACTCTTTAATTGTGTATAGCATGTGTCAATAAAACGAAAATCATATTACGTGACGTATTTTTGGTTATATTTGGTTAATGGAATGAGTAAATTAATGATTATATGACTTCAAGAGTAATTATTATATTTTGGCATATTTTAGAAGCCGTTCAGCACTTAGATAGATGGACCCCAGGAAACGAGATAGTGAAGTAGATAAAGAACTAGAGGACGGTATATGCATACTAATTTATGACTAAACACTTAAAAGTATACCAATGATTCCATTATAGCAAAAAATATATAGTGAAATCCAAGGGTCTGTTGTTATTAGGAACTGGAAGTGTGCTTGTATATTTTATACGATATTTGGCTAAACCATAAAGCTTTGGAAAATAAATAAATACGAAATCAACGTTTGACTCCCACCGTGCATAGCGGACCCTTTATGTCGTAAGCAAAGTATACGGTGGGTTCCATCCACATACACGCCATTTTATTCTAAAGTCGTTATTAAATTTTAAATGTACTCCTTTAAAAAAAGATTCCAAACATAATGTATTTAATTTTAGAAAAATTAGTCGGATTAAACCACTTGAAACGTTAATATTACAATCTAAACAACGTTTCACCTAAATTTCAAATCTAGTCACCAATGATGACGTGATTTTATTTTAATTATTTAGCAAATTACTATATTATACTATATTAAAATGTTAATATCAACATGTAGTCAACGTTTTGATTGGTCAAATAAGGCAAATAATACACGTCAACATTTTCCTTTAAAAAAAATATACGTCAACTTTTAATAGTCCATAATGTTTTATTTCCTTTTTTATAGTTTAAATAGTTGATTAGAAAAAAAGCATTCAAATCTGCGTAATCCATAATGTAAGACAAATTTTTTTGGGTTCAGTTATTTCCGTTTATTTTACATTAACATGTAGCCAACGTTTTGATTGGCCATATAAAGCAATTAATACACGTCAACTTTTTTCTTTAAAAAAAAAAAAAGAATACACGTCAAATTTTAATAGTCCATAATATTTTATTTATTTTTTATGGTTTAATTAGCTTATTTGAAAAGAGTATTCAAATCTCCGTAATCCATAATGTAGGACAAGTTTTCTTGGGTTAATTTCCGTTTATTTTACACGCGATAAATTTTGACTAGTTGAAACGTTGGCTAGTAGTTGATTTCTATGATTTATATTACATAAATGTATTTCCGATATTTTCTAACCGTTTATTTGTGTAAGTGACTAAATTACAAAATTTATCAAATGTTAACTATATTTTTAAAATCATGTTTGAAACTGGTTACATTGCTAAATTACCTATTTATATATTTTCTTTTCTTTTGCGAGGCAATGAACTTGATAAACTTCTTTTTCTTTCCTTTTTTTTTAATGATCCAATATCCTTATTAATGACCCGTATAAATATTTTATGATACACTTCATAATCATATGTATATATACAAAGATTTTATCTTTTTTTATAGATAGGTCGTCCGATTTGGGTTAAGAGCAAAATCTATGGCCAACAATTTTATGGTAAAAGTTAATTCATTTAAATGGTAGGTAAGCTACTAGCGGATTATTATAACTAATAAGCATCCCCACTTAGTTTGGTTTGCTGTAGCCTACATACATACATACACATATACATCCATATAAATACTGACCATTTTTTTTAATTTTATTTTATTTTTTTATACATCAAACACATCTACGGTTAGTTTGTGATAATGTTGTCACAAAAAATAGAGTATTTTATGACAATATTTTCACAAAATAATTAATATTTGTGACGCACTGACACGTGATTCTTATTTGGAAATTACTTTTATGAGGCTCTCTCATCTCGTATCCTAGAACTCTAGGGTTTCAAAGAAAAACACAGTCACCGCCACTCTTCCCCTGGGACTAGGTGCGGACAGTGGTCGCTGCCGCTCGCCGTCGTGCCTTCGGCTCTGGGGGTGGAGACATAAATAATGAAACATCATTGGTGTGAGAGAGACCCATCGAAGCTTGACAGAGGAAAGGCGACGGGAGCTTGGCAAGGAGTCGTCGATCGCAGATCCTCGATGGCGATGCCATGGCCGGCGGCGTCCAGGGCCAGCCCTGACCTAAGGCGGGCAAGGCTTGTGCTCAAAAAAAATTATTTTACACTTTTACCTATTTTTAAGAAAATTTACATTTTTTACCCTAAAAATTTACACTTTTGACTCATTTTCTAAAAAATTTACATTTTTTACCCTAAAAATTTAAATTTTTATTAGTATTATAGGGTCCAAAAATATTGAATCGCCTAGAGCCCCCGGTGAGTTTGGGCCGGCCCTGGCGGCGCCCATGCTTCGTGGTTTGTTGGCGTTCATGGTGTGGCTCTTCTCGTTGACGACGGCGGTGCATCGTTTCACGCTGGCGATGGTGGAGCGTTGCTGCACGCTGGCGGCGGAGGAGTGGCGTGTCTCCCTGGAGTCGGTGCGGCGACAATCCTCGGTGACAGAGCTGTGGCGTGTCTCCCCGGAGTCGGTGCGGTGACAATCCTCAGTGATGGAGCTATGGCGTGCCTCCCCGGAGCCGATGACTGTTAGCGCGGTTCCTCGACGACGACTTCTGCGCGGCGAAGGTTCTCATCGAAAGGGGCAAAGCGGCATGGCTCATCGGCTACAACGCTGTGGTGTGGCTCCTCGGCAACGGGGTTTCTGCGGCGTGGTCCCGACGATGCAGTGGCATGGCTCCTCGGCAACGGAGACGATAAAGTGAGGCTCTTTGGTGTAGACTTTCGATCTCTGGTGGCGGGTTTAATTTTTATTCTGGATTTTTTCGCTTTAAAAGTATTTGACTCGTTTATTTTATTACAAAGTTTTGTTTGGTTTGTTTTGGAGACGGATTAGCTGTCGTCCACTATCCCGTTGTGGATTTCCTGTTAGTTTTTGATCTATGCAAGCTGAAGAGGCATCTTCTTCGTGGTCATCGGACCGAGGTTGAGTGGATCTTTCCATCAACAACCATTGGTTTTTTGAAAGAGCTTTAGGTGCGCTCGATTCATATTGTGATCGTCGATCTTCCTCTTGTCGGAAGTATGCACAAATCGTACGATCATCAGAACTTAGTGTTAGTTTCACTTCAACTTAGGTTTGAGGTGTTTCATGTACTAAGGTGTTATTCTTCTGTATTGATGGGTTTTGTTATCCAATTTTAATGAAAACTCCCTGAAATTTCAAAAAAAAAAATTAATATTTGTGACAAAATTGTCAAAAAGTGATCGTAGATGTGTTTTTTTAATAGAAAAAAATTGCTTCAATTTATTCGTAGATATAATCATTGTATCATGAAGCGCACGAGAAATAAACTGCAGTGAAGAGCATATATTAATCTCTCAAAAAGAAGTAAAAAAAAAAGAGCATATATTAGATATATCACGTGAATTAAACATTCATTATTATTCAAACACATAGGTAAATAACATATCAGAAGCTTGATAGCCGAGAGTTTTGAAATCCAAATACATTACACATATAAAGGGTTTTTCTAATATTCAATCATCTTCAGTTGTGATACGTTTGACAGTCATAGGGCATCCACTTCTAAGCCTAGTGAACATTGCCATCTTCTCAACGCTTGTGTCTGTGTTCGTCACTTTCCACCTGAACATAAATAAAGGGACATTCGTAGGGGTATATTTGTCATTTTAATTTGAAGTGGGGCACAAACTCATATTTTTTTAAAAAAATTAGAGAGATAGAAATGGAAACTTTGTAGTTTTCACAAATGAACAAACGTGAGAATAATAAATAAATAAATTAATCAACGATGGTATTAATTCCGTTGTTCATTTATTGAGCATATATTCCAATGGAACAGCAGACACGAGTAATTAATTATCTGCCCAAAATTTTAGATATATAGATTAGTTAGCTAGTCAAGTTCTGCTTCCCAAACGCTTATTTTTTCATAAACTAAAAAAATATATGAATAAGAATATAATAATATGTCGAAAATGTTAACCTGTAGGTGGTGATGAGTCGGTGGAGAAAAACAAGCATCATAGATTTTGCCATGTTTATTCCAAGGCACGTCCTCGCTCCCATTCCAAAAGCTAAAAAGCTATATGGTACTTTCGATTCATCCTTGATTATTATACCCAAACCAAAATAATTTAGTTCAATTTAAGCGAGAAATGTTACATTTAATGAATTTGTCAGCTTACATAATTATAATGTATGTGAATACTATTTTACCTGATCAAATCTTGAAGGATTGAAGGCATATGGGTCATTGTAGACCATTGGATCATTGTGGACTTGTTTAGCATCAATATTAACGCTCCAACCTTTTTTGATAGCATATCCTGGGAAATTTATAGAAATTATATATGTAATATAAGATATGTAATAAATCTACAAAACTCACCCTCAACCTCACAGTCGTCTAGAACTAGCCTAGGGAACCATGCCACTACAGATGCTTTTCTCAGAGATTCTTTTACCACCTGTGAGCAAATGAAATAGCTAAATTTGTAAATTATTCAGAAGATTTTTTTTTTTTTTTTTTTAAATGCAATGACATGTCAAATATAAAACATATCACATCATGTTTAGATGATTTTTTCTTGTCACCTTAGAGGCAAACGACATGTCGTTTAGATCCTCCAACGTCAGAGATTCATTTGCTGCCTTTCTTTTCGCTATTTCAAGATGCTCAATCTGTTCACATCAGTGAAAAAATTAAATCAACATATTCAATGATTAGCTGAACCAAAATAAACTAAAAGGTTGAAGAGAACACGAAAGCCGACTATTGACGAAGTGACAAGTAGCCAGAAAACATTTTCCGGTGAGGCAAGGATGACGAAATAGAAGACTTCATCACATACTAACCTACGTGCAGTCTTAAGGTCCGATTCTACATCGAACTACGGACAATTCTAAATCGAACCACGGACGATTCTAAATGTAAACAAAAAAATGCAGTTTAAGATAACAAAGTTTATTTTTCTCTAGGAAAACATATATGCATATATAATATATACCCTTAGCTTGTCAAGAACATCTGGGTTCTCATCCAAGTATTTGACCATCCATGCTATTGAGGTAGCCGTTGTATCTTGACCTGCAATTTTGTACATTGTTATTAATATCATAAGGAAATATCAATTAAATAAATAAAACTTAAATTTTATCATATAGATAATGTATTTTTATTATTATTATTATGACCTGCAATGATAACCGTAAGTATGTTGTCTTTGATTTCTTGATCATCAAGTGCAAATGAGGAATCGTGAATTGACTGATCAGTATCCAACAATCGTTCAAGGAGATCGTCGTGCTGACCAGCCGGGCCGCTTCTTCGGTCACGAATCTCGTTGTCTATTAACGCCATTATTCTTTTTCTTGCCTAAAATCGATAACAAAGCATTATTTAATTATTAGTTATTTATATAAGGAAATATCACACGGATTAGATCAATTGAAACGTTGAATTTGCAATTTAATCAAAATCTAACCACATTTTGTTAGCGTGTGTGTATATATTAATATTTACCTGAAGGCCCTTGTAGAACCTGGTACCGGGAAGTTTGATTGGGAATGAAATCAAGGCTTTACAGAGAAAAGCGACTTCGTTCATCAATAACTCAGTCTTGGGACCATTTTCGTCCAAGCTCATTAGCATTTTGCACAACGCTGCGGTAGCTATCTGTGTTCCACAAAACCATGCCATTTCACATTTTTTTTATTCACTCTCATCACACACAATATGCAAAGTGAAATCTGGGCTTTTAAGTGGGGCTGGTCCGTCAACAGTAATTTGAAGAGTTAAATCAATGGAAATTACCCTATCCAGCTCATTTTGAAAATGCTTTTTGAGAATACCTCACTTCTTATTCCTTTTCTGTCAATACCTGGTTTTATCCTGAAAAATCCTCAAATTTAATAGTTTTCCATTGTTGTTTACAATTGTAATATACTTATTTTTTTTACTGTTTATATTTCCATTCAAATTTTTTGCAATTTCATTAATATTTCAGATCTTGGAGTGTATACAACTACAGTATAATTACAAGTTTACAATCATAATCTCAATATATTTAAAATATTATAATAAAAACATTTTTTTTTTATGATTTTTGCTTTTGTTTATGACCTGATATATATAAGTATAATAACTAAAATAATCAATTAGTGTAAATATTAACTAATACAAATATTGAAACTAATAAAATACCTATTTGTTTTTATAAAAAAAATATTATTATCTATAGCAATATAAGTATATAACGATATAATTATTGGAGAAATACACAAAAGCATTAATGCACCAAAATAATTTCACTTTTGACTAAATATTGTTATATATAAAATACAACAAAAAGCTAGCAACAATTTGGGGCACAAGTCGCACTACCACTTCATTAGAAGACCTATAAATGGTTAGCGAATTTAGTGGACGCATGCAATAATTCAAAAAATTGGTAAGAACCCAAATAATTTCATTATACGACTTTAGTGGCCGCTAATATTACCTTGAGCGCCTCGTCGAGAACAACCACGGATGGCCTGTGTTCCCACGTGGCAAGGGCGTTGACGACGAGCTGGTCAAACTGTTTGACGAAGAGAGACAGATTGGTGGACGAAACGAGGTTGCTGAGACGGCCTCGGATGAGCTTGTGGTGCTGAACCGGAGCGCACAAAATGCTTTTGCTTCCCACGAGCTCGGCCACAGATTTTATGTATCGCTTCGTGAATTTCCCAGACTCGTTGTTCATGATCGCCTTCGCAGAGCTCGTACTCGACACGAACACTTGTGTCCCTCCAAATATGTTCGTCTTGAAGCAATTTCCATACCTGTATATGGAACCATGCATGCAAAATAACCAGTCTGAAGAATAAATAAAATAAAATAAAATAAATTATTAGATTACGTACCGGGCTCGACGGACTCGGACGAAGTCGTAGAACCCATTCTCGCTTTTGATGGCGGACATGAATTTTAGGGTTTCGCCGATCAATGGTAAGCCTGTAGATCCTGGAGGGATTCTTCTAGATTCAGATTGTTTGTTTATAAGTTTCTTGACGAAGATTTGATATAACACGACAAACAACAAAGTGGCAAAAGGTATGAGTACTGTGTATGAATTCTGGTAGAGTGTTGATGAATCCATTTTTTTTTTTTTTTGGTTCTCTCGGAAGAAAGCAAGTGTGTGTGTGTGTGTGTCTTTTTTTTTTTTTTTTTTTTTTTTTTTGTATATGTAATATGTGATAGTGGTTTGGGAAATGGTAGTAGTGCTGTGGCACTTTAATAGGAATATCTAATGGAGGTTTTAATGATGGGGTTTTTGAAACGATCGATAAGGTTTGTGTTGTGCTCTCTAATCTTTCCCTGTATATGAGTAAAAGAAAAAAAAAATGTATTTGATTTTGGAAATTGATTTTTAGTAAAAGTTGCCGCATTTAATTGGTCAGAGTTTCGGTTACCTGTTTTTTTTTTCTTTTTTTTTTTTAAATTTATTTTGGCTTAACCTGTTTTTTATTTTCTAGAAACGAAGAGTAGTGGTCAAAGGCAGATTATGGTGAAAAATTATGACGTAATTAAAGTAGTCCTTATGAAGTTTAATAATGAATTATTTTATTGTGTAAAAAAAAAAAATGAATTATTTTATGCATTTGACAGAGGGTGAATTTACCTTAAATTGTTGAGTCAAATTACCATATAGCTTTCATTTCTTCATTATGTTGTGATTATGAATCCGGATACATTACTGTCAGATAGAACCTTCTAGAAGTTGTAGTTTGACTTTATTGACTTGAGTAGAATTTTCTCAAGAGTCAAGAGAGGTCTAGTGTAATTTTTTTTAGTTTTTTTTACTCTCGAATACTTTTAGCTTTGCAATAACACTTTCATTTTTTTTAATGCAACACTTTCAAATTAAATGTGTAACTAGTCTAGTTGATAATTTCAAAGTTGTTTTTTTTTTTTTTTAAAGTACAAATATGTCGACTATTTTGTCTTGACTGATACCTAATTTTTCAGTGACATCTAAATTTCCAATCAATTATTATTTTTTTAAATCATATTTTGTTTTATGCGGCACAAATTTTCTTTGAGCTTAGAATTTTATTGTAAACTATGCTTTTTATTAAGTTTAACACTTAAATAACTCAAAACATGTTTACAAACTTAACTAACACATTTATAATTCATCAAAATAAAAATCTTACTTTAACAATTTAATATATGACTTTAATTAGTATTTCTAAGATTTGATAGTTATGTATTTAATTTCTTTTATAAAATTAACAGATATTTAAATCGATAATTAAATTATATTGACGTAGTAAACGCTCAAGAAGATCAACTCCAGAAGAATAGGCGTGAAGATCAGATAGCTTAGTATTAGGAGTTGGTTAACAGTATTTGTTATACATATTTATCTTTATCTATTTTACTGCTTATATTTCTCCAATATTTCAGCACAGTTTGCGTAACAAACTTGAAGCTTGGTTGTATATATATATGTACATGTACGCAATTTATATTCAATAAGAAATACGAATCAGTTTTCATATGGTATCAGAGCATTAATATTCTTATTTGCTCATTCGTATTTTTTTTTCTCTCCATGTCTTTTGAAAACACTTCCGCTGATCCGATGTCGGTTATTCCGCCGACCTCCGCTGTTCATCTTCCATACGCTATTCATCATTCGGATAGTCCCTCTACCATCCTCGTTACGCCTCTCCTAACGGGTGATAATTATGGTTCGTGGAATAGGGCTATCACTATGGCTCTCCGAGCTAAAAATAAACTCGGTTTTGTGAATGGTTCTCTTCCAAAACCAGAACTGGAGTCTGAAATTCAATCATGGGAACGCTGCAACGATCTTGTGAGCAGTTGGATTCTTAATTCCGTCTCACCCGAGATTCGTCCAAGTATTCTGTATGCTGAATCGGCAGCTCAAATTTGGTCTGATTTGTACGATCGATTTTCTCAATCTAATGCTCCGAAAATCTATCAACTTAAGCAAGCGATCTCAACCCTCAAACAAGCGGGTCTCTCTGTTTCTCTCTACTTCACTCAGTTGAAGTCACTATGGGATGAGCTCACATCCATTACTCCATTCCCACCTTGCATCTGCGGCAACGCAAAACTCATCGCTGATCAACAAAATCAAGATCGTGCAATGGAATTTCTACAAGGGTTGCATGATAGTTTCTCCGCCATTCGCAGCCAAGTTCTCCTCATGGAGCCGTTTCCTTCGGTTCAGCGAATTTATAATTTAATTCGTCAGGAGGAGATGCAGCAAGAGCTGAACCTGAAATCTGTTCCGACCGCCGACTCGGCAGCTTTTCACACGTCCAAACAGCAGTGGTCATCACCATCCACTCGCTTCACCGGCAAACGTCCTCGACCGTATTGTGATCATTGTAACAAGCATGGTCACACACGTGCAAAATGCTATCAAATTCATGGCTTCCCCGATAAGCAAGTCACGAAGTCTGAGTCATCACCGGCTCTCGCTGCAAGTTCGCTGACATCCGAGCAATATTCCAAGCTTCTTGCACTCCTCAGCAAAGAAGACTCTGATATGCCATCTGCAAACTTAGCAGGTACTGCATTTACTTGTATATCATCTAGTTGGATAATTGATTCTGGTGCATCGAATCATATATGTTCATCACTTTCCTTTTTTAATCATTATTCATCGGTAGATAAAAATCTTTTTGTCCAATTACCAGATGGAACAAAGGCTCTTGTAACACACATTGGAACTGTCCATTGTTCAAAATCATTGATTCTCACCAATGTTTTTTATATCCCATCCTTTAAATTTAATTTATTATCAATCTCGCAATTGACAAAATCAGCTAATTGTGATGTAATTTTCTCTTCGTCCCAATGCATTTTTCAGGACCGTACCTTGAAGACGAGGATTGGTCGGGGTAGAGAACAACATGGACTCTTTTTTCTACAAGATGAAGTCGTTTCCAATTCTGTTATTTCCAATTCTGTTATTTCTAATTCCGCACTTTCTTTCAAAAGTTGTAATAAATATGACTTATGGCACTCTCGCCTTGGTCATCCATCTGAACCACGTTTGAATTTTATTCTCAAGAATTTTCTTCATATTAATGCAAATAAAGACTTCTCTTGTGATATTTGTCCTCGTGCAAAACAATCTCGGCTACCTTTTACTCGTAGTGTATCTCATTCATCTCATTGTTTCTCTCTAATACATGTTGACATATGGGGACCTTTTTCGGTACCTTCGCATAATGGTTCGCGATTCTTCCTAACCATTGTTGACGATTATTCACGTTCTACATGGATTTATTTGATGAAAAATAAATCTGACACATTTCATATGTTAACTCAATTTTTTAATCAAATCCATCGCCAATTTAACACCAAAATTACACACATTAATTCGGGAAATGGTCATATTTTTCTTCCACAATTGCAAATTATTCGTTCAGATAACGGAACCGAATTTCTCTCCAAGCAACTTCAAACTTGGTTTCATGACAATGGCATCACACATCAGCGAAGTTGTGTTGCAACGCCACAACAAAACGGGGTTGTTGAGCGTAAACATCGTCATTTACTTGACGTCGCTCGAGCTTTGCGATTTCAAGCAAACTTACCTCTTTCCTTTTGGGGTGAGTGCATTCTTACTGCAACATACATTATAAATAAACTCCCATCTCCGATTCTTGATTTCAAATCACCTCATCACGTTTTATTTGGAAAAGACCCTCCATTATTGAATTTAAAGAATTTTTGGGTGTTTATGCTTTGCAAAAAATATGAAAATTCAACATAAATTTGACGAACGTGCTAGGGCGGGAATTTTCGTTGGTTATCCCTATGGTCAAAAAGGATATCGCATATATGACCCCATATCCCGAAAAATTTATGTATCAAGGGATGTTATTTTTCACGAAAACATATTTCCATATAAAGATGTATATCATTCCTCTTCACCGATCACAATCACAGCCCTAGATGCGGATAACTCTGACCCGCTCTCATCACCTTGTAGATCGGATGATAATACTACCTCGGAAACACCCCCATTAAGCACAATGGACAATTCATCTCAATCCGCACCCGCTCAACTATCAAATCCTCTCCCAGAGCTAGCACCACGTTCTCGTAGAGCTCCGCTCTATCTCAAGGACTACGTCTGCAATAATATATCTTCGTCAACTGCATTTCCTTTAGCTACATATTTTTCTTTAGCTAAAGTTAGTCCTATGCATCGTGCTTTTTTAAGCAATATCATTGAAAATGATGAACCAAGTTCATTTACTCAAGCCATGAAATATACTCATTGGCGTGACGCCATGGCAAAAGAAATAAACGCTCTAGAATCAAATCACACTTGGTCCATATGTTCACTTCCCAATGATAAAGTTGCCATTGGATGTAAATGGGTTTACAAAATCAAGTATAATCCCGATGGTTCTATTGAACGGCATAAAGCGCGTTTAGTTGCTAAAGGATACACTCAAGTCGAAGGAATCGATTATCACGACACCTTTGCACCAGTTGCTAAACTCGTCACTGTCCGCCTCTTTTTATCTATCGCATCGATACGTAATTGGTCTCTACATCAACTGGATGTTAATAATGCGTTCCTTCAAGGTGACCTTGATGAAGAAGTTTATATGAAACTACCTCCTGGGTTCTCCAAAAAGGGGGATAATCTAGTCTGTAAACTTCATAAGTCTATTTACGGTCTCAAACAAGCATCACGTCAATGGTTCTCCAAGTTCTCATCTACACTCATTCAGCGAGGATTCCACCAATCCATTTCAGATTATAGCCTATTCACTTTTATCACCGCCAATATCTCTATTTTTATTCTTGTTTACGTCGACGATATTATCATCACCGGTAATAATGAAGACGCTATATCTGATATCAAGATTTTTCTTTCGCAATCATTTTCACTCAAAAATCTTGGCCCACTTCGTTACTTTCTGGGTATTGAAGTTTCTCGTTCCAAGAAAGGAATATTTCTATGTCAACGTAAATATACTCTTGATATTTTACGTGATTCAGGCATGTTAGGTTCTCGTCCATCACCATTCCCTATGGAGCAACAACTCAATTTGTTGCCAACTGATGGTGAGCCACTTAACGACCCGTCAATCTATCGACGTCTCGTCGGACGTCTTCTATATCTCACTGTAACAAGACCGGATATTCAGTATGCTGTCAATACTCTTAGCCAATTCATGCAAAACCCACATTCCACTCATCTTGACGCTGCTAATCGTGTTCTTCGTTACTTAAAAGGTTCAGTTGGAAAAGGTTTACTCCTTTCCGCCTCAAGCTCCATTTCGTTAAGTGGATTCTCTGACTCAGATTGGGCACGTTGTCCAGTTACTAGGCGCTCTACAACGGGCTATTTTACAATGTTGGGATCCAGTCCAATTTCGTGGAAAACTAAGAAACAACCCACCGTTTCTCGATCTTCTACTGAGGCAGAATATCGTGCTATAGCAGCACTCACTGCCGAGCTTCAATGGTTACATTCTCTTCTCAAGGACCTTGGTTTTTCACATACTCGTCCAATTTCTGTCCATTGCGATAATCAAGCGGCGATTCACATCGCTGAAAACCCAGTTTTTCATGAACGAACTAAGCATATTGAAATAGATTGCCATTTTGTTCGTGAAAAAATTGGAACTGGTCTTATATCACCATGTTATTTACGTTCATTTGATCAACTAGCCGATATTTTTACAAAACCACTTGGAGCCGACGCGTTTCAACGATTTCTTCCCAAGTTGGGCGTACTTGATATCTCCAATCCCGCTCCAACTTGACGGGGGGTATTGACGTAGTAAACGCTCAAGAAGATCAACTCCAGAAGAATAGGCGTGAAGATCAGATAGCTTAGTATTAGGAGTTGGTTAACAGTATTTGTTATACATATTTATCTTTATCTATTTTACTGCTTATATTTCTCCAATATTTCAGCACAGTTTGCGTAACAAACTTGAAGCTTGGTTGTATATATATATGTACATGTACGCAATTTATATTCAATAAGAAATACGAATCAGTTTTCATATATATAAATGTCATATATACGTGACATATTTGATTGAAAATTAATGGTTTTAAGAACAACAGAAAATGCTACCAAAGTAACGGTGATTTATAGGGAATTTTAATGACGAGTTACAAGTTACTGAACTAACCAAATCTCCCTTTTTCTTACAAGGTTATCTGTTAAAGGACATTTAACTTTTATTTTAATTCGTGATAAAAACACACAATATATATATATATATATATATATATATATATATATATATATATATATATATATATATATATATATATATATAAGCAAGCTTATTCTATTGGAAGAAGAAGGAAAAACTAATAAACAGAAAACCCAACTTTAGACAATATTTGATAAGGGAAGCTAGCTGAGCTGATAAGCATTTTCAGCCTCCAAATGAGAAGACGGATTTGAGTCAACGGGAAATAAAAAAAAAAAGAACTAAAAAAGCACGGCACTTAGTAGTGCCTTCGCCCACACACTTATACGTAAATATATATTATATATAGTAGTGATGAATTAATCGTCCTTTTTGACGAGGGAAACGATCAAAATGATGTACTTGGCTGAGGACTTTGACATGTAATCGGTGACCAAATCTTGGTATCTTGCAAAGAGTTCGTCCAAAATGTCTTCCCCAAAATGAGACCCTAACACGGACTCGACCACAGCCCGAACGGTGGTGGCCACTCTACGCCCTCGAGCTTTGTAAAAATCCTCAGACATCGTTGCATGCGTTGCGTAAGAATTGTGATCACCGCCGTCCCAATCCACTTCAAAAGCTTCCAATTTTTCAACTAGGAACGACCCGTCTCTCTCGACCTCCCAACTCACTTCTTCCGCACTTGGCTCGTAAAAAGGCACGTTGAACTTGTCCACATTTTCCTCCTCTATTAGACCCTAACGCAAATCAAATCATAAAATTAGAATTTTACGCATATTTAATAAATGTATTTTAAGAAATTACCCCTCGAATCACAATTTTTCAAACTATTTGCATTAAAATAAATTGATTAAATAATTTTTTTGTGTTAAGTTGTTTGAACAAATTAATTAATATAAATCATTTCAAAAAAAATATATATATATATATACATTTAGTATTTTGTTTAAAGAAAAAGAAAAAAAAATCTTGGAATTAAGGGTAAAATTGGCAATGATGAGAGAGATCATGAACGTACCTGAGAGACCATGGACATCAAGGCAAGAGCAAGGAGCTCCCATTGGTAGGAGCTGGGGTGAGTGGTGGGGTCGGAGCTTGTCCTTCCCATAAACGACAAAACCATGCGTCCACCGCCCACAATCTCGTCGGATCTTGACCGGAGAAATAACCCAAAGTCCTCTCCGAACTGATTCCGATATGCCTCCCAAACACTCTTCGGGCTGCTCTTCGAAACGTTTATCTTCCCTTTGTTCAACGCTGTTTCAGCATTGCTCTCTAGTCCCACTGGAACCTGTTCCGTATATATATATATATATATATATATATATATATATATATATATATATATATATATATTATCAACCTCAAATCAAAACGCTATGTTTTGAAATCCCAAAAAAAAAATTACTGATTGAAATTTTTTTAGTTATTATTTTTATAATTTTTTTTATTCCGAGTTTGTATTGTTTTTGCTTCACTACTTCACTCCCTTAATTAAGAACACAGAACCATATTTTTTTTAGATTTTCATATCCTATATTTTCTACGTTACAACAAACAAGCCCTACATGATATTTAAAAAAATTCATTATGTTTCTTATAATGTTTATCCTAAATAGTTCGACGAAAATAATGAATCCTGTACGTTGAGTCTATCTTCCGATGAGGTCCTGATTAATTACAGCATTTATATTCATATGCCACGTGATGTTAGTTGAGACTTTGTAGTAATGATATGACAACCAACAGTTTTACTAGAGACTTTCTTATAATAATATGACAACCAACATCAAATCACATTGGACAACCACAAATAATTTATCTACAATTTGTGATTGTGATTAGATTTTAATCACGGGCAACTATCAAGCTGACATTCGTTTTGGTCAAAGCTTAAATATTTTTAATTATTAGTTCGAAATTAGTTATATATATATACGTTAATTATTCAAAAAATTAAGAAAATAACTAATTAAAACATTTGGTGCTATATAACTATTGTTTCGTAAATTTTACATAAATAACCATAAAGATAATGTGGTCTAATCAATGAAAATGTCTAATTATCTAAGATTTACATCTGTAAATATATGAAAGTGACTATTTACCTGAGATTTACAAAACGTTGCCTATTTAGTAATGTCAAACCGTAAATATTACTTAATTATATCTGAAAAATGCTTCAAAGAGTGTTTAAAGAATCTTATTCTCAAACTGACATGCAACTTTGGACTTTCTGTTAAGTCATTTCTTGCGCCATACGGTACCACAAACAACAAGCCAACAAAAATCAACGGAAATAAACAGTATAGACGTTACCCGAGAAAGCCAGTGGAGACTGGAAGAGGAGTGAACAAAGTGAAGGCTCTTCCTCGGAAACAACCTTCCGTAGAAAGAGCCGGGAACGCCGGAGATGAAGCACGGCCCGAGTAGGGACGACCTAGCCTTGTACTCTTCTCTGATCCGGCCGTGAAACTCCGGCAGCGAAGCGAAGATGTGATTGAAGTCGTTGTTGAACAGGTCGTTCAAGAACAGCCTGAACTCCGGCGAATCTCCGCCGCCGAGGCTCTCGCATTTGGCGTGCACGGCCTCGATTACGTCCGATATCACCGACAGAGTGTTTGGGCCAGAAGAGCATCCCAAATCGGCTATTCCGATGCTCTCCGGGACTTTTCTGCTCAGAATTCTCTGTATGGCTTCCTCGATCGCTGGCTTTCCTATTGAGATTATTTTTCTCTGCGTATACGCGTAACGACAAGTAATTAATTCATTTTATATGTAGTCAATCTGAAATTAATATGTGAACTAGTTCCGATAGCGCTTTCAAATCAGAACTCGATAAATGATAATAGTATATTCTCAGTATGGATTTGTTACATACATACACATATTAAAGTGTATATCTTTCTTTAGATTTTATTTTTGCTCCTTTTGATTGTTCGATCAAGTCATGTGAATATGTCTTAAATATAATTTAATAATATTTATATATATAAAGCTACCTGAACAGTTGAGTTTTTAGCATAGCTAGTTTCACCAGCTCCTTTGTTCATGTGAAGCACTTTTGCCACTTCCATGATCTCTCTCTCTCTCTTATTTCTCAATAACCACAAACACTGTTTTAGGTTTTTAATTTGAATGAAATCTTGGACTTAAAATTTGAGTGAATTAGGCAATCAGTGTCTGTTAAGCTATAAATAGACACCTCAAGTCCCATTATGATAAACGAACCAACAAAATGAAATAATAAAAATAAAAGCTTACTAGGCCCCACCTGCATGCGTCTAGAATAATTTCAATAGTGGCTCAACGTTTTTTTGACTGGCATCGCACGTTAAAACTTCTAATACATGATCAGGAATGTTAACAAATTAATATAAACGTATTTAATATTTATATTATCACGTCGTCTTAATTTGGGTCCACACGCGGAGACATGTAAATGAACTAAAGAAAGCTACTGAAGTTTCAGAGATAGAATATTACTATGTTTGCAATAGTGTACGAAGTATGAAGATAAAATTTACGAGGACGAGATATCAGTTGTAACAAGAGTTGGTCCACATAAAAACATAATTATGGTACGATAAACAGTCAAGAGCTAGCTCTATATCAACCACTCGTTGTCATACACACTCAATAGTCCCAAAGCTATCTGAGTCCTTCATGCAGAGACGTATTCTACTGAAATCGGTAATTTTTCATCACTTGAAGGGTATTACTGAAACGGTTAAGCTTTCACGTGAAACTCGATATCTGTATTTCAAACGATTCTTCCTTAAGTTTTGAATGGAGAACGAAACCCCTGCAGAAGTGACAGTGTGCTGACGATCATTATTGAAATTAAAATTACTCATTGATATGTACGTCAGATAAGGGTTCTTAATTAATTATTTCGCAGAATTATAACGAGAAATAATAAATTGTTGCTGTAAAATAACACACTTGAAAGAAACTACTATTCCATAATTCCATTAGGATTCAGTCGAGTTTTGTTCAAAATTTAACTAATATATAAAGTGTGTAGAATTACCAAATGATCCCTTTTTGTACCCATATAGGATGGGAGATTTCATAAAATAAACTTATTAACATACAAAACTTAAAAATATACTCAATAATCGACATAATTGTATTAAAACTAAATTTCTCATTTATTGTTGCCTAAAATACTATTTGCCTTCAATACATCATATTATTTTCTTTATCACCTGATCACTTTCATCTATCTTAGTTTGTCACTATTTCCCTTTAAATTGTCCAATAGTTAAATTTAAAGCTCATTTTCAAATAATAAAATACCTTAATAAGAGACAAGTCGCTTTTAAAAATGACGTCTCTTCTAAAAGATATTTTTGTAGTAGTAAAATTTAAGATTAAATTCGTATAAAAAAAAATATTTTCGTTCTTTTTCTCATGTTTTCATAATGTATTTTGAAAAATATTGAAGATCACAATAGAATTTATTGATGTTCATAAATGTTTATTGAAAATGTCAGATATCAACCAACAGCGTCCAAAAATATATATAAAAAAAGCTTATAAACACAAATATGCTTCCTAAAATCCATTGAATCGGACAAAAAATATGTCAAAATGAAAGCATTTTTTTTTTTATTCTTTTTTAATGATATTTTATATACTTTTTTCCTCTCTTTTTATGAATTTTAATGGATTTAATTATTATTAGATGTCCGTTTTTTAAAAAAAGTAAAAAATTATTAAAAATCACAAAATAATTTAATATTTTTTTAAATCCATCTTAATCTATCAATTTGTGGAATTTTTTTCTCCATAGCATACTGGTTTTAGTATAGTTGTGTGGCGCCAAAGATTGGCACCCTTCGCGGCCACGGTGAACGGACGGCTTTTGAGGAGGGGTTGAAAATCAATTTGGCTTGGAAAGGGTAGTTTGGACATTATAGATAATATGAATTATTAATTCAATTTTTCAAATAAATTATTCTTGTAATGACTCTACTACAAAAAAAAGGTCTTTAAAAGCGACAAAAGTCACTTCTTAAAGCAAAAAATTTGCTTCTAAATGACTTTTATAAATGACAAAGTCGCTCTAAAAAGTCCGCTTCTAAATGTCAGTCGCTTCTAAATTCGCTTCTAAAAATTAAAAGCGACAGTTTTAGAAGCGATATGTCGCCTCTAAGGTCGCTTCTAAGTCCAAAAATTTTAGCGTCGAAAATGGCTCTCACGAAATGGCGGTAGCATTTATAGACATTTGAAGCGGATTGTCATTTCTAATGTTTTTCCGCCGTTACGCGGGTAATATTTAGAAGCAACTTTAGAAGCGGATTGTCGCCATTTCTGCAGACAAACAGTGTCGTTTTGTAAAAAAATTAAAAAAAGATGACGGAGAAAACAACGAGCCAAAAATTTCAGTGGTTTAGAAGCGACGTCGTTTTGTGTTTACACCTGAAAATTTTGAGGAGAAAAAAGGAAATTAAAATTTGAGAGATTAGAAGCGACATGTCGCTGCGCTTCTAAATGGCGGAAAAATTATAGAAGCGACAAATGTCGCTTTTAATCTTAAAAATATGACTTTTTAAAAGACATAATGTGTGTATTTTGGTCCAGTGGCTATTTAGCCGTATGAAACGTTAAAAATTTCTAAATAGTCAACATTTCGTTGATTTTTTGTAAATAGCCATTTAAATCTATTTATGCAGAGTAAATTTCTAGTAAATATGTGTAAAAAATGTTGGTTACGTCATATGTTTTACTATTTACGAAACGTTTATGGCTATTTACGACAAATTTATAAAACGTTGGGTAAAATGAAAATGCTTATGTTTTTGTGGCTTATATCGCTAAATATTTGTTTGTATTTTCGTGGAATGGTATGAAAGCGACTAGTCACCTCTAATAAATAAATGTTGCTTCTAAATGCTTATGTTTTTGTGCCTTATATCGCTAAATATTTGTTTGTATTTTCGTGGAATAGTATGAAAAACGACTAGTCATTTCTAATAAATAAATGTTGCTTCTAAAAAATTACGTCACTTTTAAAGCTATTTTTGTAGTACTGCGGTAAGAATAAGTTTGGAGTTCAAATGCAATTCCGTGTGTTGTTTGTGTTCATATTTTGGTTTTATTCTTAGGGTGTAGGTTTGCTAGTATATGAATATATATCGGCACAAAGAAGAAAAAAGGAGTGAATAAATTTCTTCAAATGTACTGTGCCCTTTCTTTCTCAAGCAACAGTGATGAGAATAATAATAATTGCAAAAATGAAATTTCTTCTAGCACAAATCGGATATGCTTTTAAGAAAATCTGATGTCGTCCTAGCTACTCATTTTCCCTCCAAAGTGTAATAGTTCAATTGCTAGTTTCTTTTTTGTGCTAATTCACTTAATCGATAAGTTAAATAATCAAACATCAAATATATTGATAAAAGATAATCACGTAGTATAAGAATTTGATATATTTATTAAAAATAAATATCCTTTACCACAAGTTACAATATCATATGGATAAGAGATATCCAAAATATCACTATGTAAAATATATATTCACATTCTCCATTAATAAGCCTTTACTGTACTTGAATGACTATAATTATTATTAAATACAATTTTCTCATGACATATTTGTCATTAAATACAGGTTTTCATGGCAGATATTGTTAAAAGTAAAAAGTGGAGAAAGGCATTGACGGAGAAAAAAAAATACTCTCAATAGTCATACTTTTTGAACAATCGCTATAAATAAAATAAATAATTAACAAATTAGCCAACTAACTAAAACTAAAAAAAAATTAATTAGTCAACGCTTTTCGTGAGTTTGAGTTTATTAGCTAGAATTCTACAAACGTCTTCAATTTGCTTTCTTTCCAGCGTTTTGAAAGTAGAACTTAATTTGTACAGTTGCAAACAGAGACCCATTCTATATATACTAAAGCTTGGTAAATTATCACTGTAGCAAGTAGTAACCAATCAAATAAATTGAATAAAGTTTTAGCTCTATATCTTTCCTTAATTTATATTTGTTCAAACTTCTTCCTCAATGTTTGATCTTATCCGATAGATTAGTTTTTTTTTTTGTTTTTTGTTTTCTTTAAAGATAACGATCAAACCATTTTCTGTGTATAATACTATAAACAATTTATAATCAAACAATGTAAACTTCTTCGTCTATTTTGTTTTTTTTTCATGTCGATCAACATTTGTTTCCCCACAATTTGGACATCGACTTTCCCAAGGACGAAAGTTGTTAATAATTATCTCTAACAAACCTGTTATATATAATAATAATATAATAACACGAATAATTTAGTCTATGTATTTCTGTTGTTAATTGTTATCCACTTTAAAAAACACAACTATTAATCTGCCACTTGATGCTGTAAAAAAATCGATGGGTTTCTAATTTTTTTTTTGTCCTTTACAAATTACCAATGCTTCATTTATACATGTTTTAGACAAATAAAGCTTGATACATTATCACTGTAGCAAGTAGTAACCAATCAAATGAATTGAATAAAATTGAATAAAGTTTTAGCTCTATATCTTTCCTTAATTTATATTTGTTCAAACTTCTTCCTCAATGTTTGATCTTATCCGATAGATTAGTTTTTTTTTTTTTGTTTTTTGTTTTCTTTAAAGATAACGATCAAACCATTTTCTGTGTATAATATTATTAATACTATAAACAATTTATAATCAAACAATGTAAACTTCTTCGTCTACTTTTTTTTTTTTTCATGTCGATCAACATTTGTTTCCCCACAATTTGGGCATCGACTTTCCCAAGGACGAAAGTTGTTAATAATTATCTCTAACAAACCTGTTATATATAATAATAATATAATAACACGAATAATTTAGTCTATGTATTTCTGTTGTTAATTGTTATCCACTTTAAAAAACACAACTATTAATCTGCCACTTGATGCTGTAAAAAAATCGATGGGTTTCTAATTTGTTTTTGTCCTTTACAAATTACCAATGCTTCATTTATACATGTTTTAGACAAATAATATTTTGGAGCATTAGATTTTGAGTAATGGCCATCATGCAAATTTAGGTTTACACAGATTTTCAACTACGTATTTATATAAGAAATAAATACTTGGCAATGTAATATTATTATGGTTAACTTAATTCTAAGCCAATATACACTTAAAATTTTGTTCACCATAACTATTTTGGAGTGCAGCATCACAGGATCACCATGACTAATATTAACATATTATGGTGTTTATCCAGCAAAGAAACAAATTGAAATCATATTAAATTAAAAAAACAGAAGTAAGAAGAAAATATTTTGGGGTGGTATGTTCCCTCATAAGAAAAAGAAGAAAAAAACATATATATATATATATATATATATATATATATATTGTGCATGTATAATTATAGGTATGGTCTTTAAAGTTGAACGGATGCCCTGAACATTAGTGATCTATGTGACTAACTAGATAAACTGATATTTTTTTATATGTACAAAGTTCAGTTCGGACGGGTACAAAACTATACATATATAGTACATGTTGAACTATTCTCCACATTCACCTGTACATGTACTCGAATTGCACGAGATAATAACTTATTCTACATGACCCTCATTTTCTATATAAATCGTGTATTCTAAAGTTTAAAAACCTCAGGACACCGGCCATCTTTAAAGACGCGTCTATATATGTGTAGAATTTAAATAAAAATAACATAATCTTTATCTTCTAATTTTTTATGGGTAAACTAGCAACGTAGCCATTTTGAAACATGGTTTTTGTAATCTGGCCAACGTTTGACTGAAATTGCAATCTAGCCATTTACTGAAATTTACGGATATAAAATACCTAATTTACCTTTTTTTCTTATACTTACTTGATCAAAGCACTAGCCCACGTTTGACCGGTTTGAATTGTATACAGCTAATTAATTTAAGATTTTTTCACAATTTAATTGGATATTTAGCTAATTTAATAGGAGATTCGGTGATGTAATTAAAAGAGAAAGCTAATATTTATTTATTGAATAAGTCAAAGTCAAACACGTCAATGAATACACGGGATTAGTCATGAACCGTTCAAAATTTGAAAATAAATTTGGAAAAAAGAAAAGAAATTGGTTTATTTGATATTATGCGTGTGAATCTAGTAATGCAATAAATGCACAAAAAATTTACCATAATTAACAGAAATTAACAAATCAGTGGAGATTAACAAAAATTTACAAACATTTACACTGTATTTGCTTACACGGCTATACTGTTCATTAAAGAAATAAACGCTCAATAACCAACTTTACCAAATATAGATTTTTTTTAAATTCGAAATATATACACGTATTTATATTGTATACAACAATTTAATTTCATATTTTTTAATTCATAATAAGAGATTCGGTGATGTAATTAAAAGGGAAAGGAAATATTTATTGATTGAATAAGTCAAACAGGATATTGAATACACGTAATTACTCATGACCCGTTCAAAATTAGAAAATAAATTTGAAAAACAAAAATACCGTATTAAATGCGTATTAAAGGAAAGAAAAGAAATCGACTCTACCTGCACATATGTAAATTTACCATAATTAACAGAAATTAAAAAAGCAGCGGAGATTAACAAAAATTTACAAACATTTACACTGTATTTGCTTACACGGGTATAATGTTCATTAAATCAATAAACGCTCAATAACCAACTTTGCCAAATATAGATTTTTTTTTTAAATTCGAAATATATACACGTATATTAACTTTGAAAATTTTGAATGATCAAACGTGGGCTACAAGTTTTTTAAGCCAAATTCTAGTAGAGGATATTATAGTAATTAACATCTTGCATAATTAAGACACGTCATCATTTTTTGCTAGAGTGAAAATTTGGACGAAACGTTGGATAGATTACAATTTCAACGTTTCAAGTGGCTTAATTCAACTAATTTTTCATTTTTTATTTGTTATTTTTATCATCTCATCTTTCTTTATTTTTGGATGAGCATATAGTCGCAGGATAATGGGTAAGGAGAAGAAATATAAGATCTCTGAGAAGCCTTCAGGTAGCTATTGCGACCAACAACAATATTACTCAGCATCTTCCTCTTAATACTACAATTAGTCAATTACATATATGTGCGTGCTTTGTACGTTTTTTTTACATGTTATTTATAAATATGTTCAAATTGTATGAAAATAAAAGACAATATATGTGTTAGTGTTGAGGTAGGTGCACCATATCTTTTGTATATGTTGCATGTCCATTATGGATAGAACTTTTTAAGTATTTACCGTATCATTATCGTATTTCAGTATTATTATAGTAATTTAATTATAATTTATGCACTCAAAGAGTAATCTTTAAATATTTGTTCTAAATACAATATATATTTTTTTTAATATTCTAAATACGATATTTGAGGTTAAACAAAGTTAAATGGATAATTAATATATATTTTTTGAGAATAACATATTGTCTGCTTAATTATAAATGAAGGATTTTTTATCACATAATTACAACCTACTATACATTTAAGGGCTAACTAATGCAAATCTCGCTCCTTAATATTGTGAGTTAAATTTTATTACTAAAATATTACTTATAAAGCTATGAAATAAAAAAAAACTCGAATGCATTTTCATCTGCGATAACCCGCAGCTACGCGCGGGCCACCATCCTCGTAAATAACTAGAATAGTAAACAGATATGCAAAGTGAAATCTGGGCTTTTAAGTTGGGCTGGTCCGTCAACAGTAATTTGAAGAGATTAAATCAATAGAAATTACGCTATCCAGCTCATTTTGAAAATGCTTGTTGAGAATACGTCACTTCTTATTCCTTTTCTGTCAATACTTGGTTTTATTCTGAAAATTACAAAATTTAATATTTTTCCATTGTTGTTTACAATTTTAATATACTTATTTTTTTACTGTTTATATTTCCATTCAAATTTTTTGCAATTTCATTAAAATATATATAAAAAAAATCATCCGAAAATAAAAGAATCTGTGGAATGTTAAAATTTGAAGTATCCAGTGAACCACCATCTTTAAACAAGGTATTTGTGTAATTTCCCGTTAGATCTTGGAGTGTATACAACTACAGTATAATTAATTACAAGTTTACAATCATAATCTCAATATATTTAAAATATTATAATAAAATCATTTTTTTTAATGATTTTTGCTATTGTTTATGTCCTGATATATACAAGTATAATAACTAAAATAATCAATGTCAATTAATTAGTTTAAATATTAACTAATACAAATATTGAAACTAATAAAATACCTATATTTGTTTTTATAAAAATAAAAAAATCATTATCTATAACAATATAACGATATATTATTGGAGAAATACACAAAAGCATAAGCAGTAATACACCAAAATAATTTTACTTTTGACTAAATATTGTTATATATAAAATACAACAAAGGCTAGCAACAATTGGGGCACAAGTCGCACTACCACTTCATTAGAAGACCTATAAATAGTTAGCAAATTTAGTGGGCGCATGCAATAATTCAAATAATTGGTAAGAACCCAAATAATTTAATTTTACTTTACTTTATGATAGTGGCCGCTAATATTACCTTGAGCGCCTCGTCGAGAACTATTACGATCGAATCTATTATTACGATCGAATCTATGATCGGAGAGAGAGAGAAACGATAAATTGAAAAACCAAAATACTGTTTCATTGAATTGGGGAAGAAGAAGACTTGGATGATATAAACCAAGTCAAAGTACAAAAGACATAAACTATCCTCAAATTAAACAATAAGTGAGGGATATAAAAGTAAAACAACAGATAAAAAAAAAGCCATAACGTCTATATTCAGACCAAACAAGAATTGCTTAGAGAATAAGCAATTACTCATTAGCTGAAGATTACAAACAAACTATCCTAAAAAAAAGAGCCATAACGGCCGAAAATCCATGGAAACGGCTTGTCGTTTTCGCCGAAAATCCAACGACAACAAACGACGAAACGAGCTTTCTCCCTATTGTTTGTCACTCCGGCAACGACTTTCCCGGCGACTTTTCTCGATTTTCGGCGACATTTTAATCCATGATATATATATATATATATATATATATATATATATATATATATATATATATATATATATATATATATATATATGCATAACCTGTTTTTTATTTTCTAGAAACGAAGAGTAGTGACCAAAGGCGGATGGTGAAAATTTATGTAGTTGAAGTAACACCTTTATGAAGTTTGTTTGTTTGTTTTTTTTTTTTTTTTTTTTTTTTTTTTCGAATTATCCCTTGTGAAGTTTAATTATGAATTATTTGACAGAGGCTGAATTTACCTTAAATTATTGAGTCAAATTACCATGCGGCTAACATTTCTTCATTATGTTGTGATTGTGAATCCGGATACGTTGACTGTCAAATAGAACATGCTAGAAGTTATAGTTTGACTTTATTGACTTTAGAATTTTCTCAAGAGTCAAGAGAGGCCTAGTGCAATTTTTTTTGTTTTGTTTTTTTTACTCTCGAATACTTTAACTTTGTAATAACACTTTCAAATTAAATATGTAAAAAGTACAGACATGTGACATGTGTGTGATACCTATAGAATAGTCTAATAATCGATAATTCTACGCTACCTCCAAATTAGAAATGATGGGTTTAATCACCACTCGCAGCAAATTTCTCTTAAAAAAAGCACAGATATGTCGACTATGTTGTCGCGACTGATACCTAATTTTTCGGTGACATCTAAATTTTCAATCAATTATTATTTTTTTGAATTATATTTGTTTTATTCGGCACAAATTATCTTTGAGCTTAGAATTTTATTGTATACTATGCTTTTTATGAAGTTTAACACTTAAATAACTCCAAACATGTTTACAAACTTAACTAACACATTTATAATTCATCAAAATCAAAATCTTACTTTAAAAATTTAAAATATATGACTTGAATTAGTATATCTAAGATTAGATAGTTATGTATTTAGTTTCTTTTATAAAATTAACATACTATTTAAAAGAATTAATAGATTATATATAAATTTCATAAATACGTGATAAATTTATGTTAAAGGACATTTAGCTTTTATTAAAATTCATGATAAAAACATACAAAATATATAAGAAAAAGCAAGCTTATTCTTGGAAGAAGGAGAAGGAAAAACTAATAAACAAAAAACCCAACTTTAAGACAATATTTGATAAGGGAAACTAGCTGAGCTGTTAAGCATTTCAGCCCCCAAATGAGAAGACGGATTCGAGTCACCGAAAAATAAAAAGAACTAAAAAAGCACGACACTTAGCAGTGCCTTCTCCCACACACTTATATGTAAATATATTATATATAGTAGTGATGAATTAATCGTCCTTTTTGACGAGGGAAATGACCAAATTGATGTACATGGCCGAGGACTTTGACATGTAATCGGTGACCAAATCTTGGTATCTTGCAAAGAGTTCGTCCAAAATGTCTTCCCCAAAATGAGACCCTAACATGGACTCGACCACGGCCCGGATGGTGGTGGCCACTCTACGCCCTCGAGCTTTGTAAAAATCCTCAGGCGTCGTTGCATGCGCTGCATAAGAATTGTGATCACCACCGTCCCAATCCACTTCAAAAGCCTCCAACTTTTCAACTACGAATGACCCGTCTCTTTCGACCTCCCAACTCACTTCTTCCACACTTGGCGCGTAATAAGGCGCGTTGAACTTGTCCACATTTTCCTCCTCTATTAGACCCTAAAGCAAATCAAATCATAAAATTAGAATTTTTTACATATTTAATAAAGGGTCCATTTAGAAATAGCCACATTTACAGTTTGACATTGTTAAATAGTTAACGTTTTGTAAATCTTATATATAAATAGCAACTTTTGTATATTTACAGACCTAAATCTTATATAAATAGTAAGTTCCATTTAATTAGGCTACGTCATCTTTATGGTTACTTACCTAATTTTTTTGTTTAATAAATATATTTTAAGAAAATTACCCTCGAATCACCATTTTACAAACTATTCGTGTTAAATAAATCAATTAAATAAAATTTTGTGTTAAGTTGTTTGAACAAATTAATAATCATTTCAAAAAAATTTAAATGTTGTATATGCATAAACTAAAAAAAAACATATACATTTAGTATTTTGTTTAAAGAAAAAGAAAAAAAAAATATTGGAATTAAGGGTAAAATTGGCAATGATGAAAGAGATCATGAACGTACTTGAGAAACCATGGACATCAAAGCAAGAGCAAGGAGCTCCCATTGGTAGCAGCTGAGGTGAGTGGTGGGGTCGGAGCTAGTCCTTCCCATAAACGACAAAACCATGCGTCCACCGCCCACAATCTCGTCGGATCTTGACCGGAGAAATAACCCAAAGTCCTCTCCGAACTGACTCCGATATGCCTCCAAAACACTCTCCGGGCTGCTCTTCGAAACGTATATCTTCCCTTTGTTCAACGCTGTTTCAGCATTGCTCTCTAGTCCCACTGGAACCTGTTCCGTATATATATATTATCAACTTCAAATCAAAACGCTATGTTTTGAAATCCCAAAAAAATTACTGATTGAAATTTTTTATTTTTTATTTTTATACTTTTTTTATTCTGAGTTTGTATTGTTTTTGCTTCACTACTTCACTCCCTTAATTAAGAGCACAGAATTATATTTTTTTAGATTTTCAAATCCTCTTTTCTACCTTAGAATAAACAAGGCCTAAATGATATTTAAAAAATTCATTATGTTTCTTATAATCTTTATCCTAAATTGTTCGACGAAAATAATGAATCATGTACGTTGAGTTTAGTCTTTATCCGATGTGGTCCTGATTAATTACAACATTTATATTCATATGCCACGTGATGTTAATTACTATATATGACAACCAACACTAAATCATATATTGGACAACCACAAATAATTTATCTACAATTTGTGATTGTGATTAGATTTTAAAATAATAAATATCACGGGCAACTATCAAGTTGACATTCGTTTTGGACAAACCTTAAACATTTTCATTAGTTCGAAATTAGTTATATATATTAATTATTTGACTGTTTTTCCAAACATAGCAATACTTAATTCTATCTAAAAAATGCTTCAAAGCAACGCATGGAGTGTTTAAAGAATCTTATTCTCAAACTGACATGCAACTTTGGACTTTCTGTTAAGTCACTTCTTGCGCGATACGGTACCACAAACAACAAGCCAACAAAAATCAACGGAAATAAACAGTTTAGAGACGTTACCCGAGAAAGCCAGTGGAGACTGGAAGAGGAGTGAACAAAGTGAAGGCTCTTCCTCGGAAACAACCTTCCGTAGAAAGAGCCGGGAACGCCGGAGATGAAGCACGGCCCGAGTAGGGACGACCTAGCTTTGTACTCTTCTCTGATCCGGCCGTGAAACTCCGGCAGCGAAGCGAAGATGTGATTGAAGTCGTTGTTGAACAGGTCGTTCAAGAACAGCCTGAACTCCGGCGAATCTCCGCCGCCGAGGCTCTCGCATTTGGCGTGCACGGCCTCGATTACGTCCGATATCACCGACAGAGTGTTTGGGCCAGAAGAGCATCCCAAATCGGCTATTCCGATGCTCTCCGGGACTTTTCTGCTCAGAATTCTCTTTATGGCTTCCTCGATCGCTGGCTTTCCTATTGAGATTATTTTTCTCTGCGTGTATATATGCGTTACGACAAGTAATTAATTCATTTTATATGTAGTCTAATCTGAAATTAATATGTGAACTAGTTCCGATAGCTTTCAAATCAGAACTCGATAAATGATAATATAGTATATTCTCAGTACGGATTTGTTACATACATACACATATTTAAGTCATGTGAACTGTATCGTTAATCTTTCTTTAGATTTTGTTTTTGCTCCTTTTGATTGTTAGATCAAGTCATGTGAATATGTCTTAAATATAATTTAATTATATATATAAAGCTACCTGGACAGTTGAGTTTTTAGCATAGCTAGTTTCACCAGCTCCTTTGTTCATGTGAAGCACTTTTGCCACTTCCATGATCTCTCACTCTTATTTCTCAATAACCACAAACACTGTTTTAGGTTTTCGATTTGAATGAAATCTTGGACTTTAAAATTTGAGTGAATTAGGCAATCAGTGTCTGTTAAGCTATAAATAGACACCTCAAGTCCCATTATAATAAACGAAACAACAAAATGAAATAATAAAAATAAAAGCTTACCAGGCCCCACCTGCGTCTAGAATAATTTCAATAGTGGGCTCAAACAGGCATCGTACGTTAGAACTTTCATACATATAAACGTATTTAATATTTATATTGTCACGTCGTCTTAATTTGGGTCCACACGCGGAGACAGGTAAATGAACTAAAGAAAGCTACTGAAGTTTCAGAGAAAGAATTACTATGTTTGCAATACACGACGATATGAAGATAAAATATATGAGGACGAGATATCAGTTGTAACAAGAGTTGGTCCACATAAAAACATAGTTATGGTACGATAAACAGTCAAGAGCTATATCAACCACTCGTTGTTATACACACACGTTATCCCAAAGCTATCTGAGTCTTTCATGCAGAGACGTATTCTACTGAAATCGGTATTTTTTCATCACGTGAAGGGTATTACTGAAACGGTTAAGCTTTCACGTGAAACTCGATATCTGTATTTCAAACTATTCTTCCATGTGTAACTTAAGTTTTGAATGGAGAACGAAACCCCTGCAGAACTCAAAATTGAGTGATTCCAAATCCTACGGATTCGTGACGTCGAGATCTTAAAAATAGATCCATTGTGTTTGATAAAAAATAATGTTTAATACCAAAGATGTAGAAAAATCTACCTTAAATATAGAAATAATAGAAATTTTTTGAAATTATAAAAAAAAATGGAAATGTAAATATGATGCATTAAACATAATTTTTCATCAAACACATTAGGTGTATTTTTTGAAGATCTCGACGCCACGAATTTGTAGGATTTGAAATCACTCAATTTCGAGTTCGTATGAGAAAGATACGAATTTTGAAGTTTTGATGCAAAAAAAATTATTTGAAAAAAAATAGGAGAGAGAAAGTGACGAATTTATTAATAAATAAGGGCAAATCATACCTTAATTATTGCCACATAAGCCATTTGGCTATATCCCTAAAAAATGTCAAACATAGGTTAGATCTAAAATCACATGTTTAAAGTGGTCTAGTTAGTTACAAATCTCTTAATTATTTCGCAGAATTATAACGAGAAATCATAAATTGTTGCTGTAAAATAACACACTTGAAAGAAACTACTATTCCGTAATTCCATTAGGGTTCAGACGAGTTTTGTTCAAAATTTAACTAATATATAAAGTTTGTAGAATTACCAAATTATCCCTTTTTGTACCCATATAGGATGGGAAATTTCATAAAATAAACTTATTAACATACAAAACTTTAAAATATACTCAATAATCGACATAATTGTATTAAAACTAAATTTCTCATATATTGTGGTCTAAAATACTTTTTGCCTTCAATATGTCATATTATTTTCTTTATCACCTGATCACTTTCATTTTCATATATCTTATTAGTTTGTCACTATTTCCCTTTAAATTGTCCAATAATTAAATTTAAAGCTCATTTTCAGAGAATAAAATACCTTAACAAGCGACAACTCGCTTTTAAAAGTGACGTCGCTTATAAAAGCTGTTTTTGTAGTAGTAAAATTTAAGATTAAATTCGTATAAAAACCATATTTTTGTTCTTTTTCGTGTGTTTTCATAATGTATTTTGAAAAATATTGAAGATCACAATACAATTTATTGATATTCATAAATATTTATCGAAAATGTCAGATATCAACCAACAGCGTCCAAAAATATATTTTTTAAAAAAAGCTTATTAAATACAAAGCTTCCTAAAATCCATTGAATCGGACAAAAATATCTTTCAAAATGAAAAAAAATATATTAATGTTATTTTATATACTTTTTCCTCACGTTTTATGAATTTTAATGGATTTAATTATGACCCATCTATGTCTGTTTTTTTTAAAACAAAGTAAAAAATTATTAAAAATCACAAAATAAATTAATATATATTTTTTAAATCCATCTTAATGATCTATCAATTTGTGAAATTTTTTTCTCCATAGCATACTGGTTTTAGTATAGTTGTGTGGCGCCAAAGATTGGTGACACACACTTCCCGGCCACGGTGAGCGGGCGGCTTTTGAGGAGGGTTGAAATTCAATTTGGATTGGAAAGGGTAGTTTGGACATTATAGATAATATGAATTATTAATTCAATTTTTTAAATAAATTATTCTTGTAGTGATACTACTACAAAAAAGGTCTTTAAAAGCGACAAAAGTCGCTTCTTAAAGTCAAAAATTCGCTTCTAAATGAGTTTTATAAACGACAAAGTCACTTCTAAATGACTTTTATAAACGATAAAGTTGCTTCTAAAAGTCAGTTACTTCTAAATTCGCTTCTAAAAATAAAAAGCAACGGTTTTAGAAGCGACATGTCGCCTCTATGGTCGCTTCTAAATCCAAAAATTTATGTAGAAAAAGGCTCACGCGAAATGGCCGGAAGCATTTAGAAGCGACATTTGAAGCAAATTTTCGCTTTTAATGTTTTTCCGCCATTTCATAGGTAATATTTAGAAGCGGATTGCCGTCATTTCTGCAGACAAACAACGTCGTTTTGTAAAAAAATTAAAAAAAGATGATGGAGAAAACAATGAGCCAAAAACTTCAATGGTTTAGAAGCAACGTCGTTTTGTATTTACACCTGAAAATTTTAGCAAAGAAAACAAAGAAATTAAAATTTGGGAGATTAGAAGCGACGTGTCGCTTCGCTTCTAAATGGCGGAAAAATTATAGAAGCGACAAATGTCGCTTTTAATCTTAAAAATATGACTTTTTCAAGACATAATATTTGTATTTTCATAGAATAATATGAAAGCGACTAGTCGCTTCTAATAAATAAATGTTGCTTCTAAAAAATTACGCAACCTTTAAAAGCTATTTTTGCAGTACTGCGAGTAAGAATAAGTTGGAGTTCAAATGCAATTCCGTGTGTTGTTCGTGTTGTATCGGCACAAAGAAGAAAAAAGGAGTGAATAAATTTCTTCAAATGTACTGTGCCCTTTCTTTCTCAAGCAACAGTGATGAGAATAATAATAATTGCAAAAATGAAATTTGTTCTAGCATAAATCGGATATGCTTCTCAGAAAATCTGATGTCGTCGCCTAGCTACTCATTTTCCCTTTAAAGTGTAATAGTTCAATTGCTAGTTTCTTTTTTTGTGCTAATTCACTTAATCGATATGTTAAATAATCAAACATCAAATATATTGATAAAAGATAATCACATAATATAAGAATTTGATATATTTATTAAAAATAAATATTCCTTTACCACAAGTTACAATTTGATATGGATAAGAGATATCCAAAATATCACCAAGTAAAATATATATTCACATTCTCCATTATAATAAGCCTTTACTGTACTTGAATGACTATAATTATTATTAAATACAATTTTTTCATGACATATTTGTCATTAAATACGGGTTTTCATGACAGATATTGTTAAAAGTAATAAAAAGTGGAGAAAGGCCTTGACGACGGAGAAAAAAAAAATACTCTCAATAGTCGTACTTTTTAAAAAAATCGCTATAAATAAAATAAATAATTAACAAATTAGCCAACTAACTAAAATTAAAAAAAATCGGATATACTTTAATGAAGATATTAAAGTAATTGTATATCAAGATACATAAACGCTTTTTCCAAAAGTTAGGATTCCTAATTTTTCCGTTTCATGTACAATTTCTAAAATCGCTTTTGAACTTTTTTCTAAAAACTGTTTTATCAAACGCAAAAAAACGATTTATTTTTTTCTAAAACAAAAAACAGAGATTAATAAGCCGTGCCAAACGGGACCTTTATTAACTAGAATTCTACAACCGTCTTCAATTTGCTTTCTTTCCAGCGTTTTGAAAGTAGAACTTAATTTGTACAGTTGCAAACAGAGACCCATAAATAACTAGAATAGTAAATAGATAACTCATAAATGAATAATATCAGGAATGGGAATCCATCAACATGATTTTCCACAAAAGTGATGGCTAGCGAGACGTCATTGTCTAATTTTGTATTTCAGCCTCATGAAACACATGCCCAAGTTCCAATTTTATTACATTCATATTTTTGCATAGTTGTTTATAGCATCGAATTCGTTTGGAACATCTGGTCGCAAGTCACAATTCTCACAATATTAAATTTTTACGACAACGACCACTTAATATATTTTGTTAGAGCTAGCAAGGTTAGCGAGACAAAGGGTTTCAATTGAAGCAATCAAAGTGATAGGGTTTTGGCCAAAATAATCAAGCTCGTCATATTTTTTTTTTTTTTAAGAGAACACTAATTCATAAATCAACCAATCCAAAGAGGGGCGGAACATCCACGAAAAACATAAAAACCATAAACTCGAGATTTTAAGGCACATTAACAAATCGAGTGAGTCGCACTATTTGTGTTCCTCTCGATCGTGAAAAGGTGATAAACTTCGATATCCCTAACGCATTTAGTGTCTACTTCAAAGTTATCCTAATGTTGTCTTCAAAATTAGAGGCGTTGAAGTGAGGCCGGATCTGAGCGAGCGACCACCCAAACATCGCATGAGTGACCACCAGATCCGTGGGAATGAACACACAAAAATACCAAGAATTGAATAATGAAAAAACATAACCACAAATAAATAATAATAACTCCCAACAGGAAAATAAAACCCCCAAACAAATGAAAGATTAATGTCATGAAAGTTTCAATCATGCAATAAAATAGAAAAATAAGAACATCCAGATTGTAAAGTGGTGCGTTGGTCTTGCTTTTGCAAAAATAAGAACCGATTCTCGTTCCTTGCTTGTTGGTGTTAATATAACGTTTTGTAGGTTGAATTAGTTGTGGATCAAAACTTATTTAAAAATCATTGCTTGACCGTATAACTCTTTTGAGCTATGCTCCATAATGCTTTGTGGGACTGCACTCCTTGACAAGTATGTAATTAATTTTTATAATTATTTTGCTAAACTTTATATAGAATATGTTGACTGCCCGAGATGGGTTTTCTAACGGTCTGTTAGATAATATCGGAAAATTACATTTCTTCCGGGTAACTGGGTTCTGGTAAACAAAAAAATATGTAAAAAATGGTTTGTTGAAATTTAGAAAAAACGGGAAATCAATAACTTTCTATGTTTCCCATTGCATAAATACTGGAAATAACACAAGAATTTAATTTAATTTTTTGAAACATGGGTAACCTTTTTAACGTACTGTTATAGTCTTGGTCACTTAAAATTAGTTTTCATTAGCCATGCATTGTATCACTGATAAGTTTTTACTTCTTCAAATGAATATTGACCACAAGAACCTATGAGGAGAATGTAGTGTAAGATATTTTTACACATACTAAAGGTGTTCTAGCAACATGAACACGTTAAAGCGGAAGCGAAAAGGATCGGTTTACCTCCGGCCATTGTTGTGGTTTTCCGGCGAGCTCGGGACTCCGATTCCGGCGAGAATTTTGTGGTTCTTCTAGGCTCTTACTCTCTCTCTTAGATGGTGTTAGTTTCTGAATGAATGAGCGAGCCTAGGGACCTCAAAATCGTTTATTATACATTCTCATAACCATCAATGAGAAATATTACGTTATAATAAACGTAATCAATTTGCTTAATTTTGGCTCTTAATTGTGCGTTATATTTGGTCGAAAACAGTTTGTATATGGACCATATTAATGGAGAGATTATTTCCATTGATAGCTAACTCAAAAATGGAAATATTCTTATATGTAGGAGATTGGCGTGAGACAATATTCGAAGTGGCCTGGAACGATTATTCGAATTATTAGTACGCCTCTTATAAAATTGACAATTTGCTCTCGTGTAGAGCTTTCGGTTTTTGAAATTTAATTTTTCTTGCTTGACAACGTTGAAAATACATGAAAAAAAAGTAAATATCTACAATTATAATATAGAAAATTAGGATTATTTACACGTTAATAATCCTAATTTTCTTTAGTGGCATGCCTTTAGTCAAGGATCGGTAATCATCAACTCAGTGCTAATTTGTTGGATGACCACTTTATCATCTTTAACACGTTCTATAATAGCTAAATACTTAATGTCGATGTGTTGCTTCGACTTCACTTTTATTAGCCATAAAAACAACAGCTGAATTGGCATGGTACAACTTTAGTGGCCTAGAAATAAAGTCGACAACTCTAAGCCCATATATGAAACTCTTCAACCAAACACCGTGTGATGTAGCTTCAAAACAAGATACGAACTCAGTCTCCATAGTGGAAGTAGCAGTCAATGTCTGCTTTTTGCTTCTCCAAGACACGGCTCCGCCAGCTAGCATAAAAAACATATCCTGAAGTGGATTTTCTTGAATCAATGCAGCCAGCGTAGTCAGCGTCAGAGTAGCCAACCACTTCCAATTCATCGGTCCGTCTGAACATAAGCATGTAATCATTTGTTCCTTGAAGGTATCTCATAACCTTCTTTGCGGCTTTCCAATGGTCAAGACCTGGGTTACTCTGATATCTACCCAATACTCCAACAACATATGCAATGTCAGGTCTGGTACAAACCTGAGCATACATAAGGTTTCCTACAGCGGAAGCGTATGGAATATTCTTCATTTATCACCATTCACAATGGGTGCTACACTTGGTGAACAATCTTTCATCCGAAATCTCTCAAGAACTTTGTTGATATAGGTCTCTTGAGACAAACCCAAAATGCCTCGTGATCTTTCCCTATGGATCTTAATGCCAATAACATAAGATGCCTCACCCATATCTTTCATATCAAAGTTCTTTGAAAGAAACTGTTTCACCTCATATAGCATTCTATTATCATTAGTCGCTAGCTAAATATCATCCACATATAAAACAAGAAAACATATTTTACTCCCACTAACCTTTTGGTATATACATTGATTCATGACATTCTCTTCAAACCCGAATGAAGTGATGACATCATGAAACTTTAAATACCATTGGCGGAAGGGTTGTTTCAAACCGTAAATGGATTTATTAAGCTTGCAGACTAAATGCTCACGATCACTAGAGGAGAATCCTTCAGGTTGTTTCATAAGGAAGGCAGTTTTCACATCCATCTGATGTAGCTCAAGAACAAAATGAGCTACTAATGTCATAATTGTGCGAAGAGAATCTTTCTTTGAAACAGGAGAAAATGTATCCGTGTAATCGATTCATTCTCTTTGAGTAAACCCTTTGGCTACAAGTCTTGCCTTATGTCTCTCGATGTTGCCTTGTGAGTCTTTCTTTGTTTTAAAGACCCATTTGCATCTAATGGCTTTTACACCATTAGGCAACTCGACAAGATCCCAGACTTGATTAGTTGCCATAGAGCTCATTTCCTTAATCATGGCATTGTGCCGTAAGTTAGATTCTTTAGAACTTACAGCTTGTGAAAACATTTCAGGATCATTCTCGGCTCCAATGTTGCAGTCCGTCTCTTGTAGATATACTTCATAATCACTAGGGATTGCTGATCTTCTAACTCTAGTAGATCTTCTTAATATTACTTCACCATTCTCTTCATGATCTTGTTGTTCAATAGGTTGTTCAACATGATCTTGATCAGCAACTTGATCTAAATGATCAGCATTATTAGCTTGTGGAATTTCAATAGCTGGTTGTCGTACACACGATTGAGCTTGAGGAGTGTGTACGATAATCAATCTATCACTTGAATTAGAAGGTTGAGCTTCATTGTGATCCATTGCAGACACTGAGTCATGCAATTGGTCACTCTCACTAATCAAGTCATTCTCAAGAAATTTTGCGTTTCTTGATTCCACAATCCTAGTATTGTGAGATGGACAGTAGAATCTATAACCTTTAGACTTCTCGGCATATCCAATGAAATACCAACTTATAGTCCTAGGGTCTAGTTTCTTTTCTTGTGGATTATAAATTCTCACTTCAGACGGGCATCCCCAAACGCGTATATGTCGCAAACTGGGTTTCCAACCTTTGAATAACTCAAATGGCGTTTTTTAAAACAGCCTTGGTTGGAACTCGGTTTAATATATACACAGCCATTTTTAGTGCTTCAGTCCACAATAATTGAGGAAGTTTTGTTTTACTCCTCATACTTCTCACCATGTCCATTAAAGTTCGGTTTCTTCTTTCTGAAACACCATTCTGGTCCGGAGTACCAGGCATAGTGTACTGGGCAACAATCCCATGTTCTTGAAGAAACTTCGCAAATGGCCCAGGTGCTTGTCAATTCTCAGTATATCTACCATAATACTCACCACCGCTATCTGATCTCACAATCTTAATTTGTTTACCACATTGTTTCTCTACTTCAGCCTTGAAAACTTTAAAGGCGTCTAAAGCTTCATCCTTAGAACGAAGTAAATAGAGATACATATATCGTGAGAAATCATCTATGAAAGTGATAAAGTATTTTGGACTACTTGCATCCATGTCAGGACAACAAATATTTGTACGCATGATTTCTAACAATTCAGTACTTCTCTTTGCACCATTTTTAGACTTGTTGGTTTGCTTTTCTTTATGTAATCCACACATGTCTCAAAGTCAGTAAAATCAAGAGCACTAAGTACTCCCTCATTCACTACCCTTTTAATTCTAAAAATTGGAGATATGTCCCAATCTCCGGTGCCACAATAGAGAAGAATTTTCATTCATAATACAACGCTTCAACCCAGCAGTGACATTCATGGAGTAATGAGCAATGTTAGTTTGTAATGTAATGGAATAAAGACCTTCAGACAATGTACCATGACCACTAACTTCAGATTTATTAAATAAGGTTAAACCTTTATCCGAAAAAGTGAAATTCATAACCATAGGGCACAAGCCTTGACATTAAAATTAAATTCCTTGAAAACTAGGAACGTAAAAAGTCTTTTCCAAACGCAAAACAAAACCACTGCTTAACACCAAATTTCAAGAACCAATAGCCTCCACATGTGAGCTTATCCTGCTCTGTCTGAATGGATGTATTGCTCACTTCTTACTGGCTTTCGTAGGTTTTGAAACTCTGCAAGGTAATTGAAACATGGATTGTAGAACCATAGTCAATCCACCAAGTATTATGACCAGCATTTGTTAGATTTAATTTATGACATACAAACTAAAGTTAAACACCCTTTTATCAGTCATACATTTTGAACATAGGGCACTCTTTCTTTATGTGTCCCTTCTTATTGCAAAAGAAACACTTTGCCCTTTTCTTAATGTTCTTATTGACCTTTTGATCTTTAAGGGTTTCTGGCATGTCAACTTCCAAGGCCTTTGTTAGAGATGCAATATACGTCATGCGCGCGATAAGGGCATTTGTAAAATCTTCGTGTGAAGTGACAGAAACTTGGTCTATTACCTTCAACAAAAGACCAATTGCTTCATATTGCTCAAGGGAAGCCCCAATCCCAGCAGATATTTTGTTCCTTATGAGCCCGATGCAGAGGCGATTAAAACGCTCCCACTTTTCATAAAGAACAACCTGATCTGGGGTACTCACGTGAGTAATTGTGGGTGGCTTTAGCTTCATAACTTCATTTAGCATATCCATCCATCCTAAATGAAGGATAAGCCCCTTATTGTCACTATCCACATCAGAGTAACTAACAGGTTGACGAGCTGCAATTTACATAAATTAGACATATGCTTATTAAAAATTTTGTTTTGAATAAAATTACTATATCATGTTTTACCAATGTAAAAAACATGTTTTACTCAATGAATCTAGAGACATAAAACTTGCCTGTGGGCTAAAGTTCTAATTCAATTAGATTCACACGATTATGATAAAACTGTCAAACTATGTTCATTTTCCTAATACCTGTGGGTTAATTAGGAAATATAATTTGATATTTTATCCTAATTAATCATACAAATATTACAAAATTCCTGTGGGTAGATTTCATAATATAGCATATGATTAACCACAATTATTATTTTAATGTGATTTAATTCTAAATATACAATCTAAATTAATTAAAGATGCTGTGGCTATTCTTTAATTAATTAAGACCATATAAATCACAAACAATAATAAAGACTAAAATAAATAATATTGTGCTAGTCATTGCTAAATGTTATATGCATATTATAAATAATAATAATAAAACGTCATATAACTTCTTAATTATTATAACACAATATAAATTTAAAACTAAATATTTGCATACAGATTCTAAATAATGCAAATAAAATTAATAAACATGCATCAACTTTATTTACTTTCATTACAGTATATATCACCCAAATATATACACAATAAATAAATAGGCACGAATATTTAACAATGCAAATGTAATTCAATCATCATTGCTTATTCTTCTGACTCATATAAGAATAAAATAAAATAACAACATATGACTAAATATATGCATTGTCCTTGTATAGACAATAATATAATGTATGCATATTAATGGCAATAACGTCGGAGGTCAGATCTAATAAATAGGCTTTTGTAAATGAGCCAAATGAATAAGATCAGGCCCATTAAAGAATCAGCCCAAGACATGCTGAAAAGGAAAAATGACAGCTTGAACAAAACGACATGACGGAAGAAAAACGACAAAAAATTCGAAACGACAAAAACGACGCCAAATTTTAAACTACATGTCGTTTTTCATCGTCTTCAACCTCTAGATGGGTTATTACGACCCGGTTGTGACCCGTTTAAAGATCCGACTTGTTTTCCCTCATTTTAACACCGAATTGAGTGATTCAAAAGCCAAAAGAATCACAAAACAATTTTCTTAAAGATTTCCATAATAATATTAACATTTTGACGTCAAAAAACGCAAAACATAAACACACAAGAATATGGAAATTTTCAAAAACAAGGTAGAGGTTGTGTGGGGCTCTGATACCAAATGTAAGATATTTTTACACATACTAAAGGTGTTCTAGCAACATGAACACGTTAAAGCGGAAGCGAAAAGGATCTGTTTACCTCCGGCCATTGTTGTGGTTTTCCGGCGAGCTCGGGACTCCGATTCCGGCGAGAATTTTGTGGTTCTTCTAGGCTCTTACTCTCTCTCTTAGATGGTGTTAGTTTCTGAATGAATGAGCGAGCCTAGGGACCTCAAAATCGTTTATTATACATTCTCATAACCATCAATGAGAAATATTACGTTATAATAAACGTAATCAATTTGCTTAATTTTGGCTCTTAATTGTGCGTTATATTTGGTCGAAAACAGTTTGTATATGGACCATATTAATGGAGAGATTATTTCCATTGATAGCTAACTAAAAAATGGAAATATTCTTATATGTAGGAGATTGGCGTGAGACAATATTCGAAGTGGCCTGGAACGATTATTCGAATTATTAGTACGCCTCTTATAAAATTGACAATTTGCTCTCGTGTAGAGCTTTCGGTTTTTGAAATTTAATTTTTCTTGCTTGACAACGTTGAAAATACATGAAAAAAAAGTAAATATCTACAATTATAATATAGAAAATTAGGATTATTTACACGTTTGACATTGCTAAATAGCCAGCATTTGGTAAATATTAATTAAATAGTCACTTTAAGACATAAATCTTAAGTAAATAGCCACTTTCATATACCAAACGATTGGCTATTTACTTAAGATTTGCATTTGACATTGCTAAATAGCCAGCATTTGATAAATATTAATTAGAAAGTACACTTTCAGACACAAATCTTAAGTAAATAGCCACTTTCATATACCAAACGTTGACTATTTACTTAAGATTTACATTTGAAAGTGGATATTTACCTAATATTTACCAAGCGTTAACTATTTAACAATGGCAAACGTTAAATTAGTTATTTTCAACACTGTCTTCCTCGAATTTCATGCATCAAATATAATATTTTATGAAGGTTTATGTCATAAAATACAATTAGCCTTGAAGAAAACACAAATAAATTTCTCACATAAAGTAAAAAAAATACAATGAAAAAAATATTATTTATACTCAGAGATTATTTCTAAACTATGACATCTTCAATACTTTAAGATCCAAATTCAATAAGTCAAAATTAATCCAAAAGTATGACTTTTTTATATGTGTTGGTACAAAACTACCATTAATGAAACATCCAAAATCTCTTGAAAATTTATTGACATCCAAATTTTTTTATTGACAACAATAAAATTTTAAAGAATTTTCCATAATCGCTTGAAGATTTATTGATATTCATTGAGAGTAGTTTTATACCAACAAATATAAAGAAATCATATTTTTAAATTAATTTTGATATATTGGACTTTGGTCCAAAAATATTGAAAGATCATAGTTTAGATTCTTTAGAAATAATCAATCGTACTAATTTGGGAAATTTGCGTCAATGTCACAAATTCGTCGGGTTTTTGCATTTGTGTCACAAAATTGTCAAAATTGCATTTGTGTCACGTATTTACATTCGCGTCACATGTGCAAATTTCAAATTACTCCCTCTCATCATTTAATCTTTTTATTAGTTACTCAATGTCTTCTGAATTTTTACAATACCTCATTAAAAATCACTTCATCTTCCTCTAAAACTTTCTAAAATTTTTGCATGTGACTTATTTGCAATTGGATTGCCAATTTGTGACATAAGATGCAAATACCACTACTTATTTCTCATCTAATCTCCGGAGAGATTCTGCTTCCCAGCCCACGCCTGCAAGGCCAAGGCCCATTCTGGATGTCTATCTTTGGGCCAGCAGGCTTTGGGCTTCCGCTTGCATTCGAATTGAAAATTACACGGGCGACCTCATTTTCAAACTTTTTCCTATAACAACAATTTTTTTCATTCCTATTACGAGAATAGCAGCATATTATCTGCGTGCGTTTTATGCTATTTTATATTAATGCCTTCGTTGTTTTTTCCTAACAAAACGAGTTTTTTTTTTTTTTTTTTCAGTGACGACGATAGAGTGAAAAACTATCATCGTCAAGAGTTTTCAGTATGTATTATATTAATATAAATCATACAAACGACACGGAAAGCAGTTGTAAAAAAAAAAAAAAAAAAAAAAATTGAGCTCGTACGTGTTTTGCTTGGGTTTAAAGAAAGAAAGAAAGAAGGCTGCTCCAGATTACCGCCACTTTGTTTTTGTTCTCTTTTGCTTCAGTCGGAGATTCCGAGGTTTCGTTGGAAATGAAATTCGATTAGCTCATAGAGTTTATCGTCGGAGTCGGAATTTAGGTCGAAAGCAATGGAGATTGTTTTGGATCGAAGCCACGCTTCCGATTGGGCTTACAGAGGCGAAGGCGCTGCGAATCTCGTTCTCGCCTACTCTGGTTCTTCCTCACACTTCGTATGTATTTCATTTCCCGTCGTTTTATTTTTCCGTTTCCTCGTCGTACGACATGTTTCGATTGGAAACCCTAGTTTCCTCTTTTTGGCGTGTGTGTAGATTGGGAAAGTTATCAGGATACAGAAGGCCGCGAGGAACGAGAAGAGTCTCAGAGCTTTATCGACTCACGAAGCGTTTGTTTGGAAGGACATTGATGGAATTGCATCGGCACCGAGCAGAGAGCTCGTTGGGCAGCTCTTCGTTGAGCGAGTCTTGATCCCTTTGTTGGGATCCAAATTCGTCGATCCCGGGGTCTGTAAGAATTTCAGCTCGGAGTTTCTTTTTGAAGCTGTGGATCAAGTTTATCCCTTTTTTTGTTTTTGTTTTTGTTTTTTACAGTTTTTCATTATTTAAGCCTAGACTTATCATTATGGGTTGAATTTATTGCGGTAGATTCGTGTGCCCGTTTCAAGGGATTTCTTGGAGTCTGTTGAAATTAATGTCACGAGCAAGCGTCCTGGTTGGCGAATCGATGCCGCCAAAGTTAACATTGATGCTGATTCGGCGCTTCTATTGTCTGATCATTCTCTTTTCCATGGAGGTGAGTACAATATGTGCTGTCTTAGAACTCCAAGTTCCAATGTCCTTTTTTCTGGGATTACAATAAACTGGTAAAAGCTCTGCATTATAATGTGGCTAGAAATCAAACCTAGGTTTTAGAAGCTGAAGGGTATTAAGATTTTTACAATCACGGCGGTTGATTTTCCTTTTGTATTTCAGGCTCCCGTGAAGGTGGACCGTGCATATGTGTAGAGATTAAGGTAGTTATTTTGATTTCCTTCTCTTTCTCTCGGTTGTTTTTGATGTTCAATATACCCATATTCCATTTTGGTGAAACTTATACGAGTCTTTTTGTCTGCTCTTTTCTTTTTCTCTCGAAAATAGCCAAAATGTGGATTCCTTCCGACATCAGAATTCATAGGTGAAGGAAACAAAGTTAAACGAATCGTGCCTCGTTACAAGATGCATCAAGCCCTCAAGTTGATTCATGGAGAGGTACACTTTGAAATGCATAATTAATTATAGTCAACATACACATTGTAATGGAGATTTCTTAATGTTAAATCTTTTCTTGGCAAGTATAGCCTTTTCTTCAATGCGTTGCTCTTTACTCTCGTTTCTTATAACTTTTGATGCAGATATCAGCATATAGCGAATACAACCCTCTTGATCTGTTCTCTGGATCGAAAGACAGAATATATAAGGCTGTCAGAGATCTAATCTCCAGTCCTCAGAACAACTTTCGAGTGTTTTTGGACGGGGCTCTGGTATATGGGACGTTGGATTCGTCCGCAGAAATTACGGATCTTATGAGTCAAGAATCATTTGAAGATGCGATTAGGAATGTCACCCCAGGAGATCGTGGTCTTCCAATAGAAAATTTTCTTAATCTTATTTCGGAAACAATTTATGTATCTGGTGCAATAGATAGGCTTTTACATGTCCAGAAGCTCGACAACATTGACATAGAGGGTGTAATTCATGCATACTACGACGTAGTTTCCAAGCCCTGCAAAGTTTGCGAAGAATTGGACAAGGAAACCGCACGTAGATATGTGTATCTGCATTCAATTTCTCTAGATGAAAGCTTGAAGATTGTAAAGAACTTTCTGATAGCCGCTACAGCGAAAGACTGTAGTTTAATGATGAGTTTTAGACCGAGGAAAGAAGGAAGTTCGCACAAGAATGTGTACCTGGAATCCACTGACCAAACTTTTGATTACAAGGTCAAGCATCTCTCTTTTGTTCATTAAAAGATTCTCGCTGGCATGTCTTCTTTCGGCTTTGACGTCTTATAATTATAAATGTTGACTTTTCAGGTGTCCTTCATTGACCTTGATTTGAAATCTTTGAAGAAAATGGAAGAATATTACGAAAAAGATCAGAAAATAGTAAGATGCTACACTCAAATGCTTGAAGCAGATAAAGCCAAGTGGTAAAAGAATTGGAGGTTTCATACAAAACATTGTGGTTGTAGCTGTTATGGTAAGCTATGTTTACATACATGATATGCTACATTTTGTCTACATTGTGGTTGAAGCTGTGATGATTCAAATCAATAAATAGACTTCTTATTTTCCTTGATACTTTTCTTTATAATCGAACCTGGGACCGTGCTCCAATCCACACATCCCATCATTCGTCCTTACCACTAGACCAACTCTTTAGGGTTGTTAAGTGTATCATTGATTCTTACCCTCTTCCTGTCTCTCATGTGCTGTTTGAACATTCGTTTATTTCTGGATGGTATATACGCTGCGTTTATTTTTCCCGTAATTTTGTTTTTTGTTCTTTGTTATGTTTCCATTTCTACACTCGGCTTCTATTCAATTGGACTTCCTAAGAAATGATATTTTTTTTTTCCAGCAATTTAGGTTCTCTATTTTATGGCATCGTTTCGTGCAAGACTGGTTTCGTGTCTGTGACTCGTATGATCAGAATCTGCATAAACATTTACTATTCAATTAGGAGGCACACACATTTTTTGTAATAAACATCAAACCGGACTTGAGCACATTTATATTGTAAATGTGTACTTACAATAATATTGACGACTATAGCATATGCTATTCGGCTTTATATGAACTTAAATTGGTTCCTTTATATCGAAGTTTTTGAGAATTTAATGAGAGAAAGGAAAAAGAGATAGAGGAGGAAAACTTTGGCCTCTGCAAGATAGTGATATATCAACCACTTCACTGTGATTCCATCCCAAAGGCACATGAACTATTTATTTGGACAGCTTGGCCTCGTTTAATTTATGGTACTTACTGACACAGGGAAGAAAAAAAATGCCTTTGGTCGTGGCTCTAGACAACTGTATATGTGTAAAAAAAAAAAAGAATTAAATTTGTTATTTGCAGTTTTGTGGTAACTGGATTTGCTCTTTACACTCACTAGTTACTGGTATAGATGAATGAAAATTTTGCTTTGCTTTGGTTACATAGACCTTGTACCTAAAGGAAAATAAATCCATCATCTGCTCAATGAAGAATATGAAGAATCATACACATTTGTGGCATAAAATGTTTTGACTTCCTACCTGGGGCAATATTTTGGTGCCTAATAAACCCTTGTCATCGATCTCTTGTTTAAAAATTATTTACTAGCGGAGAAACCCATGTCAACGGAAAAATTATCTAGTAGCTTTCAAAGGATGATGCTCTCTGTTCCTAGTTAGTTAAATCCATGTTACATTAAAATTCAGATTTTTAGTATCTTAAAAACATAATTTTCTTTCCCCTATACTTTGCCCATTGCTGGTTTTATGTTTGAGCTTTTATCTGATCTGGATTTCCTTTATTGTTTATTTGTCTTGTTTAAAGTTTTACATCCGAGAACTCGTTTCGTTATCCTAAAAATCGTTTAAAAGATGATACGCCGATCGAATTCCGTAATTTGAGCCCCTAACATCCAATATTTGAAGTATGTGTGTTATTATCTGAAAATTTTAGCATTGTATATTGTGTTTAGTTTCTTTCTTACTGAATGGAGGTATGCCAAAATGATCAGATGACATTTATTTAGACTTGAGACCATTTGCTTTGCTCAAACACGAAGCTCTTCAAATGCGGGAATTCTCTCTCCGAGAGAGAGAGAGAGAGAGAGAGAGACTCGGACACAGTTTTGATGGGTTGAGTAGGACAACAATGTCAGAGCATTTACTCTCTCCAGTGACTCAATACATTTTTGCTTTGTTAAGTCGTTTTCATTTTCTGCAGACACCCACATTTAGTCCAGTCTTTACATAACTGTAACTTTTTTATGTAAAAAAAAAAGGGATTTAACTCGCTACCTTGTAGTCGAATTTGTCGATTATGAATGATTGTGTTTTTTTTTTTATTAAAAACATAGCAATGGAAAAAAAAAGTCGTATGGCATAGGAAGATTTAGAAGGTGGTGCTATGTGTGCATTAATTGAATTTGCAAGAGAATAGGTGATTTAATCAAGACCCCTTCTGACCAGCATTTACTTCTTGCCCACCTACTGTGTCACCACCCAAACTTTTCCATACAAAAAAAATAAAAGATAGCATGCAAAAAATGCTTACTTTAAACCAATTCCAACAAGCCCAAATTTCCATTTTTCTTTGTAGTTATTGATTCTGGTTTGCAGTAGCTTGTTGTACAATCATGGTGTCCAAGGTTCATCTTTATTACATCTCTCTCTCTCTGCACAGCACTGCAGTGCTTTTATTTCTCACTCTTTGAATTTAATTTTTTCTGACTCTCTCTGAGCCAATTCAATCCTTTTACTGACACACCACAGTACTTTTTTCAGAGAGAATGTTCTCTCTCTTCTGAACTCATTCAGTAGTACTAACAGATCTCTGACTGTTTTGTTCTGCAGAAAACAGTGGTGTCAGTGGATCTTCTGTGCTCAAGGTGTAGACAGAATGTGATGAAGTTAATATCAGCAATAGAGGGAATAACTTCCATTGTACTTGACCCTTCTAAGAACCTTGTGACAGTGATTGGTGAAGCCGATCCCGTGAGAATCATTAGGAAGGTTAGGAAGTTCAAAAAATCTGCAACGATTGTGACGATTGGCGCTCCTACAACTGAGAAAAAAGACGAAAAGAAAGACGTTGTCGTTTCGTACCCGTCGTCCACGTGTAAGAAATGCGACGTTTGGTACGTTGTTGCCGAAGATACTTATGCCCATTACTGTTCCATTATGTAAGTCGATCGATCTCTCTATGTCTGTTTGTACCATGAAAAATGCTTTTATATATGCTCTTCGATCCTCCAATTGCTATGTTGTACTTGTACTCGTATGTACCCAATGAATTCGGTTCGCTTGTTGTCTTTGTAATTTGCCTGTAAAACCATTATTAGGAATAATTGTTGGGATATTACTGCTTGTTTTATTAAAGTGTATTCTCTAGTTTGTAGTTCTTGGTTAACTTCAGGTGCAAGAAAAGTGAATAAACCACTCCAGTAGTAGCTATCCTAGTTTTTAATATTTTGGTCTCCTGGGTAAAGAATCAATTGCGATGACCAGTTTTATTTATTTATTATTGTTAAGTCAATTTTTGGTCTTGTAATTACGAATTATGAGACCATTACTTAATATAATAATTCACAAGCCTACAAAATTATTGTTGACGTTTCAGTACTTCCCTTATTATATAGTGTGAAGTGTCGGAATTAAACTCATTATTGCATGAAACTGTGGCGTCAAGTGTAGGGTAACATCACATATATGAACGAATGTTGGTTTGTATTTTTTTTTTTTTTTTTTATAACCTAGTTAATAAATTAAAGGTAAAGAGGTTCTTTGTGTGGTTAGTTCACGAATGCTTGTGGATTTCCGACAAATTAACACTGCGTCAAATATTTAAGATACGGTGATGTGTCAATAAAGCATTAAAAAATAATTTGAGCAAAGGTTAGCATCCTCGTGTACACAACGTCAACGAATGAAAGCTCTTTTCAACTTTTATTATATTAGGAAACGCAACAACTTGGAATTGAAGATGGTTACGTATTTGATCCTTGGCTCACTTTCATACAGCTAAGCACATCCATGACCTTTTTTTTTTCATAACATTCCATAAGATTAAATAAACGAATTTTGATGAATACTCAAAATATCATAACTATCATAACTTTACCCTTTGATTAATTTTTTAATTGGCCATTGCCAAATAAATTAATTTAGTTTCTGATCTATAGTAAGTCAAATTTAATGAAAGTAAATAAATGGGTAATATAACTCTTCAATGAATAAATATTTACAATTAATTTTTTTTTTAAACACGAGACGAATCTGAAAGATTGGGAAATCTCCCATTGAGAAATGAGAGTATTCTTATTCTATGACTTGTACCATGATTTTGGACCAAAATCTACTAAACTCAAATAAATCATAAACTATGACTTAATTAAATGAGTAATTACATATTTATCTTTCATATTTAGTTTATTTTCATTAGTTAATTAATAAAACAAAAACAATTATTTAGTTTATATTATGAAAACAAACATCATTACAAAAATCCGGAGAGCAGCCTTGGGAATCTCCGACGCTGAAGCTCTTATGAACGACGGTCATCTTCGCCGGAGAGCAGCCCATGACCATCCCGGCGGCGGCGACCTCGAGGTGTCCGCCGAAACAGCCCGCCATGGATTCCGCGTAGAATTTCTGTGGTTTAATTTAAAGTTAAAAAACAAAGAAAAAAACGATTCTCGGGATTCTTGATAATTTTGAAAAATTTCTGAAAATTTCTGGGTTTTCGTTGAAGATTTATTGACGTTGATGTCAATAAAAATGCATATTTATTGACATCAATGTCAATAAATCTACAAAGGAATTTTCCAGAATCGTTGAAGATATGTCAATAAATCTTCAAAGGAATTTCCCAGAATCGTTGAAGATTTATTCACATTAATGTCAATAAAAATGCATATTTATTGACATCAATGTCAATAAATCTTCAAAGGAATTTCCCAGAATTGTTGAAGATTTATTGACATTAATGTCAATAAAAATGCATATTTATTGACATCAATGTCAATAAATCTTCAACGAAAACCCAGAAACTTGAAGATTTATTGACATTAATGTCAATAAAAATGCATATTTATTGACATTGATGTCAATAAATCTTCAACGAAAACCCAGAAATTTTTAGAAACTTTCAAAATTTTCCACGATCGCGAGAATCGTTTTTGCTTTGTTTCTTAACTTCAAAAACCACATAAATTCAACGACTTAAAAAAAGATGAACCCAAACAAAGATGACGAACTGAAAAATGAAAAGAGAGAGTGGAAGAGAGTTGAACTCAAACCTTATTTCCTTGAGTTGAAGCAAAGAGAAAGACGTGAGAGAAGACACGGAGATATGAAATGCGCATGAAAAGAGAGAGAAGAGAGTGTGACATGAATAACCCATCCCATTAATACAAAAATAAAAAAAGAAAGTCAAATAATTAAATAAGAAAGAAAATCAAATGTTATGGGAAAATAACACATTTATACCCTGTGTTTTAGTGAAATGTCGAGTTTAACCCTCGGTTTTCAAAAATGTCGAGTTCATACCCTCTGTTTAACTAAAATGACGAAATTTTACCCTCTGTTTAACTAAAATGACGAAATTATACCCTGAAATGAATAACAGCGTCACAAATCTCCCTTTCATTGATATTAACTCTTATATAAGAAAAATCAAATCAAATCTAAATCAGTGCCCTAACTTCCAAATTCTCAATTTTGAAATAAAAATAGCCTTAAATTGAAATTAAATAATAAAACTCATACCTCCTAAGAAATGACTTCATTCCGTGTTCGAATTGTAACTCTAAATCCTGGATTCTCTGTTCGAATATGCGATTTTGATGACTATCAACTATCGATGTTTACCTCATTGTCTTTTTTCTGTGTTCTTCACAATTAAGAGATTATTGTTTATTTTTTTAGTTTTTAAGTAAATTACATATATGGCGCGAATGAATAAAGATAATTGGTCTTTATATATAAATATTATAGTCAACGTCAATGAAAAGTCAATAAAAAGAATATTTGTGACACTGTTGTCTATTTCAGGGTATAATTTCGTCATTTTAGTTAAACAGATGGTATAATTTCGTCATTTGAGTTAAACAGAGGGTATGAACTCGACATTTTTGAAAACCGAGGGTTAAACTCGACATTTCACTAAAACACAGGGTATAAATGTGTTATTTTCCCTTAAAAGTAAGGGTATTTTTGTATTTAGTGAAAATAGGTAGTCATAGTTTAAGATTTATTTGAGTTTAGTAGATTTTGGTCCAAAATCTTGGTATAGAATAGGAATAATCCCTTGGGAAATTAACGATTTTGGGCTGAGATCTAGTACTTTATATGGGCTCTTCATAGACTCAGCCCGGGCTCTTTTAAGATTCGGCCCATGTGCTATATCGTAATCCAAGCGAGGAAAGTAGTAGAAACGCAAACCTTAAACCCTTCTAAAACCTTCTTCGTCTTCTTCTTACAAAAAAAAAAAAAAAAAAAAAAAAAAAAAAAAAAAAAAAAAAACATCGGTTTGTATGAATTACAGTTTAGAAAAAAATAGACAGAGATGTGGTATTCAGAGGAATTAATACCGTCGTCCAAGGCAATCATATCGGCGGCTGCGACGATCACCGCGTCGGTGATTCTGATCAAAAGCATCGCCGACGACCTAATCCCCGACGCGCTCCGCACGCGCCTCCGCAAGCTCTCCACGTGGCTCTCCTCCGACCTCACCATCGTCGTCGACGAGTTCGATGCCCTAACCCCTAACAAACTATTCAAAGCCACGAACGTCTACTTGGGAAACGCTTTGTCGTCTTCTTCCGCGCACAGAATCAAAGTCAACATATCGGAGAAGGAGAAGAATTTTTCCGTGACGATCGATAAAGATCAAGAGCTGGTCGATTCTTTCGACGGAGCCAAGTTCACGTGGGTCCTGGCTTCCTCGAAGATCGAGAGGTCGGGTTCTTCGGCCTCGAAGCTCGATCAGAGCGCCGCGATCTCCGAGGCTCGGAGATACGAGCTGAGCTTTCACAAGAAGTTCAAGGAAAAGGCGTTGGAGCTTTACCTGCCTTACGTTCTCGAGAAGGCCAAGGAGATCGAGGAGCGGAGAAAGCCCGTGAGGCTTCACACGGTGGATTACAGTGGGACCGACTACTGGAGCGGGATAAATTTGGACCATCCGGCCACTTTCGAGACGATGGCCATGGATTCCGGCGCGAAGAAAGCTCTGGTCGACGACCTCGAGAGATTCACGGCAAGGAAGGAGTATTACCGGCGGGTGGGAAAAGCTTGGAAGCGAGGCTATTTGCTGTACGGACCGCCCGGGACCGGAAAGTCGAGCCTGGTCGCGGCCGTGGCGAACCACCTCGTCTTCGACGTCTACGACCTCGATCTCAAGGAAGTCCAGTGCAATTCGGATCTCCGGCGATTGCTGATCGGGATGAAGAACCGGTCGATCCTCGTGATCGAGGACATCGACTGCTCGATCGATCTGCGGAACCGGAACGAGACCGACTCCCCTGGCGGCGGCGATTACGACGAGAAGATCACTCTCTCGGGGCTGTTGAACTTCATCGACGGACTGTGGTCGAGCTGCGGAGACGAGAGGATCGTTATCTTCACGACGAACCACAAGGAAAAGCTTGACCCGGCGCTTCTGAGGCCGGGCCGTATGGACCTCCATATCCACATGTCGTACTGCGATTTCGAGGGGTTCAAAACCCTAGCCTGGAATTACTTGCGAGTCAAGGAAAGCTCGGTTTTCGATGAGATCGAGGGGCTTCTGAGGAAGGTCAGGGCTACACCGGCGGAGATCGGAGGCGAGCTTATGAAGAGCGACGATCCCGAGGTTTCGCTTGAAGGCCTCATCTACTTTCTTCAGAGCAAGGAAAATTCAGAGAGCGTATGATCATAAATCAAAACCAGCAAGTTCAAAGTCTTCAGGTATGAATGAGTTTATGTCATTTTTTTACTCGAATTTATCTTCAAAATCTACAAATAAGAAAATGTAGAGAATGTCATTTTTTCTACTCATAATTTATCTTCAAAATCTAGAAATAGCAAAATGTAGAGATATATTCAACACTATTCAATTAGTTTATCAGTCTAGGGTTTGGAAAAATAACTTACTGGGAAAGGTTTGGAAAGAATCAGGTGTTGAACAGTGTTGTTGAGGTGAGTGCTATCCACACGAGCTTCACCGAGTTTGTAAATAAAACCAACAGCAACGAGATCTGTGTCGGAATTACTTAGATGCCATTGATGAAAATTCTTAAAGCTATCTTTCATAGAAATTATACAACAAAGATGAGCGATTACGCGAGTCAATAGAGTATAAGATGCGATGGACAACAGAACAGAGAGAACAATGTCTCCAAAGGGTTCGTACGCTTCACAAGATAGCTCTCCGCTGGCTACACAGAACTGTAAATTACTATTATCAACACAACATTTTTTAGATAAGAATTTATGAATTTAACATTTTAAAATATAATATATATATATATATATATATATATATGTGCATCATGTTTGTCACCTCTAGCCTGAGATCTGACGGGTCTCGTGGTGACAAGACAATGGGGTTATTGTGTTGGAGGTTCTTGATCTTTTTAATAACATCTGATAACTGATCATAACTTTGGCTTCTAAACCTAAAGAGTTCTTCAATCATTTGATTCCAAGAAACTCTCCGTGATACGAGACACAAAGCTAATCACACCGCAATAGCAAATAAGTTTTAGATACAGATATTTATATCACCACGGACCTGGGATGTGAGGAGAGGAAATGATTTCCGAAGATTGAATTTCATCTGAGGAGTTAAAAATATTGAATGATGTTACATTATCATAGCGATGAGAAGAACAATTGAGGATGTCAAAGTAGCGTGATATACCTCGCAATCAGACCTAAGCAAGACATGATCTCTCAACTTTTCATCACGATGAGAGCAAATCAAGGCGATTTCTCGAAGAAGTTTCAGGTACGCTAATACTCGCCGTGGCTCTCGAGTATCGTCCTCGGCAATAAGTTGTAATAATTATCGGAATCGGCGCGAACATAAGTAGCAAAACTAAACCGGACACCGTTCTCCACCAACGGCTCGGATGAACACCAAGGTCGGAACGAGAACCGGTCAATGGCGGGAATGAATGTATCGCAATCAATACTAGTCTCTATTTCAGTAATGTGTATGGCATCGCATTCCGGAGCATTAAGAGTTTCCCTGTCATCCAAATCGCCATAAATAACAACTCAGATTCGAAGTTCATAGAGCTTGAAGATCTGGATACGGACGGACTAACCTGAATATCTCTCCTCCTCCGATGACGAACACTTTTTCAATAGATTCACAATAAGGAGGCAAAGCTAGCGATGCCAAAGCCGATCCAATACTTCGGTAAGAAACGACATTATGTGCATACGCATTAAAATCAAGGCTGCGAGTGAGGACGACATTTAGTCGAGCAGGTAGAGGGCGAAACTGAGTCGGTACGCTTTCCCAGGTTTTTCTTCCCATCACGACGGCGTTCGTTTTATTCGGATCCGACGTCGTTGCGGTTATGTGTTTGAAGAATTTGAGGTCAGACGGAAGCTTCCATGGAAGCCTTCCATCCTTTCCGATTCCCATGTTCTGAGTCGCCGCAACCACTACCTGATACGTTCTCGGCGCGGTGGTGGGAGCTTCATGGTCGCCGGCGAGCACTGAGAATCTTGAGCTCCGGCGAAAGTGAATTTTGGAGGAGCTTCGAAAAATTTGGTTGCCGAGTCTATTCATGGTTTGACCTAATTCCTTCAACCAAGAGACTTGGAGAGAGAAAGAGAGAGAGAGAGAGAGAGAGAGTGGAAACTTATGAAATGTTTTGATTCGAAAATATGTGAAAGCTTTTGAGCCGAACGATGAATAATGCATAGACAGGCAAATCTGGATTATAATAGATTGAAGCAAATTGTGCAATTATATTTTATACTTGGGCCACCAAGCATATCATATTTTAGACAAGAAAAGCAACTCAAATTTACACACTAAACGCAAATGGAGACCATGAGAAATTCGAGGAATATAATAATGATCGGATCAAACCAAAAGCGGCTCTTCCATTTACACAAATACACATGGCAAATATACAAGCATATATTTCGATTTATATGTAAAAGCCGTCGCTTCCTCTGTACATGAAATTCTAACAGCACCACCTCTTCTTCTGCAGAGAAATAACAAGATTAGTCCAGGCAAATCATATTTCGAGTGTTTACTTAAAAAAAAATCTATACAAACTTACACTCAGTTTAGCCTGTTCTCGTCTATCCATGTACTCCAGCAATTCTTCCTGCCTCATTAACGCTTCATGTAAAGCCTGGTTCATCACAAACAAACTTAGCAACTAGAGATATATCTTGAGAGAGAGAGAGAGAGGTGTATCAACCTTTTTAGTAGCAATGAGCTCGGCCTCTAACGCATCGACACGATAAACAGCGGCGTTGAGAAGCTCTTCTTTCTCGGAAGGCATTTGAAAGGGCTTATCTTGCAGCTTATTGACCCTCTCTTCGAGCTCGCTCAGCTTCTTCAACGCCGACAAAACCAGCTCGTCCTTGCTAATAACTCCACAAGGAAGAGGAAGAGCCGGGGACGGCGATTCAACACCCACCTCGCCGCGCCGACCAGCGTTGTTGACCTTATCGCTCACTTGAACGACGAACGAACGGAAGAGAGTAACGAGGACTGCGAATACGGCCAAAAGCACAGCCCAATAACGCAGAAATATTCCGCCGGGTGTTTTATCTCCTCCGCTTACCGCCGAAGGTGTTCCTGCCATGGCTTCTCGAGAATTAAATTCATATCCATCACGATAATAATAATAAACACGTGGAGAAACTTGATTTTGAACGATGATTCAAACCTGGTCGCTGAACTTGTTTGCTTTCCCAAGCCACATCGACAGCCTTGTCCACCATCGGAATGTACTCGTCGTAATCGGACAACCCACATGCGCTGCTCACCTTCCCGCCCACTCTTGTCTAACCAAACATTATTATTAAAAAAAAATTAAATATTAAAAATCATTTAACATATCTATTTAGTTTTTAGCCAGTGTGAAAGAACTTACTTCTTCAGTGACAGGTGTCAGTGTAGGCAGAGACAAGCTTTTGGTAACTTTCGGAGACCCTATTTCTTCCACTTCGGATCCCGACTCCGCGGTGGATGTATCGCTACTTCTCATCACCTGAGCCCAGAATACGGAAACCGCCGTTAACTTTGCGTAGCAAAGCATTAGTCTAACAATTAAAAAAAAAATACCATTGGTAAACGAGGCTTATCACAAGCAATCACTCTCCCATCACTGTTTGAAACTGTTACAATTTGCCTATAACATCGCGCCTCTCCATCAACCACCATCTGATATGCAGTCAATCAAACATTAAATAAGATTTCCGAAATATGCTTAGGCGATAGAAACTGCCTGAGCTTTTTGAGTTCGAAACCTACCTTAATTATGTCTGGATTGTTCCAAGGCCCTTTGTCAGACCTCATACAACCACCCTGCTCGGCACAGGTACAAGTACCACCCATAAAATCTGGCAACTCACTGAAAGAGTGCCACTTTATGAGTTTAAAAAAAAAATATATATATCAATTGTTTCAACTTTCAACATGATTGACTGGGACATGGGTAGAAACACCGATTACCTGGCATCAATTATTTCAAGCAATCTGCTCTGAAACTTGTAACCCAGAACCTGAAAGAAACTCCCGATATCAGTGAGGTAACTACGATTCCATGACGTAAGTGAACTATAGGAAACTCCCATAAAATCTTAACACATACGTGAATCTTTGCTGTCGTTCGTGGGTCAAGAAATGTTTTGACTGTGTTCCATAGCAGCTTAAATCCGGGACCAGCATTAATTATAAACATTCTACAAAGTGTCTGCACAAATTTTATCAACGCGTGAGGATGCAAAAAGTTCCATTTACACCGAGAATCAGAGCGAATTGATAAATTCAACATACCTCGGGATAGTTGTCATTATCAATTTTCTGCAAGCGGGTTATGAGCTCTCTGGCTGACTTTGTTAGGTTTTTAAAACCCTAAAACATTTAGATACCCAAAACACACATATAGCATAAGAGTCTGTCTAAACCAAAAAGCATATAAAAAAGAAAGAAATAGAAAAAAAAATAGATCATACAATGCCTTGGACGTCTAAAATCGTGGTGCTTGAATCTATGTGTCTCTTTGCAGCGACAGAGCAAGCTGGGAACTTGATGGAAAAGCACTTTTCAAACTCCTGAACATGGTATTTCACATACCGCTCCAAGGTCGTCACATGCAAGAGTTTTCCGGCGTCGACTTTTCCCAATCTTTCAATGTAAACCGGTCTTCCTTCCTTGTCCACACCGTGATAACCCTGAGGGTAGTGATTCATAACTTCGTTCCTCTCGCTGAACTCAAAGTCCTGGGAAATAACCACTTCTTTTCCTTCTTATTCACATTGCATGCCAACAACAACAAAAAAGTATGAAAATCTTGCCTCCAGAATCGTGTCAGTGCCAAAGTCTTTCCTCCATTGGATCATGTTGTCCCACATGTGTTTTGCTTTCTCAATATCGAATTTCCTTGCTTTCAAGAATCTACAAGAAAACATCTCTAGATGCTAAATCACACGGAACATTTCTCTTATCAGTCTTGAATTCGAGATTATAAGGTGAAATAAAAACAAAAAAAGAAGAACCTCAACAAGGTATGATAGTCGTCGTGTCTTTGCGGCAACAACTCGTCCAGTATTAGGGATTGGCGAAACGCATCCACGGCCTGCAATTCCTCGACGTCACGAACATCTTCGATCGATAAAGACCTGCCTTGGAGACTGTTCTTTCTGCTCTTTCTCTTCAGAGAGTGTCTGAATTTGCTCGACGCGTTTATGGCTTTCTTTTTCAGGCTCCCCATCCTCGTCTTCTTTTCGTCCTCCGATATCTCAAAATCCGATTTTCTCTCCTTTTTTTCATCGTTGCCAGAGGACCCCTCAAAGCCTGTTAAGATTCACACACATTAACTCAGTGCTATAGAGTTGAAAAAAAAACATCCATCTTAAACCTCTTTTATACACTTCATTCACCTAGATCCTTGATCAATCTTTACATAACTTGTAAAGATTGACGACATTAACTCGGAATTGAAAGCCGTGCGACGAAATTCTCTCGCACTCAATTATAGAACACTTATAAGTCGTTGAAAATTCGGGAAACAATTACGTACAAGAACAGAGAAATGAAATAAAATTCAAATTCAAATCAGAGCGGTGAATAAGGAACTCACATGGCATAGCGAATCGATCAAGCGGACCTGACATGGGAGCGGAGCGACGGTCGAGGTTCTGGATCAGGAAAGAAAGCAAAGGTTCTGGAAGAAGCGAGTTGGCATGAGATAGATATACAGAGACAATGGAAAACTAGGGTTTGTGGCAGGGAAATCAAGGTGCGTTAAAAGGAGAAATGGACAGAGACAGTGATGGCTTTGTCTCAGTGTTAAATGTCGCGTTGTGAATCTCTCTCTCTCTCCCTGAATTATTGCTCTGTTGAAAAGGCTTCTTCTTCGGGGGGAAAGATTGAACGCCAGTCAGATTCTTTATTAATTATTTATTTAATAAAATGATTGAATGTTATTTACTGTGTCTGTAGACTTAGACGAAGCCAAGAAGAGAGAAGATAGGCCAAAGTGAAACTGAAAGCAAAGCGAAAGTGAAAGGTCTATTTTTATTTTCTTTTCTTTTTTTTTTTTGGATTTTGAGGACAGATTGGGAAAAAAGTGAGATATTTTTTGTTTAATTATTTGCCGTGATATAAACATGTTTATTTATTTTATTTTTTTATCAGATTGTTTATTATTAGGATTGCTCGATGGCTATTGGGTACAAATGTCGCCCCAGATGCTGCCACGTGGTGATAAGGTGGGGCTCTTGGCGGGAGAATCTGGGAGTCCTTTGACTTTACCGTTTCACCGTTTTATTTCCTCGAACTCTCATTTCTGTTTTTCACTAAATCATGTCTTGTAGTTTCTTTTGCGGAAAGTTGGAGCAAAACAGAATTGATTCTCTTTACTTTAATCAAACTCTTCGTTTCAAATAGCGGCTACGTTTGGCTCAGCTTGTTAAACTTGATTTTAGTTTTTTTTAAAAGTTAAATCATATTAAAGTGTTTGGTAAAATTGTTTTTTCTAAAAGCTAAAAAGTGTTTTTGAATATTTTAACTAAAAAACAGCTTTAGTTTTTGGTTTGTAGTTTCTCTCTCTTGACTTTTATTTTCTCTTACACTAACTTTTAATTCTAATTATCTTTATATGCTTTTATCAAATAATTTTTTTGACGTCACCAAAATTTATAATTTATTTTTTACATTCTATAGACACCCACTTTGATATATTTTTTATATACCAAAATATATCTTATTTTTATTATTAATTACATTTTATATAAATAATTATTACAAATAAATATTAATATATATTTTAACAAACACTAAATCAGCTTTTGTTAACAACTACAGCTATTTTACAATAGTTTACCAAACACTCATCTGTTTTTTAAAACAACAGTTTTTTGGTACAACTGTTTTAAAATCATTTTTTTAAAAAGCAAAACTACGACAAAACGCAGCCATTATAATTTCCAACTTGAGATATTTTATGGCGAGAGGACGAGTAATCCGATATTTAATGATAAAGCGTGACTCTTTCAAAACTAGAATAAATTATAAATCAGAGAAATCATGCTTGCTCTGTACAAAAGCCGACACGCAATAGCATGACGACTTTTAAGGAACAACCGAACAAACTGCATTGTAATTGCTTTGAGTAATACAACCTATTCATAATAAAAAAAAAATCATGTGCTTTGTCCTTCTCCTTCTCTCATCCAGCCAACAAAATATCACACGACTTTTTTGAATAATTCCAAAGTACAGCTTGAAATATGGTCCATCAAGATATTTGGATCACAGAAGTTGTGGTGCCAAATCATCAATTATCCTACAGTTCCTACTCATGTAGGATCAGTAGAACTAGAGAGAAAAATATTAGCATATAGTACAGCACTTTTTTACTATATATAATAAATTTCATACTTTTTAACTTTCAATAGATTAATAGGCTTTTCCGTATTTAAATTTCTCACTACTTCATCAAAAAATAAAATTTTTTATTCATTAATTAAATTTAGAATATGGTTTGAAACTTGGGAGCAAACAAACATCATTTATTTCTTACTATGCTTTTTCAACAACTCAATTCAATACTTTTTTTTATCAATTGTATTTAAATATAATTATTTATATATCTTAATGTTAATGTATTTACATTCACGGTGCGTGCTTGGTACTTCTAGAATATAGCTAATCTTACCGTAACAATACAGATTGATTTTAATATTTTAAGATTGCAAATTGATCAAGGAAGCTTCTCAATTTTTGTATATTATCGGCAACATTGAGAGTCAGTGACAATCAAGTTGTTGAATGTTTGTGGCAAGAAAAGCATTAGGAGTTCAGGATTTAACCCAATCCAACAGAACAATCGACATAGACTCTCTTGTTTGTTTTGAAAATAGAGCAGCAGTAAAGTTCGTCTATACATAAATATATGTAGATTATATATTCACAAGTTCCTAAATATACATATATATATATATATAACATAAGTGCATGGAAGTGACACCATTGATGACCTCCCTGATGTGGCCCGGGGTATCGAGCTCTGAACAATCGTGTCTATGTACAGCGTTAACATTCCGGCGAGGCCTGGAAAACCAAAAGGAAAATCACATAGCGGCATTGTTAACTTTTTAGGTCGCAGAAACAAAATCTGAATATCAGATGAAAAAAATAAGGCCAATTACTTTGTTAAGCCAAGTTCTTCCTAGAGCGGAGTTGGCTGAGTTTGTCCCTCCACTGAGCTGCACGGCAATATACAAGTTTCACAAGTGAAACTTAAATACTTAAACCGATACATTCTTCGATTTAGCGTTTGAAAAAAACGTATTATTACCAGCATCTCTGTAGCGCTCCTCAACAGCCGCGATCAGCATATTGCGTACAAGGTTGAATTCCTTGGTTTCAACACACGGCTTGCCATTGGGCCTGAAACTTAAACATCTTTTACTTAATATGCGATCATATTCCAAGACCAAAAAGAAAAAAAAGAAAAACATTATAACACAAAACCTGTTTCGACATCATCGTTATTAGCATCAAAATCACAATGCGGAACATAGTAAGCGAATCAACTCACCGGTCTAGTTCAGTGAATAATAAGCCATCTGAAGCAGGGGTGTGTGCTAATAACTTCCCAGATTCAACAACTCTCATACCATCGCTGTACGCGAGGTACTTGTTGACTTGTATCGGAACCTGCACGTAATCACACACCCAATCGATCAGCCTAGATTATCATTTTGGCTTACGGTTGGAAAACCTCTTAATCGTCAAATAATACTCAAAGTCAAAATCCAAATGCTGATTAATAGGAATCAAAAACCAAAAGTGTAGAAATTAATCATATATTATTACCTTGCATCTAACAGCAATGTTGATGGCATCCGAAGGACGTAGGTCAAAGCTGATGCACTCTGACTCATCACCATCCTGCGCCAACATCCATTCCAACTCACCATCAACATTTTTTTAGCATTCAAAACCAACCATGATAGTATATTTCTTACGTATATATAGATATATATACCTTGGTGAGATATAACTGAGCAAAATATGCTTCGTGAACCCTCTTAGTGACTCTAACGAGCTTAACCTGAATTAAAGGCAAAAACCCATATCTTAAAAAAGCATTCAGAACAGAGCAGCATTGGCACATTGTAAAATGAACAAATGAAAGCAATATCAACATACTTCATATCCCATTTTATCAACCATCTCTTTGACGACTTGATAAAGTGTAGGCCTAGCCTGCAAAACCAAAAGGACACAGCGTAGTATCATATCAGTAATCATACAGATGATCTCAGGCGAGGATCGATATCCGAAAGAAAAATAAAAAAGAAACACATACGATTTGAACGTCTCGCACTGCTGCCATGAGCAAGACACTGGGCATCTCCACTGTGGCAAACCATATTCCAACACTTCATTATCACACACACATATACACACACATACACTAAGACAGATTAATCTAAGAGCGAAAGAGAGAACTTACAGACGATGATCGGAAGAAGAAGACCGGTTCCGTCTTCCATCTTCAAGACGATGGCGGGATGAGGAGCGTAGTCGGGCAAATGGCCGCCCTGTGGATTGTTGTGCACGCATCTCAAGTGCCTTCCGTCTCTCATTTTTATCATGAAACCTTCCACTCCACTCTTCACCTCAACTACACACCATCAAAGGATTTATTTGTAATTCATGCTTCAATTTTCATTATAATCAAAATTATACACTATATCCATATGTGTGTGAATGTTTGAATGAAAAATAGTCATCAAATTCAATTCTCACACTGTATTCATTGAACTTTAAAATATAACGCAAACGGAGTTTGAATCGGAATATACGTACCAGCTTCGACCACGGTGGAATTAACGTAGTCCTCGTCGTTCAGGTTGAAATTCTCGGCGGTGCTTCCGTTTCCGTTGGACGATGAGCTGAAAGTGCAGCTGATCTTCGTACACCTACGCGCTCCCGATTGGCGCGTGACGAGACCTGCCTTCGTGATCCCGCGATCGATCCCTTTCAATCCCCAAAACTCGGTTTTCGTAAGCCTCGCCTTCGTCGGCACGGAGTTAAAACCGTTCTTCTTCGCGCTGATCGCCGGACAAATCACCGGTCCTTGCAGAGACGCCATCTTCGAAAATCTAGCGAAAACCTGCCAATCAAAGACGACAGACAATAGATTTCGCTTTTATTATCAGAAGGTTTTCAACTTTTGACTGTCGATTAGACTTTGCTTCTCAGTGAGACTATTTAATTTTTACCAGATCATGAATCATATATGGATTAAATTTGAATTTGATTTAGAAATTGATAATTCTCTACTCTAGCTTTTGAATTAAAAATGAATTTTACAGCAATAAAGCCTTTATCACACCGATCAAAGCAAGAAATTCTGTGATCAACGAAGCGTGTTCAAGAGACTCGACGGGAATCAGGAATCCGAACGCAATAGAGTGAAATTCAGTAATGAATTAAGTGGAAAATAGAGTTTGTAGAGATCGAAACTCTGATTTTCGGAAAATAGGTTGGAAAATGGGTATGAAGAGAGAGAGAGCTAAGAGAACTTGTAGTGAAAGAAAAGACCGACAAGAGGATGATCGGATAAAGAGGAATGAGAGATGGAAGAGAAGATAAGAGATTCTTCTCTTTTTATATTATAGTTTTATTTTAATAACTTATTTCTATATTCAATGCTTCCATTGCTATTGCTCTCTACTAGATAAACATCTTATATTCCAATCATGTTAATTATAAATTTACTGCCATGTCCCTCTAAAAATCATCTTGTTGATATTGTATCTCATTTAGTTTTGCGGTTTATCTGGTTCTCTCTCCCAACAACGGAATTGTTATAATTTAAAAAAAAAAAAAAAAAAAAAAAAAAAAATTTGTTACATTTCAAGAAAAAAAAAATAGGAATTTATATGCTGATGATTGATGAAAGTCCACAAAATCTTCGTTGCATGAAGATCAAGTCAAATAAATAAAGATAATGAAGGTAATAATGTCACAAAATGTATATAATGAGCTAGAAAAAACTATTAGTAGATATTTCTGACATCACTGTACAAGTGGAAACCAATAACAATATATTTTTGTGGGTCAGGATAGAGGGGTAGAAGTGAACTTTCACAAAAGTGGATAAACCCGGTTTTCGTCTAATGTGACGTCATCCCTGAAGAGAGTGCCGGCGGCCGACTAAATCGATTGTCCTATAGGCTTACACGTGTCCTTCTCGCCTAGCTGATTTGGATAAGGTATTTCCTCTCCCAAAATATCTATATCGATCTTTTTTTTAAGGAATATATATATATATCCTTTAATTTAATTTCCGGTATTTTTCTTTTTTTAATAATATTTCCGTCCAAAAAAATCCAAATATCCAAACCGCACAGCTATATGAAGCGTCATCAGGAATTCGTTGCGAGGTTTTTTTTTTTTTTTTTTGAAAGGAGGAGGACCCCAAAATCTAAAAAATAAAATTTTAAAAATCCAACAGATTGCAACAAATTCAGTGTTTTAGATAAGACGGTTAAGTAATTATCCTGTTATTGTCTAAGTAGAAAAAAATTGTATGAAAATGCCTGATTCTAATCTTAATTCTGCTCAAAATATATAGATTATTTCCAACTATGCAATTTGGAATTCGATATAATTGTACGCAGTTTAATTCTATAAATAAAATAAAAAATAAAAACAATACAATTGTTAAAGCTAATTGTCCTATATGAGAAACGATCGAATAAGTGCAAGAATCTAAACTTTGTGATTGAATTAAAAAAATAAACGAATATATTGGCAAAACAATATGATATTTGAGTGTTTTGTGAAACATCCAAACATCACAATTTTATATTTTAACAATATTCTGTCGCCAGCTACTATGCGTTATTTATGCGTAGAAAACAGGGAACATTTGAAAAGTTTAAGTAAATGCCACGAGTTTATTCTTCACACCTCAATTTTAAAATTTATTGTGTGTAGTACATGTAAGTTATTTTTAAATATATTTTCAAGAAAGTTAAAAATTTCAATTTTATAATTAATGTATAATATATTCTAACAATGCTATTATTTATTTCGTTAAACGTCTTTCAAAAATAAAATAAAGTCACTTTTTTAACAAAATTTACATGTATTTTTTAGTTTGAATAAAATACTTGATAGAAGCATGTGATCTTAATATACTCATTGAAAAATTAGCTATCACGAAAATTGTTAGAAGAGTTAAGAATGTCCTCAATTCAATAGATTCAAAGGGAAATTTCAAAAATAGAAATATAATTATCTGGTGAATATAGCACTAAGTAGTAAATTAGTACGTGGATTTTGCTATTTAACTAATATTCTTATACTTTTTAAAATAGTCATTAACATAAATAAACGCTTAATAAATTTCTATAATACATTTTAATAATCAGGCATACGAAAATGACATGTAGCACACGTTTTGAGAAAATTGATGTTATATTTACCCATAAAAAGGTCTCGTAGTCCACTTTTCCCGATTATTGAATAAAAATATAATAAATGAAAAATACAATAAAAATATATTAATTGTTTAGCAATTAGTTATTTACACTCACGTTTTAGCAATAGTTAATTTAGAATATTCTCTCTCTCGCTTCCCATATTCTTCAAATTATCATATTAAAAAAGGAAATAGTTGAAACTTCGTAGTCTTACATATTTATATATGTTTATAGTTTTGGTAATGGTTAATTTTGTATGTCATTGTAAATAATGGTTAATTTTGTATGTCATTGTAAATAATGGTTAATTTTGGTAAATATATTATCGATTTACTCTTGAATCAGTAAATTTTATGTTCTTTATTTGCAATCTCATAGTAGAACTCGTCTTTTTTTTACATATCAGGTTTTAATGACCACATATAGTACAATGAATTTCATAGTAACAACAAAGATTTAAAAAAAAAAAAATAGCCACCAAGCATGCATATTTCATTACTAATCCTAAGCCACGCCAGTCCCGATCTTGTTCTTCAATGTCCACAGCCTCTGAAATTGTTCAAGCTGTGCTTGAAATTTTATAATTAAAAAATATTAGAAGAAGAAGAACTTATATATATATATACTAGATTGTACCACGTGCTAACGCACGTATTTAACTAAGTATAAATGGTTAACCTCCAGGCCAGGCTCGATCCGAGATCGACCCCCAGGCAAGCTCGACCTCCAGGCGATCTCGACCTCCAGGCCAGCTCGACCTTCAGACGAGCTCGACCTTTAGGCGAGCTGGACCTCCCAGGCAGGGTTAACCTCCAGGCGAGCTCAACCTCCAAGGAGGTCGACCCCTCAGGCGAGTTCGACCTCCAGGAAGGCTCGATCTCCAGCCAGGCTCGCCTTCCAGGCCAGGCTAGACCCGAGATCGACCCCCAGGCGAGCTCGACCTCCCAGGCAGCGTTAACCCCCAGGCGAACTCGACCCCCCAGGCGAGCTCGACCCCCGAGGCGAGCTCGACCTCCAGGCAGAGTTAACCTCCAGACGAGCTCGACAGGTGAGCTCGACCCCCAGGCGAACTCGACCCCCCAGACGAGCTCGACCCCCGAGGCGAACTCGACCCCCAGGCGAGGACCTCCAGGCAGGGTTAACCTCCAGACGAGCTCGACAGGCGAGCTCGACCCCCCGGCGATCTCGACCCTCCAGGCGAGCTCGACCTCCCAGGCAGGGTTAACCTCCAGACGAGCTCGACAAGCGAGCTCGACCCCCCGGCGATCTCGGTCCTCCAGGCGAGCTCGACCCCCAGGCGAGCTCGACCCTCCAGGCGATCTCGACCTTCCAGGCGAGCTCGACCTCTCAGGCAGGGTTAACCTCCAGACGAGCTCGACCTCCCAGGCAGGGTTAACCTCCAGACGAGCTCGACCTCCAGGCGAGCTTGATCCTCCAGGCAAGCTCGACCACCCCCCCCACCCCCCCCCGGGCGAGCTCGACCTCCAGGGAGCTCTACCCCAGGCGAGCTCGACCTCCCATGAAGGCTCGACCTCCAGGGAGTTCGACCCCCCAGGCAAGCTCGGCCTCCAGGCGAGCTCAACCTCCAGGCAAGCTCGACCTCCATGAAGGCCCGACCTCCAGGCGAGCTTAACCTCCAAGGAGCTCGACCCCCCCAGGCGAGCTCGACCCTCCAGGCGAGCTCAACCTCCAGGCGAGCTCGACCTCTAGGCGAGCTCGACCTCCCAGGCAGGGTTAACCTCCAGACGAGCTCGACAGGCGAGCTCGACCCCCCTGGTCGACCCACCCCCCCTCCAGCTCGACCTCCAGGCGAGCCCGACCCCCGGCGATCTCGACCCTCCTGGCGAGCTCGACCTCTAGGCGAGCTCGACCCTCCAGGCGATCTCGACCTCCAGGCGAGCTCGACCCTCCAGGCGAGCTCGACCTCCAGGCGAGCCCGACCCCCGGCGATCTCGACCCTCCTGGCGAGCTCGACCTCTAGGCGAGCTCGACCCTCCAGGCGATCTCGACCTCCAGGCGAGCTCGACCCTCCAGGCGAGCTCGACCTCCCAGGCAGGGTTAACCTCCAGACGAGCTCGACAGGCGAGCTCGACCCTCCAGGCTAGCTCGACCCCCCGGCAGGCTCGAGACCAATATACTTCGCCAAATCATAAAAACCAGGCGAGACATGTCGCAAGCTCGACCCCCCAGACGAGCTCGACCTCCAGGCGAGCTCGACCTCCGCGGAGTTCGACCCCCCAGGCGAGCTCAACCTCCAGGCGAGCTCGACCTCCATGAAAACCCGACCTCCAAGGAGCTCAACCTCCAGGCGAGCTCGACCTCCAGGGAGCTCTACCCCCAGGCAAGCTCGACCTCCAGGCGAGCTCGACTCCCGGGGGCGATAGCGACCTTCAGGCAATCTCGACCCCCGGGCGATCTCGACCCCCAGCCAGGCTCGACCCCCCGGGCGAGCTCGACCCCCGGGCGATCTCGACCCCCAGGCGATCTCGACCCCCGGGCAATCTCGACCCCCCGGGCGAGCTCGACCCCCCGGGCGAGCTCGACCCCCCGGGCGAGCTCGACCCCCCGGGCGAGCTCGACCTCCAAGCCAGGCTCGCCCTCCAGCCAGGCTCGACCCCCCAGGCGAGCTCGACCTCCAGGCGAGCTCACCCTCAGTTCGTCAGCTCGTCTCACCCTCAGTTCGTCAGCTCGTCTCAGTCTCAGTTCGTCAGATCGTCTCAGTTTGTCAGCTCGTCTCACACGCGCGCAGAAGAGGAATTACGCGCGTGTTAGAGCTAAGGCTTCAGGGATTTTCTGCGTGTGGGCCAGGGAGCTGGGCCCAGGTGAATCATTTTGATTGGACAAAATAATGACGTAGAAGATTATGATTGACTTCTCTTATGAACAGTAAATGAACAGTAAAATGTCATCGGCACTTCTAAGTATTAAATAGATATATATATATATATATATATATATATATATATCAAACAAATAGATATACATGACTTAACACTCACACACACACACGAAAAAAAATTCCAAGCACAGAATCCATAATGTCATTCAAGTTCGATCACTTGTTCCATAATTCTGTCAAATATGTATTTTTCAACGAAATTGAACAAATATAAAAATAAATAAAAAATTACTAGAACGAACAATTGGAGAGTGACAAAATGAAAAACCGCTCAAAATATTAAATATTCAAATGATTTGAATACTAGGTTAACGTTAATATATATCAAACTCTAAATAAATATATTGGGTTCACACTGACTAAATAAGAAAATTTGTAAATTAAATTAAAATATTAATTTCTCAAATAAACCATAATTTATCATGAGTTGTTTAATAAATGAGGAAATGGCGGCATAAGTTCCCAAAGTTTTCGGGTTTTTACACTTATGTACCCAAACTTTTTTTTTCGCGGCATAAGTATCCAAAGTGGCTTCTCCGTTACGCTGTAAGTGTTTTGGACGTTAAATGTAAACGGTGAGCCACGTGTCTTCATCCTACAATGTCTGAGTTTATAAACGAGAGTAAATGGCGGCACAAGTGCTCAAAGTTATCGATTTTTTTTTTTTTTTGCAGGTCGAGCAGGACGACTTTCCGGAAGACCCGAACCACCACGAGTCCGGCGGCGGCGGCATGGTAATCGAAGCCCCGTCGTTCTTCCCTCCTCTCATGGACTCATCGGCGGCGGACGCGAAAGGAGCCCAGCAATGGCGAGACACCATAACGGACGTGGGGCAGTGGTTCAGCGGGGTCCACGAGTTCCGCGAGACACTGCGAAAGTACGCGATCGCCCACCAGTTCGCGTTCTGGTACAAGAAGAACGACAGCCACCGCATGACGGTCAAGTGCAAATCGGAGGGTTGCCCGTGGAGAATCCACGCGTCGCGTCTCTCAACGACTCAGCTAATCTGCATCAAGAAGATGAACCCGGGTCACACTTGCGAGGGCTCGTCCGCCACCAACGACCACCAGGCCACGAGGAGCTGGGTGGCGAGCATCATCAAAGAGAAGCTCAAAGTGTCTCCAAACAACAAGCCCAAGGACATCGTGAGCGACATCAAGCAAAAATACGGGATTCGCCACCAAGGACGACTCGAGCTTCCACCGCCTCTTCGTCTCGTTCCTCGCCACGTTAGCCACCAAGGATGACTCGAGCTTCCACCATCAAACAATTTTTTTTAAATAAAAATTTTACTCTCATTTATAAAATCACAGCCTCCGATAAAGTCGTCCTGCTCGACTTGCAAAAAAAAAAAAAAAGATAACTTTGGGCACTTGTGCCGTCACTTACTCTCATTTATAAACTCAGACATTGTAGGATGAAGACACGTGGCTCACCGTTTACATTTAACGTCCAAAACACTTACAGCGTAACGGAGAATCCACTTTGGATACTTATGCCGCGAAAAAAAAAGTTTGGGTACATAAGTGTAAAAACCCGAAAACTTTGAGCACTTATGCCGCCATTTCCTCTTAATAAATAACTGGTCTCAGGCACAATTAGACACGTTGGCTATTATGATTCAGACAATAAATTGATTATGCTAATGTTTATAAGTCAACAATTTTTATTAAGAATTCATTAACGCCAAACTTTGGCTATAATAAAGTCTTATAAATCAGAATATGTGAACCGTTGGTTATAGAAAGTTTATAAAGTCTTCAAAAAATAAGGATCAACATGTGATTAAACAACAGCCGCACTTTTTCTCAAAAAAAAAAAAAAAAATCAAAACTGGGGTTTTCAATCTTCGGTGTCGTCGCTTCTCCTGAGATTCGGAGACTCATGTGACCTCGACTAATTGAGGACTCTCGATCTATGGAAAGGTATTTTTTATCTTTATTTTGTACCGCATGATCTTTAATCATAATTGGTTTTGAATATTTCTTCATGTCTGAATATCATATCTAAAATATGATTTTCTTTGGGCATTTATCTCAGTCGGACAAAACTCATAAAACTGCAATTTGCAACATGCGAAGACTAGGTTTTCTCTCTTGATTTGTGTAGTAATCAAATAATGACTGGTTACCTGCAATGCAAATACGGGTAACTCATAAGTTATTTTTGTTGTATTTATTATTGTTTTTTGTCCACTTTTCATTTTCTTGTGGTAGAAGTTTTTGAATTTCTTTTGCGGCATTATTGTAATCAAAACTTTTGGTTTTATCAATATATCCATTTGAGCAGTCATTAATGAAGAAAAACATGTGATTAAACATCAAATGAAATTGCCCCATGACATACTAAGTGTCTGATTCAAAACATTGGTGAAACCTTGAGGAAATTGATTAGATTGTCCCATTCTTTTAACAGTAGATATTTATGTCTCATTCCACATTTATTTTCAAATCAATGTATTTTTTTAGTGTGAAATTTTATGTAAATATAGAGATATTTAAAAAAAAAATGGAAAGAGCATTTAAGCCTTACCGCTTTAAAGTAGTGACACACAATGTCATTTCCTTGGGCTATATATCAATTCAAACGTCTAAAATTGTCTATTTAGTTATATTATATTATTATTATTATTATTATTATTACGGTAAACTAGCGACGTAGCCATTTTGAAACATAGTTTTTGGAATCTAGCCAACGTTTGGTAAATTTTGCAATCTAGCCATTTACTGAAATTTACGGATATAAAATACCTAATTTACCATTTTTCTTATACTTACTTGATCAAAACACTAGCCCACGTTTGACCGGTTTGAATTGTATACAGCCAATTAATTTCAGATTTTTTCGCAATTTAATTGGATATTTAGCTAATTTAATAGGAGATTCGGTGATGTAATTAAAAGAGAAAATTTAATGCAATAAATGCACAAAAAATTACCATAATTAACAAAAATTAACAAATCAGCGGAGATTAATAAAAATTTACAAACATTTACACTGTATTTGCTTACACGGCTATAATTTCAGCAATTTAATTTCAGTTTTTTGAATTCATAAAATGAAATTCGGTGATGTAATTAAAAGGGAAAGGAAATATTTATTTGATTGAATAAGTCAAACAAGATAATGAATACACGTAATTATGATAAAATCCCGTTCAAAATTAGAAAATAAATTTAGAAAACAAAAATACCGTATTAAATGCGTATTAAAAGAAAGGAAAGAAATCGGCTCTATCTACACATATGTAAATTTACCATAATTAACATAAATTAACAAAGCAACGGAGATTAACAAAAATTTACGAACATTTACACTGTATTTTCTTACACGACTATAATGTTCATTAAAGAAAAAAACGCTCAATAACCAACTTTGCCAAGTATAGATTTTTTTTAAATTCGAAATATAAACCGAATATAACAAATTCGGCTACAAAACCAAGTTTCAAAACGTGGGCTATTATTTTTGAAACCAAATCAAGGCTAATATAGTAAATATCATCTTACATAAATATGACACGTCATCAAATTTGGCTAGATTCGAAAATTAAACGAAACGTTGGCTAGATTACAATTGCAACGTTTGCTGTGACTTAGATCGACTAATTTTTCATATAATCATAGGCCAAAGGTCATTGAGACGTAGTGTTCCTTTATGGAGAAAGTTAAGAAGAAATAAACCGTTGAAAAGTGGCAGAAAAAGTAGAACAACTATAACATTTTTTTCCACTTGTATTCTATTTTCTATAAAATATCATAAAATTAAGAAAATAGTCAATTTAAACGTTTGATACTACTAAATAGCCAACGTTTGGTAAATCTTATGTAAATATGGTCCATTTAGAAAAAATAGCTAATTTAAACGTTTGATATTGCTAAATAACCAACGTTTGATAAATCTTAAGTAAATAGTCATTTTTTTATGTATTTACAAACGTAAATCTTAGATAAATAGTCACCTCCATATATTAGGTCACGTCATTATTTATGGCTATTTACTTAAGATTTACCAAACCTTGACTATTTATAAATATCAAATGTTGGAGTTGACTATTTTCCTAATTTTTATTTAGTATGATAGTCAAATTTATTTGCAATAGAAAAGGACTCGTAGCCATTATAACTTAGAAGCCATACAATACCATAGTCAGTTAATAATTATAAAACAAAATTAATTACAATAATTAATTGTAATTACAAACATTAATTACAATACCATAATTACAAACATTAATTGTAATTTTTCTATAAATAACTAAATAAGTATTTGACTTTATTTTAATATTTTGCTCTATTTCTCTCTTGCGCGAAGCTGATATGGAATGAAAGAATTTGAGATTTTTATCAATTACCTAGACCCTATCTTAAAATTAGGCATTCGAATATTAATTAGGATTTTATTATTTTAAAAATCAATTTAATTACTTAATTAATAAAAGTATATTCGATATAAAGTAAAGTTTCACTTGTCATATCATCAAATAGACTGTATTGTGATTTTTTTTAAACGTTGACTACACTAATGTTTCATACAAGATTTGAGATACAGTTTACCGTTATCGTGCTGAGACTCATAATTTATGAGTATACCCCTTACCGCAAGGTCATAAAAAATAAATATAAAGTAAGTTTTCATAATTTTTATTTTTTATTTAAATTTATTTTATTCTTATTTTTATTTAGAATCGCGGTAAACTCCGATTTTCTCGCGGTAAACCCCAGCATTATGAAATTTTGAACTGGGTCGGACCGGTTTTTTGCATTACAAGATTCTCTACCGGTATCAGCGCGGTAAACCTTGATTTTACAGGTATTTCACGGTTTTGTATGTTTCACTACCGGAATCTAGCGATAAACGATATATCGCGCGGTAACCCACCGACTACCCCGGTAACTCAAACCTTGATTTTAGGTGACTTAGTCATAATATTGTAATAATAAACACCATATGATGACAAAAAAAAGTCCCAATGATATTTTTGGTTATTTTTATATTTTATAAGAAATCATAAACATCACATCTGCCCAGAGATCTCCTCTTTCAAGTGCATATTCGTTTTTGTTATTATTAGTTAATTCGATTGGTTTAGTTTTCAAACATTGCTTTATTTGTAAGATATGTCATATTCATTTAAAGCCACCAAAGGATGTTTCAGTAATTTGAAAAAAGGATGCTTCAATTTGTGTATTAAATATAGAAAACGATGACCATACAATTTGATGGCCTAATCAGATTATATGATAAGAAAAAAAAAACGACGATGAGAAAGTTAATCTAAAAGTGTGAATGTAATTACGATTGAATTGATTCTAAAATTTCAAGCCATGGAGGAAAATTTTGTATATAATGCATGGTTAAATGACTTGTTTCTACCTTTGTTGTCTTATAAAATTGACATAAATTTTTTTTTTTTCCTTCAAATATGCGAATAACGTTGAGATTGTGTCGTTTACTTATAATACAATGCGAGTGTTGCGTTTATTGTTCCGTTTGCTCATCCTTTAGGTTATGAGTTGGTGGAGATTTTAGCTATTGTGCATGGCTAAAATTTGATTTTGATACAATTTGATTTGTCAAAAAGTGGTGACTCTCGTCAAGACAAAGACCACACCGGCGAATAAAGCGGATATGATTATAGCCGACATCCTCCGTATTAGTCTCGAGTTTTGTTTGAGGTAACCTTTCACATTCGAAGTTGCTATTTTGTATCTCATATTTTGGCTAAACACTTTTAAAAGTTTGATGTTTATGCTTTTTGGACCTTGAATTTTCCCCCAGAAGTGGTCCCCGGAACTGTTTGTTAAAAAAAAAAAAGAAAAAAAAAAAGAGTCCTGCTCCTAAGCTTAACAATTACCTGTACATTTTCCATCCAACAAAAAAACAAAGAGATTTTTATCCCTGGACAAAGTGTTTCAATATAATATTAAATAAAAGGAAGAAAATGTACATCTCCAGAAGAGATTTTTTAATGTTCATGCATGTTACTGAGAAAAGTAATGTCACCTTACATCATCCAACTTTAAAAATAGTTCTCGAATCATTTGTGTGTTGAAATGTTGATAATGATATATAGTCCCACATGGACAAAGAAGGAAGAGAATAAAAAGGCAGAAGGGTTATAAAAACAAAACCGGTAACCCTCACAAATCATACCTTTCTCGGCCTTTTGGCTAAGATCAAGTGTAGTATCTGTTCTTATCAGTTTAATATCTGATATGTGGGCCATTGGCCCACACGATATTAAATTAATTTTTTAAGGGGGTGGGCCCACCACAGCAGCTTGCTGCTGGGGCCCACGAGCGTCGCCCATGCCTTGCACTACTGCTTGGGCCGGCGCACCCCTCCAAGCCCAGTATGAAATTTAGCCCCATTTCGTAGACGAAAAAAATTAATCTGTGAAGGTAATAATGAAAATTTAAGTTTAGTTTCATGTGATATTTTTGCCTCAAGAGATTAGTTGACAAACATTTAGTCCATATTACAATGAAGGATAGCCATAGAGTTGAATAATCTAAAGAAACGTTGCTTTCAAAGCTGACAATTTATGAATTGTATTGAGAGAACGGAAAACCTTTCCAATGGCCACGATTAAGTCCCACAAATTGCCAATTGATTTACACCTTTTTTGTTTTATTTTTAGCAACAATCTTTTGTTTTGTAAACGACAATAATAAACTCAAGAATGTAAATAAAAAATATTTGCATTATGAATATATATCATGCAACTTTAGTGTCACTTCTAAAAAAACTAAAATTAAACGGTATAAGTCGCAGTTTTTCATTTTGTGGTTGATTACAGATTTACAGGATAACTGAAAAAAAAGACCACTATTAATGTTCTCACGTAATCAATTAAAATGATCACTACAATCCAACTCGTCCTCACAAATTAAAACAAATTTTTTTTCCTGGTGCACAATGTAAGAATCCCAATATATACTTCCACTACTTAGTGTTTTTTTTGTTGTGGATTGACCAACTTTTATTATTATTATTATTTTTTAAGGAATAATAATAATAATATTAATAATAATAATAATAAAGATATAAGAAAAGAAGAAAGATTATGAATCAGGAAGAAGATCGACCCTTTATAATATAATATAAGTTTATATAATTAATGGATCAAACGTGGTCCATCCTGGATTAGTCCCTTTTTACAGAATGACCAAATTTGCTCCATTAAGCTACATATATATAGAATAATAGAATACCAGCAACAATCAGACTATATAAATGCACTATCACCACCTAATAAATCAGCAGACCTAATAAAACATTGGATGGTTATTTTTGCAATTAAAAATATGTGAGAGGTGGAAATTAAATGATGTTACATTCCGAAGAAATTAGGTGGCGGCCAAATAGTTGCAGCGGCGCCGCCATTGTCGCCGGTGACGTAAGACAGGCACGATAATGGCACGAGACAAAGGCCTCTGCTTCTCAGATCTCGTTTTGCCTCTTCAATTCCATCATCTTTACTTAGTCCCTCATATAACTGTTGTTTATTATCATTATCATTATTGTATATCATCAACCAAAGAAAACATCTATTTAAACAATATTATATATTAACAAATCAAACAAAAATTTAATGCAATGTACCCCTTGAAATGTTTTATTGGTGGATTTGTGGCGTGATGGCTTCATGTATGGGACGCTTAGTGTCTGTCGAATACATGCAGATTATTAGTTAATACTTAATACAATATTATATTTTGCATATTGAACAAAAAAAAAAAAAATTGGTAAACCATGGTAGTTGAGATGTCCATAACTTATGTGGCAGTTATATTAATTAGTTCAGGGTTTAAGAAAAAAAAATTAATACACATGATTAAAATGCCCTCTAAATTTCACGTTGCTATATCTTTATTTTTCTTTTGTGACATGGTCTAAAAAATGCCAATAAATTTTTCGTTAGCACTTGAAATTTTCATCTTAGTCAACTCAAACAACGACCTAATTAAAATTGGTGTGAGTTGAGTCACTCACCACCACTGCTTGAGCTACTCTCCACATCATTGCATATAGCTTCTGATTTATTAGAAGATGAATAGAGGTTTGTACATCTTAAATTTAGATTTTTTTGGATTTCATTTGTATATTGTTATATTAGTTAAGAATTTATTTTTCTAAGATTATGTATAAGGAAACCTTTGTACTGGGAAATTCAAAAATTTATAGAAAATCTCCCAAATACCCTATCTAATGGTAATTCTAAAGATACCTAATATATTTAAATCTTTCATAAATAGTATACCTCATTTTTTTAAAATTTTAGACGTTTGTTTCCCCTTTTTCCTCCTGATAATTTCCTCGTAATATTTTTAATAAAAGACTAAATTAATCCATAATTCAAAAGGTTTATGTGATTTTGTAACTTACTTTACTAATGGTCTCGTAGGTAAAAACTGTAAACACCATTTAAAGAAGTTATAAAAATCCACAGAGAAAGTGGGTCCAAAATATGGCAACTAACTTAGCATATTTTAATGCAACAAGCATATTTTATTTTCTTTACGAAATATTATTTTATGACATGTCCCAAAGCATCTACCCTAATTTTAACTATAGCGTCTCATTTTAATCAATAAAGGCAAGAACTCAAATCCAAATATGTCAGAAAATAAATGAAGAATATATGAATTATTAATTGAGGAAGTCAAAGTTTTACCTCAACCTGGTTCTGAAGGAACTTGATGTATCCAATAGCTTCCATTAGAACCGAAGCTGTGTCTGTCTGCAATATTTTCAACCAAATCAAAAGAAGATATACAGATACGTAATACGTATAGTATACTATAGCAACAAATATGGAATAACGGGAAAACTAAGCATAATTACTTTTCCAAAGGGCGAGACCAGCTGTTGAAGCGCTGCTATTCTATCCCCTAGTTTCTCTTTTCTGACCTGTGTAAATATTATATGTGTATATATATATATATATATATATATATATATTATAGCTTTAATTAAGATATAGATGTATATAGATATTCAAATTTAATTAAATGTGCATAAAGTTTGCAATGTTTTAATATAAACAAAACCTTAAAAGGTGGGCACGAAGGAGTTTTGGACTCGGAGCGGGATTTCTTATTTGGAGCTGTTGATTGGTTACTTCTCATTGATCGCTTTTCTAAATCCTCCATTTCACTGCTCAATGATGAGCTCTTTCCAAACCAAAACACAAATTAAATAATCACACATAATATATAATCAATTCAGCCACTAATACAAAAAAACAAAAAAAGAACAACAAAGCCAAAAAAAACCCTAAAGGATAATACTATAGAAAAAAAAATCTGGATTGATTTAGTTGAGAGATCATTTTCATGATTTTTTTGGGTCTCAACATTAAATCCACAACGTAATTTGCTCAGTAAGTAGTCGGTTAATCGATAATTAGATCATAGAAACCTACAGATATCGAAACAGATGTTTTACCAAAACAACTAATAAAAATGACACACCAGTGGACAAAAAAAAAAAAAAGAGCACTAGGTTATAGGGAAAAGAAGATAGTAAACGTACTCTTTGATTGGTTGTTCGGTCACAAGATATCCTATCGTGTGGTCGCTGTATCTGATCATCAACAACACCAAAATTGCAATTGAAACTGAAAGCTCCGAGGCTAGAACCGTTGTCGCTTAAGCCTGGCTGATCACTCATCATCACACTACTATAGCTTTGACTTTGATGATAATTATTCAAGCTCGAAATATTCACACTCGGATATATCTGACTAGAACCAGTAAAACCAGTACTTGAGAAGTGACCCCCGAAATCCGGACCGTCGATTTGAGCTCTGTCTTTTTCGTTATTTGAGGCGTTCTTGAGGAGAAAGTGGGTGTAATTGTCAATGTTAGCACTGGAGGGACTGTTTAGCAAAAGTTCGGTAAATTTGGGGAAAGACTCCGAAATCTCGTCTTTGATCTTGGCAAGTTGAATGTGGTAGGCGGAGGAGGAGAGATTGTTAGGATTCCAGGAAGATCCCAAGTTGTGGATCATATTACTCTCATGATGATCATGATCTATACTATCATCACCACACATTTTGTAATGTCTTGAAGCGCTTGGATTATTGTTATTGTTATTATTGGAGTTTCCAACACTGCCTGTACTGCAACTACTGCTGCATTGTAAATATATTAAAAATTAATCAATATATATATATATATAATTTAATTATTAATATATATATATAGTGAGTAATATAATGTTGTTGAGAGAGTACTATATCGTTTAGTACTTCCGATTGATGTAACATGAAATCAAAGGAGTGAAGAGAAAAGAGAGAGATTAGATTCCATTTTTTGTATCTCCTTACTGTTTCTAAATGAGAGAGAGAGAGAGAGAGAGAGTAGAGAGAGAATGACTTACAAAGGAGGTGAAGAGGAAGAAGAGGAAGATGAGGAAGCATGGCTTCCAATTCCAAAGGCAAAGCAATTTGATGGGTCACCCAAGTTTGACCCAATAATCTCATGCTCTGAGAGTTTCAGATTTGCAGACTCCATTGTGATTTTTTTTTTCCTTCCTTCTTTTGAAAAAGCTATATACCCTTGCTTGATGAGAATCCCAAGATGATATGTATATATATATATATATATATATATATATATATATATATATATATATACGTAAATATTTGAGTTTTGTTGTAAATGAAAAAGAAAGGAAAAAAAATTTCCTTCTCTCACAGGAATTTGTTTCAGGAATGTCTCTCTCCTCTCTATCTCTCTCTATAAAGGAGAAACTAAATACCACGCACGCTTCAGGTGTATATATTACACATACATATATATATATATATATATATTATATACCCTTTTTCTCTTTCCTTGCTTTTAGCAAACCCACCCCAACTTTTCTTTTTCTTCCTGATTATGATCAGTTTACTCTTTACTCTTTCAGCTTCACTACTATATTATATTTCACTAATAAAGTAGGCTTATAAAGGAAGGCATATAGAGGAGAGAGCGTGGGTTCATATTCCATATATATTCTCTCGCACTGTGATTGTCCCTCATTTATAATATATTATATAGATAGCTCACTCTCTCTTCAATTACAGGAAGATGATTATAGTTCCTCTATGCTATGATTGATATCAAAGCCTTCGATCCCAAGGCTGTCCCGGAACTGAAATGATAGCTACCACGCTCTTCTCTCTCCAAACCCCACTTCTGAAGCCTCTCATTATACAATATTATTATATATTATATATATTGGTGGGTACCCAGAATATGTATCCAATCTTTTTTTAATACAACGCAGTGAGGGTTTTTATTACATCATAGCTACGTAAGAAAAACTATGAACGTATAAAGGTATTTTCATGTAAAAATACAGACCTTGCGTAGTGATATTAGTTTAAAACTGGTGTTTATACTATAAATAGTCCACATGTTTTAAGTGTAAAATTATTCTCAAACTTTTAAAAGTTCGAATTAGGACTAATAACACTATGTTTATAAGGGCATAAGTTAGTTATCTTATTAATTATTTTTGCCAATTATCTTTATTAGTTTTTAGATGAAACCTTAATTTACTTCAAAGTTTGTAACCCTAGTCTTTTTATAAATAAAAAAATATTGATCCCCTTTTTCAATATATATATTTCAGCAAGTTAACAACTTTAAAAAGATATCATAATTAAACAATCTGTGTAATTTATACCTCATATATAACCCTATCGATCATTTTATGTCTCTTTTTTTCATTTTACTTAATATGTTTTTGCAACCACGGTATTTCTCCGCCACAAACGAGGGTTCATTAATAAACTCTCGTGGTTCCTTCAATGTTTCATAAAAAAACTTTAAAGATTTGTACAAACTTAAATATTTTTTATAACTTCAAAAAATATCATTAAACACTATTTATTTAGCTTTTATTAATTGTGTTAAGATTATATTATTATTTAATTTGTATTTTTTTTATAGTCAACTAGCTGAGTTGACAAATAGTCCACTTTGATTTTTAAAAAGTAGCTTAAGTTTGCTTTCACTAAGAAAATAGCTCAACTCATTTAATATTACACCAGATATCCAAAAATCCTCTCAAACTCTAATTTCTCTCTTTTTTTGCCATAGTCATTTCTCTCTCCTCCAAAACTTGCGCCCAAACCCTCCCTCTCTCTCTACAATGAAGCCACGCCTCTACGCGGTTCCTCCGACGATCAGCTCGCCGAAAAAAAAAATCATAGACTCCGCTCGTCGCCGTCTATGTCGTCCCGCATGTCTCCGTCTATGCCATCAGTTATTCTTCTTATATACATAGTTTAATTGACAAAATTCATTTGCAAACTCGTTATATAATAAATTCGAAATTTTCTGCCTAAGTTTTTGGTAGTTAACTGTGAATATTCTTTTGGTTTTTTAATTAATTAATTTACGAGGAGAGTAAATCCAATTTACCGTTCATATTTTCTGTTTGGAATCAGCGGTGGCTATTTGGAATTGGTGATGGTGATATTTACATAGTTTAATTAATCATATTCGTTTGCAGGCTCATTATATAATCAATTCGAATTTTTTTGTCTAGGATTTTTGTTATGATTCTCGTAGACAACTCTGATTTTTTTCCAGTTACTTAATTTACCAGAAGAGTAAATTCAATTTACCGTTTGTATTTTTGCATAATAGAATCGGTGATGGTGATATTTACATAATTTAATTGATTATATTTATTTTTAGGCTCATTATATAATCAATATGAATTGTTCTTCCTAGGATTTTTGTTATAATTCTGAAATTTGTTTTGGTTATTTTTAGTTAATTAATTTACTAGAAGAGTAAATTCAATTTATTGTTCGTATTTTTTCTATTTGAAATCAGCGGAGGCTGTTTTAAATCGGTGATGGTGAAAATTTGGACCGACATTAAATTAAATTAATTGGATAGAAAAATTAAAATTAACTTCCTAATAGATTTAATTGATTGGAAGAGTAAAATTATATTAATTATATATTAAATCAATTAAATTTTCTGTAAATTAAATTAATTGGAAAAGTAAATCAAATTAACTCTTCTTCACAGAGGTATAATTGTACCTACGAAAATATGTGGTCTATTTCCCTAATAAAATAAAACTTGGGCTAAATTCTTAAAAAGAAAATAAAAGATTGGCTAATTATTCATTTTTTATTTTATAAAATTAATCAATTTACTTGAATTGATAGATATGTGTATCAAGTTTTTCAGGTGATGGGTTTGATTAATAAATTAATACTTGAATGGTGATATGTGTCAAGGATCTAAAAAAATGCTACGAAATAAGATTTTGATGGCTATTAATTGCTCAAAATTTTAGTTTAGGAACTAAGTACCACTCACAAAGTTGTAGAACTATTTACGCAAAAAAAAAAAAAAAAAAAAAAAAAAACTTAATAGCCAATTTCCACTAATGGAGAATCTATTTTGATATTCTAGCTTAAAGAATTAGAAAAATTGAGCTCAGTTAACAGATAATAGTAGAGTCAAGTTGTATATATGTCAATCTTTAGCACAAAGTGTGTGTGTGTGTGTGTGTGTGTGTGTGTGTGTGTGTGTGTGTGTGTGTGAGAGAGAGAGAGAGAGAGAGAGAGAGAGAGAGAGAGAGAGAGAGAGAGAGAGAGAGAGAGAGAAAGATTTTAGGTTTGTGTACAATAATATTGGTAGATGTATAAAATTATATAAAAGATAAGATATTGATATCCGAGTTCCTTCCACATTAGAAAGATATTTTTAGATATCCGAGTTCCTTCCACATTAGAAAGATATTTTTAAATTCATATAATCATGCTTAATATCAGACAGTGTAGTAGAAAATTAGATTATTATTTGTTTTTTTGTATGATAAAAAAACCACGTGAGATGCTATGAACCATTGGATGAATAATAGCACGAAAAATATATATCTAGCGATCATGATGTACGGAAATTGGTCGATTATTGGTCTCCCAACATTCCTCCACACTTAGAATATTTTTGGAGTGACAGAAACTCTTTTGCAAATGGGCATATATGATATAAATATATATATATATAATATATATATATATTATATATATATATATAATATATATATATTATATATATATATAATTATTAGGCTATTTTTTCAAGCGGTCGTCCGTTTCAAGCGGGGACTAAAAAGCCAGAAAATAATCAAGAAGCTTTATACAATCACACCCTACCAAAACGCTAATGTGTTCCTTTTATTTTCTAGCTTTTTCTTTTTGTTGAGTTCACGCTTTATATTATTGATGAGTCTCAAAACTTTATTTCTAATGTTTATCATTGGTTCAATACAATATATATATATATATATATATATATATATATATATATATAGGCCTACTCTACTATACGGTGGTTCTTTTGAAGGGGGGGCTCTTTCGAGCTAACTTTCGCCAATCCAACAAATTAAGATATCTACTTTTCTCATCTCTCTCTCTCTCTCTCTCTCTCTCTCTCTCTCTCTATCTATCTATATATATATATATATATATATATATATTATATATAATATGGCTGAATGAAGATCCACTTGTTTCCTTCTTCCTTGGGCTACCTGTTGACACCTTCAAAGGCTGTACTTTAATTTATAACCATATTCATGAAGAATCACTTTTAGGGATACATATATGTGTAGTGTATACATATACATATATGTACACATATACACCTTAGATTTTTGGAAGTTCTTCTGCAGATATAGCAGTAGTACTGTACGGGTTTGACCGACTGTTGAAAATTTATTGAATCATTTGCCATATTCAAAGAATTTCTGGTATGATTTGTCATTATATTCTTCTTCTTTTTTTTTTTTAAAGAAAATTTGTCATTATTCTTTGCACAAGTTAGAATCGTAAAAAAACTGATAATCAAATCATATGATACGTAAAATGAATATTACTTTACGCACACTGTGATATATATATGTTCTATTAAAGTTTATATGATGAACGTCTTATGGCTTCAAGCCCTAGTGAATCAACCAGGTGAATAGGAATGGGCGTTATATTTACACATATTATCAGAAAATTAATATATATATGTTCTATTAAAGTTTATATGATGAACGTCTTATGGCTTCAAGCCCTAGTGAATCAACCAGGTGAATAGGAATGGGCGTTATATTTACACATATTATCAGAAAATTAATAAATAAGCAATTATACAATGTTCGATGTATTTTTATTAGCTATATAACAAAAAAATAAAGATACATATAACATCATTATTTAAAAATAAATCACAAAAAATTATGGTTGAAAAATAAGAATGTCAAACCTAAAAATTTAATCACATCAAACCGTGGTTTTAAAATTTTATCAGGATATATATATCTAAAAAACCGTTTATACTTTAAGAGTTTAATTACATACTTTGATTATTAAGCCTTTTAATTTTAAAAGAGAAAAATCAAAATAGTACGATGAAGGACACACAAGCACATGTAGCTCAATTTGGCACGGCTTATAAGTGTTAATTCTATTTTTTTTTTTTTTAGGAAAAATAGCTCGGAGCCATCTATTAGAAAATGAGAATAATCTTCGCAAATACAACATTAGACATTCTTGATTCAAGCAACAATAGAGATCTAAGTAAAAAAAAAAAGATCTACCGCTAACGTTAACGCTGATGCTAACACTAAGAACAGATAATAGCCTAAATTGTGCACAAAAGACACAGTAAGAATAGAGCATAACTCAAGCTCTTCCAAATAACTGTTAATGATGTGGAAAGATCCAACCAACCGTGCTCCATTGACTATAGTCAACACAGGTCTTCAAGCTGCATAGACAAACGTCTAACAGAGTTTTCCGAACGAAAATGTGAAAAATGTGGACGATGGCTAATCTGACTCCAAAACACAACATAACACAACACAACACAAGTTCAAAATACAGAAGAAAAATGTGAACAAGGTAAGAAGATACTATAGAAGAATAAATAAATAATAATAAATAAAATAAATAAAAACAAACAAATACCAACACCTCCGAGGTACCACATACACGAAAGATCCAAAGCCACCATCTAGCCGGAGGTACTTCTATTTTTATTTCATGTGATAAATTGTAACGAAGGACCCAACCAAATTAATGATTTAAGTACGACCGAAAATGTATAACTTTCAGGAATTCATCTGCGACAAAAATAATTGCGGCAAAATGATTATTTGTACGTAGTGTTTAGGGCTTCATAAATGCTACATAACTGAAAATAATGAATTCTTTACAAATTGAAAGTACATCTTTCACATTTTCAAGTTTATTAGCTAAAATTCAGCATAAGAAAAAATATTTCATACTATACGTAGATTTCCACTTATATATACCATAAATGCCAAATTCTTATGTGTAACTTCAAAAGTAGCTCTCATCATTCAATGTATAGTACGTAGATTTGCATAATTGGTATGCACAATATATGTGATATCAAGTTTTATTATCAATCTCTAAAAAAAAAAAAATTTGTCTTACTAATTGTATACTGACAGCATTAGAACCTACTGCCATTAGTGGCAAAATTATTATTTAAATATACAACTAGTAGTCAAATACTTTTCTTATAAAAGTATAGCTCAAATTTTATTTTATTGGAAAAATAGTTCACCAAGTTAAAGTTAATTAAATTAATTTTTCAATTAATTAAATTAATTTTTTCTAATAAAATAAAATTTGGCTCTTAAATATTAAGGAAACTTTTTGGCCATTTCTTACACCAAAACTGTAATGTACAACCTGTAACTACATCTTGTACAATATATGGGTCATGTTCTGAAAACTTGCTTTCTAATTTATCCAATGTACTGATTAGAACTTAATTAGATTATATATAATGCAAATTGTATAATTTAAGAGTATATATTTATATTTACAGTTTCAACGCTATATAATCAACGTTTTGTAAATCTTAAGTAAATAATCACGTCCATATATTTACACACATAAATTGACGTAAATACACCACTATTTTATTTTAATGAAATGACAAATCAGGAATGTCACGTCATGTTTGTGGCAATCTACCAGATTTACGAAACGTTGGTTATATCGCAGTTTTAAACGTTTTAATTGATTAATTACCTAATTTTTTGATAATTTAAAAACCCTAACACTGCTAAAAAAAAATAATCTAACACATCTCAATTTTAGGTCTCCTCTTTTTCTTTTTCTTTTTCTTTTTTTTTCTCTTTTTTTATTGTTTATGTGCAAAAGGTTGAGAATACAAATTAAAGAAATGATTAAGTAGTGATTCAGGACTCGGGAGTAAAGAAGGTCTTTAATAATTATGATAATCAGACCCACAAAAGCTCACATCAGACGAAAAGGGTGATGGGAGAATGTGAGATCAGAGTATGGGCTTTGCTTTTGGTCTCTCTCTCTCTCTCTCTTCTTTTACCAAGCACGCCCACATTTCTATCTTAATTACTATTATTTTTTTTTTTTTGCTCTTCTTTTGAAGCTTTTCTCTCTTTCTTTATACTTTCTTTTTTCCTTTCATTACATGTTCCTTAACTTTTTCACACATTGGCTTCACTATCGTCCAATTCTCATTTCACCACTAAAGCTGTCATGGTTTTACAATAGAATTCTCCATTATTATTCTCATTATTATTCCTTACTTTCTCGATTCTTCCAAGATTCGCGTCTTTGCAAAATATATACCATGTATATATAAATTAATTTCTTATATCTCATAATACTGTTTTTACGGATAAAATACGCTACATTGAAGAAGGCTTTGTATTAGAATTTTATAAGTAATACAGAACGTTTAATTAATTATAATTAATTAGCTGCTAATTGATATAGTTAAATTTGTTACACAAAGTTAGATCCCAACTAAAGCATATAAATGATTCGTAGTATTTAATTAGATTTGGTATCCATGTTTTTTAATACAAATAATTAGCAAAATAGCCAACTCAAACGTTGAGAATTGCTAAATAGCCAAGGTTTTGTAAATATTAGTTAAATAGTCAGCAGATTTTAATTACACATCTAAGTTTACTAAAATGTCCAAATTTTTCCCGCCCAATCGATTATTTACATGTATTTACTGCAGAATATGTAAAGTCCAAAAATTGTTATATCTAATAAAGAAAGAATGTATACTCGGATTCGGTAAATAAGAAATAAATAACGTCCAATATATAAGGAAACAAAATAACAATAAAACACCCACGTAAATTTCAGTTGCTACATATAAAGAAACGAAATTAAACCCCAAATTATGTTCACACTTAATTTAGGGAATTCTGAAACAAATAACGAGATTATTTACATGTATTTACATGTATTTATGAGATTATTTACATGTATTTACTGCAGAATATGTAAAGTCCAAAAATTGTTATATCTAATAAGGAAAGAACGTATACTCGAATTCAGTAAATAAGAAATAAATAACGTCTAATATAAGGAAACAAAATAACAATAAAACACCCATGTAAATTTCAGTTGCTATATATAAGGAAACGAAATTAAACCTCAAATTATGTTCACACTTAATTTATGGAATTCTGAAACAATTCAAAATTCAATTTCTGGGAATCCTGAACAATTCAAAATTCAAATAATTTCCGGATTCAAATCTAAAAGAACAATCTCTGAAATTAAAAAAATAATATGATTGGTCCACGTCATCCAAGTGGCTATTTACTTATTATTTACAAAACTTTGGCTATTTAGCAATTCTCAACGTTTGAGTTGGCTATTTTGCTAAATTACCTTTTTTAATATTTATCAGCAATTCTAACTATTCATCCAATAAGTTACTCACTTCACCCCCCTTTACATTACTCTAAATTAAGTCTTAGATCGTTAGATCTTTTTTCTTCTTGATTTATTTACAATTTGAGTTAATTAAACACTAGTTATTATTCCTATTTGGCTCGGCATAAAGTAACTTTCATTAATTGAATAGAAAAATAATGCCCGAAAACTCCTTTTATTGATGACATAAGGGTCCCATCGTCATCATTAATTAGAAAGATTACATTTTTTTTAATAAAGAGTCTTATCCAGTCAACGCTAGTGAAGACACCTACTACGCATACATTTGAAGCACCTTCTTATTAATTTATATATATATATATATATATATATATATATATATGTGTATATAATTAGTGTGCGAATATGCAAATTAGATCTAATTACTTTACAAAGTTCTAAATAAATTAAATCCATTTATGTATTATTATATGGAAGTGGGTATGAGAAGGTTCTTCTTTGCTCCCAATATAATTGATTTCATCACTTCTCAATTTTGTATCTGCTAGCTTATCAAGTATGATTGAATAGTGTAAGTGTCACTATTCCCAAAAGCTTTTTTCAATCCTTTTTCGTGCAACTTTTCTAAACCTATCTAGGCGGTAATTAAAAGATGTTCAATGACCTTGGTCTAGGGTTTTGGGTGATCAGTGCTAATAGAACTCTACAATATCTCATCAGTTTGCCTTTTGTTTATTCTCACTTTTTTCCCCCTTTTTCACTCAATTAATTGAACCTTTTTTTTACTCGAATCAATAATCAATGTCGAAAGAAAGAAAACTTTTTAAACAAAATGATGCTTATCGATAAATTACATTCATGTATATTATACAATTGCACACATAATTATAAAGCTATGAGTTATAGTGTTCATAGTGCTAATTCTTATATCTAGTACGTAATGCATCTTTGACGAGTTTCACTCTCTGGCCATCATACTAATTAAGCGTAGTTTAGTTTAGTTTCCTTTTATAATACCATTAGTGGGAGTTGTGCTTTTTCTTTTCTTTTCTTTTTCACTCGATTATGTAAATAAACTTTCAGGTCAAATATTTGGCAAAACCCTCAAAAGAAGGTCTAAAGTTGCAGGATTTAAAAGTTTTGTCTTGAGAAGAAGACAAATCAGAGAAACAAGAGAATATATGCTTTCTCAAGCTTAGAGTCATGAAATCCAACACTTTGGGGTCCATAGTTTTCATTGCTTTCTTCTGTGCCAACTCAACCACATACACATATACATACAGATGCATGGTGCTACTACATAAAAATAAAAAATAAAATAAAAAATTAAGGGGCCTAAAATTAAATTTTCAAATTTATATGGTATAATTTGAAGGCTTATAAGTAGAAAATACAGAAGAAATATGCATATTATATATATTTTTATGAATTATTTAGTTGAGCCATAGGATAGGCAGTCAGGGGCGGCCAAACTAACTCTATCCCTATAAGTATAACGTGGCTTTGTTTCCCTAAAATCCACGCACGAGTATATGTATTTCTAATTCTCTGTCAAATTAACCCTTTTTTTTTTTTTGATAAAGTCAAATTAACCCTTTTATTCGAAACCTTATTTGTGTGGTCTCTCTCTCTCTCTCTGAAAAAATATACTCAACAGTTAGCATATATAATGAGGATATTTTAGCTAATGACATATATATATATACATATATTAGACCAATGGTAATATTATCTATAAGAGCGCGGAACTAGATTTTTTTATTAAATACGAAAATCAAATATGATACAAAAAATTGAAATTAAACTTAGTTTAAAAAAATATTGTAGCATGCTGCTCATATATATAAAATTATTTGGGGAGGTGAATCGTTCTAATGAAATCTATAAAAATAGATAAATGAAACAAGAGGGGATTAATAAGGAGTCATTTTATTGCTGGTAGCCATATTTGCTAATTATAGGCGGGAATTCATATATTTTCCACAAAACGAGCCATCAATTTATTCCAGCAGTTATATGAAGAAAAAAAAATATTTAAAAGGGCTAAAATATAAAAAAAGAAAAAACTTAGGGGGGACAAGCCTTACTAACCTGTACTTCATGGTGGGATATTTTTTGTATTGACTAAATTACCGTTTCTTAATATGCTAGAAGTGACTAATGTAGGAACAGAGTGGTCACTGAAATTCAGTGAGACATGAAATTTGCCGTGTCATCTTTGATTTTTCTTAGTTAGAGAGGAAAGCCTTTAACATCACATAATACTTTGTGTGTGCCCAAGATGTGGGAGACTGGAAGTCAAAAGGGTATCATTTGAATGGAAAGAACAACCAATATATGATAAGAGTTGCTTCAATTTAATTGGAAGAGTTTTATTAAAGCATTTCCAAAACTCTTAAACTTTCTTCTTTTCCTTTGTGGAAGATAAAGAGAAGGATGATGGTACACTTCGGATATTATTGGAATTTTTCTTAAAAATAAATACAAAAGTGGTGATATGTATTTTAAATGTGTGTGTGGACAATAACGATCTCGCAAAAGAGGCGAGTTTTACAAGTGTACGTAAGCGTAGCCTAGTGATAACATACGCACTCGAGTTTTGCTTGGACGAGTATTCCAATTGAAGTGTCGTTTGGAATTATCATAAATTTTTAGACATCGTGAGATAGTAATTGTTTGTACAAATGTGTCGTTTGACAATTCGAGTCTTTTGGGTAAGAATTATGTCGTTCAAGCATACGACCGTTGATTTTAGAGAATAATAACACTCTAAGTCGCATCTATGCACGAATAGTCAAACGTACCTATTGAAATCGAATTCGGGTTTTAAATTAATTACTTCAATCGGTTAATTTCTTTCTCGACGTATGGTTCCTGAATTAATCGTTGTTGTCCATTAAGATTTCACAAACCTTGGTGCAATCCGAACGTAGAGACTTGCCTTATACTAGCTTAGTTTTTTTTCTTTTCTTACACATAGACAATATCATTGTAAGTTGATAGCAACGTCAAACTTCAATAATTCATGCATATTAAAAGCCGGAAAAAAATAATATGATATCATGGAGTAATGTCTCGTCTCATTCATACAGAATATATAATTTAAAAAGTAAATAAATGGAGTGGCAAAGGGAAAAGGCAAAAGACCCGTTGAAGGAAGATAACAGTAAATTATACAAAATAAAATTAACAGAAAAAATATTTCTAAGCCCATATAGTGCTACGAAAAATGTACCTGTTAAGTTGATTAATAATTGTCACTGTCAATTGTTGAAAAAGTTGCCACATTCCCTTTACGTCGCACGTGAGATTTGTCCAGTCCAGATTCTGATTTTTAAATTCTTTTACTGTTCAGCATTAGATTTGCAATCAACGAAGAAAGGAAGTATATACGAGAACTTGTACGGTCGCTATTCCTCCACTTGAAAACAAATATAGAAACGGGGACGAGGATAAGAAAGAAAAAAAAAAGAGTAAAAGCAAATGGAAAACTTATGGAGTAAGACCTTAAACACAATAGTAAGGGTAATAATCAATACACTTGTTCAATGATTGAGTCTCATTGGCGGACCATTACGTCACGAGTCTATTATCCTTGTCTGATTTATAACCTATCAAAAAAAAAATTTACTTGTTCTTGACTATTCAACACCAACACAATGATTGGCCACATACATCATACACAGCCGTGTTCCGAATTACCATGGTGCATTATACTAACATAATGCTTTATAAATCACTTTCACTAATTATATATATTATATTATAGATAAAAAGTAAAGAAATCCTACTTAAGATTAAAGAAAAACATTGTTCAATAAACAGTGTTTTATCTTTTTAAAAAAAATAATTAGAGATTGAATCTGAGACACAAATGTTCGTTCGTAGCGATTAACAAAATAAAAATGTCTTTAAAAAATTTTAAATTCATTTATTTTAAACTTAAATATTTTTTGACATGTCTTAATATATTTTTTCTTTCAGATCAAAATATATTTATTATTTCAAAGAGTATTTGGTATTTTCTAGAAGGATATATAAAGGGAAATTCAAAGCGTTGAAAAGTGTACCGATACCACTAAATTCATTTTGCCCTTAATTTCGCTTTTGTTAAGGAGCTACTGAATACTTTGAATTAATCGAATTTTCAACAAGATTCTAGGGGTCTGATTAAAAAAATGTCTCATCTTTCCAAATAAAAACAGCTACTGTTTTAAATCCTTGTAAAAAATAGTGTTTTTTACAACAATAAATAATTATTTGAGACTATTTCTCTACAAATAAAAGTAGAAATAATAAACAAAATTAAATAGAGCTCAAAACACAATAAGCAATTTTTCGAAAAAAACCTTTAAACATAAAAGCTTACAGATATGCTATGATTGCAATAAGTTTCAAAAACACACTATCCCCTACAATCTCTACATAAAAACATAAAAATAGGCTCAAGGCTAACTCAATTAAAAATAAATTGAGGAAAGAGAGAAGAAAATTCCAAGTACCTGAATTAGACTGTACATACTTTTTTCTTCTTCAGTATATGTAATCCACAGGATGATGATATCTATATGTATCGTTCTATTTTCTGCCTCATGAATAATTACCAACCCGATTGTTAATCAACCATTAACAATAATCCTACATCTTAAAAAATTACAGACGCAATTTCGGTCTGCGAGACAACCAACCTAATCAACGCACAAAAAACTGATCATAATAACCCATGTGCCTGACGGCAAAGCGATCATAAAAATTGACCATAAATCAACAGTTGGGGAAAAATTATCCGAAAGAATTAAATACCGTGAAATTTTTTGTACAGATCTAGTGCATAAGGACGCCTGTCTAACGAGTTGTGTTTGACCTTTGACCTCCGATATTTGACTTTAGAAACGTTCACAACACCATCACGTTCCTTTGTTTCTTTTCCATGCTCGCATATCCAATCTCTATCCCGTTTTCGAGCTGCCTCTCTATCCAAGCTTCGCTACCCTCGACATAAACGGATTCCAATGAACTCTTCTCAATCATCGCGCGTTTCCTCTTCTTCAAGGCCTCCCTAATGCGAGCCACGTCGATCTTGCTTGAACCAGTCCGAGCGGTCGCGATTTCTGGCTTCGGTTTTTTATCCGAATCCACCACCGTCGAAGGTTGAGCGTCGCCGTTACCGTCCTCGACAACGCTGCTTGCGCTAGCTCCGCTATTGCTCGTCTCGTTTTCGACCACCGTGCGAGACTCGTGTTCCATCGGAGTCTTTATATCCGCCCGGTCTTTATGTACTACTGTAACGCTTGAAACGCATGATTGAGAGCTCGATTGCTGTGGATATCTCTCTGCCCTCTTAATATGATCTGTGGATGGCTTAGTGGCAGCATTCCAATCGTGTCCCATATATTTGCGCATCTCTTGAATGACCTCTGATAGTGAATTCACGTATATTTTCAATTTCAATACACTTTGAAAGAACCGAAAAATCCTTAGTTTAAATAACAATAGGTAAAATCATAATTCACATCTCAAGGGGTATAGACAAACCTTCTAATTGCTTCAATGTTACATCAAACTCCATCCACCAAACTCTTCCTTTTTCTGTGGGCAGTTTCACCTTTTGCAATCTGGCCGCAAGATATAACGACCCAGCAGCAATGTAGTGGGGTTTGTACTGGATGCACAATGTTGTACGATTCCTGTAACCACCCATCAACAATAGTAAATAATGGGCTTCTGAAGAAGAGATAAAAAAAATAATAAAATATCTTTTACCAGTCGTTGATAAAATTCCAAGCCACCCTAGCAAGGTCGGGCAGAATTTTCAACCTCTTCAGAGCCGTGACAAGAATCTTGTAAGGAAACTGAATGTTGAGATCAAAAGCGATAGTTGATAGGACGAGCCTTTCCGTAGTTAAGATCAATTCCTTCTGCTTATCGAAAATTTCCTACGCAACGAGAGTGGTTACATATAAAAGGCGTTAAAAACAAGCAGAGTCGTCACGATGTTGTTGACATTGCAATACGTGATTTATTTTCACTTACTTTCCGTCTGATTCTTCGTGGAGCAGAAGGATCCCATTTGTTCACCATCTCGTACGCAACAACCACGCTGTCGTTTAAAAAGCGCGGCGTTTCTTCTACTTTGCAGGCGAGGAAAATGCACGCACTTGCAACGGTCTGTAAGATTGCGCCAACTCAGCAAGATATACAAAAAAAAATGTACAAGAAAACAGAAGAGGCAACAGATAACTTATACACTTGAGAACTATATTTGCTGAGAGAGAAAAAGGCTCGTTGAATAAAACAAGGTATCTCAAACAGACTTAAGTTCCATATGTTTCAGAGCTTTGATGGTTCACATAACAGAGTCCACAAAGAGTACAGTTATACACAAACGAACTCGGTCAACTCTTGGTTGTTTTTTACCTGCCAATCATTCTTAGCATGAGACTGGCGCATGTAAAATTGGTGGCATAACACCATTGCACAAGAAATTGTCAACTGGGGCCTGCAATTAAAGTACATATATATATATATATACACATATATCACAACCTCCTCATAAACAATAGAGAAGCGGTATCATAAACTAGCAATCAAGGGATGCAGAGAAGCCATGATTCTATAAACTTAAAGAGACAAAAATTACAGCTTTTTAGGGTTTGTCATGGAAAACATGCTCAGATAATAAATGAATAAAAAATCAGCTTTCAAATTCAGAATCTAATACCCTTTATGCAATTGTTACGAAGAACAATGTTCAATTGACATAAAAGATTTTTCTTTCCTAAGACCTGTTGCAGTTAATTAAGTAAAAGATTTTACTCAGTTAGCACACTTATTTATTCGGTTCAAAGAAGAACAAGACACGAACAATTCAGTTCAGCTCGGTATAAGATTTCATATTGGATGATATTAACTGTTGTTCATATGAAGAAAAAAAAAACTTGAACTCACACATTCAGCTTCATGCCGATATCTTGCATGAATGCGCAATACAGCTTTCTTAAATGTGACTCGGTCTTCGAATCGATGCCATCTTTTCTTGAAGGAGAACAATTTTCGATTTCCTCTTTGGTAAAATACCATCTACGCACATAGGTTTGAGGTTCAATCTCCCCGCCCATATTTGCTGCAATTCTTCGTTGTGCCGAGGATTTCTCAAGTACCAATATCTGAAATCCCCAAATTCTCAAGTCAACAGAAAATTAAGATTTTACAACTAAATAAAAACAAAAATAACCGGTACATGAGATTCATATAAGAACCAGCAAAACTAGACGCGAAACTGAAGAATCCGAAACTCAGCTAATTTACCTTATTCCTAAATTTCTAAGTTCAAATATCGAAACCCTAGAATCCGACTAAAAAATCCCAACTCTATAATCGTAAGACCGTACCTTTCCGCTTAATCAAAATTCACAATAGCTTCGGCTCCTCCTTCGCTATCTCGTTGGGACAGACGAACAAAAAGATCGAGTCGAGACGTCGTTAAGGACTCCGAAGAACGAACAATCAATCAAACCCTAATCTTCCAGAAACCCTGGGATATTCCTTTTTTTGGGTTTGTTTCCCCTTTTATTTTTATGTCGATGTTGGTTGACTTGACTCAACTCGACTAAACAAGTCTTTTTCGCACTTTTTTTTTTTTTTTTTTTCTTTCTTTCGTAGGAAGTAACACGGTTCTGACGGCGAGCTGAGACTCTTTCGCAATTGGGCACTTTCTGCTAATTTTGGGCCCAGAGTGCTAATAATGAGATTCAACCGAATTAGGGAAATTTACCACAATTACCCGATTTGATGAAAGCTGCTGATTCGTTTTAATGCTAATTATATATATATATATATATATAATTACTTTTACAAATATCTCTTTATTTTTAATTTTAAGACGATTTTTCTCTTTTTTTAAATGAAATTTAAACTACAAATAAAAAATAAATAAATGCAAAGAAATTGTAAAAAATGTGGTAAATAAGTCAACATCTACGGAATTGGCCAACACTTAATAAAATAGTGGAAAATTCTAACAAAAACGTCGAAAATAATATCAGTCTCTCTAGTAATTAAATTAATAAGCAAGGTTATTTGGATCATTTGATATACGTCTATGTAAGGTACAAGGTTTTAAAAATATGCACAATATGGTATTTACTGTTTTGTTATTAGATGTTAGGTGCAGGGTTGATCAAGTTTCTCATTAATAAGTATGGTTTTAAAACTTTAAATAGTGATAAATATTATAGAATGCATTAAGTATATTCAGTTAAAGTGATATTTAAAATGCCAATCTTTTAATCTTTGAGATAAACACAATACATGAGGTTTCTTCATGAAAAAAGTGTTTACAATAACCACCGGAAAACTTGATAAATCAAGATCAATCAAAGGTTCTTGCGAGACAACATATCCAAAGTCCTTTTTATGCACTAGAAAAATCAAAGTTTCAGAATTTTGAAATATCAAAATTACGGTTAATTATAAAAACAACATCACCTCAACCACAAACATAATCCGTGCTCATTCTAAGTTTTTCGTGGATTGCATTTGGGGTTGAAACAAAAGGTAATTTTGACTTTTCACAGTGCCAAAACTTTAGTTTTACTAATAAACATAAACGAGACATTGGTTTTCAAATGTTGTATCTCAAGAACCTTAATTTATCAAATTTTCCCAGACCAAATGATTAGTCTTAATTTAAATTATTACTCAAATTTTCAAATATTTAACATATATCTCAACGAATACTCAAGTCTCATAGTAGATATTTGTTTAGAGTATTTCTTAGCTCTTAAACGGTCATAGACGAGCCATATTCCAGCTCCCCTCTGACTCAATACCGTTACTTGAAGTAAGACCGTCGTGCTGTGATTTCGGTACAGAAGTTAGTGGAAGAAAAACTACCATTTGCTTTTTCGTGTCCCACGAAAATATCATTTCCATAACTAACGAAAGAAACTCTTCCAATAACATTTTGAGAAGTCAAAGAAGACTATCGAAAGACATCCTTCCGCTAATTTCCATTAGTAATTTGTATTTGTATTTTAATTAAACAAATTATGAACCGTTAATAATTACACATTTAACGACTAGTATCATATCTCTTATTAATTTTAATTAAATATCGAAAATTACCACTTTTATTAAGCCAAAAAATTACGTAACAAAAATATCACTTCTAGTAACCTCCGAATAACAAAAAATTACCATTTCCATTAAACAATAAAAAGCATACTACCGGAAAGTGAAATTTCCACTTATTTCCAATTCCCATGGTCGGGTAGGGGGTCTCAATAATAATAGTAAAAAAGTTATTCTTGTATTTTTTATTCGACTGAGCAGCCCGATAACTTGTAGTTCAATAACTGCGTAAAATTTAGAACTCAAACGTGCTATAACCTCAGATCTATTCATTAGAAACGAGTAATAAAAGAAGACCACTTAAATATAACGTGAGAGATATGTCATAGCTAACTAAATATTAATTTACCGTTTAGCATGACACTTCTTTTGTTCAGCACAGATCAGATTCAATTTTAGGTACATGTGTTCCCAAGTCAGTACCAAATTGAACGCAACAAACTTTTGCATCCCAGCGTTCAGAGAAATAGAAAACTTTAAATCCCAAGACAACAAAACAGAACTAAATTCCATGAATCAGAAACTCCATTGCAGCTTGATGTTCTTGTTCAAAACAAAGAGAAACTACCGAAAGAAATTCAAAGTCCCAAGACATAAGACTGCTTTTGTAAATAAACGACTATATAAATGGGCGCCAAAAATTTAAGACTGAGATAACTCGTCGAAAAAAGCAAAGCTCACTTAAGCCGTAGATGCAGAGCCCTTGGTCCTCGGTGCTGCTTCGGTACCTATCCACATATACGAATTCACTTCATGAACTCACAAAGAAAACAGAAACTAATTAACACTATTGACAAACAATCGTACCCTCTCTGAAGCCGCTCTTGAATCTGCGAGGAACGTTGCGGAGGTACTTCATCCTTCCGGTTCCGGTGGTCTTCCGGCGGATAGCCTTCACACTCCAGTTGTCTGAAGCACATTCCACCAAATCAATACCATTCAACAAAGAGAAACCCCATGAAAGCAAGATAAAAGAATTTTTTTTTTTTTTAACAATCTATGACGTTGATTAGATTATTTACAATGTAACTTTTGTGTACCGATAAAGGTTTGTGAGCTAAGAATAGCTTACAATGACACATCTAATACATCGAATTACAAATGAGTTCTTGCTGAACAAAATCTGATTCCATGTGATTTTCTAAACGGCTAGCAAATGTAAACGCCACAATCATTTTCAGAATTTCCAGGGATCTTTCCGATTTACAAGTAACGAGAGGTTCTTAATTCGTAATATTGACAGTAAAGAAAGGAGAAAAAAAACATACACTTCCTGGTACGAGCGGCGGGGAAAGCACAGGCGGAGCAACGGCTCTTTTGGAGGTGGAAGCTCCGGCGACCACACCTCACGCAGAGCACGTGAGTCTTGTTCCTTCTCTTACCGAAACTTCCTGTTCCCTTACCCTGTTTCAACGATATCAAATCGGAGACACAAAATCACATCAAAGACAGATTAATCACGAAATATAGATTAGCGGCCACAGATGGTCTGAGCTTTACCATCTCCGGAGATTCAGAGCAAACCCTAGGTGCTTCGTTTTCGGAGGAAAATGGCTGAAGGAAGCGATAGGAGTAAAACGAAGTAGGGTTATAGTGAGAGCTCGAAATGAGTTTGGGTTTGGGCCTCGTTCTGGTTATGGGCCTACGCTTGCCGACGTGTCACGGATTTTCGGGTGCGGGTTTAGCTATTATATATAGAACATAATAGGAAATGACTTTACAGTACCTTCTTTTCAAAATTAATCCCTTCAATAACTTTTTTATTTTTCTATTACATAAATAGATATTTTTATAGTATTTTATTTGTTATTTACATTTTAATTTAGCTTAAGGGTAGTTAGGTCACTAGCCCAATAATTCATCATCATTTTAAAGAGTAGCTCAAATTTCATTTTATTTAAAAAATAATCTATCGACCAGCAGTAAATTAAATAAATTGTAGAGTAAATTTAATTAAATATTTAGTCATTTTTTTTAATAAAATGAAATTTGGCCTAGAATCTTAAAAGAGACAATTAAGTCAATAACTCAATAACTCAATAATCCACAATTCTATTAAAAAAATAATCAAAATTTCATTTTATTAAGAAAATAGTTCATTAATCAAAGTAAATTAAATTAACTGTTTTAGTTAAATTAATTTACTTAAGTTTGGTTGACTATTTTGTTAATAAAATAAAACTTTGAATATAATTTTAAATAAGTTAGATGATTGACTAATTGCAACAAATTCGTCATTTTAAAATGAACTAATAGAATGACTAGTTACAACAAATTCTTATTCACTTAAATTTATCCATCATCATAATGTGGACTAATAAACAGAGAAAAATGATAATAGTGGGCTTGTTGTTTTAAAAATATCCGGTGTTAGAATTTTAACTCATTTTTAGACAAGGCATATAAATATAAATTTACACTTTTATCATTTAAACTATCTCTCTCTCTCTCTCTCTCGGCTTTGACGAATTCCGACTCTCTCTCTCTCTCTCTCTCTCTCTCTCTCTCTCTCTCTCGGCTTTGACGAATTCCGACATCTGACAATCTCTGACAAACACACGCGGAATTAATTTTATAATTATTTTATTTATTTTTAACTCCATCATTAAAGAAAATTTTGAATTTCATCGGAATTAATCAAATTGGAATTCATCGGAACTAGTCGGAATTAAGGGCAACTGACGACTACAAAAGGAGTCGTTTGTTGCCCTTTATTCCAATTAATTCGGAATACTTATGTTGATATTCAATAGTCGTCGTCGGAATAATCAAAATTAATTTGACATAGAGACAACGATGACTCTTTTTGTAATCACTATTGTTCAAACGAGTCATTGATGCTTTTAATTTTGATTGATTCTAATTATTCCCGATTAATTCCAATGAAGTTGAATACCTTTTTCAATGATATAGTGGAAATAAAAAAATTTAAAATTAATTTTGTTTTTATTAATTTCGTGCGTGTTCATCAGAGATCGTCAGAAGAAGAGTGAGAATCGAAAGAATTAGAAATATAGAGAACCGAGAGAAATTTTTTGTAGGGGTGGTTTTGTCCAAAAATGTGACAAAAATCTAGTTTCAAACAATTGAACATAACAAGTCCATTATTAATATTTTGCTACTTAGAAAGTCTACAAAATAAAAATTATCTCTCTACATATTATATAAAAGATATTTTACCCCTGATAATCAAGTTTAGAACTCACGAGACTTAATCTGCGATGGCATTCATAAAATAAGATAAAATCGATGAACGAACATCTTTTAAAGAAAGTTGGAATTGTCTTAAGGAGACGTTGGCATATTGAGATAAATTATATCCAATTGATGGACGTATATATGATTTAGTGAGGAGGTATTAGATAAGATTTTATTAACTAACTAATAATGGACATTACTCAATTGATAAGCTCTCAAAAATAGCAACTTAAAACCCTAGCCGACGAACTCTACCTCTTAATAAATTAATAATTGGATTTTCAATTTTCAGTGTCGCCATCTCCTCTAAGATACAGAGACTTTGGTGACTCGACTAATGGAGGTCTCTCGACTCAAGAAAATGTATTTTTTATCTTCTTTTTTTTTCTTTTTTTTTTTTTCATGTTTTCTCTTTTCTTTTAACTATGTTTCAATAATCCATACTTATTAAATTTGACCTCTGCACCACCCGATCTTTAATCGGGTTGGTTTGGATATTTCTTCATATCCGAATCTCAAGATTAAGATTTGGTTTTCTTTGAGCGTGATTCTCAGTCGGACAAAACCACTAAAACCGCAATATGCAACAGACGAAGATCAGCATTTTCGCTCGTCATGATTCGTGTAGTAATATGATAATAACTGGTTAACTACATAGACGGGTAACCCACATATTATTTTATTGTATTTATGATTGTTTGTGTTCAACTTTTTATTTTATTATTGTAGAAGTTTTTGAATTTCGTTGCACTATTTTTATAATTTAAGTTCTTGATTTTTATCAATATATTTTTTTGAGACGAGCCCTTTATTAAAAAAAAAAAAAAAAATGGCAACGGAAGCTTGCAAATAGCTCAGCAAAAATTCGAATAATTAATCAATAAAAAAACTAGTTCAAAAAAAGAAAAAAAAAAGAAGTAACAACTATGAGATAACAAAATTGTGCTAATCTGTCAGTTCCACAATCTCAGTGCACAAAGAAAAAGGCAAATAAAATCTCTACCGCCTTACGCTTTTTCCAAGTAGTTATCAATATCATCATTAATTCGCAATTCAAATATTTTCATAAATGCAAATATTCTCTTAGACCTTAAGTTTGATGATATAATATATATATATATATATATATATATATATATATATATATATATTATATAATGCACACAGTCACGCGCACACTCACACTAACACACACTCAAACTCACGCCATATCTTCTTCTAGCTTTTGAATATGTGCCTGCCAATTATTGTGTGATAATGTTTTTATTCCCAAGTTTCCCAATCTACTGCATAATATAGATATACATTTATATATATATGTTTTGTTGGTCATATTTGATTGGTTCATAGACGTGGGTATGCACTAAAAAATGAAAACAATTAGATGATGAGCATCGCACCACCACGTAACACTTTTTCACTTTATTTTTGTGTGAATAAACACTAATGGAGACAGACAAGTAGTACTATTAGCATTATATGATTATATTTGCAATTGCCGCTAATTGTGTGCAAGGTAATAAAAAGAAAAAAGAAGCGAGGGAATAATAATATAAATAGCAACCAACAGTTTGTTGAAGTCACGTTTGAGAAGGAGATAAGAAGAACCCTTTCAATTCAATAAAAATATCTATGTATCTTTTCTTTATGCGATCGATCGAGAGTGAAGAGATGGGAATATCACTACTAAAGAAAATCACTATAATTCCTTAATTATTATAGATTTAAGGACGACTACTATCGTCGGTCACCAAGTAATCCTGGCCCATCCACGTTAACTTGATTAGATGAATCATTGGGTTTTTCGATTGTTGGAAATTACCAACTTTACAGAAAGGAAATGTCTTTTCAAATTTTTAAAATGCATATGGGTCATGTTAATAATATAACGCACCTGATTTCAACTTGACGTTCATGAATTATACGAAAAACATTGAGCTTCCAAAGCTCTAGAGAGTTATTTATTTATTAATTAATTATGCTTGTGAAACACTATTTATTTGATGGCTATGTAATGATACGTTTTGCCGACATTAGTACTACTGATTATTCTTTAGTTAACGGAAAAAACCGCTCATTAGTTAGAGCATCTTTAATGACGAAGCTAACACCACTTTGATTTTTAATGGTAAGTCAATACTTTAATTTTATAGAGCCAATTTTATAGAGCCAATTTTTAGAACTAATTAATTTTATAGAGCCAATTTTTATTATGAAGCAAATAGCTAAAAGATGAAATAATGATAAAATTACTTGCATCAGCTTTATAAATTTTACTAGCAATTCTTTAAGAGCAACAAATTAAAGATGCTCTATCACCTTGATCTTGATGGCCAAATAAGTTGCTTTCAAATTGGAGGAAAGAAAGTGACATTTGTTGCCACATATCAATAATCGAAAAAAACATAATTTAGTTTTTTCCTTTCAAATATATATGTTGTTTCCCATTTTCCGTACATACATAATTGGTCACCGTGGACATAGCAAATATTAAAACATAGATACCTACAGAAATATTGAGGATTCCTTTCAATTGTATATATCTCGGCGCAATATCTTTTTTTATAATTAAGTAGGTATTTGACAATCCTTTATTTTTTTCAGTGTAAAATAAAACAACATTTCTAACATTATTTATCAAAGCATTTTGGGCCAACATGCATGCAAGAGAGGAAGTGTCAAAAGGTCCGCAATATATTTCTACATTTCTTTGAAGTTCTAACTAATTATGCTTTGAGTACGAATTTTTTTATTTTTTTTTATGGAAATATTGTCATTAAACTCAAACTCAAACAGGGAAAAAGATAAACTTCTCCGAGCAATGCAATTCGCCGATGAGTTGCAGCTGAAAATATGAAACCCTACATACCTAACGCACATCATGAATCTTATTATAAATTTGCTTTCAGAGCACATGGTCATCACATTATATTCTCAATTGTACCCAAAAAAAAAAAACCAACAAAAAAATTAGAAGATCTCCCATCATTATTACTATATATATATATATAAATATAATATTATTACATTAAGGGGAGATCACATTATTAAAAAAAAAAAAAAAAAAAGGGAGATCACCTCGGTGATGACTGTAGTAACAACGGCACACGAAACAAAATCAATCAAATCACAATATTAGACTAATAAAAAAATTAATTACATTTATTATTATAATTATCTGGTAGACCGTTACGATGTTCACGATCGTCGTCCTCATCCAAACAGCAGTCAACACTGTTCATGTAATACTCAAACTTGTGGACGACGGTCTCGGGAAGAGAAACAAGAACCCTAACGGAGTTAATATCTCCGACGACCGGCAAAAAGAGGCAATAAATATCACATGAGAGCGTTCCCATGTGAAGAGGCTTCCCTCCGCCGAAGTCAACCTCTTCCAAACCCAGCTTGGCCCACTGAGATATGACCAAGCTCCGAGAGAGGTCCGTTTTTACGGTTTTGTCCTCGAGAGCCTCCACGACGGAGCGGACGTACTCGTCTCCGACGGCGGACTTGGCTCTCTGAACGCACGTGACTCCGTGTCGGAGGTTGAGCGACTCCAAATCTCGCACGTGCGACTCGGCGCACCCGAGGACGAAGGCGTTCCCGTAGAAGCCCTTGGGAACTCCCGGGACGAGCCGATCTCTGACGTTGACCGAGAAAAGAAGCTTCACCGGAGAAGAGGAAAAGTCCATTGCGCGGGCCCACGAGCGCCACGTGTGCGCCGCGAGGGCCTCGAAGGCGGTGCACTTGAGGGACGGGGTGATTTGGCTCTTCAGGCGGAGGAGAGAGGCGGGGCCGAAGGTGATGGAGGCGGCTGCCAGCTGGACGTGCTCGGCGGGGCCCGGGTTGGAGGAGAGGTGGGGGTGGTGGTGGGCCCGCCCACGGGCCGAGGGGTCACGGGAGCGGAGGAATTCGCGGCGGTGGATTATTATTGGGCTCGGGGAGAGGGGTGATTGTGATGACGTGGCGTTGAGGTGGGCCCACGCGTGGAGGAATTGGGAGGTTCCGATACCGTCGCATATGCAATGACATATTGCGGTGCAGAGGACCATTCCTCCGCACCGCAGTTTGGTCACCTGGATTAATTAAGTGGCAGAGTCAGAAATTGCAATTAGAAGATAAATTAATTTGGAAATACCGTATAAGTACTTAAAAGGAGGAGTAGGGCTATTTGTGACCCATCAATTTGATTTGGTTTGATTTGATGTGATTAACAAACACTTGAAAATTATTACAAGAGGTGTAGGTTCACTTGAGAGATCAGTTTGAGTTGCAATGATCGTCATGATTATCTTGAATTAGGATAACGTTGATGATAATTATTTTTAAATTAGTTTACGGGTTAGTGATCTTTTACAAATTAACAAAAGAAAAAGAGTTGTGCGTGGCCTTGTTAATTTTGGTGGGGGAGAGTGGCCACCAAAGCCTCTCAAATCATACTTACTAGTTATAACCTTTGCTATTATAAAATATCTTTTGTTTATAAGAGGAAGGTAAGCAGTGAAAGCGAAACAAAAGGAGAAATAAAAAATAAAAATAAAAATCTTAGGTATATATATATATATATATATATATATATTTTTTGGGAAATTAGATCTTAGGTATATATGATTCCATAGTATCTAGCGGTGGCATTATATCTAGCAATAAATCTCCGTTTTTTTTTTTTTTTAACACTTACATCATATATATTTTATCTTTGATATGACATTTTGTTCGAAAATAATAATTATAAACATGAGGACAAAAATGTCATCACCTTATGGTATAAGACGCCAAATTAAATAATATATATCTAAATTTTCGATCAAATGTAATCTTTTGCCAACTTATTAGTTTTGTTTTTATATTTGAAACCTTGAATAAACATATTAGGTATTATAAATATGAAAATAAAACGTGAAAAGACGTATAAAAAACGAGCGACTACCACCAATCATACACAAAACAGCTTCTATTCGAAGAGCTAAAAAGAGATGCCTAATCCCATTTTGCCGCAAATAAATAAAAAAATAAATTCTTAAATGAACTCTAGCAGAAACAAACAAGCAAAGAATATTAATTTGAGCGGAAAAAAAAAACTAGCAAAGAATAAAAAGTGTTCACTTACGTACGTTGTGAATTATGATAACTAAGTTCATCCACATGATTCATTTTTTTCCCCTTTCTTTTCTCGAAAGAAAAAGAAAAAGTTACAGATAAAAAGACGACGATGATCCCACGTAATTACTACGGAGTACCTTGACAAATTAATATAGTAACGGTTTCCTCAATTATTATAGGAGGGCTCCACATAAAAAATGCTCTTAAAAAATTTCTAACATTGTATCTAAATTCATTTCACTTTAGTCAAAATCATATCCTGCACATTTGTCGATCACTATTCACTAATCACTATTGGATTAAAACAGAAATAGTTTTATTTATAAAAATATATTTAGAAAACCAAAAAGGACAAAATAAATAGAAAATTCCAACAAAAACAGTGCACCAATTCGTAGGTCCTCCTAATCGTAACTCGCTGAGTGAGATTCTATGTAGATCAACACACTAAGTGATACGGATAAAAAATAACGGTGAACATGATAGAACAAAGACATATCTTAAAAATAAATAAACAAAGTTCCTTTTTTTGGCATATTAAGAAAGAACAACTCAAATAAATGAAAAAGAAGACAAAGCTAATAACCCGTTTCAGGTGACGTATATACGATGAATATGAGTATGAATAGGCAGTGAGTTTCAGCTTTTTAACCCAAGAAAAAGTATAAAAAAAAATAAAAAATTAATGAATTATTGCTCTTAAAAAATCCCAATAATATTATCACACACACGCTTCAAGTGCTTCCACCTATATTATTTTTATACCATTTTTGGCAACGTCAAATGATATTGGCGCACTATATAGCTAGGCATTATTAATTAACAAAAAAAAAAACAATTAATTTTCTGTATAAAATTTAAAATTAATGATGATGCAACACAGTACCTGAATAACGAGTGGAGGAACATCCAAGAAAGTATGAGCTTCGACTCTATACAAAAGCTTCCTCCAAGACCTGTTTGGCTTGGAAGAGAATTGAAGCAATTCTAGGGCAGTGATGTCCATGAACGCCTCGGCGAATATAGCTCCTTTGGCATTGCAATCGACCTCGAGCTTTCGATTGTCGTCGTCGATGTCCGATATTATTTGTGTCGTTTTTCTGAGCCTGCCGGCTAAGGGATAGTAGTGGACCAGGGCTCGGGAGAGAGAGCGCTTCAAGGCCTCGGAGGCTATGGAGGTTTGGAATATGTAGAGGTATTTGATCGAGAATCTCAGGAACTTTTGGTCGTCCAGGTTTGAGAGGTATAGAGAGTGCTTCGGGGTCGCCGAGTTTGGGACCACCAAACTCGCCGGGTTTGTGTACACACAATCTGGGAGCTCTGGAGATTCTAACATCTTGATGTGTCTGTGTGTGTGTGTGATAGAGAGAGAGAGAGAGAGAGAGAGAGAGAGAGATGGCTGAGATTGAAAGCTACAAGGGAACGGGAGAGATATAGAGAGAGTGTGGAAGTGGGAAAGAAAGAAATTAAAAAAACAATATCTTTGGTTGGATATGACGATAGTACGATGAGATTCTTTCTTTTTATTTTTTAATTACAAGAAATGAATTATAGAAGAGGACTTGTTTGTCTATTTGGCTTAATATTTGTCCACCACCAAAAAAATAAAAATAAAAAATAACATCATCGTTATATATATATGATGGTATGATTCATAATAGTAGGGTGAAGTAGCTAAATAGCTAATTTAAAGTTGTGAATTTGTAAAATAGTTAAGGTTTGTCTTAATTTAGTGAAATAGCTAAAATCTGCAGTGATTTGGTTTCAAAAATTTTTTTGACACAAAGATTAATTTTTTTTAAAGTGATAAATTGCTTATAATAATCGTCAAAAATTTTAATCTTGACTGTAAAAAAATTTTGAAAACGTAAATTTAACTATTTTACTAAAAAGTTGAAACTTTTACTATTTTGCTAATCAATAAGTTTCAAATAGCTATTTTGTATATGTAATTAGAACAAATTAACCTCATGTTTAAATTACATTTGCCAAATAAGATAAAATAAAATAAAAAAAGTTTTGCCTAAAAAATTATCACACAAACATCTACTTTGAAGCAAAGATCAAGGCAGGACCTTTAGTCCCCTTATATATATATATATATATATATATATGGTGAATATCCACACGTTGTTGTTGCTTTGTAAAGCAAGATACTAATAATTATGATAATTATATATGAAATTATTTGGTAAAATTAAATATTATAAATGTTAAATGTGAATTGGAGCAACTCCCACACCAAATATATCATTTCCCGATGGTCTAAGGACAGCAGACAAAACTTAAGGAAGCAAAAATGAGCATTTCTTAATAAAGAATATTTTTTCCTCTTCTTCGGTGATGGTGAGCAAAAACTCAGGGACCGCAGACAATATTTTATCAAAATGATTAGAAGTTTTTCTAATTAATTTTCTTAACAAAGAATTGACATTTTTTTTTTGTACAAAATGTTGTTTTTGTCTTGTACTATGGAGAAGAAAAATATGTGATAATTTATTTTAGAGTTTTATTGATTTTGGCTATAAGCAAGTTTAAAGAACCTTGGTCGATCGGATGTTTAGTTTTCTCTTCCGTATTTGGATTATGATGTATGAATAGAACTAATTTCAGTGAAACATCTGATTGGAATTTCTTATCAACAGAAAAAGCATCATGGTCAAACTCGTTGCCCCAACGCAATCCTCAAATTGATATCCAAAATATATTATAAATTGTATTATGATACTTACACATTTCAAACCGTAGTTTTTTTTAGAGAGTTTAACTCTATTTGTAATTGTTATATATATATATATGTATATACAGGACGAAGTCAGCATTTCACTTTAAGGGGGCTAATTTGTAAAAAAAAATTCAGGGGAGCTAATTTGTAAATTTTGAGGATAAAAAATTGTAAAAATAAAATAAAAAATGGGTAAAAAATGCAAAAAAAAATTTTTATAGCCCCCCTCATTGTAACGTGGCTTCGTGCCTGTGTGTATATATATATATAACTTCCACTTTTCACTAATATTTTATTTTATTTTTACACCATAACATATTGATTTTTTAAAAAAAAACATATTAGGCCATTTTTATTACTAATTAGGCTAATATGAGATCAATAAGATCGTCTGTTTTTTATTTAGTAGTTCAAAATTCAAATTATAGCACACTTGCACGAGAGTTTGTAAAAGCCACCGTAATTCGTACGCAAGATATATACGCAAGAAGAATCTTTTCTTATCTATACAAACGGTGAATATTTCTTGAGCTTACCCGTTCCGCCCAAGAAAGAAGGCGATGATGTTAACGGAGAGAAAAAAAAACCTCACCAGAATATGGTTGTCTAAGTGATCAGTTAGACATTCATATATATCTAGTAGACTAATATATATATATATATATATATATATATATATATATATATATATATATATATATTTGACGGTTGTCTAAGTAATTAGTTGGACATTCATATACTTGTGACTTATTTTAGCACGGCGAGATTCCTCTATCTTTTAACTATATTTATTCTGATACAATTACAAGCTTAATATGTTTATAATTTAAAAAATAATCATTAAAATACTAATCTACTATATGATAAATATTAATCATACCTCTTGATCTTAGCCAATTGTTTAAGAAAAAAAGTGTGAGTCTAATTATTTCATTATATACTAACGTTGCTTTCTCACATTATATACCAACATCAATTTGGGATTTCTAGTAAAAAATAAGTTTTGTAAATGTTAATGGGGACGAGTATCAGATAACCAAATACAATATGATAATTATGTTGTCCTTATCCTAACCTCTTTAAATTATAATGAGTATAACTCGTTTACCTAATTAAAGTGGGGCTATCGACATATTTAAATAGAGTGTCTACTCTGGCCATTAAACAGATCACATGTAAAATTGCAATTCATCAATTTAACTGTCTCCCTTGTGCGCTTTAAGGTTTTTCAATAAAGAAGTTGCCACATCCCAGCAAAAGATAATAATACTAAAGTCGTGACTTTAATGAAGGACTTTTATTTCCCCACATATTAACATTGTTTATCTCTTCTTATTTAAGGCCGAATATTTTGATTTTTGAACAAGCTATTGTTCTTCACCATGTGTCCAACTATGCGATGATACCGAAGATTGAAAGCCCAAGTCTTAATTTTTGTTTTTTTGTTTTTTGTTTTTTTGTAGAGAACGCACGTCGGTTAGGGTTCGAGAGAGAGAGCATTCATTTTTAACAACTATACTTATATCACATAAAGAACATTCTTATAAAGTAAATTTTGATTGAAATCCAGACTCTTGTATAGTTGTATACTTGTATTATACGATTATTCTACAATAAAGGAATAAGCATGATCTTTAGTCAAGATACTTGGCTGATTTGACAGTTTTCATTATAAAAGAAACTAGTAATTTGTTTATTTACTAGTAGTTAAAAGCTGTAATATTTCGAGCTTTAAAGCTGTAATAATTTTTTTACTAGCTCTTAGGACCAAAAGTGTTCAGCATATCATTCTTCAAAAGGAAAAAAATAATAATCTGAAGCCATGTATCCAACTTTACAAGATAAAAATCTACGTGGTAATGTAAAATCGTTATATTTTTAACAAATTAAGGGACACATTTTTTTCTATTCCGGCTAATTTATGAGGGTCAATTTTACGACTTTATTTTTCTCACCCCGAAAATCAGGGTCAATTTATCAGGGCAAACTTAAACCATCGAAATAAAAAATAAAAAAGTGCGACGAATTAACCATTCTTGTGACATTGGTGGATTCCCCGGATTAGAAAGCTTTAACAATTCATATAGATTTGCAATCTCTCAGTTGTAAAAATTGATTTCACGTTCCGCCTCAGAAGTCAGAACCAGAGCTACAATCTTAATACAACAATGCGATAATAGCGTTTTTTGATATTTAAACACTGAACATATACATGCTCATTTTTATGAGAAAATAATTTAATAAAACAAAAAGATCATCATTATTGAAATATCATGAGTGAAATTATGCTACAACTTGCGAAAAGTAAAAACTAGGCAAAATATGTTTGTACTTTTTGCATGGACAAAAATGATTATAATGTGTAATTGTTCTCGGTGAAGTGCTAAAAGCATCTCACTTGAAAATGCAGTGTTTCCGGACCAGAATTATAACAATTCCAAACGACTTAAGGCAAAATGAATCAAATATATCATTATAATAAATGTCCATTAGAAAAATAGAGAGCTTAAACGTTGACATTGCTAAATAGCTAACGTTTGATAAATCTTAGGTAAATAATCACTTCCAGATGTAAATCTTAAGTAAATAGTCACTTTCATATACTAAACGTCGACTATTTACCTAAAATTTAGTGGTATTTGCATCTTATGTCACAAATTGGCAATCCAATTGCAAATAAGTCACACGCAAAAATTTTAGAAAGTTTTAGCGAAAAATGAAGTGATTTTTAATGAGGTATTGTAAAAATTCAGAAGACATGGAGTAACTAATAAAAAGATTAAATGATGAGAGAGAGTAATTTGAAATTTGCACATATGACACGAATGTAAATACGTGACACAAATGCAATTTTGACAACTTTGTGACACAAATGCAAAAACCCGACGAATTTGTGACATTGACGCAAATTTCCCTAAAATTTACGTCTGAAAGTGACTGTTTACTTAATATTTATCAAAAGTTGACTATTTAGCAATATCAAACATTTAAATTGACTATTTTTCTAATTTTATGTTATAATAATAAAACAAACAACTCTCAGTATAGTTTTAACCCTTTTTTTCATCTGATATGTGCCTAGGCAACATTATCAATATTTGGTGTAGCTTATAGGTATTGCTAAATAACCATGTCCGATTCAATGGTTTTTTTTAAGTGGCACCATTTCTGATTAGGGCAACAAACTATAAATTTACCATATAACACTTTATCATTGAGGTGGTCATTTTAACCTGATAAAACTAATCGGTCGATTAATTTACATTTTAACCGTTTATTATAGTTAAAACTAAGAGCGATTAATTTTACCAAAAAAAATAGTCAAATAAGCCACTGAAAGTCTAAGAATTGTTAAATAGCCAACATTTTGTAAGTTTTTTTGTAAATAGCCACCTCAACTTATTTACGGCACTCAAAAAGACAAAAACACCGAAAAACATTCCCCGCCTATTTTGAGTTTTTTTTTTTTAAAAAAAAAAAAAATCTTTTTGAGTTCCGTAAATAGTTGTTGAGGTAGCTACTTACAGAAAATTTACAAAAGATCGACTATTATACAAAACACTATAAGTCAAATTGCTATATAGCTAAAAGACCCTAATTTTAACCGGTTATTTCATGATTAACCAAAGTTAACCAACCACCAAGATTTTTTTTTTTTGTTAACTAATGATTGATTAGTTTATCGCTCTAAAAATTACTTTTAACGGTTAAATCTTGACCATTTTGATCAATTAACCCATCTAAAATAGTTAAAGGTTAAACATTTTGCCCACCTACTTATCATATCTGGTAATGCACTGTCCGTGACAAGTTATAGCTCATGGGCTAGATGAAGGCTTTTTCTTTCTTATTTTCCTCCTGATTATTATGAATTTACGGGGCGATTAACAATTAAATATCACATCACACCTATTGTTTTCATTAGGCTAATGATATATTGCTGATGATAAATTACATTATCAGCTACCAGTATGTAATCTGGGTGATCCCCAGAGTTGTGTCAATTGGTAAAAACTCAAAATAGGATACAGTTATTTTCACAGAATTTAGCTAGGACAAGTTATATCTACACTTGACACGTATACAATATTCGTTTTGTACCATAGCAAAGTTCTTAAAGTTTCACAAATTTTGGCGACAAAAAACAAAAAGGTTAATAAAGGAAAAGTTATAAAGCTTCTCGCCAACTAAAAGATTTGAGCATCCCATCTCTCTAAACGATACTTGAAATAAAATACATTTCAATTCTTTGGCCGGTGATGAATCGAATTAGAATTAATTCAAGATTACGCTTTTGCTATATATAATCAAAAGTACCAGTCAGCTTTAGATGATCTGCAAACATATTACCGCAATATTCCATTTCTTAGATCTAAAGTGTCCGTTGAATTGTCTTCTTTTCAACTCAAATCTTTATAATTTTTTTGTTGAATATGATTGGACACAGATTCTTGTTGTCGAATGCAATTAGTCAAAATAAATCAATATAATATTGATTCTTTTCTCTTCAAGGATAATCAAGAATTAGAATAGAGCCCAAAACTTTATTCTTTTCAGTAGTAACTAGTCTAAATTGATAAGATATCTCTACCTAATTCAGTATTCCCAATTTATTTTTTCCCCAACGGGAGTGGCTTCTGAAATCCAACAGTTTTAGAAGTTGCCAAGAGATAAATAATCATTCAAAGTTTCTTCGCTTTAAACTTATTTAACTTGGGGATTTATAGAAATAGAATCTAATTCTTCTCAACCCACCTACAGCAAAGTTCAGAAGTCGTATAGCGTAAACATCCACTTCTAATTACTGTTTATGCCAAAACTTAATTTATGTCATTAGTAAGGACTCTCGCCAATAGTTTACTTTAATACACTAATATAAAGCATATATTTTAAGGTACAGAGAACACAAAACAGACATGAAAAAAAAGCGGAGAGGAGAGGAATTATAATCGGACGACGTACGAATTAGCTTGTGTGACATACCTCACCCAACGATATGGATTGTCACTCTTTGTCTTCTTCACTATCTGCAAGTACTTTACCTGCATGAAAAATTTGTTGAGCCATAATGAACCAGCAAATATTTTCTCATATTTTCATGAGCGAGTCGTGAAACTAAGTCGACTTAGATCGCTTACCTGAAGTCTAGAGGCATTGTACATCGGTATGGTAAAGGTCATGCTAACAGGTCCGGCTTCCTTCGTGATATTCCCTAAATTGGAAATATGTGTATACAAAATACGCCTTAATTGCATCCAAATTGATTAGCTGTAAATGTTAATAGGAGAACACGCACTTATATTATATTACCATGTGATTCGTGTGAGAATGTCAGTCTCGCACGTAGTGTGTGTTCAGATCCACCGACAATCTGCAGCGAAATGCGCATTTCAGTGACTTGAAAAAAAATGCATGCAAAAATATATATATATATATAGACAAGCTCGAGAGAGTTATTTTTGCAGACATAACCAAATTGCATTCAAGAATAACCACAGAACATGAAATCCCCAAAATGGAATAAGATAAGAAAGAAAGAGTAAAAAAAAAATAAAAAATCAAGAAACAGAACGATAAACAAAGTCTTGCCTTCTTTAAACCCCATTCCAGAAGCTTATTTCCTTCTTTAAAATCAGTTGTGTTTCCGACAGCTCCGGGTTCCAACTCAAAACTTACCCTTAAATAGTTAACAAAGCATAGTTAGTACTTCGTACCGAGTAATGAAGAAGACATTTAGAAGGTTGATTATGTTTCTGACACATTCAAGATAATTAAATTAATCAATTGAACCCTAATTTGCAACGTGGACGTACATCGCGTATTTAAAATATCGTTTGGTGGTTACACAATTCGAAACAAATAAGACTTACCGACTTGTATAGGTTGGCAGTGGCATCTGCACAAGAACTGTATTTGCAGCGACGCTTGAAGGGAATTCAGCACGCACTTTAATTATCACTTCAGCCTATATTAAACCAACAAGCTATTACCAATCACAATAATAATAAATGGAATAGAGAAGTTTCAATTTTACCACAAGGAAATAGTTACTAGTTACCTTCAAGGATATTGCTTCCTCAATGAGGGCGGTAACACGAAAGGGAGGTTTGAATTCCTGAGTTATTCGGTAATTCATGACGGAAAATTCACCATCTGGTGGAATCTGTAAACATGAGCATGACATTAAGATTTTTTTTTTTTTTTTTTTGGCTGAGAACTCGCATTTCTTCCGTATTTTCATAATCTCAGTCGGAACTCACCAAGGTCAGTGTCCTGTCAATGTCCAAACTGTCAAGACGTACAGATTCGTGGAAATTACAGTCATCCAGAACAACAGCACTGGCTCCAAATGAACTACTATAATCTGTAGTGAAGAACGGTGTAGTAGGAGTGAGACGCCAACAAACTTTAGTAAATATGTGATGATTAAAATAATCGAAACATCATATAAGATAGTAACATGAAAAACTTTAAAGTTCTAACACAACCCGCAAAGGATTACCATTGATTGGCCTGCCACCATGTCCTATGCTCAAATCCTCGTTAAGAGCAACCCGGATTTCTGGATTCCCCGTCAGATAACTCTTCATTTGAATTGTTCCATCGATCTCAGAAGTGAGAATGTAGCCCTGCATAATCAAACTCTTTGGTTGGTTAGTAACTTGAATATATCAAAAGCTTAACATGTTCTTTCCAATAATTAAACATATCCACTCTTGACCCCAAATATCCTATATATCTGAAACACAATGCAAAGGAAAAAATAACCAAAGACGAAATCGCTTGCCTAACGTACTACTACTTACACTGGAACTGAATGTCACACTTATTTTCTCAATCACGTCAACAAAAATTTCTTCTCTCTTCCTACCCCCAGGCTCGTTTGCCACGACAGACTTTGTAACAGCTGTACCTGGCATTCTTTTGCTCCTTTGCTGCAGCCAGTCACATTACGACAAGTCATCAAAACAAACTAAATCATCAACAAAATAGTCCAAGTCTCTTTCCAATACAACATGTCACAGAGAAATTACCATAAAAATGGCAGCGGGACCGAGAGTAGGCAGACGAGCTGCATCAACCAGAATTGGCTCATTGAAGACATACGACTTCAAGACCTCGGTTGAAGTGCTTTGCACACAGCCGAAATCCTAACGGAACAAAAATAGCCAGCTACACAATTATTACTCTATACAGTTGAAATATCCGACCTGAGGGGTTTACTTACAATGACTTCGTCGAGCAACTCGTACACGAGCACGAAGTTTTTACGCAGCGAATCTTCATTGAGAACGCCGAGATAGTCTTTGATGACGCGGGCGATTCTTTGCAAAAGCTCCAACACAAGAGAAGGCGACACGTTCAGTCTGGTCGTAGCGACAAACAACAATCCGGCAACTTTCACGTGGAAGTAATTCACACCATCCACATTCTACATGAAAAAAGTTAAAAAGAAACACCGTCAATAAAATGTCCGTCAAGATGTTAGCAATTCTCAAAATAGGGGGTTTCTTTTAAAAAAAAAATTTAAAATTTTTGTCCGGATTTTAAGAACGCTTTACATTGGTAATGAAATACCTACAAAAACAGGAGGCGCGTCTCCTTCTCCATCTTCCTTCCAGAACTTCACCTTCCGGAAGAACACCTCTGCGCTTCCCTTCGGAACTTCTCCGCGATCTGCGACACAAATTCAGTATGTATTAGGCAAATACACATATCGACTTTCAAATCGGGCGATCCTGAACAGAATCCAGAAAATCGAAGTTTTAGGTCAAAATTTCCGTCTCTGTACACTGAAAAACTGTGGAAGTTCCGTTATTCTGCCATCAAAGCAGTTCGATCCAGCGGTTTAGCAATCTATTCTACAGAAAACTACACGCCATAGTCGAAGAATCGGAAAGAAATACAATGCAACGAAACGCGAAATCGAAGAACAAAAATGGCAAGTGTGTGGAGAGTTTTGAGCGCAGAGAGATGAATTTTAGGGGCTTACAATCGCGGAAGACGATATTGTCGCCTCTCTGAGAAAGCACGAAGAACTGAGATATCATGGCGTGAGATCGAGAGCTCCGGCGAGCTTTCCTTTGGTGACTATGTTGCGATGGAAACGATTCATCGACGGTCTGTTGTGACAGAGACCAAGATACAAGTGACCTCACCTACCTTCGCCGCCACGTTTTCCAGGAGGGTCACCAGGAGAACACGTGGCTCTCAACGCCGTATTCCCCATTTTGCCCTTTTCGTAATTATGTCGTTTCCGTTAACGACATGTCCTCTTTTCTTTTTGAAATGTCGTTTTCGTGATAATGTCGTTTTCGTAATTATGGCGTTCCATTCACAAGTTTAGATTTTAGATCAAATTTAAACATCATTCCACTCACGAATCACGATTTCATTCATACGTTTTGTTTTTTTCGAACTTTTCATTCATATGTTAAATTGTTAATGAGTAATGACGATGATCCAATAGGTCACTTTGGAAGAAAAATAACGAAGGTAAGAAGAAAAAGTACCATAATGTCATTTTCTCTTGAAAATTACTTGTCCGTTTGCATGAAATATATGATTTTAACGTCTCACAACAAAACCCTTTCGTTTTCCCATGGAAAAAAGTCACTCCACCTCAACCTCAAGTACTGTTAATGGGTATTTTCTTTTTAAGTCTCTACCTTTAATCCAATGCAAGCGTGATTTTATACCAACACTATGAACTGGTTTCTGCTTTTTCAAATAGTACCATCTTATTTTAATCTAAAGATGGTGAAAGAAATAAACGTGTAAACTTTTCAGGGCAATGATGTGAAACCTAAAAAACAAACGATTCTTTTCTTGAAAGGCTTGTATACTTCTCATTGTTATTTATTTATTTCTGTTTACATAATTAATTAAGAAATCTAGTGGAAGTGTGTGTATATTACATATATACATCGACTCACCTTGAATAGAATACTCACCTTATTAAATACACATTATGAAAAAATAAACGTGTATGCTATGCACTCGTAGATTGACAACAAATAATGTGGGAAAAAAAATTAGATCACCTAAATTTTAGACTCCAAATATAGATATGTAGAAGTCACAGAGAAACAGACATGCTAGTTAGTCAGTGAGTCACCTCAGATTTTGCATTATATTTTGAATCTTCTTTCACGCCAACGAAGAATATTCCACTCTTATTCCATCCAAGATATTTCTTCAAAACACAAGCTAATCATTTTCGGCGTCAAAACGGCGTCGCTTTCGCCGCTTTTTGCATGCCATGTGGGTCCCGCTCTCCCTTTGATAGAAAACCAAGCAATCTATTTTACGTGAATTTGTAGAGGACCCTATATTATGCTTATAAATGCAGTTTAGTCCCTAAACTCGAGTTCTTTTGTTTTGTCAGTTTAGTCATTGAATCATAAATTAAAAAACAGACACAAATATTCTCATAAATGCTCACGTGCTGAGCAAACTCCAGACTGTTATTTTTTTTTCTAAGAAACAAACTTTTTTAATTGTTAGGTTTAAATTGAAAAAAAAAATTAAAGATTAAATTGACCGAAATTTGCATTTAGGGACAGAACTACACCTAAACACGTAATTTAAGGACCTTGGCTACCATTTTTGCAAATATTTTATCATTGTTTGGTGACGTTCCGTTACAAAAAAAATCCATGAGATCAATTAATTGATTGAATAGAAAATGAATTTAACAAGGGAAATAAAATAAAATAGGACGATATAATATAATATAATTCCAAGAAAGTAAGAGAGTATTGGGGTTTTGCTCTGATGGCGACGAGATAACGAATCTTATTAGGCCCTTCTACATACAGACTCCTCTGTCGTCAAAGTTCTCTATTTTTCTACCAAACTCACTGATCCTAAGGTTTTCGTACTTCGAGAAGTCGAAGATAGATCGATCGCTCCTCTGTAACGATTCTGTTATTGGCGCGAACTTCGAACTTAGCTCTGCTTGTTTGTTTGTTCGTCTGATGATTCGGAGCCAATTTGTGTTCGTCGAAGATTTGAGCTCCGGTGGTCGACTTGGGGTTTCGATGGATTTGTTTGAGGGTTATTGGAGGAACCTAAAGCTTCTTTGACACTCGTGACCGAGGATTGTGATGAGTTTTGATCCAGGATAAGGAATAAGAGCGAAAGGTTAGTGTTTTTCTCAGCTGCGCTTGACTTTTGTTTTCCATTTCCTTTTTTTGGGATATCAATTTCGCGGGAAAATTGAGGTTCGAGGTCGAATCTGGTCTTTCTTAACGGAATTCGGAAGATCGGACTCAGAAAGTTGGTTCTTATTCTTTATAAGGTAATTTTCTATCACTTACTAAAAAAAATAAAAAATTCAGTTCACACACAAAAAAAGAAAGTATTTTTAGATCCTGTTCTATTTTCTTTCTCTGGGTTTTTCACATCGAAACTATTACCGAATAAATGGGGGATTTAGCTTATTAACGTTCAATAGATTTACTTTAGTTGTACGCTCTTAAAAGTTTCAATCTTTTTTTTTATTACTATTAAAGTTTCAATCTTTAATCAATAGCTTAAACACTAGACTTAACACGATGACATTTTCTGAAATGAACTTTTTTCGTAAAAGGCATTTATCTAAATCTCCCCGAATAAAGAGGACCCGAATCGCGCTCTGTAGTTGATCCCCAAAGCTTGAGTCTTGAGTCTGAGACTTTGATTGAATTGGCTAGTGATTCAACAGAGAGATTCTTCAGTGACTGTTGAAGAAAAAAAGAAATGGCGACTCAAGTCGAACCCCCGAACGGGGTTAGAGCCGCGGGAAAGCACTACTACTCGATGTGGCAGACTCTGTTCGAGATCGACACGAAGTACGTGCCGATAAAGCCGATCGGGCGAGGCGCGTACGGGATCGTGTGCTCGTCGGTGAACCGAGAGACGAACGAGAAGGTGGCGATCAAGAAGATCCACAACGTGTTCGAGAACCGGATCGACGCCCTCAGAACTCTCCGGGAGCTGAAGCTGCTCCGACACCTTCGGCACGAGAACGTGATTGCCCTCAAAGACGTCATGGTTCCGACCCACATGACCAGCTTCAAAGACGTTTACCTCGTCTACGAGCTCATGGATACCGATCTTCACCAGATCATCAAGTCTTCTCAGTCCCTCAGCAACGATCACTGCCAGTATTTCCTCTTTCAGGTTCGCCTACTATGTTTTTTTCCCCTATGATTTAAGCCGTAAGAACTTGCGCGTTTCAAGATAGTTACAAACTTTTCGAGAGGCGTGTTCTCTCCTTAAAAAAGTCCCGATTTTCGCCCAAAATCCACCTATCTTTCCTACTTTACTGCTCAGTATTTATAGTCTATATTTGATAACAGTAATACCCCTAGGTTCTCTAACAGTTGTATTGTTTAAAGGGTTAGATCCTTAATTGTAAGTAAATAGCCATGCATTTTTTATTAACATGGCCGAATTTACGTAAATAACCCAAATTTACCTCACACTTAAAAGGGTTATATATGGAATGCTCAAATTGTCCACATGATGACACTTCATCCTAATGGTTATTTACCTAAAGTCAACGAAATGTTAGCGCGCTATTTAGCAAGTCACAAACTTTACAAATTCCTCGACTTTTTTGTTTTTTTTTTTTTTGTTTCTTAACATCCGGTGAGTTCCTTTACCGGGTTTGGTGTTTTCATGACAGAAAAAACAATAAAAAAAAAGGTATCTCTAATCATTCCAATGTTAGGTATCACTTCTCATTGAGCCATGAAGTTCTTGTGAATACCATTTATGGCTTGTTCCAAGAGAACTTTTTTCTGAGCAAGACAAACCATTTCAAGCATTTCGAATGAACGCTTGAATGCATTGTTTCTTGTGTTGCAAGTCATTAATATCTCAATCGTGTACGTGCAGTTGCTTCGTGGCCTCAGGTATCTCCACTCGGCGAACATCCTCCACCGGGACTTGAAGCCCGGGAACCTGTTAATCAACGCGAACTGCGACCTGAAGATATGCGATTTCGGGTTGGCCCGAACGAGCAACGCAAAAGGCCAATTCATGACCGAGTACGTGGTGACTCGGTGGTACCGGGCCCCGGAGCTCCTCCTCTGCTGCGACAACTACGGGACCTCCATCGACGTCTGGTCCGTGGGCTGTATCTTCGCCGAGCTTCTGGGCCGGAAGCCGATCTTCCCCGGCTCGGAGTGCCTCAACCAGCTCAAGCTCATCATCAACATCCTCGGGAGCGAGAGGCAAGAGGATCTCGAGTTCATCGACAACCCAAAAGCCAAGAAGTTCATCAAGTCGCTCCCGTACTCTCCCGGGACGCCTCTCGCGCGCCTCTACCCGAACGCTCATCCTCTGGCCATCGATCTCCTCGGGAAGATGCTCGTTTTCGACCCCTCCAAGAGGATCAGCGTCACCGAGGCGCTCCAACACCCTTTCATGTCGCCGCTGTACGATCCCAACTCGAACCCTCTCGCCCAAGTCCCCATCGATCTCGACATCGACGAGGATTTGAGGGAAGATATGATAAGGGAAATGATGTGGGATGAGATGATGCATTACCATCCCGAAACTGTGACAGGCTCTAATTAAAACATAGACGTACCCGTACCCGAGGTTTGTTCTTGATTTTTGTTTTTTTTTTCTCCTTTCAAGGGCCATAGTTAGGCTTTTGGGACCAGACTAGACTCTCTGCTTTGAATAAGTTTATCTTTTCTTTTCTCCATAATCTGAAAAGTGGGCTATGCTGTTTGTTTATGATTTAGCCCCTTGTATTTTGCTCTTTTAAATTAAACTACTGCTAATGAGCTTAAGCCTTCGGTTTCCTTTTTTTTTTTTTCATGTACTTGTCTTTGTTCAAGGTGTATATATAATGGCTATGTTGTATTGTATCTCTATGAAAACATGTTTCAGTTCTTGTAAATTATAACTATTATTATGACAGAAACCAATATCATAATGGCGCACAAAAATCTTGGCTTTTGAATTCTTTATTCCCTTTCTTGTATGACTTGCTCTTGTTCGAGGGTTTATCATCCATGTAAGGCTGTCCCAAGTCTCAATGGAGTTTTTTTTTAGCTGACTCTCACTTTCTGCTGGGCTTTGACAGCTAAAATCCAATAGGCTTGTTGGCCTGCATATAGAGTTGGTTAACTTGTGAGCCCACATGGCGTTATGATCCTTCAATTAAACGGAAATGGAAATGGAAAGGGATAGGGAATACCAAGATAATGACCATATATATTAATTTTATTTTATTTCAAATTTATGATCAAGTTTTGTGGAATTACGTTTTTAATTCTACACCAGGGATATTCATTCGTTAAATTTTGCATTTTAAATTACTGTTTACATACATCATAGAAAAATTACAAAACTACCGTATTTATTAAGATCCAGAAGTTTATTAATAAAAACATGTTAATAATCTTTAAAAAAAAAAAAAAAAAAAAAACTAGGATTTGTTGACATCCATAAATTTTTTAGAAACATGTCAACAAATTCTCAAATTCTTTGAAAATTTAACTATGAATTGACTGACAAACATGCTATTAAAGTTTCAAAGAAATTTTCATATTCTTATTGACATCTATGAAATTATAGACAAACATGTTAGTAAATCTTCAAACACGAAAACATTTCGGATAAAAAAAAAGTTATAAAAAAACCCGGAATCATACTTTTAGCTTCAAATACCACTTGATTTTGTATGGAAAAAAAAAACATATATTTAATGTAAAGCCCTAAACCCTAAACATAACAAACAAAATAAAGAATGAAGAACTTCTTTTTGATAAAAATAAATAAAAAAAATAAAGAATGAAGAACAAATAAATATGAAGAGTGGTAGCTAGTTTAGTCCAGTGGTAATTTCACACTACCTCTAAAGTGGGGGTCGTGGGTTCAATTTCAACTGGAAACAAATGCTCTTAAAAAAGTCAAATATGAAGAACTAAAATGAATCCGATCTTTGGAGAGAGAGAAAGAGAGAGAGACACACAGAGAGAGAGAGAGAGAGTCATAATTTCAAAATTAGATTTTTGTCAAACTCTAAATAGTTTTTTTTTTATCTTATCTTCTTTATAAATAATTTTTTAACAGTAAGTAAAATAAAATAAATACTATTTTTGCGATAAAAATATGGACAAGTTATTCTTCTGATTCATTAAAAAAAAAAAAAAAACAATCACTTGCAATTTTCAGTACTTCTACTTGATATGATATCAAACTCAAGTTATGCTTATTGAGAAAATTATAGGAATAGTGTTTTATTGGAAATATTTATGAAATTGTAAGTTGGTTTAAATCTTTAGAAAAAATAGTGTTTTTTTTTTTTATTGTAAATAGTTATTTGGGATTCGTTTTTCTTATAAATGAAATTGTAGCAATAGATTGATAAACAACGTTAATTAGAGCCCTAAACAATGAACAAAAAAAAAATCAAGAAAAATGATTATTTACAAATTAAAAAGCATAATTTTTCGTGATGAAAACTTTAATCAGGCTATTATTATGATTTGTTTCATAAAAGTACTATCACATGTAATTTCTCTTAAAAAAAATGTGCGATAATTTCTATTCTTAAACTCATTACATATATGAATATTTGGAAGGAAAATTTTGCGCTGATTCTTTTTATGTTCATTTTAAGAACTCCGAATTTGAAAAACTTCCATAAATGAAAGTTTAGGTCCCACACAAGGCAACAAACTGTTTTTTCAAAATATAGATTATCGTTATTTTATGAGATTAAGAAATCTTGGTTAGTATTCGTAGAATGTGTTTGAAAAATTGGTTTACCATATATTACAGGAAGAAATAAAGCTTTTAACTTTTCGGTCCAACACGAGTATTAAGGATTAGGGAAAATGGACGAATTTATTAGCATTTATAAATCTATTTCTTGTGATCAACCAAAATTATAATTTGGTCGATTTCATTAATGGACCTACTCTTTCGCCTTCCATTTTTTCTTTCTATCTATCATTTTCCTTTGTTCCAGACCAATTCCCGCGGTTTCTTCTTCATCTTCTTCCTCATTCCTTCGATTTCTTTTTCTCTCTCATCTCCGACTTCCCGAGAACTACTCTCCGCCAAGCCACGCCATAATCTTTGTCGCGTTTCGCTCTCTCGTCGTCGCAATCTCTATACGCCGCGTCTCATTATCGTACTAACTCTATCTCTTTCCCAAACCATATTATCCCTAACCCAAACCTCACACGCAATTGTACACTATCTCCCCGCCGCGGCGGTTTCTAACCGTTTTCTCCTCATCGGACCCAAACCCTAACCCCGACTATAAGCCCGAGCAATCAGAAACATAAACTAACAAATACTCACAATCTAGAGAGATTTTGTAGGTATTCGACTGATTTTGGCAGGTTTCCAATAATGAGCCTATTGAACGAGAAGTCGCTAAAGAACAAAAAAAAATGCATTAAATGAGAATTCAAGTAGAAGGTGATCAATTATATGTAAATATATAACATTAATAATAAGGGTAATTTAGCAAAATAGCCAATTTAAACGTTGGGAATTGCTAAATAGCCAAGGTTTGGTAAATATTAGGTAAATAGCCAATTTTATATATTTACAAATGTAAATATTAAGTAAATATTCAATGCCATATTAAGTCACGTCATCATTTATGGCTATTTACCTAATATTTACCAAACTTTGGCTATTTAGCAATATCAAACGTTTAAGTTGGCTATTTTTCTAATATTTAGTCATAATAATCGGTATTTAAATTATTCATAAATTTTAGTTGGTAAATCACCTAGCAACGGTATGTATAGCTTAGTATTGATATCCTTATAACTATTTAGCACTTAATATTATTCAACTTCGTTCCTTAATTTTCAAACAAAATCCGTGCATAAACTAGTAACCGTCTCGTCAAAAACAATATCAGTATAATATGTACGAGAATTGCTTAACTTAGAGCATCTCCAACCCAACACACTTCATTATGGAGTGGGATGTGACAAAATGAGATTGAGTTTCCTCCAACGCAACCTCATTTCCCACTCCATTATGGAGTGCGGGAATAGTGAAATTCCAAATATGAAGTTTCACTATTCATTCCACTCTACTTTAGAGTGAGATTTTATCAATATAAAATTAGTTTATTTAATTACAAATCAACCACAATATTAATTATAATTATATATTTTGTGTGTAATTGAATTAATTTATCGCAAAATTAAATATGAAATTATTTTATTTTATTCTAATTTGATATATGTATTGATCTTGACATGTGATAAAAAAAAATAATACACTAAAAAAAGTAATTAAAATATTAATTTTCAGTGCAAACAAGCTATAAAATTAATAACATTACATAAACATAAAAATAAATAAGAATTTAGTATTTTTGTATAATGTTACTTTTTAAATTTTGAACCAAATAAATACATGTTATATGTAATGTATGTTTATTTTTTATTTTTTTTTAAATATAACAATATTGGATTCAAAGCATACAAGTTAAATAAATATTGGTTGTAGCGTAATAAATGAAAAGTTGTTAAAATTATTAAAATAATAGAGTTATGAAGAATATGTTTTTTTGTGTTAAAAATTGTATTGGGTTGAAGATGAAACATTGTTTAGTGTAATAGAAACTGCATTTTAGTGTGTAAAAAAATTATATTTTTGAGTTTATAGATGGGAAATGATCCAAGGAAAATATCTCAACGCAATAAAATTACAATGGTAGGCCCGGAAAAGATTAAGCGAGGACAATAATAACATGAAACACTAAATGTTCTTTCTTTGTAAGAAGAAAAAGAAATCTTCCATGCATCAAACACACGTACTCTCACATGATCAAGAACCCCATCTCGTTGTTGCTTTAAAGATATACATATATACATACACCAAGGCAAATAAACGACTAAGCTCTTTAAAGTTGTTACACAGGATATGCATTAAAGATGTATGTGAATACCTTTTTTTTACACAATATAACTACTAAAGAATATAAAGTGTATATCTCATATGTTTCAGCTATATATATCCTTCTAAAACCTATCTGAATTACCGGCTTTAAGACTCTCTATCTACTCTACAAAATGCTCCTTGGTCAGTTCGTTAGTACGTACAATCGTTCGGAGATATGGCAGAGAGACAAATAATTGATAAAGTTTCAAGATTTTAGATTTTCTAAGCACAAAATCCACAAAACAAAAAAAGATTAATAAAGAGGGAGAAAGAGACTGAACCTGGTGCAAACTGCAAAGTGCAAACGAATCTACTAACTTTATTCTGAAAGATTGAGTTTGGCTGAAATATTTTAAACAAAAAAAAAATAGAAATACAATTATATTATTTTACCAAAATCATAGACCTATATGCAAAAAAAAAAAAAAATAAATAAATAAATAAAGAAGAAGAAGAAAACAAAAGTTTGGTGATACTTTAGTTGAGATAGAACGGTTTAGTCCCTCAAAAAAAAAAAAAAACGGTTTAGGAAATTTTCATAATGATTAATGAAAGGAAAAAGCCTATCAAATTTTCATCCAATTCATCAAGATTGTTGTAGCTAAATAGCCAATTGAAATAAATAGATAAAAATTTGTCTAAAAGTTGAAAAGACAAGTAAGTTTCAATAATATTTTTTTCTATGTGATTAAATAATGTAAAAGTGAGAAATTGCTTTTATAGATCGTCAAATTTTAAAGACGGTTAAAAAAATTGTTGACGAAATAATTTTGGTCTTCTTACTTTTCCGAATTTTGTTTTTTCATATTAACCTGGTTCGATTTTTTTGGAAACAAGGTTAATTGGTAAAATTTCATCAGTTTTTTTTAGATTTTAAGGGTCGACATCATATTTTCCAATAGGAATATAAGTTAAAATAATAAAATTGCTGCATTTTAAACATGAATAGGGAAATTAGTGGTTTTTTTAGACCAAAAAAATATGTGAGTGATAAATTAATAATTAATAAAAGGCGGTAGCAATAGTACTTTAGATTTTTTATTATTATTTATAATTATTTCAACAATACTGTTGTGATAATGACCTGATCTATGATATTTTGGACACCAAGTAGGCAGTTACCTCTATAAACTATCCTTAAAAATATCAACGTTTATGATTTAGAAAATTACCTTTTGCTTTTTGTTCATTTTCATTGTAAAGTATATACTAATTACTTGTTTACCAAGTCTACAGATCTACGGAATCACAATTTCATTACTAAATATCAACATCGACATTATAGGAAACATAACTACAGAGCTCAACCAAAATGAAGAGATAATAACACCCAAACCCAACTTTCTTGAAGTTGAGTTTAAACCCAATTAAAGATAAATATATATATAAAAAGTTTGAAGAAATGACATAGATATGCTTTTATACAGACAAAGGAAGCAAAGATGCTATTCATTCCTTGTAGAAAATAAAAGAAAAGGAAAACAAACTATTTATAAAGAAAAGAGTAAGTAACTCTTTTTTGGAGTTTTTCTTTTTTGTAATAATATTATCAAGTACGTCTCAGAGACACTGGTTTCATAGGTCTTGTTCCCAACTAAGAAAAGCACTTTATAGGGGTACCCTAAAACCATCTTGAAAAATATACATCAAAGTTGCCTAAATGCCCTTTTAAAGAGACCAACCAAACTATATAGCTCAACCATTTCTGTCAATTATTAAGATTGGAGAGAGAGAGAGAGAGAGAGAGAGAGAGAGAGAGAGAGAGAGAGAGACCCATGTGAGCAATCTTGTGTTCTAAACTTTAATCATCTTTTTTTTACCAAGTTGCCAACGGTCTATTTTTATTCTTTTTCTTGATCTATTACCCCTTTATATCACAATGACCACTGTTGTGGTATCAGATCAATATGGTAAAGACTATCAAGCCTTTAAACTCCATAGACAATTAAATTGGTGAACTTTGTATAATTAGGGAAATCTAATTGACGTGCTTGCGATGCAAGGCTAATTATAAGCACTACGCCATTAAACTCGCAATTCTAGCATTAGTGTCCACTTATTTTTAGGCCTAATCAAGCTCAAAATGGAATATTGACAAGTTGTGAGTACATGATATCTTATGCAAAACGATAGCCTTTCTTTCCAAACAATAAACCAATTTCATATGTGAAAATTGGGAATATATATTGTTTAACTTTAACGTATGCGATCCAATATTCGTATATTTATATATTATATATTTTATATATCGATGGTCTGGTCGCTATCAAGAGTATAGTGATAACGTCAAATGAAACAACATTACTATGCAAGTTGCGAGGTTAAAAATAGATAGCCTTGTAAGATCGTATACAGTGAACATATCATGTTCATGTCTTTTCACTTCTTTTTTCTTTTTTCTTATTTTTAACTTTGATGAATTGTTCTCTCTGTCCTACACGTACACTTTTAGTTCTTCTACCTATGTTATAAGTGAATGTGAAATAATGACGAGGAAAATAATAAAATAAGTTAAAAAGTTAGGTCTTATGTCACAACAAAAATCAAATATGGATGCCAAACAAGCATATGAGTTACCATGCATTCTAATTTGCTTTCAAAGGCCAATATTTATGTCTGCTTTTTCTCCAATCATAAAACTGAGAATAATCAATACATGAACAAATCTAGTAGATTGCAAGTACCACACGTTGGAATCCCATCTCTCACCTAGCTTTCCATTTTTCTTTTATTGCTTTTGAAATACCTATTTTCTTTTAGTTTTAATCAAGATTTTAAATATCGTTTTCGTTGTCATTTCGAATTTTTTAATTTACATAAAATTGACACGCTGACGAAAAACCGAACGAAAAAAATATGAAAAATGATAATTGATATACCGTTTTTAAATATCGTTTTCGAAAAAGAAAAAGAAAAACGACAAACCGACGGAAAATCGAACGGAAAAAATATTGCATAATATATTAAAAATGTATATATATATATATAAATACATAATTTATCTTCAATTTTAAATTTGTAAAATATGCGATACTATGATATTTATTTAAAAGTCTATGGCAACATATATATTATATCTTTAATAGTTTAATTATTTGTATGTCTAGCGTATTTATTTTTGACAAAATATATATACTCTTTTGCTCTATATATTTGTATATATAGAGAAATATAATTATACATATCGCATATATGTATATATATATATATATATATATATTGTGATGCATGTTATTATAGATCAAATTTGCATGAATACGATAAACATTTATCATGATAAACAATTTGAGATAACGGGAGAAGTTAAGTAACTACCTCAATATGTAAACATAGTTTTCTAAATATTTTGAAAAAATATGTTGCATATACTTAAATTCTGTTTCATTCTCACGAGTATTTTCTTTCCGTGAGCATAATTATATACATAAAAACTTTACTGTGGCCGACATATAATTAAAAAAATATTTTTTTTCCTATTCAAGAATAATGATTATAAATTTATTATGAAAGAATATGGTCATAATCTTCTTTTTTAAGTAGAAAAATAAAAGAATATTTGGGTATGGTCTTAGTTAGTTGCCTATAAAATAGTTTTTAAGAGCTAATCAATAACATAAGCTTCTATTATTCTCAGTGAAGGTTTGTTGATCGCTATAATGGAGTGAAAAGAAAATTATAATACTCTCACTCTCACCGTGCATTTGTCCCTTTTTAAAAACTTTAATTTATACAATGAATATTTGTCATTCATGCACCTTGCGATATGTATCAGAGAACTGGTATATATATTTATGTTTTTTCGGGCATTACATTCTTACATTATACATACACACGCATATATAGACATATATATATATATATATATATATATATATAACTATACAAAATAGTTATTCAAAACTAATTAGTTTATAAAATAGCTAAAATTTCTAGTTTTCAATATTTTATCAAATTTTCTTTATCAACACTGTTATTAAATTTTTGACGATTTATATAAACAATTTATCATTTTCAAAAATTTTGATCATATGATAAAATAATTATTAAAATATAGCATATGTACTTTATACTATTACACTAATTTTAGATAAATTTTAACTATATTATAAATTTATATATATTTTAATTCACTAGTATATCTATTCAAAGTGTAATCACCGAGTTTATATTTGTGAAATTGGGAAATCTTTCCTTTTCATCGCAAGAGTGTTAGAGGTTTTAACAAACTCGTTTGAGATTAAAAAAAAATTCATAAAAAAATTTAAACGACGTAAATACCCTTTCTATTAGATTCCCGTACCCTATAGTTGTAAGGTTAAATTTTGAAGGTATTGAAACAAAGGAGACAAAATCCACACACATAAATATAAGGATATTGACATTAATATTATCATTTTTGTCACTTAGCAAAAATCAATTAAAAATTAAAATTTAATAAATTTGTTATTAAATGAATTTAAAAAGATTATAATACCCTTAATGAAATTTGTCACAAAATTATATATGATGTTTTACACATCTTCAATTTTGTGACATGTTTCGTGACATATCTGTTATGAAATTTTCCAATTTAGTGACAAATCGATTTGAATTTCGTGATCAATCTGTCATGAAATCTCACAAAATAGCAAGAACGATCGATTTTGGAGTCGCTATTGAATGTTTTTATTGTATTTCCATTACCAATATCCTAACACGGAGTTCATTGATGAGAAACATGGAAATCAAAGAATCAAGCAACCATTTTATTAGAGTTAAAGTCAGATTTCATACAAGAAAATGTAAATAGATGGATAAGGTTAATGTATTCTTTATCATTCAAAATTCATTTCTTAAAATCTACCACTCATACTCTAACCTATAAGTTCCAAACAACCACAAGAAGCTCACAAAACCTATAAAAACGATCGTTGCAATCCTCGAATGTCGGCTGATTAGAGAAATACAAGGGGAAGATGAACAATGTGCCGCCGGAGAGGAGGCAGTGACTCCGATAGACGAGCCTTGAGATCCATTGGTGGCTCGGTTCGAAGGCAGCATTCGATCCGGAGGTTGTCGGAGAGATTCCCTCCAGTGCCGCGGGTTTCATTGCGGCCATGCGTCAGCGACGAGGCGTCTATCTCCATTTTCTGGTTTGGTTATTAGATTTGGTGGCGAAGAATATTCGCAATTCTGATGAAGATAGTCATGGTTAGGGTTTAGCTAAGATAGAGAGATTTTCGGGAAATAGGGGTAAGAAAAAAATTTAGACGGAGATTGATGGAAAGAAAAGTAAAATGAAAGAAAAAAGAAAAGTAAAAGTAATTAAAGGTAGTTTTGTAAAAAAAAAAAAATATTCTCGGCTCTTTGATAATAGTTGTGTCAATTTTTTATTTTTGGTTGAGTTTTGATAAGTGACAAATATTGGTGTGAATATCTCATAAATATATGAGAAATTAATTGTTAATAATTTTTTTTAAGGTGTCCTGGTCTCCAGCTGGCAATGAAATTTTGGACGGTTGTGTAAATTTTTTCTCCACCCCACGTTTCTCATCACATCTATACTTCATTTTTTTTTTTTGGGTAGAGATTCGCCTCTCGTATTTATTTATTGCGTTTCTCTTTTTAGAAAATTAATCCGACTTCTAGCCCTAAATTGTGGTGGATATCCCTTTTTAGTTCCTAAATTTATCCTTTTGTGCTATTTATATTTGTATTGTATCTACATGAGTTTTTTTATTCATTTATTATTATTTGAAATCGTATCTACTTGAGTTTATCAATCTAAAATATATCTGGAAGGAAGGCGTACAAATTCGGATTCGGTTCGATCTGATTATTAATATATTACAACGTAAATATATGTTTATTTAATTCTATTTATAATGAATGGTTAAGATTGAGAAGATTTGTTTCTCAAACACCTGTTAAAAGACACTCGTCCAAATTTGTTTCTCAAATAATATGGTTATTTTTATTTTTATTTTTAATTTTTTTTACTATTACCTTTAACGTTATAAGCGTAGAAGAGGTGTAACTTTGCAAGTGCAATCATCAACCTTTTTTTTCCTTTCCACTTTCTTCCTTTAAATTTGTCTAATTTTAATCTCACCAAAAAAAAAAAAAAAACGAGAACTTGCTTTTTGGGTCTATAAAATTAACCCACAGACACCATAAACATCCTGTTCCTCTTCTTTCCCTTCCATAGCCCACGAATTCCGCCTTTTTTTTTTCATAACTTCCTTCTCTTTTTGCATCAAAGCCCCTCAATTTCAATTATCTTCCTAAATGTTACCGGATAAATGTCTCCGGTGGTAAGCGAAATCCTCCGTTCCGGGTTTATGATAAACTCGTCCCTCCGCCGCAGAACCCACCTCGTTCAGTCATTCTCCGTCGTCTTCCTCTACTGGTTCTACGTTTTCTCATAAATCACATCAACCACGTACGCTAAATAACTACACAATATATAATAATTGATTATGGCGTCATCGAGCGGGAATTCGTACGGTACGTCGTCGTCGTCGGAGATTCAGGTGGCGATGGAAGAGAGGAAGAGGAAGCGAATGCAATCGAACAGAGAATCGGCGCGGCGATCGAGGATGAGGAAGCAGAAGCACCTCGACGAGCTTCTAGCTCAGGCCGACGATCTCCGCCGCGAAAACGCGCGGGTCTCGGCCGGAGTTAGTGCCGTCGCCGGCCACGTGGCAGTGGTGGAGGCGGAGAACTCGGTGCTTAGGGCACAGATGTCGGAGCTGGCTCACAGGCTGGGCTCGCTGAACGAGATCGTCGGACTCATCGGCGGCGGCGACGGTGACGGTTTCGTGGCCGGCGGTGCTGGTTTTGCGATGGACAGCCTGGCGAGATTCGTCACGCCCTATAATATCGCTTCTGCGGATTTGATGTTTTACTAATTAATTCTTAATTAAAATTGTACCATCTCTCTTTCTCTCTTATCTTGCTATATGTAATTAATGCTCTCTATATATGGAAGCATATTTTACCATAAAAACGTGAAAAATTCCAAGGAAAAATAGAAAGGATAATCAATTTTATATATATATATATATATATATATATATATATATATATATATATAAATTCAAATAACACAAATTAATACAAGAAAAGTAAGATAGCTATTTTTTTTTCCCTCTCAATTCTTAAATGATCTCTATAAAAAGAGTGGATGTGAGATATGAACAACGTATTTCTCAACGTATATTAGGTAGGTGCTAAAGCAAATAAAAAAATACAACTTTATAATTATGATTAGTAATTTAATTATTTAAATTAGTGCTGCAAAAAACTAGGTCGTCAAGCAATAATGATTGAGTAATAAATACTCGGTACTCACACATGGTATATTTTTGTTTTTATGGTCTAATCAAGCGGATAAAAGATGGGTCCTTAATGAAGAGGGACCCTTTTGAGCTTTTTGGGCGGTTTCCTTGACAAAATATTATATTTTTAAGGGTAATTTAGTAAAATAGCTAATTAAAACGTTGAGAATTGCTAAATAGCCAAGGTTTGGTAAATATTAGGTAAATAGCCATTTTTATATATTTACAAACGTAAATATCAAGTAAATAGCCACTGTCATATTAAGACACGTCATCATTTATGACTATTTACCAAACATTGGTTATTTAGCAATATCAAACGTTTAAATTGACTATTTTTCTAATTTTTTGTATTTTTAAACATCACTCTCTGATGATATGCTTGTTTTATTTTATATACAAATTTTAAGATAGAGATTTTGGAAATACTGATTTCAAAGAGATGTCGGTTGTTTTATCTGCTTCTACGTCGACAAGGATTGGATTCTTGAATTCTTCTAGGCTAAAAAGGGAAGGCAATATTCATGTAATAATTTATTTACACGGTAAATATTACCCCCAAAGTCAAACACATCTCGATATTTATAGTTGCTTTTACATGCGAAACTGGTTTGGACTTTGGAAATTATAGACTCCCATGTTAGCAATAATTCTAATGTTTTGCACGGGTCAATTCGATTTATACATTAGCGTGTTATATCGCGTTTTTACCTTAAAAAAAAGAGTTATATAACTAAAAGGGAATGGTTATAGGAACAAATATATAACGTTTTTCAGAATGATAAATATATATAGTTTGCTGTCGATGATAAGTTAAAATATTTCCGGAAAGAAAGACAATAGTGGACAGGCTATAAATAATTTCATTTTTTTTTCTTTGATGTCTTGCTTTGAATGGTGTGCCAATTGTATTCTATGACCAACTTCCAATTAGTGCAAAAATCTTCCAATTTGGTTCAATGTATTTATAAATTTATTGATCCGCTGACAATTTTTTTTTTCCACTTCACGTTAAAATTAAACGCAACTTTACACCAATAAACTATGTATATAGAATATAGTATTTATTTTGAGTTTATATTGCGTCGCAGTATGTGGTTGTGCATGCATTAAGAAATTGTGATTAAAGCCACACGCTTAAGAAGAAAAATAAGTGGAATTATATAAAGTTAGGTAATAGTTTTTGCACGTGTCAAGTTTTAGTTTGATATTATTTGTTCTTTAATTGTCAGTACTTTAAATTGTGTTGCTGCAAGAAATAAATAGGTATTAAAAAAAAGACCACTTAAATATGTAAAAATAAAAAAACTGTCCTTAAATATATGATATAGATCAGTACGTACTAGGGCAATGGTGACAGGGACATATTAGTATTAAGTATTAACATACTACATTTACTAATTTGATACAAAAAAGGACACTGGTAAAACTTAAAACGATGCATCGAAACGTACTGCAAAAAAAAATTGGTCAAATATGCAGCAGAGACAGAGCCAAAGAAGTGATAGAAGAAGAGCTGTAGTAAATAAAAAAAACTTAAGGGAGCTCATATGAAATTTTTGTACATAATTTAAAAAAAAATTAAAAATTACAGAAAAATTCATGGTTTCTTGCAACCAGGTTCAAATCTCTCTCTCTCTCTCTCTCTCTCTCTCTCTCTCTCTCTCTCTCTCTCACACACACACACACACATACAAACTCTATATGTATATCTTGTTAAAAATAGAAAAAGACAAGTAGTTTAATCAATTATAGATTTTTATATCATGAAAATTCGACAATCATATTAAAAAAAATAAACACGAAAAGCAAGAGCCCTATCGGACCCCATCAAGTTGGGACTTACGCCCAAAAATCAATCCGAGCATTGAGCCCCTTCAATGCAAGCCTTACGTTCAAAACGTCCAAAATCAAGACCAACTCATCACAAGAAAGTAAGAAAAAAAAATCATCCATATGATCAGCATGTCCGCTCCGATCGTTTGTCTGATCAGCACCGCTGCTCGTCAAGCAAGTTTAATATAGAGACATAAATACGGGTGAAAGGCACGGGGACGAGCCTGGAAGCCAACTTGAGACGGGAACATGAGATTAAGAAGTCTCACGGATGCATTGAGGCCCACATGGCAAATTCGAGCTCAATCGTGATTTCAGATCCCGTTTTTGAATGTCATTTTCCATCGAGTTAAAAATAATTGGGTCATGCCTAAATAGTGTTGAACATGATAAAAATAAAATGAAATGATGATTTAAAAACATGACAAAAATCATCCGTGATCGATGAATTGTGATTTTTTTTTCTATGTTACTACTTAAGTATTTCAACTTCAATTATCTTTTTTCGCATAAAGGTAATACATTTTTAATCTTTTTTTTATCGGTAAATCAATTTATGTTCTTTCAGTTAAAATAATAATTTTAAAACATTCTTTTTTTTTTACTTTTCCATGTTTTTGGGCTTTATTTTTTTTTACGGAATATATTGGGCTTTAGTAGCTCAAAATTGAGAATGTGGCTATCAGAATCAAGCTGGGCCCAAATTTGAGAATATTGGGCCCAGCGAGTTTGAAACTGGTCAAAGGCCAATAACTGGTTGTCCTGGTCTGTGGCGATTGTACTCCTTCAGAGTCTGATAATATTCGGACTGTCGAATTACACGATGAGTCACTAACGCGTGGTTCGCACTTCGCACTCCACGTGGCCCACAACAAATAACGAAGAAGTAAACTAAAACCTACTTTTATTATTTCTAAAATATGTAAACAATAATAAAGAAATGAAAAAGTAAGAGAGAGGAGCCTTAAAAGCAGAACAATCAGACGCTTGGCACAATTCCCCATGTTTTTAATTTTTATTATTTTATTTAGGGATTTTCGCTTTTCATTTCTCCCTCACTCGCGTACATACATCTCTGTGATATCACAGCCCGGCACTTTTTATTTCTGTTTTTGTTTTCTTCCGAACTCCCTTATATTTAACGCCGTCTCATTCTGCCGCGAAAATTAAAACGACGTGATCTAACGCCGTTAGAATAACCTTTTTCTTCTTCTTCCCCTCCGTTTCCTTCCTCTTTGGTGTTGTAAAGCGAGGACGAAACACTTTCTGACCCTCTGAAACCCTAAATCGGAGAGAGAGAGAGAGAGAGAGAGAGAGAGAGAGATTATTTTGCCTTTGACATTCCTTCTGCTTATGCCTTTTACGCTCTGAAACATAGTGCGTAACAGTTTCGTGACCCTAGTTTTTGTTTAGGTTTCCCTGTGTGTCGATTTTCTGTTTATTGCGTGAATAAGAGTTTGTAAATTTTGTTTATTCGTGTATAAAATTGTGACTGTTCTAATTTAAAGTGAAATATCCAGGCATATCGATTAGAAGCTCGACGATGCTTTAGTACGAATCAAAGAATCTTCGACTCGGTAAGGTTTTTTGTTCTTTTTTTTCTTCATTTGTTCTCTTTATTTGAGAAATCGCCTCCGAAGATTGATTTTGCAAATATTTGGTATTGTGTATGTGAATGAATTTAGTGTATCATAGGTCCTACAGATTTTCCTTGATTTTTGGTAGATTTCGTTTGTGTTTTTTATTTATTTGTCTGTGACTAAGTTTAACTGGATTATTGCGGTACTTGTGGAGTTAAGTTAGATTTGAAATCTCAGGGTATTAGTCTCCTTTAAAGCTACTTGTTATTTCGTTACAGGTTAGGGATGGAAGTTTTCAGGATTAACTTCTTGTGTATAATCTACGGATATGAGAAGTGATGGGCTTTTCCTCTTCTGATTTTGGGAATTTATTCTCAAATAAATTTTGGATTGTAGTGTAAATAATAAACTCAGGCAATTCAATGAGAAACCCCACATTGTGATTATTTAGATTCATATGGATTTGGGTCCTTATATATACGTTGTATGTATTGGAGGTGACTAGGTAACAGAGAAGTCACTCCTAAAATAAGGAGAAGAGATCTTGTTATTTCAATTTCTATTTGATACCTTTGTATCGTTTTTGGTAAGTGGTGATATGCTAAAAGCTATAAGTTTACATAGTATCTCTCAGGATTCAACCTAGTGATGATGTTTGAAAAAAAAATAGGTCAAGGTCCGCAACACAGCTTCATATTTGTTGGAGTTTTCTTAAGTTTTTTGCAGTGATTATTTTTGTGAAACAATACCTGATTTTGTGATTGTGTTTCCCCTCGATTCAGGAAAACGAATCTAGTACTCTGCTGATTGTGAATCCCTGGGTACCTGGTCACTGGCTCACTGCTGCTATAAATCTTCAGGATCAAAGTCATCATGGGCTCAGCTTGTTGTGTTGCATCGAGGGAAAGAGTCCATTCCGACAGAAACGAACGTGAGAATTTACGCAGGAATGCCAGTTATTCACCTTCTTGGAGTTTCCGTTGGGATAATCGAGGCCGTGTTGCTGGTGAAGTTGACACGCCGTCATATCAAGTTTCTCAGGGAGTCAGTAGGAATGCTAGTATGGAGTTAAAAGGGCCTCTGAGTTCTGAGAGAGGTCATTTTTCAGAAGTAGGAAGTCCTCTGGAGTACTTCGGATCCCCTATCTCTCAGAAATCTATAGTCCACGGGAGAACAATCACACATCCTATGACTTCACCCTCAGGTAATTATTGCTAATAGCCTAGGAAACCAACACATTGGCATTCTTTTACAGAGTTTGTTCTATTTTTCCACTTGAATTATACTGATGTACAAAATGTGATATAAACAGATTTGTCGGTGACAAGTAATTATTCGCCGAAAGTAAGTTTTTTTCGGTGATCAATCTTTTTCATTTGTTATTTCTGATTACTTGTTATCATTAATGTTATTTATTTATTTATTTATTTTTTCTGTTTTCAGGTGAAGAATTTTAATATGGCAGAGTCATCAGGAATTATAGAATCGCCTACACCAAATCACTCATTCCTTATGCCCTCAGCTTGCTCAACACCGATATCAGATTCTTTGGGTACCCCCAATTATCCACATATTCCTAACTCAACCCCCTCGAGACGTGCCCGGCGTTCACCGGGACATCAGCTTTTGAGACAGGTGTCCGATAGCCGTATCTTGGGACTGAAATCACCAAACACCAATTCGATTTCCGAGGGAAGACCGTCTTTTGTGCTCTCCACTTGCAGCAACGACTTGGCCACTGGGTCCCACGGAGGGTCTTCGGATGGGTGGTCAATGCGCACTTTTTCCGAGCTCGTGGCCTCTTCTCAACGAGAAAGATGGTCTTTCGACAGCGAACACATAGGCTCCATCAATGGGAGAATCGGGGAGTCTAGTAGCAGCAGATTCTCATGTTCGCCATCGACAGATGTTCAATATTGCGGAGCTTGTTCTAAGGTCCTAGCGGAGAGATCTTCTTGGGGCGGCCCCGAGCTTTCAGTAGTTTCTGTGTTGGTCTGCGGTCATATCTATCACGCCGAGTGCTTGGAGAGTATGACCAGAGAGGCTGATAAGTACGACCCTATGTGCCCCATTTGCATGGTTGGAGAGAAGCAGTTTTCGAAGATTTCGAGAAGAGCTTGGAAGGCCGAAATGGAGTTGAAGTCAAAAAGCCGCAAGATTTCCAAGAATAGAGTGGTAGATAGTTACCTTGACAGCGACTTCGAAGTTTTTGATGCGAAGAACACTGATAGGAAAGGAAAATGTGTAAGGATGGAACCGAGTTCGAGCACGAAGAGCTCCTCCACCAAGCCTTTCTTGAAACGTCATTTTTCTCTCGGGCCTAAGTGGAGTCGATCTATGTCTGAGAATGATTCCTCGAAGAAGAAAGGTTTCTGGGCCAGGTGTCGCAAAGATTGAACCCTGCCACAATATGGTTAAGAAGGGCGATTAGCGATACGATCTAGAGTATTTCTAGGGTTGTTAGTTTTTAGCTTTCACTAATAATAAGTTCGTTTCTGAATTAAATTCCTTTTCAAGGATTTTCTAGGTGTATTACTTTATTACTGCACTGTCGGAAAAATGTAATAGATAGGTGGAAGGAGAAAGGGATGAGGAAGCGAGGATGCCTGATTTTGTCATGCTGGAAAGAAATCACTGAATGCAAAACCATATTTGTGGGATGAGAAGAGAAATGCAATGCCCTTTTTTTATTTTTGGGAACAAAAAATTTGTCAACAAGATCAATGCTTGTTCCACTACGTTAGAGATCATCTTTTTTTTTTTTCTTTTTCTTTTTGTTTTCTGTTCTCTCCAAACGTAGCTCTCTCAAATTCAATTCCCAAATCTACGTTTGACTTTGGAACCCATGCCTGCAGTGGAAGTTTTATTATCAGCATAACCGTAAAAACCGAAGCTGGAGAATTCACACGAGTAAATGTAAAGCTTTTCAATTTCCAAGTTAATAAAAATAAATAGACTGAACTACTCTTTTGTCAGAAGTGGGATTTGAACCCACGCCCTCTTTCGAAGACCAGAACTTGAGTCTGGCGCCTTAGACCACTCGGCCATCCTGACTTGATGTTCTTATCATCCAGATTATTGTATACTATTTAATTAACTCTCTTATTTAAATGAAAAAAATAGGATAATGACCCACTTAGCCGCCTACAACAGGAAGACTACAAAAGACAGACAAAATTGTTCAACTACATTCAAATATCACATGATTATGCTTTGCGCCAAGATCTAATACCTAACAAAGACCCACCATACAAAATTGTCCATTAACATTCCACACCATGATTCCCATGAAGCGAACAAACAAGGACACACACTATGTCCATAATCCAACAACCTAAAAAATAAATAAATGAAGCTTCTATGTTAAAAAAGGGTTGTATTCAATTTGGTCAATAATGCTTTGCAACCCTGTCCTGTAACTAGGATGAATAAGCCTCAACCCAAGGTCTTTCTTAACGCGGGAATTCAAAACTCGCTTCTCAGCCGGCGAAACTTCTTTGCTAAAGCCTTCTTGATTTGGAGGCCAATAAATTTGACCAGGCCACTTGTTGTCGATCAACTCACGTGCGTATAAAAACACTTCTTCCCTCGGGGCTGGATCGTCATCAACTACGTTGTAAACTTTCCTGAAAAGGAATGTACTTGGCCGTAAATTTCTGTGTGACGTCCAAGAAGGGAACAGAGTGCTTCAAATCAAATAGCAGTGAAAATTTTGCGTGAAAGCGTTGCAACATGTTAACTTATAAACCCAGAAAAGGTTATGCAAAAGGTCAACATCTTTTTTCTTCTTCCATCTGACATTGTAATACATGTCTAAAATTTTTCGGTTCTTCCATCAAATAACCAAATGTCACAGGTAGTGAATATAGAACCGATTTGAAAAGACGATGAGGATGAGACTACCCGGTGAAAGGCGAGTGAAAACTGGCCGTGAGGGCTTGACAAATGTCCTCAACATGAACCCTCGATGTGTATAATTTAGATGTTCTTCTCCTTTGACCGTCTGACAAGGCTTCCCTATTGATTATCGTATCAACAGCACTGCAACAGAGAAAATCATAAGAGCATGAATTCAAACACATTCAAAAGCAAGCATCATTCTCAATGCTAGAATCCAAAGCATCAAGATTGATTTCAAATCGAGTCACGGGCAAAATCACAGAATAGCCAGTAAGTCTCGAGTCCTCAACCAAGTCGGACAACGATTCGGAACGAAAGGACATCCTAGTCGAGGAGTTAAAGATATAATCATTCATTGAGCAAAAAGGTGACACTTTTAAAATCATTGATTTTTTTAAATTTTGTTTTTTCTTGAAGTTAGTTGAAAGAACAACTTTTAAAATCGTTGATTACAACCTTCTACCGGGACCATAGATACCTCCGAGCCGAAATACATAAGTTGAGATGCCAAGCTCGGGACCCATATTTAACCATCTCTTCTCAGCGGCTAATCTCAGTCTTGCTGAGTCACGTGAAGGGTTAGCTGGATAACTGCCACAGTGTAATATCACTGAATGTAAAAATAATAAAAACAGAAAAATTGTTCGAGAAAGTGGTGAGTTTTGTTCCACTCACTCCTCATCGACCCATTGACCCCCACAGTTTCCATACACACCTGCATCATAAAATCAGCTGACCTAAGATAAATGAAAAAGGAATGAAATCATTGTCGTAATATGAGAACGCGGAAAACAGTACTTGTCGTCGAAATATATCCGAGCCATTGAAGATTCCCGTCCACTAGACCGCGCTTTAGAAGCTCTTCGCGATGAAGAACCTTTCAATCGGGAAAGTGAGTCTATAAAGTGTTACACTTTCATGGTTGTGATTTTCAAGGCTAAGAATTAATAAATGTACCGGATCTCCAATACCCTCTAATGGAGGGATTGAAACAAGAAGGTGAGTGTGACATTTCAGAACGTCTAGAATTTTCCATCTGAGCCAAAAATCACAAGCACACAGATACATTTTGAACAATGTATACAGAGAAAGAGCAAAAACGTATCATATGTTCATTTCGAATCCACTATTCAATTTCAAACCCATTTCAAAACACATACTCTGGCTCGTTTGCATCGAAATGATAAACATCAAATCCATGGTCTTCAAGCTTCTTCTTCTTCGCAATGCTTGTGCAAGTCCCAGAGACATCCCTGATACGATCAACCTCAACAATCTACTCAGTTAGTCAAATAAATACGAAATAAAAGAACGAAGTTGTTTACCATCCTTGGTTCTTGAGCTGTTGCCCAAAGAACTGTCCGACGAAACCCATACCCAAAACAAACATTCGGTTTCGAGATTTCGGTTCAAGCGACGACTCGGTTTCGCAACGAAAATGTTTCGGTGACGAACGAAACGAGTTGTGAATTAATCTGGTTTGGATCGGAGATACACAGGGTGACGAAGACATTGATGAGAATCGGAGTACTCTGGAAACTACGAAATTGCTGGTTTAACTGTAAAATATCAAACAAACGGAACTAAGAAATCGGATGGGCATGAAAAATGAAAAATGAAAAATGAAAAAATCAGTTTTCTCAGTATAATGATCAAGGAAACAATATCCTAAGTACCATAATTTAACCTTTAATACCTAACATGACGCTCTAATCTCTTTTAGTTCCATGAATATCAAAGCCAATAACTAGTGTTTGCAAAACTACACCTACCTAGCTAGGAACAAATAGTGTACTTGGCATTTGCCGACAAATTTTTTTTATTCTATTTTTTTTCCTCGCCACGCCAACAATATTTAATGTTAGATTTTAATTACACCGTTATTATTTTAATAGTTTGTCAAGATGTTAGATTTTAATCACACCGTTATTATTTTGATTGTTATTCTTGACAAAATTCACGTCTTTCTCTCTCTCTCTCTTGTCATATGACTCGTGTGTAGAGCATAAAATAAATAATTCTTAGTGGTTAGAAAGAAAAGAATTTAACTGGGCACTGTTCATCTTATCTCTCCCAGCTTTGCAGGCTTTGATGCATAAGGTGATTTATTACAAGCAACTTGAGCTTATCATAATATTAATAACCTTTTTATGGATTGTAATACGGTTTTATCATAATCCTAAATCACATTGATTAAGAAAAAAAAATCAAGTAATAGTCCTCAAAAAGTAGGAGCGGGTGTCCTCACACATCTGATTACTGCATATTTTGTAAATTTTTTTGCAAATCTTTAATTTTAAATCGATTATTTAACTAAATCTTCCAATTAAAATACAAGCACGGTTATCTTTTGAAACAAGACTTTTAAATATAAATTTTAGTTTAAAAAATGGACTTATATTTTTTTACTCCGTTTAGGGGATTTAAGCTTCCTCTTACTATAACGTGGCTTCGCCCGTGGATACATTATTTAGCCACCAAAAGAGAGCTTTCTAGTTATGAAACTATTCACTACATTATAAGATTTGGGGTAACAATTAATATCAAAGAAAAAAAAGTCGTCCAAGAGTAAAAAATATCCGGAATCACAAGATCAATTTATGCACGAAGAAGACGAAAAAAAGGGGAGAATAGGGATGATAAAGTTTTCTTTGTGTAAATATCAAGTTATACGTTACTATTGTGATACTTTTAACTAACGAAGTCATTTATGATATTATTTAAAAACTAACCGCTAACCATAAAAAAAGAAAAGTTGAGACTACTTTTTTTCTTTTAATGACAATAGCACTTCATCAATCTAGAGCGGCAAAATTCACTTCAATTACAACAAGAAGGACAATACAAGAAGTGATCTCACAAAGTCAACAAGTATCATAATTCATGCACAAATGTTTTTCATTTTTCTTTGGACTACATGAATTTAAATACACAAGGTATATCAATTAATAAGCAATTGGTTTGAAATTAATTTCATTCTGAGGGCCAAGGCCCACATAAAATACATGATTAAACATCGAAATCCATAATAGGTCCACTATAATAAAAGTGTGCACTATATTCACTCAATTCAAATCGCGATGCTCGGGCAAACAAAATAAGTCAACTCACCCATCAATTATTGTATTCACGAAAGAAGAAGAAAAAAATAAAGCATTTGAGCAATGAATATTCAATTGAAATGTAACTATCAGATCGCTAGATATCACATTAGCTAGAGAATTATTATTATGTGACTTAGCTGGCAGTGGTTGATGTTATGCACTTCCGTTCCATATTAGTAAATTAGTATACAGTCCCAGTAATTTTTTAATTGGCTTTTTAGTACAAATAATAACTACGTTGTTTTATATGTTGCATTTTGTGTTGGAAATGTCTTCGAAAGATCGAATAAATGTAGTTCGTTAAGCATGAAATATCACTTATGTTAGCACATTTATAAGGTAGTATACGAGAATTTTCAAATTCGTATAGTACTAAAAAGAAAATCGCAGGCATATAAATATAAAAGCGATAAAAATAGGCAAATCTATACAGATCAAAATTACATAATGGTCGGACAAACAAATCATCTGTACGAACAGAAGCAGAGCATTCCATGAGTTACACATGTTGATTGATTGGTATTGAAGGCGTACACGTCACAATGTTGCCACCCAAATATTTCCGAATCGTCAGCAATAAATGGGTAATTAAAGCGACTCTTATAAATGGATTTTCCAACTACAACCTAACCCAACCATGAAAATAAATGAGATTCAACTACAAACATAGCGTTTGTAGTGTGGAGTGTGAGCTATATCGTTTACGGGCCACATATATATGGCAAACCCAACACACTTTTATAACACGCTTTCGACTACGATATCTACCACAGATTGAAGAATTACAATTACTATCCAGTTAGGTCATTAAAGTACTTTTCATTTTATTTATTTATTAGAAAAATAGTGGCCGAATCCAGAATATCATTAATCAACTTTGTGTTTTTACAATTTAACATATGGTGAAACATAGAAAATATATTTGGCGGAATTATGAGTAGCACAATCACCACTTCTAGATAAAAAGGCAATACTAAAATCTAAAAAAAAAAAACGGCTTTGACATGACCATGACTTCTCCGAAAATGATGTCCTACTTTGTGTTCGGAATGGTATTGGTGAAACACGCCGATACCACCTACTACAAACAATATGATGTCCTACAAACAATCGTTGAGGTCTTCGCTAAGAGTTTATGCCTCTCGAACAAGAGCTTCACGAACTGAAATTCAATCTTTACACATACGTCACACAAACATTTTCACTTTAAGAGTAAGTGAGATATGCTTGAACTTGGACCACTTTTCTACCCTATATCAAGCTTTTCCAACACAAAGTAGCTATTTGGGCCGCATATCCAGTTCGATTAAAATATCCATGGTGAAAATAGAAAGCCTTAAGAACACGACACATACAGGAGCCCGATGGTCAGAAAATACTCCAAGCAGTCTTTGCAAGTAATGCTCGATTGAACTTTTTGATATAACGAAAAACGAGCTTATCCCTTTAGTTCAGACTTACACAACTCATTCCAAGTGTCCCAATGTATGTTCCTCCCCTTCCCGCTATCTCCCCATCAAAACTCTTACAGTTTTATGAATACTGTCCACCAATTGTTGAGAGAGACGAAAAACAACTCATTACATTATCAGATGACTTGAAGGACCGATTTGATGAAGACTTCCATGCACGCCTAAGAAAATATGAGCACATGATATCCTTTGATTTTGTCCCAAACTCTCTCTCGAACATAACAAAGAGCTCATTACTTTTCCTACCCGAAATCAAAAGTCATCAAAGTTAGAAAATTACTTTTTTTCCCTTTCATTTCCTTTCTTTCTTCGATTCTTCCATTTTCCTTTTCCCATTTTATCCATGTAAATGTAATAAGCGATTTCTATTTGCGTTATTAAATGTTTATGAGTAATAGTGAGAAAGGATATGAATAATAGTAAAAACCACAATTTTTTTTTTTACCAAAATATTAAAAAAATAAATATTTCTTTACTCTATAAATCTACTAGTAGTCTCACTCTCAATTCAAGAGAGAGATACTATTTACCATGAAGTCGTCATAAAACCGTTGATTTTAATATTTTTTTTTTTAACTACATTCACGTTGATTTACCGTAAAACCGTTAGTATGTCATTATTGTCATATATTTAGAAATAAGTAACTTTCCAATTTTAACTATAGCAGGGTGGATATTTTTGGAAACGACGAGTATTTTTCAACATTTCCATACGAGGTATAGAATTTATCCTTTTTTCTTTCTTTCTCATCGTAAACGTTCGTCTGTCATAATTTACTTTCAACCATGTATATAAATAGATATTAATCTTTTGTTCTATTTCCTATATAAGCTCTGAATCAATAAGACGTATCAAAAAAAAAAAAAAGGGCCATGGAAAACGAAATAAGAAATCTGGTCGCTTTTGGCGTCGTAACATGGTCAATGGCTTTCGTGTCGATAAGAAAAGCATTTCCGAAACGTTCGTTCGAATTCTGCAACAGACTCGTCTCCACAATTCACGCGCTCCTCGCCGTGACTTTAGCGTCACTCTCCGTCGAAAACTGGAATTGTCCGATTTGCCCTTTCGCTTCAGACTCTTCCCATAAGCAGGTTCAAACTTCAAACTTCAAACTCCAACGTTACCTCTTTCAGATTTTATTTTTTTTCTTTTCATTCTATTATATTTTGATAATTAATATATTATTTCAGATGAAAGTCCTGGGCGTGAGTCTTTCGTATCTCATCTACGACCTCTTTTGTTGTCTATTCGATACCAAATATCGTTTGGATAATTCCGTCCATCACTTGGTCAGCATTGTTGGCATTGGAGCTGGAATTTTCTACGGCAAGGTAATTAAAACGTAATTAATTTATTTCCATGTCACACACCGTAATTACTTTTGGATTTTGTGCATTTAAGGAATATGTTGTTTTAATGTTGCAGTGTGGATCAGAAATGGTGGCAACAGTGTGGCTAACAGAAATCTCAAGCCCATTCCTCCACTTGAGAGAAATTCTGAAAGAGCTTGGCTACAGAGACACGGACCTTAATTTGGCCGCTGATGTAAGTCACGTGCTTAATTAATTGGAAATTTCCTACACAAAATATCATTCGTATAATTGAGTTTTAGTCAAATTGTTGAATTATTTCCGAATCAATATTTTCCTTAATTTACTAAAATTTGACATAATGAAAATAAATATCATAACAAGTGTATCAAATTCATCTACTGATCCACTTTTTTTTAAAAAAAAATTTTAATTTATTTTTATATTTATTGACTTTTGCCTTTTTTTTTTAAACCAAAAATACGCACAATCAATCGAAATAAATACTTAAATATTTTTTTTTCTTTCTAATACACATTACAATTTGATATTTTTTAATTTTACAAATATCATTTTGGTGAATTCACACGTAAGAGGTCATTTGAAAAACAAATTAATTGATAAATTTAGACATTAAAAAGCATTATGATTAATTTGAGAATAAATAATTGAAGGTATACATGGGCATGAAAATATTTAACTAATATACAAGAGAGAGAGAATGATACTTTCCCATTACTGTTTGGTTTAGTTAGTGTCAGAGTAACTAAACCAAAGCTGCCGTACCTATATTTATTTATTTATAACTGAAACAAAAAAAAATATGATTTGTTAGTATATCTACTAGCCTGCGTTCACATTAAAAAAAAAATACTAGCCTGCGTTAAACAAAAAATATTATTTATTTATTGACTTTGAATGTGAAATTGACATTTGGATCTCCATTGAAGTTAAAAAAAAAAAGTTTTTTTTTTTATTTTTATATATTTTAAATTAGCATTTAACCACTATAGTAGTGTTCGGATAATTTAAACAAGAGAAAGAATCGATGAAGCAGGACTTATAGAAAAGGGGAAAGGCCTGATATAAGATATAATAGGGATAAAGGCCCAATTAATGTCCTCATTTACTGGGGCTTTCATGAGCTGTTGGGTTACCCAACTAGTTAACAAAATTTACCCAAGCTATCTCAAGAAAAAAAACATATTTTTCCTAACATATTTTTATTTTAATTCTTATTCTTAGAATGCCTATTTTCTTTGGTTTTCTTTATGGTTTATAGTTTTATATTTTTTATACCAAATTTACAGCGTTTATAATGTTTATTACAGTTTTATTTAAATTTTTTTTGTTTGATTAAAGTTTCATTTAAAATAACGGCAAAATCATCAGAAAATTGAAAGAAGAATTATTGGTGGAAAATTTGAGAATTTTGGATATTAATGGAATTACCATTTTCAAGTGAGATATATTTGAAATTCATCCCAAATATTGTGAAGATGCCAATTCCTTGAATATCTCAAATTTTCAGACCTTTCACATATATCTCTTTATTTATTATTATTATTATTATTACTTTTTTTTTTTTTTTTTTACAGTTTTGTGCTTATTTTTAAATGAAACTTAAAAATCATAGATAAAATTAGATGAAATAGTGAGCTGCAAAATAAAATATATTAATAGAATAAAACTGTAAATAACAAAAAAAAACTATATATATATAACAGTATATTTGAGGGACTAAGTTAAAAAGGGGAGTGATGCTATTTGACACTACTCACGATTTTTAACTATCTATACACTGTCTGACACGTGTACAATTTTAAATAGTGTTTAGGCTTTTTCTCTCACAATCGTGAGTCGTGTGAATCGGGATAAAAATCTTTACCGTAAAAAGGGGGTTAGTCGATGTCATTTCATCGCTTTTTGTAAGAGTTGCACAAATACTTAGTTTGAAGATGTGAATTTAGTGAATACCATAATTTTCAAACCTTACTCTGAAACCTTTTTAATTTTTAGATTATTTTTCTATTATTTTAACTGGAACTGTAAATAACAAAGTAAAAGTTAAAGTGTAAAGAATAAAATAATATAAAAATAACAATGAGAATACAGTAAAATAAGTAAGGGAGGTCATTTTCCACAACTTTTTAGTTAAAATATCACATTACTTTTCTTTTTCTTCTTCCTGGCTATAAGGTTGTGTACTTCAGTGGCTGTACAAATCCCCCACTCTCTTTTTTTTTGGGTATTAATTGTATTATAAGTTGTAACTTGTTTGGATGTTGCCCATACGAGTTTTCTATTTTAAATCTCCATATTTATTATTGTTGGAGATTATAACTTCAGAAAATGATATTAATAAGAATCTGTATGACACGCCATCCTTGTGTATTATTGTTGAAAATTACCTCGTGGTTCTCATTCTTATTATATATGAGAATACCCGTTCTCTGTGTGCACTATTTCTATTATGCATTTATTTTTTTAGTATTCCTCTTCGACGAAGAAATGAATTCCTTTCCAGACTCGCCAAAGACGGTAAAGGAAATATAATATTGGCGAAAATAAAGTAGTGTTTAATAGGTATTATGTATAACAAAAGTATTTTATCCGAATATTTAACTCGTGAAGTATTTTAATAATAATTTCAAACTCGTGGATTTGAAAAATTGATTTTCCATTCATAAGATCTTACCCAATTTCCCCTATTTTGAAATCAAACTGTTCCATTTTATTTTCTTATCACTTATTGTCTTTATATAATAATTATTCTTAAATTAACAACCTAATGGATACAACTGTCCCATTTGTTGAGCAGTAGACATCTACGTTCAATTTCAAGTTTGTTTTTAAATTGATGCTCGTGTTTAGTGTAAAATTTTATCTAAATATAAGAGATTTTTAAGAGAAAAGCATGAAAGAGATATAAAAATTTATCATTCTCAAAATAACTATCATTAATGTCATTTTTCACAGTGATATATTTATTGAGTTTACTTGCACTTCTCACATATATGGATGTAGCTAGCTCCGGCTCATCAGGGAGCTCCCTTCAAAATTTTTTTTTTTACATTTTTTAATTTAATTTCCTTTTCTATCTTATTTTTACCCTGAAAATTTACAAATTAGCTTTCCTGTTTTTTTTTTTTTTTAGCACCCCTAAGTTGAGTATCTAGCTCGTCATGCTCACATATATCGTTTAGGTGTGTAACAAGATGCGGTTTCTGAGCGAAAAAATAAAAATAAAAAATAACAAGCTTGCGGCTGAAAAAGATACATCAATTTAATTTTTCAGTTCGAAAAGAATAATTTGCTATGCTCTATTTTAGTTGCAATTTTTTTTAGTATATAGTAGTGTGAGAATTATGGGGTGGCCGGCTTGTTTGTTTTTTTGTGCACCAATGGCAATGGGTGCTCTTTGTCGTAATGAATACTCAACTCACTCTCTCCCTCATATTTCGATCATAAAATATATATATATATATATATATATATATATATATTATTTAATATTATTTAATTTCCGCGTGGTCATTGATCATTCATTGTTCATTTACTCCACAACTAACTTCAGAGAAAGGTACGTAGCAGATATAATAAATACAATTGACTCATGCATTTCAAATGTTTCTGTTTTAGGTCTCGTTTGCTGTGATTTTCACGGTTGCCAGGATCGGAGTTGGACCTTATTTGGTTTACGTCACTCTCACTTCTAATAACCCTCTAATCATTCAGGTAATATTAAGATAATCAACCCATTTCACTTAATTAAATAATGTAAAAATATGCAAAATAGTTATTTGAAACTTATTGATTAACAAAATAGCCAAAGTTTCAACTTTTCAAAAAAGTAACTAAATTGACGTTTTCAAAATTTTTTTGACACTCAAGATTAATTTTTTTTTACAATTATTACAAATAATTGATCACTTTAAAAAAAAATTAATCCTAGAATAAAAAAAAAATTGAAACCAGATTATTACATATTTCGACTATTTCACTAATTTTAGACAAATCGTGATTATTTTGTAAATTTATAGCTTTAAATTGACTATTTAACTAATCTTCCTAAATAATTAACACTTTGGTCATGTACCTAATATGAGTCTTAATTTTTTTAAATTTATTCACAGCTGATGGCAGTGGGATTGCAGCTAGTCAGTGCTTTCTGGTTCTACAAGATCGCAAGAATGATAAAGTACAAATTAACAAAGAGGACATCATCCAAAAAAGTTGCATGAATAATTTTTTTTATACTATTAAGAATGTGTTAGTTACGGGATGTGAATTATGTACGTGTAGATATTTACAATTAAAGACATTTTTTTGGCAATCTGAATTGCCATACTTTGTACCACCATAAATAGACACAACTACCACTATAAATATGAACAGAAACGCAAGTTATCAATATATATGACCAACCCAAACTCGCGAGGATAAATGATGGCACAATAAGTTGGTCTGCCAAGAAACCCTCAATACTTAAAGCAGAGTCACCAATCTTTTTATCCATTTTTAGCAAAGTTTGTGTTGGTGGTGGTTTCTGAAGCAAAAATGGAGGACCAAGTGATAAAGAATGTGATCGTCCCGGGAGTCGTTTCGTGGTCAATAGGGTTTCTATTACTCAGAAAGATACTCTCAAACCGTTCCTTCGGGTTTTGCAACCGCGTCGTTTCAACGGCGCACGCGATCGTAGCCGTGACTTTGGCTTCGCTCTCTGTCCAGGATTGGAACTGCCCGGTTTGTCCCGTGGCTTCGAATTCTTCTCCAAAACAGGTAATATCAAACATAAATAACATACAAGAAAACGAAAAAAAAAATAAATTACTTTGATGGTTTGTGACACGATTCGTGTTTGTGGGTCTTGGGAACACAGATTAAAACCCTAGCCGTGACACTGTCTTATCTCATATACGATCTCGCCTGTTGCTTTCTCGACAAGCAATTCAGTCTCGACAATACCTTCCATCATTTGGTCAGCATTGTTGGAATCACTTCTGCCCTAGTCTACGGAAAGGTTTTTTTTTTTGTTTTTTTTTTATACCATTTTCACTCTCTCTCGGTTACTTTAAGAAACAAAGATATGATAAACTCTTTATTCCTCGAACAATTTTGCAGAGTGGATCAGAACTGGTAGCTGCATTATGGGTATCAGAACTATCTACTCCTTTCCTACACATAAGAGAACTTATCAAAGAGCTAGGCTATAAAGACACAGACTTGAATCTGGTCGCTGACGTAAGTAATAATCTCAAGACCTAAAAGCTCTTCTCCTATTATATTTAGCTGTAACATCTGTTATGACAATGGTTAGATTTCCTTTGCTGTGACGTTCACAATCGCAAGGATGGTATTCGGGTCCTATATTACTTTTGTAACTGCAACAACTGATAATCCTCTCATCGTACAGGTACTCATTCCAATACCTGATAACACAATCTCTTTGGAAGCTTTTCATGTTAATGATGGCTGACCTCATGTTTTTGTGACTATAATCTCTAGGTTATGGCGGTTGGATTGCTTCTCGTCAGCACTTTCTGGTTCTACAAGATCGTTAGGATGGTTTTCTACAAACTTTCAAAGAGGATTTCACCCCAAAAAGTTGTGTAGAATTCAATCCGACTTTCCTTAAATGTAATTTGAAACTTCTGACATTCAAGTTGAGATTGTCAACTTCTCCTGCTGCAAATCTAAATCAATGAAGTTTAATTTCAATCCAGTGGTTAAACTGACCTGCGTATAAAACAAACTGGTACATGGTCGATTGTAAAAATTGTGTGAGCGAAAAGAGTAAGTGTATCTAAATATCTCCCTGAGTATAGAATTCCTTCGAAGGAGATATAAATCGGAAAATATCTTACAGCTCAAATGAAATCCTTTCCCGCGATTACAAGTACCTTAAAGAGGCATAAGCAAACATTTCTCATACAGCACTACTACTCTTTTCCGAAATCTGCATTGTAGTGTGCGCTTGATTCAAGTTTCTTTGCGTCGTTTAGTTTGCGAACAGCCTGGTTATTAACAGTACATAAGAAAATGTTTGTCAATATGTTCAGAAGATATAGCATAGAAATAATGACATTTTGTTTTATATAAAGTGGTCGCACCTTCATAAAATCTTCTTGGATGACGTAGTCACGTTCTGCACGGATTGCGAACATTCCAGCCTCGGTGCAAACGTTTCGGAGATCAGCCCCGTTATGTCCCTATGATATAGGAAACAAATAAAAAAAAGAGGTCAGATGTAAAGCAACATATCGCATGGTCAAACGAATCGACACGTACCTCAGCGAGCTTTACAATGGATTCGTAATCAATCTCTCCATGTTTTGCGATTCCAGCAGCATGAATCTTCAGGATTTCTGTTCTTGATTGCTCGTTCGGTAATGGAATCTCAATTTTCCTATCCAATCGACCCGGACGAAGAAGGGCTGGATCAAGAACGTCCGGTCGGTTTGTTGCCATTATCATTTTCACCTACGAAAGAGACAGAAAGCAACCATATACAGTATTCAGTTCACAGACATAAGATTTCCGATGGGTAAGATGTAGCCTTTGTGTGGCGTAGAACGTTTCTGTGGGAATGTGCAATCATTCGTTGAATTATAAGGCATCATATTTCTCATGCACATGTGGTCTAGTGGCAAAGGGGTCTAAAGCGGAGTTAAAAAGGTGATGCATATTAATCGAATGGACAAAGAATGAGACACTAAAGAGGGACCAAGGATTCATTTAAAAGACAAATGAAGTAGACAATAAAGGTGGCCATTTGAGTCTCTCTCATCCCACTTCAGATATGAGTCCCCTTCTACATTCCTCACTAATCACAAAAGCTATTTTTATAACCCAATTTTTACTATGGAAAATAAAAAAATTGAAGAAAAATGTGAGGGAACGTCATAATTCTCAACTGTGTTTGGAAGCTAAAAGAGATTTTATAGGAAAGAGAAGGGTAGTGAGAAGAGACACATAACAGGATCCAATTTAAGCAATACATTTTCTCCCAAATTTTCTTTCACTCGATTTATTCTTAATCTAACAACACAAAGAAAATACAATGGATTCTCACTTCCCTTCCTCAGATTTACAAGGTTCCAAACATGCCCTAAGAGGTCAGTAACCCTCTGGGCTCCATAATGTAGACTACAATTTTTGTTTGTATGCGTTAAAAAATAAGAAGCTGATCGAGATTCTACAGTGAGTAAGAATACCTTTCCAAGCTGATCAAACCCATCAAGCTGATTAAGCAACTCCATTAATGTCCTTTGTATCTCGCGATCAGCACTTGTTCCCTCACTAAACCGACGCCCACCAATGGCATCAATCTCATCCATAAATATAATGCAGGGCTGAAAGTAAGAAAGAAAGAACGAAATGGTGAAAAAAGAGAGTAAATAATCTTACACATAGAATCAAGTACATTCAACAAGAAAGGCGCAAATCAACAAAGAATGATCTTACCTGATGATCGCGGGCATAACTAAACATTTCACGTATCAATCGTGCACTTTCTCCAATGTACTTATCAATAATCGCGCTCGAAACAACCTACATTTGATGACAAAATAAGAAATAAACCAAGACGAAAAGTTAAATTTTTTAACAGACAAGACTTGGTGGCACTCAAAAGCAAATGTAACCTTCAAAAAGTTGGCGTCAATGTTACTCGCGATTGCTCGTGCCAACAACGTTTTTCCCGTACCCGGTGGCCCATATAAAAGAACACCCTTGAAGAATCAAACATAAACATACCAATCAGTAAAAAATCAATAGCCAAATTGCACAAGTCAAATTCAAAACTCTGCAAAAAGAGTAACCTTGGGTGGCTTAATCCCAACTCTAACAAAGAGTTCGGGGTTCATCAGAGGCAGCTCAATGGATTCCCTCAACTCTCTAATCTGATCAGACAAACCGCCCACCGCTGAATAACTAACATTACCGGGATCTTCATGAAGCATATTATACACAACCGGGTCAACCTGCAAAATCAAATTGCAACGAATCAAAAAACAAACTACAAATACACATAATAGTAAATATTCAAAAAAACCAACTCACTTCTCGCGGAAGACCTCGCATGATAGTGAGGGTTGTCATGTCAAGAACGACTCTTGTTCCGGTCGGGAGCTTTTCCTTGTCCACTTTGCTCCGACAACCAACCACGTATCTCGGCCCACTGCTCGCCTTCACTATCACTGAATTTCACAGAGACAAGCTCGTCTGAAAAAACTCAAAAATCCTAAAGAAAATCCCCAAAAAAATGGTCATCTGACCTTCTCTATTTTCTACAGAGAATGGCACACAAATGGAAACGAAACACAGATCGAATGTAAAATTCGACATTTTTGTCTATCTGAGTCAACGGAGCGACGAGGAAAAAAAAGGAGAAATTGAATTACGGCGTTCGTTGTTGAGAGGCCTGAGGACTTCTCCGATGATCTGGCCAACGCTCTGAAGAGACTTCAAGTCGTCTTCTGTTTTATTGAACACTTTATTCGAAGCTCTTAGGTTTTCTCTCACTGAAAAAAATGGGTAAGCGATTTAGTTGAAGAATGCGAAACCCTAATGAAGAAGATGATGTGAGGGAGGAGAAAAACGAACCGGATCGAGCTCGGGACTCGAGCTCTTTGTGGTGAAGGAGTTTCTTGCGGTATTCGGTCGCCGCCGTGCGACGCCGCGCAGCTTCATCGCCGTCGCTCATTTCGTCTTTCTCCGATGTCGTGAGAAGCAAGAAAAGCAAAGTTTAACAAATTACTTATTCCTCTGTTTCTCTGCTAACACAGCCCTTCGAGTCAGACTACCAAACCGTCGAACAACGACGTCGTTCTAATAGAGAAATTTTGTATAGTATACGGTATACCTAATAAATGGAGAAATACCACTTGTTATTTTAAAAATATTTGAGATTACTTTTGACCATTTTTCAAACCAAAATCAATGCTTTTAAATCATAACTTTTCATACCATTTTTTCCCTCTCATGCCAACTCTCTTTTTCTAGGCTTTGATGAATTCCAAGGAACTCCAACGATTTTTTACAAACACCCATGAATTAATTTTTTAACTTTTTTCATTTAAAATTTTATCATTGAAATAGATATTGAACTTCATTGAAATTTATCAAAAATTATTTAATTTAGTTGGAATTGACCGGATTTATTTCGTATTAAGGAATTAAGAACACTTTTTAGATAGATGTGGACTAATGTTTCTTTTTCAAAACATTTCAAGGGGTGTATTGCATTAAAATTGATTTTTATTTGTGAATATAGTAATAATATTTAAATAGATGTGGACTAATGTTTCTTCGGTTAATTTAATCTCAAGAAATGTGTGGAGAAGGAAATCGGAAGAGCAAGCCGAGTTTCAGCAAGCTCTCGAGCTTCAAAGTCGAAGGCTGATGGTTTTTAGATTGTTCCCATCAAATATTTCTCCGACAGAAAAATGGGTCACTCCCTTTAGTATATTCACAACAATATCAACAGTAATTAGGGCAGTGATGTGCACTCGAGAAGGCGGGTGATGATCGGGTTCACGTGGTGGACTCGGAATTTCAATGCGGCAACGAGCTTCTCGCGACCGGAGATCGAGTCGGCGATAGCTGCCTTGATGGTGAGCTTGAAATTCGATGGTGGTGAAGATTATGAGAGAATTATAAATAACATTTTAAAATTGTTTTAGAAATATTTGATTTTTTTTTTAAAATAGAATGATAAATAAAAGAAACAAAATAAAAGAATGAAAAAAGAAAAGAAAAATATTTTTTTATCTTTAATGATTTCACACTGTCAAGTAAATTTTGATGGAATGGTATCTTTGTTAGGATGTAGGCTTTCAAACTTAGTTTTGTATTATTTTAAACATCAAGAAAGGGTGGAGTGTTAAGGAGAATCGTTGCAAATAGTCCTCTTTTTAATTCAAATGGGTAGAAATATATTTGTCTCTACGTTAGTGTGGTTCACGCTATATCGATAAATTGACCAAAAAATTAGGTATTTTGCTAAATGAAAAACAAATTTTGGACCTTTAGCAATATTACCCTATATTTTTAAAGGAAAAATGACATATATATGCCCAGTATTTTAGTGAAATATCGAGTTTAAGTTTTGATTTTCAAAAATGTCGAGTTCATATCATCTGTTTAATTAAAATGACAAAAATTTTCTTTGAAATATATAGCAGTGCCACGAAATTATACGTTAACTATGATATTTATATGTAAACATCAATTATCTTCATTTATTCGCGTCATATATGTAATTTATTTAAAAACGAAAAACAAACAACAGTCTCTGAATCGTGGCGAACACAAAAATAGACAAGGGGTAAAAATTGACAGTTGATAGTCATCAAAATTACATATTCGAACAAAAAATCTAGGATTCAGAATTGCATCGAACACGAAATGATGTCGATTTAAGACTATTTGAAATTAACCAAATAAGCCACCGGAAGTTTAAGAATTTCTAGATAGCCAACTTGTTGTACTTTTTTTTGTAAATAGTCAACTTATCTTATTTACGACACTAAAAAGACAAAAATACCCAAACATATTTCCGTATATTTTGAAATTTTTTATGTCTTTTTGAATGCCGTAAATAAGAGATAACATTAATGAACTGTTTATCTAAAAAGAGTATAATTTCATCATTTTATCTAAAAAGATAGTGGCTGCGTTTGGTTGAGATTAAAATACCATGTTTTTGTTTTTATAAAAAATTAAACTACTTATCTGGTGTTTGACAAAACTGTTTTTACAAAAAACTTCAAAACCGATTTTAGATTTTGTACATGAGATGGAAAAACTAGGATTCTTAGCTTTTGAAAAAAGTATTTTTAAGTTTGCTATACAAATTATCGTAATATCCTCGTACAAAGTGTTTATAAGTCATTTGTATTATATTTTAAATTCTATCTCTCTTTCATAAATTGTGAGAATTTTTGTATCATAATATACATAACTTTTCTCTATGCCTCATTTTTTTTTTCTATCTAAGAGTGAAACTTGTTCAAAAATGATTTGTGCATTTTATTGGAATGTCGTTGACCGTTGGAGTCCAATAGTAGTTTGTCTTGTTACGTTATCTTTTTTTTCTCTTTGATTTTTTTAGAAAAAAATATTATTCATATATATGCATATATATAAACATATTAATAATTTTTATTTAATTTTTAAGAACATGTCTATTTTAGTCTTTTTACTATAATATATTTATTTTACTAAAAGCTAAATCAATTTTTGTTATCAGCAACAACAGTTTTATAAACAGTTTACCAAACACGTGTCATTTTTTGAAAAAAAAAACTGAATCCAAAAGCACTTTTTAAAACAAAGTTATACCAAACGGGTGAACTCAATATTTTTGAAAATCAAACGAACATTTCGCTAAAACACCGGTTGTGTTATTCTCCCTATATTTGAAAGTAATTCAGTCGAAGTCCGAAAAATTCGATCCATCACTTAGCTTCGCTTCTTCCGGAAAATCCATCGAGCATGGAGGAGCTGAACTCTCACTTCGAGCGAATCTCACACATCTACGTTTCGTACGAACTTGAGAATGGTCATATCCTATGCGCTGCAAGCGATGACCGATTGGAGCTCTGTAATCACTCGTATTTTTAGGTATATAGTTCTAGGTAAATCAATCTAACTCGTTGTTTGTCTTCAGGTGAGGGTAGCACTGTTCAACGGGGTGGTAACTTCCTATATTCTTCCGGGGTATTTATCAAGGATAATCCCACATCGACTGGGTATTACGATCCGGGGCTCTTTATAAGGCTTGTGGGTTACTCCTCTAATTTCCAAGCTTGGTTTTAGATAGAACCACACACCTTTAAGATGGTATCAGAGCACAAGATCGTAATACACAGTCGATGTGGGACTATCCTGATAGTATTGCAGGGTACGTAGGAACTTAGACTACCTCTACTATCACGTCACAGACGTTTTATCACCGAGGCTGTCTGGGATGGTAAGTTTACTATTTCTTTGTTATTTCGAATTACTGATTGATACGGATTATTTGACCGAGGCCGATTATCATTTTTTTGATGTTTGGAATTGCCGATTGATACGGGTTAGGAAATGGGAGTGTTAGCCTAAAAAAGAGAGAATGTATTTCTTTTTCACTAACTCGCAATGCTCAATTTGTTGTTTTTTGTAAAGCATCCAAATGGACAAAACAACATTGATGAGATTCTGGAAGTATGTGGTGACCAGGTTGCGTTGAAGAGCGTAAAGAAGGTACTTTCTTAGCAATTACCTCTCTTCCACATTCACATTCCGGATGAATGTGGTGACTCTCTCTCGCTCTCCTTATTTTTTATAAATTTCTAAGTATCACTTACCTTTTTGACTACCTAGCTCGCGATGCATGTGAATTGGGCGGTGTCCGCTACAGTTTGTAAAGCGGGTGTACTCTGCAGGGGATTACGTCTACATAAAGTACGTTTTCTAGCAGAATTAGGACTACAACCACTTTTTTTTTTATCTGATTCCTTATGAATTGAGACTTTGTTCCTTTGCAGTACATTCATCTGCTCGCTGCAGATTGCAACAAGAATATCGACTATGAAATTGGTCCGCCAGCGCCTTCTCTCAAGGGTGGTTTGGATATTTTGGCGCCGCTCCGCTCGGGAAATAATGCTAACTAATATTGATTACAGATAATTGATCACCCACCTATTTTGTGTTGCAATCTCATCATTTTCTCTCTATAGGTCTTGTCTGAGTCTTTCGCCGAACCTCCTTCTTCTTCTTCTCGGAGTATGGAAGATTTGTGTGACAAATGGTCTAAGATGGGCATCGGTGAGGAAGAGGACGGGGATGTGCTGGTCATTGAAGAGGAGGAACTGGCGACCACGGCGGTTGATCTCTCTGACTGTCTTCTAGGGAGGCTGCTCCGGCAGAAAGCCTTCAACCGGGGAACGCTAAAGTTGGTCATGGCCACGATCTGGAAGACGAATGGAAAACTCGAAATCAGCAATCTCTGGGACGGAATTCTCTGCTTCCGGTTCGAGAACAGAGATGATAAGAAGAGGGTCTAGGAATCGGGGCCGTGGACGTTTGACAAATCCCTCCTGGTTTTGAACGACCCTGAGATTGAGATGGACAAAGACGATGAGTTCTGACATGTGGATATCTGGGTTCAGATCCACGGAATCTCTTTCAAGTTTCGATCAGCGAGAAGTGGCAGCAAGATCATGCCCTCTGGGGCTGCAAGTGGAGTCGGAAGGTTTGGAAAGAGACTGATTTTGGTGGGATCCTTCCGACGCAAGAGGAGAGCGAGGTCTTTGACACCATTCTCAGAGCGGCGGACTCCTTCGAGTTTAGTAATTTCGAATTCTATATCACTATCATTTGGGAATTGTGAAATCACAGGAATAACGTCGTCTCCGGGAAAAAAACTTGGAATCAGACGGAGCTTGTTCAATGGACCGGGAGCTTCCTCGAAGAGTTTAGAGACGCGAATAAGAAAGTTGTTCGGGAACAGGATATGAGGACGACCAAGCCTAGGTGGATCTCTCCGACGCAAGGAACAATCTCGGTGGCTGTAGATGCTGCGCTAGATCGGGACCAGAGAGGGTTCGGTGTGGGGTGCATTGCTCGAGACCACACCGGAAGGGTGTTAGCCTCGCAAACGCTTTCCCAAGCTAGGGGATTTACCCCTAGCTTGCGGAGGCGTTTGCGGTCCTCCAAGGCGTAGTTTTGGCTAGTAGCATCGGCGGGTCGAGATTGGAGCTTTATTCGGATTGTGCGGAGGTGGTCAAGGCGGTGGCCGGAGGGAAGCAATTAGATTGAGTTTAAAATTATATATATCCATCGTCTTTGTAACATGGCGGCACATAACTTAGCTCGTTTTGCTGTCATTCAACGTTCTAACTCGAGATGGATGGGGCTTGTCCCTCCTTGCTCGGAAGAGGCTATTAGAGCCGACGATAGGGAGATTCGTTTCCGCGCCCCGGATTAGAGTCTCTCTTGTTTGGTTTGCTGTTTTGGTGGCGTGGTTTTGTGTGTGTTCTTTTTTATCTCTTGTAACCACGGTTTTCCTCCGCCATACGTGAGAGCTTATATGAAAGCTCCGTGGCACCGCCCACGTTTCTAAAAAAAATATATTGATTACAGAGAGAAAGAGATGAATAAGGAACTACCTAACCACCTAATTACTTGATATTATCTAGGATATTCTCTCTCTCTCTCTCTCTCCATATATATATATATATATATATATATTTATATTTACATGTTGATAAATTAAATGACTACTTATTTTCTACACGCCCCCTCAAGTTGAAACATATATATCATACATGCCCAGCTTGATAATAAGTGACTCGAATACCGGTCGAAATAGCCTATTAGTTAGAATATTTGCAGTCTAATATGTTGTTGAGAAAAATGGAATGTAGATGATCCCAGCTTCCAAATTTTCCTTTACGAAATACCTATCGATCTTTATATGCTTGGTCCGATCATGTTGAACCGGATTATGGGCTATGCTCATTGCTGCCTTATTATCACAAAACAGTTTCATTGGCAACAATTCTTTTAGCTTCAAATCTTTGAGAACTCTTCTTATCCACAACATCTTGCACATTCTGTTGGCCATTGATCGGAACTCAGCCTCTGCGCTACTTCTAGCCACCACATTTTGCTTTTTACTTCTCCAAGTAATTAAGTTCCCCCAGACATATGTACAGTAACCAGAATCTATAATCCAGATGGTGTTGGCTTTGAAACACATATAAGAGGAATACAGGCTATTTTACCATATTGAGCAAATGAATATCTTGGCTGGGTTGAGTGGTTTGAAGTATTTTCAGAAGTTGCTCTGTCCGCTCCTTTGTGAAAGGAAGCTGTCCGGATTTGACTTGTTGCTGTTGTAGAGTCTCTGCCGTGGTTGTCTGCTAAGCTTTCTCTGACTTCTTCTTGGGTCTTGCTGGTTTGCCATGAATTTTTTCAGCAGGTTTCCCTAGTATGTTACAACTTTTTGCAGTGATCGCACCAAGGTTTTTTTCTCCCATCTTCGTTGCCTCGAACCCTCATGGCTGATGTTTCTTGTGTAGAGTCGACTGGTTCTTCATTGCTTCCCATGATTTTCTGTCGATTCTCCTTAATCCTGACCTCCGAGAAGATCTCTCATATTGATGGTAGTCGTCGTCTCCCAAGCACTCTTCCTTTGACTTCGTCAAGATCGCGATTGACACCTGCTAGAAACATGAAAACACGGTCATTTTCCTCTCGCTTCTTTTGTCGAGCGCAGTCAATCGTACTCTCCCAGACATCTTCGTGACGTTGATCCAGTTCCGGCCAGAGTGCCACCAGCTCGTTGCAGTAGCTTGTCACGTCTCGATTCCCTTGCTTGGACTGCCATAGCATTGTCTTCAGCTCGAAGATTTGCGATGGATTTCCAAATCTGAGTATGTCTCTCAGAGAGAGTCCTAAACCTCTTTAGCACTCTTTATGAACATGTGGGGCTTGGCTATAGATGCTTCCATCGAGTTGAGCAGCCATGCGGTGATCAGTGAATTCTCCGATCTCCAGGTAGTGTAGCTCTCTTCTCCCTCCTTCAGCGCTTTCACTTCGCCAATCAGGAAGCTCAACTTTTCTCTCCCATTTATTGCAAGCTTTACGGACTGGGACCACTCTAAGAAATTTCGTCCATTCAGTTTATGTTATGTGATGAACATAGATGAGTGGACGGAGGAATGAGTTGCCTCCATTATGTTAGCCTGAGTAACAGAGGAAGATAATTTCTTACTGGTTGCTGAAGTTTTCATGAGATTTATTTATTTTTTTATTTAATATTTTTTTTCGTAGGATTTGTCTAGAGTTCTGATACCATGAAAGTTTCAAAATTTGGGAATTCCATAATTCCCATTAAGCCATTAAACGACAATATATAGAGTACAAAACGGAATAACAAATAATGCTAACTAGAAGAATGAAGAACTAACCACCTAAATACTCGACATTATCTAAGATATTATCTCTCTATATATATATATATTTATATTTAAATTAAATAACTAAAATGCTAAATAACACAATGAGTTTACATCACTTGAACAAAAGTAGTCGCTCATATTAAATAAATAGAAATTGTAGTTACACTCAATTAATAGAGGGGTTGTAAAATATAGGAGGACATGATTCCATGGCAGCGATAGCGGAACCAGGCACACGAAAGGACTCCTTAACCCGACTGGTTTGAAGGTCGTATATACCTAAGTCGCTAATTTGAGTGCTGTATGCGTCGGGGGTGAAATATATGCAGTTGGGCAGCAGGGAGGCAGAGGCAGCCGCGTCGAGGCTCACAGAGGCATTGTCGCCCAAAAACAAAGCATTGTCTCCTATGCTCGTCACTTTCTTGTAATTTCCAGTCACGAGATTGAGGGCGAAGACTTTGAACTTCGAGGGCTTATTAATTGTGAAGAACCTCCTCACCAAGTAAGTGTTTTCTCCGCCGGGAGTCTGGACCAGATATCTAACGTTACGTTCCTGGAGGGTGTTCCGATCCATCGGGCGGACCACCTCGAGTTCGAGTTCTTGGTTGCCTAAGCGGTCGAGGTCGAGGAAGCCAATGTCGCCGCAGAGACCGACGGAGTAGACCCGCCGGGCGGTGTCGACCAGCATCAAGTCCTGCGGGGTGCTCTCATCGGGGCACCTGGCGAAGCGCCACTCCGAGTCGCGGCCGAGCCTGAACACGGCGAGACGCGGCTCGTCCCACATCGTGGCCACCACCACGCAGTCGCCGCCGCGGGGATCCGCCGTTATCAGAACCTTGATGAGGTGCCGGCGGCAGGCGGGATCGGGGAACACCGGCGGGAGACGTATTATTGGTTTGTGTTTTCCGGCCAAGGGGTCGTGGAGGCTGACGGACCAGTCTCTGTTGACGGCGGCGAGCCAGCCGCGGGAGGAGCCGCAGAAGCGGCCGCGGACCCGGCTGCTGAGCTTGGAGCTCAGGAAGCGGCGGCCGGAGACGTTCCAGGCCCAGAGCGCGCGCCCGTCGCGGTGGTCGGGCACCAGGAGGAGCATCGCCGGACGGGGGCCCAACTTGAAGATCGATCGCCACGTACGGCATACGGTGGCGAAGTTTTTCACGTCTCTTCGCGACTCCAGTTTCTCCGACACCAATTCCAACAACTCCTTTGGAAGATTTTCCATCGGAAACCTAAATTAGATCGTACTTTTGTGTTTCCCCTTTTTGTTTTCCATTTTCAAGGGGAGTCCCTCTTTTGAAACTAATCCTAGATATAGCATTCAAAACTTTTTATCACGAAAATAGGTTTTCTAATTTTGTTATGTTTACAATAATTTGTAAAAGAGTTATCTTTGAAAATTTTCCCAGATGAAAACGGACTTTTACGTCACTAAAGTGGATATTTTGCTGGGCTCTATAGGTAATTAGCTAATAACAAGTTTAGAATTTAATTAAATAACCAAAGTTTTATAAATTTTGCAAAATAGTTATTAACAAAAATTAACGATGATCAAATATCCAAAATACCATTTGTTTTAATGTATTAGAATAAAAAATAAAAAGCAAGTCATTAAATGAGTTGACCATAGTCACATATAATGATCCTTCATTCCTTATTTATCTCTCCATTAAGGATGAGTTTGTCTCTCTTTTTGGATTTGTACTCTTCACTGTACTGCTCGAAGGCTGCGTTATAGTCTTAAATTTATTTAGAATGCGTTTATGTAATACAAATATACTAAAATTAACACAAATTTACATATATATATATACATATATATATATATATATATATATATATATATACCGATATTAATACAAATAAATAAATAATAGTAAGCTTTGTAGAAGAAGATAACGTAGGTAATACTGATTTAACATAAAATAAATAAATAAAAATATTGATTCCGATTGCATATACCGATTACAAGCCCCTCTCTACAAATGAACCTAATAAACCTAAGCGATTCTCTGATGAATCGAGGAACGATGGCCATCGATGTTATGTGTGTTTTTCTTTACTTGATTGTATATTGTTACATGTTCAGAGTATATACAGAGTGCATGTGAGTAATTGCTACTGATAACCTAACCGTCTAACTGATTCTTTTCTGACATGGCATTGACTATGCTAACTCAGCGTGGACTATCTCTATCAAACTCCCCTCAAACGAGACGGGAAGTCTTTGACGTGTAGTTTGTCTTTGAGCTTGAGGAAGCGACTGATAGAGAGACTTTGTGAGATTGTTAGCTGTTTGATCAATGGTAGGTACGCATCTGATCTCTAGTTTGCTCTGGAGGACCATGTCACGGACGAAGTGCGTGTCTATTTCAATATGCTTTGTCCGAGCGTGGAACACCAGATTTGTTGCCATAGCTGCTGCGCCGATGTTGTTGCACCAGACAATTGAAACATTAATGAGTGGAAAAGTAATGCTTCAAACCTCTGAACGGAACCATTTGCATTGTATTTCACTTTATGTAGCCATTTATTCCCTATGATATTCTGAGTGGAATAGTGTGGAACCAAAGACTAGGTCTCATTTTTGAGCTAGAGCTTGAAGCTCAAGTTGCTTTAGTCCATTTGGTATAAGCTAAGGCTCTTGAGACTTCTGTAGGACCAGGAACGATTTGAAAGGGATGTTTTGTGGCTGATATGGCTTTTGGTTTGTGAATACCAGACTTAGACCTGGAAAATGATTTTTTCATTGTTTATATTTTTGAATCACGAGTCTAGATCTTTTTGCACAGTTGATCATTTTTGTCATCACTACACTTATGGGACTATTTCAAAACTCTCTTAAGACCGATGAAAGAAGATGGATTAGAAGCTGCTTGAGCTACAATGGAAGTGCTTAAAGGCTTAAGGAGCGGGAAATAATTCCTCTTGAACCCAAATCACTTCAATATGTCATTTATAAAACTATCTTTCTATATACCGAATCACCTGTTGTCTATATGGTACACACAAAGGGAAACAAAAAGAAGAAAAGATTATGCTTTGAATGTACTAATTCTTGGCCTTGCGTAGAACCTGCTTGAAAACCAGCGCGATTCTATGAGACATGTGGTGCTCCAAAAACATATCCTTGACCCTCTCGTATCCAAGCTTTCCCATCCTCATTCTTCTCTCTACTTGTGTTGCCAACTTCACTATGTTCCTAGCAAGTGACGTCACACCTTCTTTACCCCCGGGATGCAAAAATCCCGTTGTCTCGTTCACCACAATCTCCATCGTTCCTCCGGCTGCGGTTCCCTAAAAACACACCAAATAAATAATCAGTCCTTAGTTATGGGGCGGTGGACTTTTTTAGTCCTTTAGATATTAGATAAAATTAGAGTGAATGAAGGCATGAAAGTTGTGTGAATCTGTTGTTGTATTTCCATTTTATCCATCACTTTACTATTTACATGTATGAAATCAATAGTTACACAAGAAAATAAGAGTAAAGGTCTCTGCTGTAAAGGGCATACCAGCACAGGTAGCTGAAAGCCCATCGCCTCTATGGTTATCCTCCCAAAACACTCTCCCCGAGCCTGTATATATGTTTAAGAAAGTTACTAGCTTCAGCGGTTACATTTGCAAGTGAGTTACATTAAAGATTCGAAAATCTAAAATAGAATGGCAGTTCATGAAAATTTAAAACTCCAAACAACTACCTGAGAGTTCTGAACAAGAACATCAATAGCAGCCAGATAAGGAGCTACTGTCAAGGTTTTATTCACAAAGTGTACTCTGTCCTGAATATTATTCTCCGATACGAATTTGCGCAGTTCGGTTTCGAACTTTGTCTGTGCATTCATGTCGCTTCCTACTATGACAGCGTGGAGCGATGGAACCTGCAACTTCTGGTCTTTGATCATTTGCAGACTTTCACGAAACGCGCGGAGAAATAGATCCTGGCCCTTCCCACGTGAAACACCTGCAATCAGAAGAGCATATGTTTAATACTGAAACTAATGTTTCTACAGAACACAATTCTTTCATGCTAATTGTTTTCTACAAAGTCGTGCAAGGAATTTCCTATTTATGATGGCCAACTATTTAACCGATCACAAGGAAATGCAGAACAAGATCACTTCTTTCGGCCAAGGGAAAAAAAATAAAGAAAAGAGGAGACCGTACTGTTTATGATGGCGAAGAGCAGATCATCACTTCGCACTCCTAGGGACTCTCGAACATGCTCACGAAGGACCCTCCTGGATATACTGTCTTCAGCGATTTCCATAAGTTCCTTGCTGTTCCCAAGGTGTACCACATGGGTTTCAGGCATTGTAATCCTTGAGGCCCAAAATTCAAAAAAAGGAGTAGATATCAGGAACATGTCACAGAACTAGAATGGCATATGAAATTATATATCTAAAAAAAGTATACCCTAATCGTTCTCGGGTCCTGTTTTTCCAGTATATTGCAGTTGCATGTGAATCAATCATAGCACCTGCAACAAAAGGGAGGTGCTTAACATACTCCATGTTGAAATAGTGGCCTCGCATTTCATGAATCCACCATAAAACCTTTGGAAGAACGCGAGGAACGTTTTCCTTTAGGACGGAATCGAGCCATTTCCCAGCAACTGCGGTGTTCAGAACGACTAAATCTGCTTTAAGAGCTGTATCAATGGCTTTTTGACCCTTTGCAGAGAAAACCTAGCAGTATCAGATATTTCTGTTTAGAGGACAAATTGAAAATTAAAATTGCATAACTATCTGGTATTACAATGACAAAGTTGAGAAAAAAAAGAGCTTAAATTGACAGTTACCGCGACAAATTTCAACTCCTAAACTTGTTATATCACATGGAAAGCAAGCAATCGGAAATTGAGTACTCAATTATGAAATTCTAAAACATGCGCAAATAACATACGAATATCTCCTGAGGATTGTAGCATTTCAAAATAACTATTTGATTCTTTGCTTTAATTGTCTTACTTCGTGATAGAATACGAAATGGAAATTTTTGGATCTTGAAGAATAAAGTTGGAAATAACCTGTACGCCACGGTGAAGCATCTTTCGCTCCAGACTGTGAACCACCTCATCAGACTCTACTGGTTTCTGGTTCGTGATCCAAACAACCTCCGAACCAACTCCTCTAAGCAGAAACGCCAATTCCATCAATAACAAAGGACCTCCTGGTTTTATTTTTACAGAAATTTGAGGGAAAAATTAGATGAATTCCAATAGATTCCCTAAGAGTAAAAGAAACGATATCAGGTCAAGAAACCGTACCGGAAAGTGAAAGCTCGTGAGAAACCAACAGAATCAGCTTCGACTTCATGAATCCCAAAGGATTCGGTAGTCCGGTCCGTTCATTCGTCTCGGAGCGAAAAGCCTCGGACTCTCTAAGATGTTCACCTCCGACGCTACCACCGGATTTGACGTTGGCACTACACGAATCGAAGGCCGTTCTCATAACGAAAACCATCGCCGTGGAAAGTGAAAACATCGCCATGAAAATCAGAGCCAGCCTCTTCTTCCCCATCCACGCATGGCTAGGCTTAGCCATTCTTCCGAACAACATCGTAATCAGAGATCCGGTCTCGACATTGCTAGAATATTCTGCGAGTTCGGATCTCGGAAGTTAGAGCAGAGAAGTTCAAATCCCAGTTTCGAGTTCACTATTCGGTCAGTATCGAGGTGGTAAGGCTCTAGAGAGAGAAAACAAATCCATATTTATTACACGGGCCTTTATTTTATTTTTGATATAGTCCTGGAATTCTGATTAATTCGGATTAGATTCGGTTTTGAAAGAGCTATTAGTTTAAAATGAAGAGATTAATTCGGACAGAGAAGAGACGTGAGAAAATGAAAAAAAAAAAATTTAAAATAACAAAAAATTGGCTGTATAAGCCACTGAAACTCGTCCAATTTAAAAGTAGCCAACGTTTCGTTAATAATCCGTAAATAGCCTCAGTGATTACGTGGCAACTCATTTAAGAAGAATTTTTTACTCATTTGCCCTTGGTTGACCGATTACGTAATTCTTTTTTAGGCATTTTTTTTAGTTTGAATTTTGAAAAAAACTTCGGCAACTTTTAATTATTCAATAATCAAAATCCCGAATTTATGGAAAACGTGGCTGCAGTTATAATGATATTGGATGCAGTTACTGAAAACGTGGAAGCAATTATTCTGATCACATAATTTGATTACGTGGATGCAGTTAATATGAACGCATCATATTAGGCGATTAGTTTCCAATTTTGATACAAAAAATATCCTTGATATCTGTTAATAATTATTCTTTTTATTGAAAATATATTCAGTTGTTATTTTTGAACGCTAATTCAAATTAATTTGGCCGCCAATAAACGTTCAACTTTTATTTTCCAGGTTTCAACTATTCTGATCGCATAATTTTGATTACGTGGAAGCAGTTAATATGAACGCATCATATTAGGCGATTAGTTTCCAATTTTGATACAAAAAATATCCTGGATATCTGTTAATAATTATTCTTTTTATTGATAATATATTCAGTTGTTATTTGTGAACGCTTATTCAAATTAATTTGGCCGCCAATAGACGTTCAACTTTTATTTTCCAGGTTTCAACGTTTTGAAAAAAAATTTAGTCCCTGAAAATAAATCTCCAAAAGCATGGATGAATGGTCGTCGTTTTCTTTAATCGATTCAGGTATGGGTTTTTTTTATATATTTATGCAGTTTTGATAACTGATTTCTCATGCACGTTTACCCTGTTTTCAGTGAACTTATTTGAGTATCAGTGCAATGAATCGTCGAAAGCAGTTGTCGCAGCTAGTCATGAAGAACCTCCGGCAGATGTTGTTTTGTATGATGAACCGGATTTGAGGAATTTTCCTATGAATTTTGATATTAATGTTAATAACGTATTTAGACGCAAAGATGTTCTTCAAATGGCTATTGGCATGACCGCAGTTCGCAACAATTTTGAATTCAAGGTGTTGAGATCCAGTAAAACGCGTTATAGTATTGGTTGTTCGGATATGCAGTGTGGCTGGAAGTTAAATGCGTCGGTATGCAAGAATTCTGGATTATGGGTCATAAGGTCATATGTTAAAAAACATACTTGTTATGGTAAATCTGTTGTGCACAAGAATAAACATGCATCGTCTGTACTTATTAGCAAATGTGTCAAAGATGATTTTCGTGGCCCATTGGCAAATCAAATTACACCTTCAGGAGTGGCTGAAATTATGAGGACTCGATTTAATGTGGAGGTAACATATTTTCGTGCATGGAAGGGTCGTAAAGAAGCTTTGAGGGATCTTCGTGGTGATTTTGAGGAGTCATATAGTCATTTACCAATAGTTGGTGAAATGATCAAAGAGAAGAATCCAGGTTTTTATTTACAGCTTATTTACTATTAATGTTGTCTGTAAATACTATATACTTTTACGTCTTTGTTTGGTTATTTACTGAACTTGTTGTAAATCAATGACTTATTTACATACTTTTTTTGTTATGTTTTGCAGGGTCTTATACTGTGACCGAGATTGAATCTGATGGGACATTTAGGTATTTCTTTTTGGCATTTGGAGCTTCTGTTCACGGATTTCAATTTTGCCGCCCAGTAATATCTGTTGATGGTACTTTCCTGAAAGGCAAATCTTATGGTACATTACTTTTGGCCACTGCTCTAGATGGTGATAATCACTTGTTTCCATTAGCCTTTAGTATTGTGGATTCCGAGAATGACAAATCTTGGTCTTGGTTTATGAATCATCTTCGAATTGTTTATGGTGTTAGAAAAGACTTGGTATTTGTTTCGGATAGGCACAAGTCAATTTACAAGGCAGTTGGCAATGTATTCCCGGAGGCGAAATTTGCTATATGCATGCAACATCTTTGGTGTAATGTGAAGGCAAAATTTGGTAAAACATACATTCAGCCACTTTTCTATAGATGTGCTAAAGCCTATTCTGTAAGAGAGTTTGAATATTGGCTTAATATACTCTCCAACAACAAAGTAAAAATCAAAAAGTATCTTCTCAAAGCCGATCCAGAGTTGTGGGCTAGGAGCAAGTTTCCGGGGAAGAGGTTCGATGTTATGACCACAAACATCTCTGAGTGTTTGAATGCTGTTTTGCGAGAAGCAAGAGGCTGGCCGGTTGCATGTCTTGTTTTGAGTTATAGAAGTCTAATTCAAAACTGGATCCACAAGAAGAGGGAGCTAATTCCAAAGATGCAATCAGGACTAACAGGAACTGGGTTCAAGATACTATTTGATTCGCAGGAGGCTGCTCGATCTATGAATGTGAGTTACATATTTTTTGAGATTCTGTTAATAACGTATCATTATTTTCAGCTTATTAACAGAATATACTGTTATTTACAATCTATTAACACATTAACAGTTTTAAATCTACAAATGTTGACAATAATTATTTACACGCAACTGCAGGTTAATGCCATTAACGACAACGAATTTGAAGTTGTTGATGGGGCAATTCGTAGAGTTGTTGATGTTTCTATTAGAACTTGCACATGTTGTTATTGGCAGCTTGAAGACTTTCCTTGTTCTCATGCTTGTGCGGCTTTATATAGGAAAAATTTACGTCCTATTGATTTTGTGCCAGCATATTATAGTCAAGAATACTTCGCTGCCACGTATGAGAAAGATGTTTTCCCTATTTCTCATGAAGGCGATTGGGATCTCCCTATAGATGCTCAAGTTATAAAGCCTCCCATTCATAAACGTCAAGCCGGGCGACCAAAAGAGAAGAGGTATCGGTCGAAGCATGAAAAATTCCACCCGTACAATCAAAGATGTGGCAAATGTGGCCAGAATGGTCATAACAAAAGGGGCTGCCTAAGATAGTTGGTTAATGAGTTGTCTTTAATAAAGTCTATTTCTCGCTGTTGATGTTTGCGTTGTTTTTTTATTTTGAATAATTTTATGTTTATTTATTGAAAATTTGATGTTTTATGCATATTGTTAATCTTAAGAACATGAGATTCATTTTCTATTCATGTAACAAAGTTACACACGCACATGTATGTTTTGAATTAGTTGTTATGACATTATTCATTAAATACCTTATTTCTGTACTTCTTATAATCAAATGGACTTAACTTTTAAATTGTAAATTTATGGTAAATAAGATGTACATTAACAGAACTTCACACGTTCTAATACTGTTAATTGCTTGTAAATAATATTCCTATTAACATATTGAAAGGTTAAAATATGGCCGCATTGTAGTCAATACTCAAAATATTCCAATTTAATTTGTAAAAGAGGTTATATCAACGACCTTAACACCAAAATTAGCATCATGCGCTAATTAACATTCATGCAGTAGCCAAAAGTGACATAGTTGCTATGTTTATAAAAAAAACTTAGTTGCAATTCGACTAGAGTTTAGTAAATAACAGATCTCAAATTCCAATATCAAAAGATGGTTGGCTGCTTTCTTCATCTCCCATTTGGCTTGTGTCCTGGCCATCTGGTATTTTGTTAGGACCTCCTTCTTCATTCTTCTTAGCTCTAGATTCGGTGACGTATGGTGAGGTAGTAAACACTGATTTCCTACATGTGCGCTTTGGACGTTGTGTGACAGGCTGTGGATTTGGCAACGTCCTTCCTATCTTTTTTTGCTTTTCATCATCGGTGACCTTGTTAACTACCTGTTAATTTACAAATAATCACAATATGATAAATTAACCACTATTAATTTCCCAATTTTTAACATTTTGTTAGAACATTATAAGTTACCTGCGGGTTGTGTGCAACATTTTGGGTTTTGATATCTTCGGTCACCAATGGAGGTGGCTGATTTGTCGTTGACATTGTATGCTTTGGAATTGGTTGGCCATTCTTTCTCAAGCGCTTGTAAACTTGCTTGTTTACAACTTCTTGCTTGGCCACACTCTCTTGAACAACCTGTGGATGGTGTTCAAATTCGTAGTTGTTAGGAATGCTATTCAACACATCATTTACGGTAAAAACCCAATCATCTTGTAGCTTCTGCAAATCATCCTGTTAGAAGTCATTGTTAGTCTTAATCTAATTGCAACATATTACAAAGTTATATTTATTTGCCGTACCGGACTATAACGTGCTACCTTTTCCATTCCAAGTAGTGGTGAAATATCCTACCATAAAATATTAGTAAACAACCTGTTAGTAAATTACAGGACATTTTTGTAAGTTCAATTAAATTAATTTTGTACCATAGACACAGTATCAGGAATTTTTGGCTCCACTTTTGAAGCTCTTTTTCGTAGCATCTGTAAATAAGTTGTAAATTAGTATACCATTAACAATATATTATGGCCAACAAAAATTCTATATACTATGTACTTAGCATGCACGCTAACAAATGCTTTATGACAATAATATGCTCAGTGACAACCATGTTCGTTAGGGTCACTTGAGTTGGCTTTGGTTTTGCTACATTCCTAACTTCCGGTACCTGTAAATTGATAAATACATATGATATTAGTAACATGTTAACATATGTAAATAGTATAGAGTACCTCTGTTGTTGTTGGGATTTCCACAGGTGTGGTCACTTTGGGTTGATTGGTAGGTGGTGTATCCTGTTAGACATAATGGTAGAGTCGGTTAAACACATATTTCAGTGTTATGTTGTTACTTATTTAAACGCAATGGCTATACTGTACCTGAACATTAATTGGAGTTTGATTTGGAATTTCAGTTGTCTTAGTAGGTGGTGCTCCACTTGAGACCTGTAAATGATTGTTATTTTTTTGTTAATTGGATAAATAAATCAAATTTACTACCTGTTCTTGTTTGGGTTGTTGTCGTGTTGTTTCATTGTAATCTTTCCGGATGTACACTTGAAATACATCCAATAAGGCGTCGTACTTTTCATGCGCCTCTTCGACACGTTTCTTCAGCATTTCTATTGTTTCGAGAGCGTATTCCAACTTCATATGAACATCATCTGAGGAGTTCATTGTTGTATCACTTTCCAAACCATTAGAACTGCTAGCCACTCCTTTTCCTTTTTCAACAGATTTTGGGGAAGTCACGGGACTAACAACGTCTACTCGTTCTATGTACCCAGCTGCATGTTCTTCTTCAGTAGCATCTACTAGATTAATGCGCAGCTACAACAAAGACAACAATTATTTACAAGCAATTATTAACATATTCAAAGAAGAACTTAGAGATAAGTAATTTGATTTCAAATACCGATTCATTGTCGAAGATATATTGTTGAAGTTCGTCGTACTCTGGGCTGTAATTGAAATTCCATTTGAGGAGGCGAGGTATGGACATTTCTTTTGTACGAGTGGCATATCCTTGGGCTTCAAACTCTGGAATGACCTCATATGCCCAAGCAATTAACGGATGTAGGAAGCCTTCTATATTGAATCCTGTTTTCTCAGCAGCATAGTTTTTGGATTTCTTTAGGGAATGGCATAGAGCGTTGAAGCTAACCGTGCCCCACGGATAACTTTTGAATAATTCCGTGTCAATGGCCATTTTTAAGTGGTCATCGGGAATTTTAGCTTGCCGTTCCCTAGGCAGAATCATTGTCTCTAGAATGGCCAGGTTAATAAGTGCCACTCGTTCTTCGTCCGTACCTCCAAATTTGCCGCTGAGAATTCCAAGTAAGAATTGTGCACGCTGTGTTCCTGTCACCTTGAAGTACTCATCCTTCAAAGGATTATCGGAGCGTAGCTTGTCGTGTATACGTGGCACGCGTTCGCAATTCAGTCCTGTAAATCACAGTCCTTAAACTGTAAATAACTCGGCAATTTACAAATCATTTTTGATATTCTCAGCAAGTAGTAAGTTTGACATTTACCTGATATTATCTCAAAGTCATAGATATTGAAAACCAATATGTTTCCACATACATTGAAATGAAGTTCATCAACATTCCTGGACTCTACTTGACTGAGCACGAGTAAATGAGCCAGTTTTTTGGGATATACATGGCCTTTAAGGTGTTGAAGATGAGCAAATGGCCCACGACTGAACAGCTCCTGTTGATATTCTGTTTCTAGGAGTGGCATGAGGGTTTCAATGATGTTGAAAGATGAATGAACTATGATTCGTTGTTTTAAATCCCAGTTCTTCCTTTCTACTATCATGTCCCCAATCTGCACACAAATAGAATTAACAAACTTATTTACACGACGCTGTTATTTACAACCTTAATATCATCCCCATCTTTAACAATTTTTTACACTACTTCATAGTATATATCTGCTATACTTTAGTATTTACATTCAGCCCAATATTATATGTATTTACAACCACAAATTAGTAACCATTTACATTCAGCCCAATATCATTTCGTTTTATTTTTCAAATTAAAATCAAGCGGTCAGTACTCTAAAATTTATTCTGACTTTAAACTTATGTTTTGAATTATTTAAGTTTATTAACATTATGGACAATGAAAATAAAAGTTCGGACAAAAAAACTTACCCTTGTTGCATTTGTTTTTCCCCGACTTGATTTAATCCCCTTTTCTTGATTCTCTGCAAGTTGTTTTTTTTTTCTTTGAGGGGGATTTCTTCGCCATTGTTCTATATCACAGCGATTTTGTGTGAAACCAAAGAAAAAAGGGAAAACACAATTATCAATCCTAGCGATTTTGAAAAATCAGTCGATTTCATATACATGCAACGCCACATATATAAAAAAGATCGAAACAAATTTTATTTTCCTTTATTTACTAACCTCTGTTCGTTCTTCTTCGTCATCGATGTTTCCCTCTTCTGGTTACGATTTCGATTTTGTAAATAAGTGTGTTGACTCTTATTTTTTGGTTCAAATTCGTGCGGTTTCTTCGTCGCTATATTTTGGGGTTTTTTTTCTTTTTGAAAAAATATTTTGAGCAGTTGCGTGTGGAGATTTAGCCGCGTCGTATCTCATAAATGCTCCTCGATTTACGCATGCATTAATATCCGAATATTAGTGTTGATTCTGATTAATGACCCGCATATTAGTGGGCGGGAAAATGTGAGGGTATAATCGGCCAACATTAGTTGTAAATAAATCCTTGCGGCTATTTACCACCTATTTACAAAACGTTGGCTAAAATTAAATTGGCCATTTTCGTGAGGCTATTTGGCTTAATTACCCTTAAAATAAAGTATATTAGTTTCGAAAGGCATTTTTGTTAAAAAAATATGGCAAAAATCTATATTTGTTGTCAACGAACTACTGCTAGTTACGAGGTCTATAAAATAAATTTTTCTTTCTCAATAATGCCCCTTCAAACACTATACACTCTTCTCTCTCTCTCTAGCGGAATTGTTACAAAGATGGGATTCAATGATAAAGCAAAGCAACGAAATAATATTTGAGCGAAAAAAAAAGCAACGAAATAATAGAGAAAATGAGAAACATCAAGCAAAGCCCAATTTTTTTTGTTAGAAAACTTGAGATGATATGCATATCACTTTGACTTTATAGGTTGACCGGTGAGTTTTTGGATTATTCAACACAAACAAAAAAATTTGATCACTTCAAAAACAGCTTGTAAATCACAATTACTAGTTATTTTTGTCAAGCCTAATATATCTTTCCTTGTGCAATAAATTTTCAGAACTAAAGATATCAACAAGAAGGATTATACTTTAGCACAACTCTTTTCATTCATTAGTACTAAATAAACACACAATGATAAACGAAAGACGCTAGATATCCAACAAAGCAAACTAACAAACATTTCATACTCTTTTTTTTGTCGTTTCTTCTAACACACGCATATCCGTTACTTAATTAACCATGCGACAATTCTTCCTAACTTCACCCCTGAACCCAATCAAAGGCTTAATGTTTCCCATCTTGACCATAGACTTGGCAAAGTGCTGAAAGAAGAGACTCTCATCCTCAGCAAAGGCTTTAACAAGCTCGGCAATGTTCGCATCGTTGCCGCTCAAAAGCACTTGGTCGGAATTCAGAAGCCCTTTGCTCCACAAAATGAGCTTGAAGTAAGTATTGTCGAATCTCGCCGGAGAAGCGAAATCCAATGGAGAAATGTTGTTGTCGCCGCCGGAGCTAGGGCACACGGATTTGAGGCCGTAGTAATAAGTCCGGTCTAGTGTTGAGTCGGGTCGGTTGTTTCCGTTTTGGTTGTAAAGCCTCTGCTTGAATGTCGTACATCTCGCCACGCCGATTGTGTGACCTCCTGTGAATTTGTGCCATACATTACTCGGATCAATTACACATCAATAAAAAAAAATGAGTGTTTTTTATTTGAGTTTGACCTGAGAGCGCGACAAGGTCAACTCTATCGAGGCCTTGGCGGTTGAAGAACGCGACGAGGTTTTGGACTGTGGAGTTTGGAGGAGGAATGAGGGTGTTTGATCCGCTTAGACTCGCCGTTCTCGAGTCCCTTCTGCCAAGTGGCAGCTCCCAATTGGGTCCACCACTCTGTTACATTTTTTTTTTTACCAAATCATAAAAAATAAAAAAAAATTGATGAATCTTACTTGGTAAGTTATGTACAGATCAATTATTTTGCTAGCATGTTTGGCCTAAGTGTATTAAGGTCTAATATTTTGGTCCCTAGATGATATTATATGCAACAAGGATCGTTAAAATCACATTATATTTTTTTTGGATATAATTTCCCCAAGATGCCGAATCTCGATTTATAAGTTATTCACTACCGCTAAATTATTTCTTAGCAGTTTTGGCCTAAGTTTAATGAGATTTTATGTTTTGGTCCCTGGACAGATTTTTTTATGCAACAAGGACCCTTAATTTTTTTTATTGAATATTTTACCAAGACAGTTGAGGTACGGGCAGCGAGAGCGACGATATCGGCGCACGAGACAGTGTGTGGACAAGCCTCTTCCAGCTTGGCTTTGATCTCGTCGATCACTTCGAATCCCCTAAGCGAATTTCTATTCGGTACCGACCTCTTCTCGCTCGCGATCGACGCGCTATCGTCTAGTAGCACCGACGCGTCGCACCCCTTATTTAATTATTCGTCACAATACATTAGTAAATAATAAAAAATAATAAAAAATTGAAGTGAATGAAAGGAATAGTTATAGTAGTAAACCTGAACAAAACAGTCATGGAAGTGAAGCCTGAGAAGCGAGGCTGCCATTCTCGGCTCATTCGCAATGACTTTCTTCAAAACGGAGTCCACAATCTCTTCGAGCTGAGGGCACGTGGACTGGTAGTATCCGGGGAAAAGACCGTAGTACCCTCCGGATATCCCTCCACTGCCTCCCCACCCGAAGTTGAAGCCGGGGTTAGCGTGGGAAGCTAGGACATTTATGGCCATGACGGCCATGATAACCACACTCGCTGACCTTGATAAGCCCATGTTTTGATGTTGCTTTTGGATGATGATGATGATGAGAGTAGGATTGAGATTGGTCAATTTGGTTGTGGAATTTATAGAGCTCTCTTTCTCTCTCAGTGTATTTGGATCAAAGAGATGTCGAAATCAACCACTTCTAACAACTACTCTCAACTCAAACAGCACGTAACATGGGTTACGACGATTACACTTTAAGACCGTGTCAATTTTTATAATCTGTTTGTATGTACTTTTTGACTTTGCTATATAATGCCAGTGTTTCTGGTTTTACCTGCTCCAAGCAATTTAGATTTGTATTTTCTGAATATAAATTCATATAAAGTGAATGATATTTTCAGTGTATGTAATATATGTGTGTAATGCACTACTAGCTTAATGCAATTATTGGAGTTGGTATATATTACCGTAACAGATCAACCCCAAGGTTCCAGCTAAAGATATTTGTGCTATTCAACTTTCTAAAAATAAATGGAAATCAACGCGTATGAATATTATTATTATTATTTTGCATCGAACGTTATTGTTTGCTTACAAATATTATTACTATATATGAGTATGTAAAAGAACGCGGAAAAATGGACCGCGTCTTTTGCTATTGTAACTTGTAACAGAAGTTGATATAGAACTACACAACAAAACAAACACATGCACATTCTGTGACTGTGAGCTCTCGTACTACTTTGGTTTGGTCACGTGAACTCAACGGAATTTTTATCTTTATTTTAGACCCAAGTCTTCAATTATATTGTTGTTTTTAGAATGGCTTCTACTATCGAGCACATATTACAATTCCAATTTGCATGTCTAACGACGGTTAATTTTTTAATCCCACGCTCTTAGTTTCCAAAGCTGTTAAAACTTAAAACAGTTTTTTCAGTATTTAAACAATTGTTTTTTCCCCAATATTAAGTATAATTATAAATTTGTGTCTTTAGAATTATTCCTTGTTACAAGGATGTCACAAGTCACAACGTATGTACAAGAGCAGACTTCTCTTCTCTAACGAGGTTCTGATTTAAGAACCCTTTTTTTTTCGAGGACTTGTAACTAAGGGGATGAAAAATCCGGCGATCATGTGGTGATACAAAGCTGTCTCATGGGAGTGAGAAGCCTCGCGAACCGAAGAGGCACGTGTGCCTTGATCAACGTTCCTTTCTCCGTGTACTCCTGCAATATTTTAACGCAAGAAACAGAGGTCGAATTAGGACCTTAACGAGAAAAGAAAAAGAAAAAGACGTGATTCGACGACTTACAGTTCGTTCAACCATTCCAACTTTGTGCACAGTACTCAAGAGCTCTCCTTTATCGAAAGGGATTAAGGCTTCGACCCATACCATGGTATCCTGTTTCCGTAAATAATAAGATAACCATCGCTAGTTACACGATTATATGCTTTTAACGATATCAACATTTGAAGAGAGAGAGAGAGAGAGAGAGAGAGAGAGAGAGAGAGAGAGAGTACCTTCAATCTATTCTGAATTGCGTTGCAGAACTCAAGCAAGCCATCGGCGTTCAGAGCGGATATACAAACAACATCGTCTCTTGTTTCAGCTTCCAACCTCATCTTTTCGGGATGGGCAACTTTATCAATCTACACTAGTAGAACTCATACTTTATGAATAAATCAGAAAAATTTATTGGGGTTTCACTTCCCAGTATAAAACGAGGTTGCTTCAGATTCCGTCAAGAAAATCTGCCTATCAGTAACATAAGTCACATTTTAATTTGCTGTACCTTGTTCCAAACAATCAACTTTGGAATCGATGAGACATCGAGCTCGGCAAGAACTTTCTCCACCGCAGCCATCTGTTGCTGGGCTAGAGGATGACTGAAGTTTAAAAAATAGAAAAATATACATAAACAAAATAAGTCCCAGAACTTGTATAGTTGCTCCAAATTATACTTTTGAAAAAAATATATATATATATATATTCACTCATACCTGATGTCAACCACATGCACCAGCAATGCGGATTCCGATATCTCTTCCAATGTTGCTCTAAAAGCAGCAACCTGTGAAATGAAATAAAATAAAATAAAAAGGAAATAGATGAACAATGGTGAAAAAATATGATAATTACAGGGTTATTCATAAGCCAAAAAGCCTCTCACCAGGGTAGTTGGAAGCTTCTGAATGAAACCAACTGTATCTGTGAGAAGAAACTCTTTCCCATTCTTCATCTGAATTACAGCAAGTGAGCAACAGCAATATTTAACTATGAATTTTACCCACAAGAAACCAAAGAGAAGTTTTCTATATTGAAGCTGACCTGAACTCTTCTGGTGGTAGGGTCAAGTGTAGCAAATAATTGATCCTCGGCGAGTACATTAGCTCCGGTCAATTGATTAAGAAGCGTGCTTTTTCCAGCGTTTGTGTAGCCAACCTGTAGTGTTGACCAAAAGTCAGACTTTTAGTGAACAGCATCAACAAAAACAACATGTATAATGGTCTCCAAAAATCCATAAACCTGTGAACTTACTAACCAAAGACACCACAGGAACGGGGACAGAAGAGCGTCGATTTCTGTACTGGTTTCTATGTTTTCTAACAGATTCCAGCTCCTTCTTGATAACACCAATCTAAAGATGAAAAAAAAAATCATGTTTTAAGCACATAAGCTCAATCTTTGACGGTAGAAAAGAAGGCTAAAAGCCTGAACCCAAACTAATTCCTTCCCCAAATGATTATTTTGAGCTTATATTCAGCTCTTAATAATACTAATTCTGAGCCTATCAGAAGAATATACCCAGAACCACATTAATGAAACTGAGTGCTTGCTTACTTGAGTTCGCAAGATACGCTTGTCCACTTCAATTTGTTTCTCTCCCATACCTTTCACTTGCCCTCCGGCCTGGCGTTCAAGATGACTCCACATTTTCGTCAATCGAGGTAACTGATACTCCATTTGCGCTAACGCGACCTTGAAAAATCATGTTGTCCCATTAATATACCAGCATAACAACACGGAACAAAAACAGGATCAATTAAATGAAAAATGACAGAGTCGTTAAAAAAAATATATATTTCGTGTTACCTGCAAAGATGCTTCGTGCGTTGCTGCCCTCTGGTTAAAGATATCAAGGATAAGGGAAGTTCGATCACAAACTCTCACATCTCCACCAAAAGCCTTTTCCAAATTGCGCAGTTGCCTGAAAGAAAAAAAAACACTTAGTTTAACATCGCTTTCTCACAAAACCAATGGGTATAGCTCATATACAAAACATATATGATATTCATGTTAAGGATTAGGGTTTTTTTTTCTTTTCTTTTACCCTGCAGAAAGCTCATCGTCGAATATTACGGTTTCAACATCCAATGCGTGTATAGCGCTCTTGATTTCCGATACTTTTCCAGATCCAATGTACGTCCTTGAGTTTCGAGAACTTAATCTGCATAGCATATCAGCAACATTTCAATACAATGACCCAAAACGCGATGTAATAATGAACCAGTGTCATATGTCATTAGTAAATAGATAAATAAAGTCACTTGCTTTTGATATGTTGAGCCAACGACCATAAGTCCGGCGGTGTCTGCTAACTGGGCCAACTCTTTAAGCGATTCCTCTATCCCAAATGAGTTCTCACTGCCTTTGATCTCGACACCCACAAGGTACGTTTTTTCTTCAAAAATCTGAAACACAATAGTTATGTTAGAGAAACTACACAAAAGCTCAAATTCACATAATTAAATGATAAATGGAAGCAGAAATCATATGTAAGTTCAATACAAAATCGTTGAAGAAAAAAAAGAGTGCTTCCATTCTATCCTTACCGAGCTAAGCCTCAAACCCTAAATTCACCGAAGTTACATTATCTGTAATCCGAAATTCACATTCCTTAGCGGGGACAAAATTGGAATCTCTTTTTAAAAAAAAATGGAAACGAACCTCCTTTCCATTTCTGAGCTTAAACCTATCGTCGGAAGCCTCGTCGGTGTCAGTCTTCTTCCTATCCCTAATCGACAAGCTAGGCACTTTATCCTCAAACACGGCTTCGACGGCGGAGAAATCGTCGGAAATGTCATCGGCGTCTTCTCCGAGCACATCAATCGGGGCCTCGACCTCCGGCGAGACGAAGAGATCGCCGCCCTGTTGCAGGACTCCGGCGGCGAAGATTCTGGGCGAGGGTTTGGGGTGGAGAACTCGATTGTTAGGGTTCGAAGGAGTCCATGGAAAGCAGAGGTGGTGGTGAGTTATGATTGGTGAGGAAGGAGAAGCTAGAGAGCAACAGAAGCGTAAGCTCATCATTGTTTGTGTTCGTTATTTCTGGATATTGTCTGACTTTCTCATTATTCTTCCTAACACCTGGCGCGAAAAATATAAAATATCTGAAGATTTCTTTTTCTACACAATCCCATATGATGTCGTTTTCTCGGAAGGTTAGTCAATACGACTTATAGGTCATTGAGTTTTTTTTTTTTACTCAACAATGTCATTGAAAAAAAATTATATTTTCCAAATTTTTATCATTTTGAGCAAAAGTTCGATTTTGTGACTCATGAACCATATGCTTTAAAATTCGTATTTGTAATTATGAAATTGGGTTTTGGAGGAAATTATCCTCATTTTTTGTTGTTGTAAAGTAGAGGGTTTTATGTCCCGTATTAAGTATTAAGTGTAGTGTCTAAGAGTCTAACTATTAAATTATGGGTAATTTAGCAAAATAGCCAAATCAAACTTTTAACGTTGCTAAATAGCCAAGGTTTTGTAAATATTAAGTAAATAGCCAGATATCATTTAAGACACTTCTACATTTACTAAAAAGCCCAGACATTTCCCGCCCATAAGCACACGGTTTACTTAATAATAATAAAAAAAGAGGTAACGTGTAAACGAGAATAAAAAAAGTAATAACTGCAAATTAATTACCGATTATCTCTCCACCAATATTCAATCTGCCATTAAAAAAAAATCTATGTTAATGTATCTTTGCGTAGTAAAATATAATCATGTTTCAGTGTTAATGTATGGGAAAAACTATTGTGAATGCGTTTAGAATTTTGGGTGTTTGGATGTTAGAATGAAAAAATAGGTGTTGACATATTTTGCAGTAAATCTGAGTAAATATTGGGCAGTTTAAATTTTTGTCGTGTGTAAATATTTATTTACACATATTTACACCGAGTATGTCAATCCTTGGATTTTACAACAATGTATGGTTGTTAATATCTGTAGTAAATGTGTGTAAATATTAAGTACTATTATATTTGATTATCTGGAAGTGTTTATTTACGCATATTTACTGCATAAATTGTCATAACCTTAACTTATTTACATATATTTAAATAATAAACGATACAATATATTCCTGGCCGAAAATATCAGAAATAATCTATAAAAAGAAACAAATAAATTACAACTTCCACGTCCATTTAGTTCATAAAATAAAGGGAATCATAAATTGACTAAATCATGTTCACACTTATATCAGGAAAACAATTCAAAAAATTTCGGGAAAAAATTTAAACCGAAAATTCAAATATGTAATTCAAAATTCAAACGCACATGGGCAATTTTCGGAAATAAAAAAACCTATTATTGGGTCACATCATCGGCATGGCTATTTACTTAGTATTTACAAAACCTTAGCTAAATAGCAAATCATAAGGTTTGATTTGGCTATTTTGCTAATTTTTTGATTAAATTATACATCAATCCACTTCTTAGTCACTTGTTTCGGTTGTATCTAGCTGAAAGAGGTCGTTTATAAAATAACTATTATTCCACACAAACGAGTATTTAGACAATTCTTTTTTAAAAAGTGAGCGATACCACGAAAAATTTATTAATAGCCTTCGAGGAAAACCATACATCATTATTTTAGACAAATTTACATATATTTTTATTCAGGGTAGTGGGTATAAATACACCAGTTTCAATCTTTTGTCAAAATAAGGTCAGCGAAATTATCTGACATACGGATATGTCAAAATTTATTAATATCGATCAAATTGTTTAGTTCTACAAAATACTTTGTCTATAGTTTTTCAAATTACAGTTACTGAATTTTTTTGAGAGTCCATATTCTTGCGATGGGCATGAAAAAAATAGGTATAAAAATTTCCTCTCTATCGAGTAATTCAATTGTTATTTATCTTCTCAGGGAACTTGAAAGCCTGAGCATCAATTATAAACTTAAGGCAAGGTTTATTGAGTAAAAAGGGGAATTATATCCAAATTTGGGGGCATGAATTGAAACAAAACAAGTAAATAAAAAACACAAATATATATATATATATATATATATAAAACTCAAGCACAACACGGAGACAAGCATTCATTATGGTTGATTTAGTAACCAATCAACTCTTATTTGAAGATGGAAGTTTATTCAGAACATCTTGAAGCGAGAGGGCTTAGAGTGTCTCTGATTTCCGAGCCAGTGTTGCATGTGGACGCCAATGGCGTCCAAGTACAAGCTACTCCTCCCATGGAACCCAACCACTTTCCCCTCCGTCGTCGTCGACGTGAAAAACGTTCCGATCTCATCCCCGTACGGACCGTACTTTCCACGGCTCGTGTAAAAAGTCAACGACCTTATCACCTTCCCGTTATGATATCCACACACGCAGCTCAGAACCTCATTCGGAAACTCCAACTTTATCTGATACAAAAACAACCAAAAAAACAAAATCATCAATAAAAAAAAAATAAAACTTGTCACAAAAAAAAAAAAAAAACTTGTCATAAATATACCCTGTGACACGTGTTTCCGGAGTTGCCGCCGTGTTTGACTGACCAGACAGACTGTCCGTTCCGGTCGTACTCGATCTGGGCCGAGCAAAGAGCCTCGTCCGATCTGGTCAAGTAGATTTGCTTGATCCCCGAGAACACTCCGTCGTCCCAGGACCGCCCTCCTTCCCCGCCCCACGGGCCCGCCCCGCAAGGGCTCGGCTCTTTCACAACTCCGAAAGCGACAGTCTCTTCGGCCGGGCCCACTTTCGTGGCTAAAAACCTGTTATTGGGCGGCCAATGAGCGTGATCGACCTCGGAAACTACTGCCAGCTGATTTTGTTGGCGATGATCGTGCCCCGAAGAAGCCGGGACGACGAGCTCTTTGAGGTTGGAAGAATCGGGTTTCGGTGTGGCTGACGATGAAACTACTCCTCCGACTTTACCTTCTAGAACGTGAACTCCGAGAGCGTCTAGGAACAAGCCTCTTCTCCCGTGGAAACCGACGATTTTCCCTTCCTTCGCTTTGGTCGTAAAAGGGGTTCCTTGTTCGTCCCCCAAAGGGCCGTGCTTTCCTTTCGTGGTGTGGAAAGTCAAGGACTTTATCACATTGGGACCCATTTTCATGGCGGGGCTGAACGTCCCGGTTATGTGAGTCAGGACTTCGTTCGGATGATCGAAAATCACCTGCAACATTGCGCGTGTTATATAGAAAGACTATATCATTCTAATGCGCTAGTGTAGATTCAAACTACCTTGTCGGTTTTAAAACCCCCAGTTCCACCGAGCTTCGCACCCCAAACGGATTCGCCGTTTCGGTCGTAGAGAACTCTTATGTATACGATTTCGAGATTACGAGATACGTTGATCTGTTTTATTCCGTTGTAAGATCCATCGTCGAATATAGACCCGCCTGTGCCGCCCCATGGCCCGCATTTTATCGCTCCTTCAACCATTGATGGTGCGTTATTTGCTCTAGGCTTTATCTGAAGGGAAGGAAAGAAGAAGAAAAAAATATCAAATTCACTACTTCTAAATAAAAAATAGAGCAGCATGGAAATAAGGTTTTGATTCACAACCTTGTTTTTAGAAGCTTTGTTCCCGACTTTGCTCGATTCTTGATCAATGTCGGAACTAGCCTCGGACTCTGATAAAGAAAACTGCTTGGAGATCTTGCTAGGCAAAGGTCTACTATTTTCCTTGGGGCTAAAGTCATCTGATCTCTGCCTCACGGCGAGAACTATGTCGTAGCTTTGGCCGAGACTCCCTTGTATCACCGAAAACCCGTTATGAGTGGTCTGAGAAGCGGTATTCACCGCATAGTTCTGCGCTTGATACAAAGGTCTGATGTGATCGCTCTGTTTCTGCTCGATTGGCTTCAGGTGAACCCCGATCGCGTCGAGATACCAGCCGGCCACCCCGTGAAACCCCACGATCTTGACACCTGTCATTGGGAACGAAAAAGCCGTCCCTTCTTCGACGCCGAACGGGCCATACGTTCTCTTATTGCTCTTCAGTGTCAGAGATCGCACCAACTGCGGACCCCACTCGTTCAGCTTGCCATAGTAGCCATTGATCGAGGTCAAATACTCATCTGGGCAACCAAGCTTCACCTGTGAAAATTATATCGGAACACGATTTAAATCAAGCTAGCTTTATAAACCAAACGCAGATCATTTCATAGATTTTAGCCGTTGGACTTACAGTGTTGGTTTTGTACCCTCCGCGGCCGCCGTGCTTACTGGACCAATACGAAGAGCCGTTTTGTTCATATTCGGTCTGAATGGAATCGATGGAAGTTCCGTGATTAATCACAACTTGCCTCATGGCTGAGTTGACTCCATCGTCGAACAACATCCCATCTTGGCCTCCCCATGGACCAGCTGATATCGCCTTCTTTGCCAATTCCTCGACAAAACCATTCTGTAGAATCACAGTAATACAGCAACAACTAAAGTGATTATCGGTGATTCCTAATTGGAAAGTAAAATTTACGCCAACTTACCATTTTTGGAAGAGACAGAAAGTGCGAAGCAGGCTGAAGAAAGTCAGAAACTGCAACAAGTTCTTTAGAATTTTCTTGTTGGAGATATCAGTGAGCTGAGAGGCATGAGCTTTATGGCCACTAAAAGAGTATTCCATTATGGTATGAGTTAATATAATATTGTCAGTATTTGGGCATGTGCAATTCTGTGTTGCACTATCAAGGGCAAGGGTTGAATACAGAATCAGATCCTTTCAGGGAAAAGAAAAGGGAACTTTATTTTTGTTCCTTTGTAGCTTAGATTGAAAGCATTTCTGAAGATAGGAGAATTTTTTAGGATACCATTATGGTCTTTTTCCCCCTCTTTGATGGCGCTATTTGTGGGGAAAAAAAATAGGTAAAGACAAGATCTTTATTCTTGTTTTTGAAGATCATAAGAATTCGTGTACAGAAAAAAGTGCTTTCATGATTAAAGGTTTAGCTTTAATTTCCAGCGATAATGTCCGCGCATCTTTCTGAGCATATTCAACATTTACACAAAATCCTTGACAGATTTTCGGAGAAATCTTGACAATTGTCACCCCACCACAGCGCCTTATTCTTCACCGTTCTTGTTATTATTGTGGGTGGTGTAAAGAAATTAAGAATCTCTAAACAATTGTAGTATCAAACGGTGAATTAAGCATCAATCATGGTTACATTTTGTTCTGCCAGCTTAAACAGGATAACATGACGCTACAAGGATTTTAACAGCAGTACAACATTTTACATTACAAAAATAGTGGTGTATCGAATTCACTTACTGAGTTGAGGTTTTAAATGTCTACCAATAATCTCTACAAGAACACTGTCCGTCACTGAATCGGTGCAGACAAGTAGAGTCATTCACAAATATCTCGCGACCATATAACTTGGAGACATGCTTTACCGTCTCATGGCAATTCGCACACATTCTGAGACTTTTAACTATTCGGATACACTGGCTATTCCTCGGGAAACCGATGAGTGCAAAACCAAGAGCAAGCTTTTCGCTGTGTACGCCAGCAACTTCTTCTTTATCTTCTTCCTCGATGCAAAGCCCGTCATGAAAACCGGATTGGCTCATTCCTTTTCCCGTCACGTTGTGTATCCAAGGATACAGATAAGGCTGGGATTGATCACCGGCATGAAATGTGTAGACTGTATTTTCCAATTCAATCCAGCACCGACCCAACTGACTTATCTCCGTTGCGTTCTCTTTCTCAAGCTTTCTCATTCTATAATCTATCTCAGATCTCCCTACCAAACCATCGATCTGAGTTCTCAAACGTTGGACTACGTACTTCCATGGTTCGAATGCAAGCATGTTGTCTAAAGCATGTACCGCTAAGCCGACATTCCTATGGATTCTGCTTGCTGTTAGCAACGCACTCCATACTGAGAAATCGGGCTCCACGGGCATATTGGCAATGAGCTCCACTGCTTTTCCGAGCCTACCGGCGCGGCCGAATAAATCGACCATAGCCGAATAATGTTCTGGACCAGGAACAATGTGATAATCTTCAAGCATGGCAGAGAAAGCTTCTTCCCCATCGTCCACGAGTCCAGAGAGACCATATGCACAGATCACATACAGAAAGGTGGCTCGATTGGGCTTCAACCGTGATTTCCTCATTTGATCATATATACCGATAGCAAGATCTGGAAATCCATGCGAGACATACCCGGAAATTATCGAGTTCCAAGAGATAATATCCTTTGATTGCATTCTGTCGGATAGGACCTTCGAATATCTCAGATTTCCGGACTTGGCATAAGTGTCTACCAAGGAATTCACAACTGGGAGTTCGGACTCTAAGCTTCGCCGCAGAATGCAACAATGCATCTCTCTGACCTTTTTCGCCGCTACTAGATCCCCACAAGCCGGCAAGACACTCAACACCGTAACCATATTCGGAACAACCCAATTGAGCTGCATTTGTCTGAATATCCGAAAAGCCTTGTCCTTTTCTCCGAGTTGAAGATAGCCTGCCATGAGAGTATTCCACGACGCTGTGCTTCGCTTTATCTTGCCATCTTTTTCCATTCGTTGAAACAGATCCGTGGCCGGGTCCTCGTGCCCGTTCTGTATGTAACCCGAGATCATCACGTTCCACGTGACCACATTTGGAGCTACGCCCAATTCCTGCATTTTCATGAAAAGTTCGCAAGCTTTGCCACAGTAACCAGCTTGGCAATAGCCTCCAATCAGGGAGTTCCATGAGTAGACATCTCTTTCAACCATCGTATCAAAGACTTCTTGTGCGGCCTCTAGATCCCCGCACTTGCAATACATGTCGATGAGCGAATTCCCGACAACAACGTTGTCCATAAGGCCAATCTTGATCGAGAAAGCGTGGATTACCATCCCTTTGCCGATCGATCTCAGGGACGCACAAGCTGAGACTACACTTGTAACCGTAACTGCATTCGGTTCCACTCCCTCCAAAAGCATAGCCTTGAACAAATCCAGCGCTTGATGTCTCCGGTTGTTATGAGAAAACCCTGAGATCATAGAAGTCCAAGTAAACACATCAGGAACTATACCTAGACTCTCCATCTTCTTCATTAATTCCATAGCAACGTCACTCTCGCCTACCTGATTATAGCTTGTAATTATTATATTCCAAGTGACCAAACCCGGCTCGGTCCCTTCTTCTCTCATCTTACCAAACAGCCGATTAGCTTCTTCGATCAGACCCTTCTGGAAAAACCCCGTTATAATAGAATTCCAACTCACCGCGTCCCTCTTCTCCATTCGATCGAAAAACCTCTTTGCCCAATTCAGCTTCCCAGATTTCGCGTAGACTGCGAGAATCGAATTGCTAACTCTGATTGAGCCACAAAACCCACGCCGAACAACCATCGAATGTATCGCCTTCGTCGCCTCCAAATCCCTGCGATTCCCACACGCCTCCAAGATCTTAGGGAACAGAAACCGATCAGGTATAACCCCGTCTCTCACCATCATGGTGAAAAGCTTCAAAACATGCTCCCACTTCTGCGCTCTAGAGTACGCTCCGATCATAGCCGACCATGTGAACAAGTTTCTCTCATGCATTCCGTCGAACACCCTGCGTGCATCACGGAGATACCCACACTTTGCGTACATGCTAACCAGCTTAGTCTCGACAAAGGTGTCAACATCCTTAACAAGACTCATCAAAGCGTGGAGTTTGCGACCCAGTTCAATGCAGTTCAACTCGACGCAAGACTGGAGCAAATTCATGTACGTGACAGGACTGACCTTGGACCCACGTTCGGCAAAGGATTCCAAAGCCTCCACGGCCTCTTTGAGACGCCCGTTTTTGCAGAGATTGTCCAAATACGAATCCGAGATTTTGTGGCGCGTTTCGGCGGAGACGCGTGCCTTGTTTAATCTCCCTTTCTTCGCGTACACCTACAAAATTCCGAGAAAGCAAAGACAATTGAGAAGAAAAAGAACAATGAAAGAACGAAAGCGCTTCAATTTCCCGTTAAGCAATCCCCAAACCCTGAAATTCACAGAGGAAAAGATAAAGTATGTAAACCTAACCTTCTTTCTATATCCGAGCTTGAGCCTATCATCGGCGCCAATCTTCCTCGCTGCCCTAGTCGAGGAGATAGGGACATTGTCCTCAAATCCAGAATCGGCGGCGGCGAATCCGACGGAAACTTCTTCAACCACGTCACTTCGGGCCTTGACCTCCGAAATTCGGAGAGAGACTTCCTCCGGCGAGACGACGACATCACCGCCCTGTTGCACGACTCTGACGGTGAAAATTCTGGGCAAAGTGTTGGAGTGGTGTACGGCGAGTAAGATCGGGGAGAATTTCTGGTTAGGGTTTGAAAGAATCCATGGAAAGCATAGTTCGTAACGAGTTGAGAGACGAACTGGAGATAGGCATAAGCTCATCGTCAACTTTCTTATCCCCTTTCTTTTCTTTCCTTTTTTCTGTGGATATTGATTTGCCTGCGACTCATTTAAGTGACTCGCGCTAAAAAGAAATGTCGTATTGTTTCCTAACGTTGTCGTTTGTTGAAATTTCTACTCGTTTATTATTGTTATTTATTTTTTTTGAAACGGTAGTCGTTTATTATTATAAATAATATATAGAATTGGAATGCATGCCCCTTGTAATCCTGGCCGATAATGTCTCTACTAAAAAAAAAAAAAAACATTTTAATGTAGTCAACGTTTGAAAACGTTTTAGAAAATAACCACACAGTCTAAATTGACATATACATTTGATTTAAATACCCTTAAATTAATCCCGCTTTAATGAACTAAATAAAATCGTAAATAAAATTTAAAATTCTGCAATTAATGATTGTAACAAACTAGCATTATATGTGGAATAAAAACGGATTGTTTGAAATCCTAACGCGCTAATTTCTTTCCAAATTAATAGGAAGTAGTTACTAATAAGTATTTAATCTACTGCATATCAATTGTGGAAAAAAAAATTGAGCAGTAATTATAAAGTCTTTTGTACGTTGAAGATTTTTTGCAACAGCACAAAAAACACACCGATCTATTTCCAAACATTTTCAATTATTTTCAAATATTTCCAATTATTTCCAAAAATAAAACAGTACATAATTAAGAATAAAAAAAATGAAAATGAAACCCAAACTTTTTACTCAACAAAGATCTATGACAAACATCGATGGAGACTTCCACGACGAACAAAAGGGAGCGACGAACTCGATTCCCTCACCAAAAGATAATTGCGACGACAATTATTTTAGAGCCGGAAGATTGCTCACACCATTGTCTTGTCGGCGATGGAAGGCCAATTGGTCGAGTTGTTCCTTCGTCAAGAACAATGGCTTCGAAAGGTCGTGGTCGAACAATCGCTTCATCACACTTAGGGTTCAGGATCTCTTGGGTTTCTTTGTTTTTCTTTTTCTTTCCTAGTGAAAATGTAAGTTTTTTTTTTCCCGCTGCATGATTTTTTTTTTTAAAGAAAAAGTTAACGATTTTTTAGATTTGGAGAGAGAGAGAGAGAGAGTAATCTGAAGTATCAAATATCAATTTAAAAAAAGTGAAATAATTCACTGTACATATGAAAACAAATTCAAAAATTTGTTATTAATGAATAAAATCATTTTGGAAATAAAAGAAACTTGTAATCTTGGATGAAGGCAAAACTGATATTTTGATATGTTATAAAAAAAAAGGCCACATCAGCGTTATGACTATTTTTTAAAGAATCTAAAACGTTGACTAAAATGAAAATCTAACGATCAGATTTTTTTTTTTATGCTCGAAACGTTTGGAATGGTTTAATTAGTTACCATTTTCATTATATAATAGTGTGGGAAAATAATGTAGTGAAAATAACCTCTCTCGTACGATATTTTCAATTTAATCCCACGAGAATCTCATTTTGTTTATCTTATTTCATATATATATATATATATATATATTTGGTACTTTCATTTCTTTGCTGTTTACAATTTTATTTGATTTTTTTCTTTTACTTTATTTATTTATTTTCTTATAAAATAGACCACGTGAGGGATGGTTAACGTTGTTCAATTGTAATCTGACGTCGTTAATTATATCTGCGCGTAAAAAATAAAAATAAAATCAAAATACATATTAGCTCTGCGACTACTGCAACCACTTCATTCTTGTGTTGCACAAGATCCTTGTCGTTGACTACAAAGTGTTGGATTGGGCATATGTTAATTTAAAAAGAAAGAAAAAAAACCTAAATAAAAAACTGTAACCCAATAGAACAGTTAAAAACTCAAAATAAATAAAATTCTCTAACAAAAAGAAGAAAAAAAAAAAACCAGTATTTTTTGCGATTCATTCACATGAATCTGACGCCCTAACGGGATCGCTAGCTGATTCAAGTGGCAAAACAAAGCTCACATTTGAGCTCTGAATTAACCAAAAACACTCGGATTGAGTCACTCACAGTCGATTAATCGTCTTGATCATGGTCTGTAACACTAACACCTTCATTTGCCAAAGAACCACAATCCTCCGAAGAATCCCCGAACTCTTCTTTGTACATTTCCTCTATCATCGGCTTCCAAAGCCTCACTCTTGCATTTATAAACCAATTCGATACCTTGATTTTTAAAACAAAATAACACACAATTTAGTCTCAATTTACACAAGTCTTTGATAAGCACATTCAAGGAAAAAAAATAAAAATAAAAAACTTACTTGGTTCTTGCTAAGTCCTGTTTGCGACGCCAACATTAGCTTCTCGGAATCATTAGGATAACTGTGAAGAATCAACAATTCGAAATTCAATCAAGGTAAAAAAAAAAAAATCAATTTTTTTTTTTTTTCAATTTTGTGTGTGAATATTTTGGGGGTTAGATTAACTTACGGGTGAAGGAAGTGTTCGAAGAGCCAAGCGCGAAGAATGGCGACGGAAGTCTCGGGCAAGCCACGGATCGGCCTCCAAGCCTGGCGTTGATGGCTCTGAATCAATCCGAGCTGTTGAAGGGAGATACGAGTGTTCTTCGGCTGATCTCGACTGTCGAACAAGCTGAGCTGCGATAATCCGGCGCTGATCTTCGGCAAATCCTGACCCAGCTTTCTTCGCTCAACGTTAATCCTCGAAACGACGGCGTCTCGGAGGCTGCAGAAATGCCTCGACATAGCTTGCAGCGCCAGAGCCGTGTACGGTTTCGCCGTTCCTCGTCCGGCGATCCCCTCGAACGCCGACATTACCTCTTCCATTTGGTTGCAATACTTCTCGTACCTGTTCTCAACCTGAAATACGATCAAAATCAATTCAGCGATTTGAGTTTATTCCAACAACGACTCTCGAATTCGGTCTGACCTCTTCTAACAGAGAAATGAGTTTCGCGAGCTTCATTTGAGCTTCCTGTTTGTCTGCGGACACGATTCCGGTGCTGCAGAACTCGGCTCTGAGCTCCGACGAGAGACTCGAACCTCCTCCTCGCCGGCCGCCGCCGCGGAAGAGATTTCCGGCGAACTTCTCGTTGCTCAGATCGATCTCTCTTCCTCCGACGCTGACGATCTCTTCCAGCAGAGACTGTGTCGGCCTGAGATACCGCGAGCCGGAAATAGCGCCGCCGTAGGGATTCGAGGCTGGACCGGAAAAGGAGTAACCGTCGTCGTCGACGGAGATTGAGTAGTTAGGGTTTGCAATGAGGTCATTGTTGAAGGCCCTGATTTGTGGCCTGTAATTATGCATATTGGGAGGGACGAAGAAGTTGTGGGAGTTGAGGGAGAGAGAGAGCCTCTGCTGAGCTGTGTTGTCGTTTGACGAGCTCGTTGTCGTCGTTGCTCCGAGGAGGTCCATCAGACGTCTGGTGTGGCTCATCTCAGCCGATTCCTCGCCGCCCAGAGATTGGATGCCGTTTGGCAATAAGCCAAGGGATGAGTGAGAGTGAGGGAACACTGTGCTGTCACTGCTCGTTCCTCTGAAGCTATTTGAAGCGTAACCATCAAAATGTTGATGGCTTTGATGATGATTTTGACGATGGTCAAATTGTGTTTGAGTGGTGATGAATTGGTGTAGAATGTTGGTTGTGTCTGTGTGATGTGGTGGTGAGTCTTGTGTAACCATTTTTTATTTTTTTTTATATAATTTTTTGGTCAAAAAAGGTATTTGATTGGGAAAACAAGTTTTTTTTTTTGAGAACCTAATGATATGGGTTGGGTTGTGTGATAAGTAATAACCAGAAGGCACTGAAGAAGAGAGAAAAAGATATTGAATTTGCAATAATTGGTTGAGAAGGCACGCGCTTTTAAAGTTTCTGAGTATTCAATTCAATGTGTGTTTTGAATGCATTTAGTGGCGGAGTTTGGACGAAAAAGGTTGGTCATTTTTAAGTTCAAGATGAGTTCTTTTCTTGCGAGAGTAAGAAGTAGAGAAAGACTTGAACTTTGAATGAAATGACAGAGAGAAGAAATAAAAGAGTAATCAAATCACTATGTAGAAGACTAGAAGCCAAGTCATAAAAAAAAATCATTCATTGTGGATTTTGTCTGAGAATTTGAGGGAGTAAAAGAACTGAATATAGGCTGTCTTATTAAATGCGAGAATTAAATAGAGAGAGAGAGTGAGAGAGTCATGGATGATGAGTTTGTCAAAATGCATAGGAAGGAAAAAAGGTAACAAGGACAGGACCAAAAGAGCAGAAAACAAGACAAACTGTCATGCTAATCAAACTTAGCCAACTAACTAAATCCTGATTGGCAGAGTTAGAAGAATTCACAGTCCAAGAGTGACCAGGGAGAGAGAGAGAGAGAGAGAGATGATATTTCAAATTTTCTTCTTCTGAATAGTGATTTACCTAAAAGCTAAAAGAGTAGCTCTTTTAAAGCGTGGTTACATGGTGAGCCCATTTCATGAATTGCTCTCACTTTGTAATATGAGTTAGTTATGCGCTTACTTTAATAATTGGTATGTTTTTAGTCAACGTGACATTGACAATATGATTTTGACCGAGCATTTTTTTAATGTATCATAAATAAATCATCACGTTGCTTTACTTGTTCTACATACTCTTAGTCCCTTTAATATTTTTATATGATGAAAAAAGGAAAAAAAGACAAATAACAAGACTAGATTTCTATTTTCGATAGCAAATGTGATGAAGCCATTGTTGATGAAACAGTATTCTCTCATGAGGCCTAAAACTAAGCTCTGGAAAGCTGAAAATCCTAATGCCATAGACTTCTGTTTGTTCGTTAAAGAAGGCAAATTAATTGGACAAGTAATAATAATAATAATAATAATAATAATAATAATAATAATAATAATAATAAAGGAGATGGTCCTCCTCAAACTTCCCTGATTGCAAAAGAATCAAAAACCCTCCCAGCTTTAATGCCAGTAGTTACAATTTACATGCATTCATTTCTTTGGGAGACTCAAAAGCACTTAAAAACCAGCTTCAATAAAAGACTTGTAATTTACTAATTTTATTTTGTCATTATATATATCTCTCTCTCCCCACAAAAGCATAGAGGCTTTCATATTCATACATGTTAAAAAAAGAAAACAGCTCTGTCCTATTCATCACCTAGGTCGCTGTGATGAATAAATCTGTAAAAAAGTTAGCCATCTTTAACACACTCCCAGTTATAGGACTGTCAGGCTTGGAAGGAAGTTCTGTACACACATACATACATACATATATTGTATCCTTGGGAATATTAACATTTTCTTTTTCTCTTTATTTCTCATGATAATTATATTGTTGTTATGTTATGTATATCTTGCTCTTAGGGTTTGGCCATCATAGACGTTGAAAAGACACTGAACCCAAAACACCACAAGATCTTTTACCCACCAAAACATAAAAACAAAATATAAAAATGGGTTCTTGTGCTCTCTTCTGAACCACCAATAGATCTAGATAGATATATATTGTAGAGAGAGAGAGAGAGAGAGAGAGAGAGAGAGACGGAGATGTGTGCTTCTCTGTTTAAGTTATGGTATTATATATATGATATTTATATATAGATGCTTTAGTAATGATTGCCATCTTTGTTCCTTTGGCCTCCAACAGTTGTCACTCTCACTCTCTGTTTCGCAACTTTGTTTGTTTAAAATAACACCAAAAAAAAAAAACTAAGATTAAAGTTGGGGCCTCTGAATATCTTCTGAAAACATCTCACTTATTATTTTCATTGTATTTAAAAATAAAATAAAAACCTGTCACAATTGTCTCGTGAACATAGCTTTGGGATAACCACTCAATTCTGTTTTTTTTTTTTTTTTTTTTTTTTAATGTTCTCAAATCAAAAGGACACAGATATAATAATACATACACCAAGCCAATATGATTTATGAAGGTATAAACTCCTCCAAACGTAGTATAGTAAGTACTAATCCAAATAATCGAGTAAATTAATATGAGAGTGAAAAAGTACTATAAGAAAAATGAAATATGAGTGAAACCATTTTGTGACAGGCTGTAACATAACAACAGTTTCTAACTGAATAACGGTACAGCTCTGATGCCACAAAGGATGGTTCAAAAGGTGAAAGAAAACTACAAGCAAGGACAAATTGTTGAAGAGAAAAGAATCTACTGATATTAATGATGATGATAGATTTTTTTTTTTTAAGACATGATGATGATAGATTGAGCTACTTACTTAAAAACTCGATCGTACATTTTTATAGATATTTTTCTGTATAAATATTTTTCACGGAAACATACCACAAGACATGAGAACCTGACAAAGGAGAAGAAGCTGCAATAATAGCTAATAAAACGTTATCTAATAACATATATTATATGTCAATTTATTATTTACTTGGTCTCTCCGGCCAATCCAAGCACAGCACAGGCTATAAAAACTGAAGAATTGATTCACGTATTGGCTTGCCAATAAATAACCTGCAGAACTTTATAACTTGCCGAAAATGTAAATGTAATTTGCCTCCCTTGCGTGGAGTTATTTGTATGAAAAATGGGCAAGATTTATATTCTTTTCAAAATTATAAATAAAATAAAATGTTACTTTGGGATCCGAATCGCATCATTGACAAAATATGTGGACACTCAAGAAGACCACATTTAATATGCATGTGCAATTTGAACAAGAATACAATGTGTGTGGTGTGTCACTCTTTTTAGCTTTCTTATAAGATAAAGACTCAACAAAGACCTTATGCAAACACATGTTACCAATTGTATATATATATTAATAAGAGAGAGAGAGAGAGAGAGAGAGAGAGAGAGAGATTCTCTTAAAACATAAACAGAAAAAGGTTTTCATATAAGGTTATTGGGTGAAGTGTTTACATTTAGGCCGTTTTAGAAATATGGCAAAAAACAAACTTTTTTTTTTTTTTTTTAGTTCATGTTTGTCAAACTTTAATAATATCACCAAACGGACTAATAAAGGAAAAAAAAAAGTCTAATTTGCCATTATCTATTATGAAATTGAAATTCGTCACTTTCTCTCTCTTACTTTTTTTCCTACAATTTTTTTTCATAAAAACTTCAAATAATCATATATATCTAATATGAACTCGAAATTGAGTGATTCCAAATCCTACACAATGGGTCTATTTTTGATGATTTCGGCGCCACGAATCTGTAGGATTTTGGAATTGCTCAATTTCGAGTTCATATGAGATATATATGGATTTTTGAAGTTTTGATGATCTAGCAACGTAGCCAATTTTAAACATGGTTTTTAGGATGTAACCAACGTTTGATAAATTTTGTAATCTAGCCATTTACAGAAATAAACGGTTAGAAAACATCGAAAATACCCTTATGTAACATAAATCATAGAAACCAACTACTAGCCAACGTTTCAATCAGCCAAAACTTATCACGTGTAAAATAAATGGAAATTAACTAAAACTAACACAAGAAAACAACCAACTACCTGTCAACGTTTCAACCAGCCAAAATTTATCACGTGTAAAATAAACGAAATTAACTGAAATTAACACAAGAAAATCTGCCTTACATTATGAATTACGCACATTTGAATGCCCTTTAAATCAAATAATTAAACTATAAAAAAGGAAATAAAATATTATGGACTATTAAAAGTTGACGAGTATTCTTTTTTTTTAAAGGAAAAAAGTTGACGTGTATTTATTGCATTATTTGGCCGATCAAAACGTTGGCTACATGTTGATGTTAGTCGATTTTAACAGAGGATAATCTAGTAATTTGCTAAATGAATAATAAAGCCACATCATCATTCGTGGCTAAATTTGAAACTTATGTGAAACGTTGGCTAGATTGCAATACCAACGTTTTAAGTTGCTTAGTCCGACTAATTTAATGTTTGAAAAAAAATAGAAGAGAGAAAGTGACGAATTAAAAAACAAGAGAGAGAAAATGATGAATTTAGAAGAAAAAACGTTATATTTATTAAAAGACAAATATGGAATTTTAACCCATTACATCTAATGCCACCTAATATAATTGGCTATTTTTTCAGAACTCTCCAAACGTGGGCTAAATCTCAAACTTTGAGTTTAAGGTGGCCTATTACAAAATTATTACATTAATCTAGTTTTATGTCAATTTCCATTGCTATAAATAAAATCAATGTAAGGCTCAACAACTGCACACACACATATATATATATAATTTCTTTTATTTTTCTCTTTTAGCAATCAGACGATATTAAAACAAGTATACGAATTTCGCTTTCAAAAAGAAAAAGAAAGAAAGAAAAACCGATTCCCTTTCACATATATAATATAACCAATAACAAGTAACAACACATACGCAATAAAACGACGTCACACGTTATTATTTATGGTAGATTTGGTTCAAGAGCTATGCCTTTACAAACTTGAGTCATATGTGAATGTAGGTATCTATATATCTCTACATTTAATTATATATTATACAAACAAATTACAGCTCTCTACCCAATGAACAACCAAAAAAAGAAAAGAAAAAGACAATGCCCGAAAGCAACAGCACAGATTATTTCGAGCTTTCTTTGTAAATCTTTTTGGTTTCCGAAACCCTGAAGTAACGTCAGAGAAATAGCTACCGAAAATTCAATGTCCATTTTTTTTTTATCATTGGTTTATTTATTTATTTAGACCATATTATTATTATTATTATCTTTTAATCCCTAATTTGTTTGTTTCAGTCGCAACAAAATTGTGAAGCAGATGAGTCGAATTTGTGCCGCCGAACCATGCTTCCCTGCTGCTGAAATTCGCCGCCAGCTGGCTTGATCGAGTGGGACCCACCCGGTGCCAGCGTGGCAAATCCATCGCTGTCGCAGTGGCTGAGCTCCAGCGCGAGCGACAAGTGGCAGCGGTCACTGTCGTTTTCGGCGTCGAAGACGAGGTGGCCGCGAAGGAACTGTGTCGTTTCCGAGTCGACGACGTGATAGTATTGCTTGGTCTTCTTGTCTATCTAATATTGATCGTTGCCAAAAAAAAAAAAAAAAAAAAAAAAAAGTCAACAGATTGTACCCCAAGTTATTCATTATTCATTTGCTAAATTTCAAAAAGGGTTCTATAGTTATATAGCCATTTAGAAACTTTATGTTTGCTATATAGCCAACGTTTAATTAATTATAGTTATGTCATAAGACTCTTCTTCCTCGGTGCCCTGTGGTGGCTTCATTGCCTCGTCCTTGATATTATTATTAGCCTCTTTCGAAGGCTTCGTATTCGAGGCGCTTTTCGGCTCCGTGGTGGGTTCTTTTCAACGTCCCCGTTGGTGATTGTGTCTTTGTCTTTTGTGCCCGCCCCTGGGTACGAGAATCGGCCAACAAGAATCAATAATTATAATAGTTCGTGATTAGAGTCAGACGTTCACAAATCTATTTTCATTCTAGAATCAATTGAGTGTAAGAAGAAATTTCAATCGATGAGATATGAATGTTAGTGTCTCCCGCTCGAAGAGTGATATTCGAATCACATACTAGTATGGTATTTTATATGAATCATTACTACTAGAGTGCCTAAACAAATGGATAAAGATTCTTGCTAAGAGTTGTTGGTTGGTCTGATTGCATATAATGTATAATGGTGTACTGGTTGACTGTGACAAGAGTTAAGAATCAATGAGATATGAATATGAGAGTCTCTCTCTCTTTGATATTCGTATCACGAACTAGCTCCGTATTTAAAAGAAATCACTAGGCTGCCTGGCAATCGGTTAAAAGTTTCAAACTTTCTAAACAAATTATAGCAGGATATTCATTGAATTAATTACCTGATGACGATGACTCATCTTGACCCTCGAGAGCTTTCTTCACCTCCTTTTCGGGTTCTAATTCCACTCCGTTATCGTGCTCGTGCTCCTCTTCCACACCTTCATCCATGTCACCTTCGTCGAGGATATCCGTTTCCTGTTTTAACGATTAGTTTTTTTTGTAAAGCACCAAACAGAGTTAATAAACCCCATTTCTTTCTTTTTCTTTTCCCTTACCCTCCAACAGAATTCGTATAAACCTACAATACCAGCTTGTTGGCTTTGTATTACCGCTCAAACAAAACTATCAACAATTCGCGTTTCGGATATCAAGTCTCATTCGAAGCTTTAGACAAAGGCTCCAAAGAGATATTAGGCCCTTATGGTACACGGAACAAAGGAAAAATAAAATCAAGAAACCGACAGCCCTGAATCACTAAACCAAGCACATATAAAGTTCTGTTCTTTTCGTAAGACTCGAAACCAAAGAATCGTATACACGAACAACAACAAAAACAACGACGGATCGAACTGATTAACAACCAATTCAGCCTTGGCGTACACTCAAAACTAGCACTGAATATAACCGAATCCAAACCTCCTCTCAAAATCGCCTAATTTTATTCAGACCCAAAAAGAAATTGAAACTTGAACGTAAAAGCAGACCTCGGGCGTGGTTCTGGGCGGAGGAGCCCCAGACTTGCAATGGGGGAGCTGAGGTGGCGTAGAAATCGTCGTCCACGTCAGCACACGATTTCGAGTTCAGCGACGGCGCTGGGGCCCACAGGACTCGCCGCGGCTCCGCCTTGTCGGACTTGTTCTTCCTCCGCAGAGAATCGAGCGCCACGAAAACGTTGGTGTTCTTGATCGCCGCCCAGCATCTCCGCCGATTTCCCAAAACAAAGCGATTAAACAATGTGTGTATGTTCGATTAATTAATTGAATTGTTGAATGATTTCTTTAGGGTAAAATGAAGGAATTTCTTGGGAGTAATCGTTGGTTTTCGTTTGGTTTAATATTAGGGCTGGTATGAAATGAATGTATGTACGCGTGTTGCGTTGTGTGCGCGTATTTAAGCGATGCGTTTCGCAATGGAAAAAGAAAAGAGAAGGGCTAGCTTTTTGGAGACACACAAGATAATCGAAGTAACTGATAAAAACAAAAAACAGAGCTCATGCTTTGGTGTTGGGTTTTTTTTATTATTATTATTATTATTATAAGAACCATTTTCTTCGAAATATATGTTAATAAGAAACTAGTTTAGTGTTTCGTGTTTGATAAGAAAAAATATTCCAATAAGTTTTTTTTTTTTTTTTTTTTACTTTTTAAAGATGACAGAAGGGAGAACCCAATAATTTTAGGCTGACTTTTGATTTAAAATATAATCAATACAAACTGAGTAAAACACGAGAAGATGGTTAATTATTACACAAATATAGTAGGCTTTATTCCAGAAGTGCTCAAGGCCAAAGCCACAACTGAACTATCTCAAGACAAGACAGTAATGTAAATTATATGTACTTTAGAAGCTTACATAGAAACGTTTACACAATATTATAATAATAAAAAATAAGGAAAAAAAATAGAACAAAAAGGCTTGGAAAGTGAATATTGTTCTCAGTTACTTGTACACTTATATGTGTGTCCTTACACGTACTACATTAGGCAAACCGGTAGTTTCTCATCTCTCTTCGTTCGCACAATTCATGTAATAAGCTGATGGGTTGGGTTCAAAAAGAGCAGAAACAGAAAAAGAAGGGCCATTTCTTTCTTTTCCGGTTCTGTATTCCGGTATCGACTATGCCACAAAGAATAGGAAAACCATGAGGAAAAAAATGAGTACAAAGAATATCTTGATCATGAGCCACCTATTGGACGATATGCTATTCAAATACTTGAGCAAAGCCCCTTGTGCTCCTTCTACGTTAGCCAGCGTGTCGTCCATGTTCTCGTCGATCCTGAAAACATTACAAGGCACCAATGATCGGCCGATCAATCAATCAATCATCAAGACGAGCTCGGTGGTGAGATTCAAAGCAAAAACATCCCCAAACTTGTAAGAAGAAAAAAAAAAGAAGCAAACCCAAGTGACCCATTGATGTACAAACCAACCTAGTCCAGCTAAAATTGAATACAAATTTGCTCATTCTGACAAACCTGATGGCGATCTCTCCCTGTTGGGAAACGAGAGTTGCTAGCTGGTTGAAGATACTGCTGAGCTCGTGAATGGTGGACTCTACATTTTGTAAAGCTTCAGCTCTGCTCTGCATGTAAGTGTCTTGCAACGGAACAATTTGTTGTTGTTGTTGTTGTTGCTGATTTTGCTGCAACAGAGGTTGACTTTCTCCATCGACTGCTTGCTTTCTGTAAGTGCACAAGCGATAAAACAGAGGGCATGAAGACAATGTAATACGATAGCAACGTCATCGAATGACAGCAGTTTCAGAACAATTGGCATTGCCAAAACCAAGACCGATAGAAGCTTCACTTCAAATGTGTTTTTATCAAGTATCCTGGTAGTATGAAACATAATAATAGAAGCTTTAAGAGTGGAAATAAAGTAATAAAGAGACAAGCTCGTACCCAGCAGACAACTGCAAAGAAGATGACGATCCAGCCCACGGAGGAGGAGCGGTTGAAGTACTCGCGGCTGATCTAGAAGCTAGTGGACGCTGACGAACAAAAGGATTTGCAGAGTCCTTCGATGCAGTGGAAGAAAACAGCTGTCTTCTATTCTCGTGGACCTTCAAATTCTATACAAATAAATAGTCAAAGTTAGCTCAGAAGATACACGTAGCTGTGGTAGATGTGGAAGCCGAGACTAATGGATAATCTGGAAAGCGAGACTTTGAACTTGCCTCTGTCCGCATGGTGAGAACTTCTTTGAACTCTTTTGTCGCGCTCATTAGACGATTCTTCAAGTCGTCTACGACAGTGGTCGAATGACTAGTTGTGTCGCTAGAGACGTTAGAAGAATTGTTCCTGAGGAGCTGAAGATCTACAACTGCAGAGTTCAGTGCAGTAATATCCTGCTTTATAACTGCAGTCAGTTCTTGGATTTCCATCGTGGGGTCATCAAAAACTGAAGTCCTCTTTGCCACTAAAAGATAAGATAGAGAATATAATGAATGATGCTCAGTAATGACCACACAAACAAAAGTAAATATTGGCATAATGTAATCCGCGAATCGATAGCAGTTGTGAATCTATCGTGAACATGTCTTCCAAGTTCCGAGATAAAGTTCACCATAAACATTGCTAAAAACTAGTGAATATACCTTAAAATATCCAATTCATAGTAACTACCATTCGCCCGATCATTATGGACACAAATTATTACATGGAAATATCAAAGAAACAAATGATCGCTCCTTTCTATAATGACCAATAAAACCCGCCCATAAGATCACATTGCATCATAAGATCAGGAACATTAAAACTATATCCAAACTAGTTGAAATTCTTACACTTGGCAAGCTTTGCAAGCTTCTGCGACGTCTGATGAATCCCGTACCCAATTTTAGAAGCTCTTTTATTGAACTCGGACTGCATTGCAACAGCAGATCTATGTTCCTCTGTCTTTGAGCGAGTACTCGGGCCATTGGCGCCAGGAGCCAAAGAGATAGACTTGTTTAGCCTCTCCACAACGCTCTGAAACTCATGTGTCCGATCTCGAAACGAAGACTGTGTCGCTTTCATATGCATTTTTTTTTTAAACACTTGCCTCTCAATCCCGAATCTACAATACCATAATCAAGGTTTAAAAAAACGTTAAAAACTGAGGCGTGGAAACGGTAAAACGCCTCAGTAACGTACGATCTAGGTCTGGAAAATGAGGCGTACGCCTTGCTGGGATTTTTTACGTGAATGACCTTGCTTGAACACCACTTTGCAGATTTTCATTTACTTTTATTCAGTTTTAACTAAGAAAAACGCAACCCTAAACTTCTAAGTCAAAACCCAGGACAAAATCCCCCAAAATCCAAATACACGAACAAATGCCATCAACTAAGCCCTAAAATCAGGGATCCTGGAATGCTCTACCTGGTATATCTTGATTAGACTTTGCCAAAAACGGAATTTGAACTTAAGACGATTTCGAATTACATAAACTAAAAACACATCAATTATATATTTTCGCAATGAAATAGGAAATTCAAGCAACACTGATCAACATCCTTCTTTACTCTTTTTTTTTTTTCCCTAAACTTCTAAGTTAAAACCCAGGACAAAATCCCCCAAAATCCAAAATACACGAACAAAAACCATCATCTAAGCCCTAAAATCGGGATCCTGGAATGCTCTACCTGGTATACCTTGATTAGACTTTGCCAAAAAACGGAATTCGGATTTTAGACGATTTCGAATAACATAAACTAAAAACACATCAATTACATAATTTCGCAATGGAATGGGGAGATCAAGCAATACTAATCAACACGTCAACAAAATAAAATAAAAAAACTGAAAATAAGAGTTTGAACATCACCTGGTGGTCGTGACGATGAGACGGTGGGAGAAGGCGAGCAATTGGGATCTAATCGTACAGGTAGCACTTACTATGATTTTATATTTAAGAATTATATTTTTTTTCTTTCATTTTATATTTAATTATATACAGAGTTGGTACATATTAATTGGTAGCAAATTCGTGTTTTTATCGTGTTTTTTAAAATATGCAATAGAATTAAATCCGATCATTTATTAAACGTATTTGAAACTTATATCCAAATCCGATCATTAAATTTTGGGTTATTGGCGGCATAAATATTTTAATTTTTCGATTTTATATATTTTTATATTACAATTTTTTTTTCGACGGAAAAAATACTTGACGTTTTCTTTTAGTACCACTGTTGCTCTCAGTCCGTTTAAATGACACGTGAAGAGTTATGCCCGACATAAATACCTTAAATTTTTAATTTTATACAATTTTATACTATAACTTTTGTTTCAAATATTAGGGTTTAAAGACATGACGAATTTTGTAAGTTTTTTTACTTCTTAGCAATTTAATTTAAATTGCTACAAACTAGTAATCATACACACCATATTTCATAATTAAAAAATAAAAATATCTTGAGCAAAATGAGTTTAGAACTCACATCTGGTTCATCGAAAAAAGAAGAAGAGAGGCACCATGTAAGTTGTTCTTCAGTTCAGAGAGTTTATTGTCTTCTTTCGATAGAGGCTAAGCTTCGGTGCCCAACATCACAGTTGCTTTCTTCACGGCTACAACGACATCTTCACAAACAGACTCATTGATTCCGAGTTTGCGTGTAGCTAAAGAGGAAGAGAGAGGTGTCGATGTCGTTGTCGTGTGGTTCTCGACATGTTCATCTCGGTCTCGTCGACACTCCTCCTCAATTTCACGTTTGCGTGCGCCCATGCCGAATAACAACCTTGCTCTGTTTTTTTTACTTTTTATTTTTTAAATTAATTTTATTTTCTGGTTTTATTTCTTAAATTTTCTTTTATTTCTTATTTTTATTTATTTTACTCAATTTATTCGATTATGAGAGTCCATGTGGCAATTAACGTATTAAAAGCAACGATGGTGCCAAACACTAACGTTAGTTATTTTTGTCGTCGAAAAAAAAATTGTGGTATAAAACTGTATAAAAAAAAAATTAAAGTATTTTTGTCACCAATAACCCTCCACGTGTCATTTTAACGGACTGATAGTAGCGGTGGTAAAAAAATTGTGGTATAAAAGTGTATAAAAAAAAAAGTTAAAGTATGTATACCACCAATAACCCTTTAGTTTTTTACAAAACCATATCCATTTAGATTAAACCATTTAATAATCGTGTTAAATGGTTAATTTAATCGTGTTTAAATTATTTTTACTCATTTAGACAAATTAATTACATCTACATTGAGCTCTTTTGTAAACAACATTTCAATGATTATTTTGCTCTTGTAGCTTCATCAATAAGTTAAACAAAAAATTCACACTTTTTAAGCTGAACTAGTCTAATGATGATTATGTCTCCTTTGCAAGTGAAGTCCATTCAACACACATCACAATGAGCTCGGGTTTACTCCCTAGATTTGAGATTTTGCCTGTCATCTTTCTAGTTAAAATGTCTTTCGGGTGGCGCACTTGTAATTAGCTCTAGGGACGTCGGGCATCGCTTGCTTCGAGATAGGCTGCGAGTAAGTCCCTTTGACTTCGACTATGAGAAAACCAAAAAAAAAAAAAAAAAACCCGTAAATGAGAGATGAAACTCATTTCTTTGACTTTGAACTGAAGACATGTATCAATGAAATAAGACCATATAAACTCACTTCATCGATTGCTTGGAATGTTTCTAAAAAATGGTGTGCCCGAATAAGTCCCTTTGACTTCGACTATGAGAAGACCAGTCGGAAAAAAAACCGTAAATGAGAGATGAAACTCACTTCTTTAGCTTTGAACTACCAACTCAAGAACATCATTCATCATCGCTAAACATCATAAGTATTATATTCATCTCAAGAACATCAACTCAAAAACATCATAATCACCGTATTCATCATCAAATCATCATCTACAACATTAAAAAACTCATATTTGGATTAAAAATCAATATTTTAATTCGGATTAAACATAAAAATACATAGAAAACCATACAAAACAACTAATAAACTAATATTCACTGCTCAAACCCTTTAAATCATGGATTAAAGTAAAAAAATTAACAAAAAAATAAAAAAAAAACTCCAAAATTTGAGAAACCCCTGAAACTCACCTACCGAAAACTAATGAAAGTCGACAAAAAAAAAAAACTGCAATGAACGAAAACCATCGAGAACCACCGAAAAGTCACCGAAAACCACCGGAAAGTCACGAAAACCACCGGAAAGCGCCAATAAATTGGACGGAAACGGTTACTAACAAATCGGTACCGATCCTCTCTTATCAAGCAATTTTTGACCGATTTTCAGCAGTTTTCGCAAAAAGTCAAACCATGGACAAAACAATTAGCAAACAATAAAATGCCACATGTCATGCCTAGAAGAGTCCATGTGTCAGAACCAGAATGAAAGTTGGAATAACTCTGCTCCTTGTAATATATGTAATGGACTAGTTGAATATACGAGAGAGAGAGAGAGAGGAGAGCGTAGAGAGAGAGAAAAAGGAAGACAAAAAAAAAGTAAAAGCATTATAAAAAAAAAAACCGTCATATGACAGTCTCTGAATAAAAATGGGAACAAACGTTCTTTTTATTATCTATGTTATAGATTTATACGAGAAAGTCTCTTAAAACAGAAACAGAAAAAGGTTTTGATATAACTCTGCTCCTTCTTTCTTTTATTGAGTGAAGTGTTTACATTAATTTAGTTTATGTCAATTTCCATTGCTATAAATAAAATCAGTGTAAGGCTAAACAAATATTTATTTTTATTTTTCTCTTTTAGCAAACAGACGTTATTGATGCAAGTATACAAATTTCGCTTTCAAAAAGAAAAAAGAAAGAAAGAAAAACCGATTCCATTTCACACATATAATATAACGGTAACGAATAACAACACATATGTAATAAAACGACGTCACACGTAATTATTTATTGTAGATTTGGTTCAAGCTATGCCTTTACAAACTTGAGTCATATGTGAAAGTATGTATCTATATATCTCTACATCAATTATATATTATACAAATTACAGCTCTCTAACCAACGAACACCTAAAAAAAAAGAAAAGAAAAAGACAATGCCCGAAAGCAACAGCACAGATCATTTCGAGCTTTCTTTTTAAATCTTTTTGGTTTCCGAAACCCTGAAGTAACGTCAGAGAAATAGCTACCGAAAATTCAATGTCCTTTTTTTTTTATTATTACTGTTTTATTTATTTATATCATATATTTACTTTTAATCCCTAATTTGTTTGTTTCAGTCACAAAACGAAATCGCGAAACAGATGAGTCGGATTTGTGTCGCCGAACCTGCTTCCCTGCTGTTGCTGCTGCTGAAATTCGCCGCCAGCTGGCTTGATCGAGTGGGACCCACCCGGTGCCAGCGCGGCAAATCCGTCGCTGTCGCAGCGGCGGAGCTCCAGCGCGAGCGACACGTGGCGTCGGGCGTCCTCGTCGCGGCGGTCGCTGTCGTTTTCGGCGTCGAAGAAGAGGTGGCCGTGAAGGAACTGCGTCGTTTCCGAGTCGATGACGTGGCTCTCCTCAATATTCATCGCCGGTGGTTCTAACAATTCCAACTTATTATTATTATTATTATTATTATTTTGATTGTGATCGTGTTGTGGTGGTGAAGAGGAAGAAGATCGATTCTGGTTCATCTTCTCAAAGTCGTTGAATTCCTCTTTGTACATCTCTTCCACCATTGGCTTCCATAGCCGTACTCTCGCATTTATGAACCAGTTCGCTACCTGGAATGAATCATCAAAATTCAAATTAGGTCAAAAATGTCCAAAATCAGATTCAATTAGCGACATTTTTGTCCAAAACTGTGATTACCTGCTTTGTGGTCAGTCCAGTCTGTTTTGCTAACACGGCCTTCTCCGATTCTTTCGGGTACCTAAAACAACAAAGAATTCAGATCAATCTGAAAGCCCAAATTGAATTCAAGAAATCGTGTGTTTTTGGGAAGAAAAAAAATCGTACGGATGAAGAAAATGTTCGAAGAGCCAAGATCGGAGAATGGTGACGGAGGTTTCTGGGAGACCTCTCTGAGGCCGCCAGGCGTGTCTCATGGCGGAGAGGTGAGTCAACCCTCTTTCTTGCCTCAGCTTCAGGTCAACGTATCGGAGCCGTGGGATTGAGCCGTTGATGACTCCTGAGCTTTCTTGCTCCCCAAGCTTTCTCTGCACGGCTTGGATTTGGGCGGCGATCGCGTCTCTCAGGCACCGGAAGTGGCGGGATATCGTTTTCCGGGCCAGAACGGTGTACGGCTCGGCCGCCCCGCGACCCGCCACGTTGTCCAAAAACGACGTCACCGTTTGCATTTGGTGATAGTATTGCTTGTACTTCTTGTCTATCTAATATTGATCGTTGCCAAAAAAAAAAAAAAAAAGTCAACAGATTGTAGCCCAAGTTATTCATTATTCATTTGCAAAAAAAAATCAATTAAAATCAAACCAGAGCGAAAAAAACATGTCAGATACTTATAAATTCATTTTGGTTGACTATCAAACAAACACCAATCAAGAATTTGAATTTTCCTTACATTTAAATTCAGATTTTATTTTCCATCGCAAAAGGTAATTTAACAAAAAGAAGGCCTGAAATGATCTAATATTAATGGCAGACTAATTTGAAATAGGAAAAAGAAAAAAACCCTTTAGTTTAGAGGACTTATTTCATCGAAGCGGCAGAGTAATTTGAATTTTTCTTACATGTAAATTCAAATTTTTATTTTCCATCCTCAATACAAGCGCTAAATCCCCACATTTGTAATTACTTGAAGAGTAATTTGAAATAGAAAAAAAAAAAATCTATAGATTAGAGGACTTACTTCATCCAACATGGTCATAAGCTTGGTCTTCTTGCTCTGCAAATCCTGCTTTCCCGCCGAAGAAATCTCGCACGTCGAGTTCGCGCTTGACTCGCTAGGATCGCTCGATTTTGCTGCCACGTCATCAATCATTCCCGCGTTGGCGGTCCCATCAAGCTTGTGGCGTTTGTTCGTCTTTACCAAAGCCCTTCGCACATTCACGATCTCGTCGAGCAAACCCTCCACGGCTTTTAGGTACTTAGAATTCGCCAACGCATTATTATTACCATAATTACCCCCGAAACCCGAGGCTTGTTCATGGTACGAAATATTATTATTGCCGAAACCCTCAATCTTCATATTGCCGATGAAATTCCCTCCGTACGACGCATTGTTGAAGCAATCATTGACCCCGAAATCCGAAGAAAGAGAGTCGATTTCCTTGCCGAGGCTAAGAGACAATCCGTGTCCCGCGAAGTTCACATTATTATTATTATTGTTATTGTTGTGTTCGATGGGAACGAACATTGCGTCGCTTCGAGGGTCGATGAACGATCCTCCGTGGTGGGCCGGGGCTTGGTTCATGTACATCATCTCTCGCATAGGATCGGGACACATGGCAAATTGACCACCGTCGATGAAAGCCGTGGGCGATTCGCATTTTTTATTGCTTAGATTTTCCAAATACGTTGCCATGATGAAAAATCTCTCTCTCTCTCTCTGTAGTATTGATTTCTTTCCTTAGTGCTCTTCACGTACCAAATATATTTGCTTTGAAATGGAAATTGAATTATCCTCCAATTAATATTAAATATTAATATTCCAGTTGCCCATCTCTAGATCAGCTGATTTCATAGTCCTGAAGTTATACAAATCATCAGTTTATGTAGTTAGTTTATTAATAAATAACTATGAATGAAATTAATCCTAATAGGTTTAAGATCGTCAAGACTTATCATAATTCTAAAGATTGTGAATTAATTCCGAAACTAGTATATGGCAATTTTCGATTTCCCAAAAATTCAGAATTATAAGCAAAATCATAAAATCAACACATGAATCCATGAAAAAGAAAATAGTATTCGACTAAATAAAACCACAATCTAATCAATATCCCAGAAGCTTATAATATCAACAAGATATCATTAGGTTATCAAAATGTTCGGATCATCAAGATATCATCAAATACACCATGGAAAAAGAGAGAAATACTGAACCTGAAAACTGTAGCGAAAGAAGATGATGGAAGTGAGAGGAAGCTATTTGGGAAATTTCGAAAGTCGTCCAAACGAAAGCTCTCTCCGTAAAAATAGAGACAAAAAAAAAGTAATAATAAGAAAAAGAAAGGAGAGATATATAAGTTATAGCAAAGTCTCAGTCCCAAACAAAAACCAAACTCCTTATCATTGGAACAACGGCACCAACTCAACCAATAATAATGTTATCTTATTATTCAATAATTTGACATTTCTTTCTTATAATATTAACTATACTACAGCAAGTACCAACCGCAACATTTTATTATATCTATAATGTTTATTTGTTACGGGGTTTGATTAAAATTAACTAATTGTGTGAATTAGTTTTATTTAAATATATTTATCAGGGTGTCACTGCACACGTGTGAAAAACACATACGTTATCACACCAAAAACGCGTTAGAAAGTTCCACGAGAATTAAATATAAAATTTAAGGAAAGAAAAAAAAAATTAGGGTTCAACGAATATGTATTTGTCTGGTGATGGTGGTGGTGGTTGTTTTGTTTGCTTAAGAGGGTTCAAACCCTAACCACCAGTTGGTAGACCAATAACTCCCTCTTAAACCCTCTTTCAACGCATAATATTGCTTCCATCAAAACATATATTAGACTGCGAAGCATCTCCAAACTTTCTACTCGCTCCTTAATTATTATTAATATTATTTTCTATATTTATTGTTTATCTTCACCCATACAAAAAAAAAAAAAAAAAAAGAAGCAAAATCAAATCAAATCTGGTTCGGATACTTGCTAAGATTCGAGCAACGAACTCCTTAGTTTAACTGTATACTATATATTACAGATAAAATACAAACCTACCGCGCAGTAAAATAAAACAACCGCAATACGTACAGTAGTTTTTATTTTATTTTTTATTTATGTAATAAATATAAATATATGCGTTGAATTTTAAAAGTAACGAAGCAGCAAGCTGTAACGGGGAGCACTTTTTACGTCACGTATAAATAACGGCTACACTACTGCTAACTATAAGATGAGAAAATAACAGCTGATTTTTTTTATATTAAAACGATATGGCAAAGTAAACGACAATGACCATAGAAACGACAATGACATTGATAAAGTCGCTATTACTAGTAAAAATAAAATAGAAATTGAATCAACTACCACCATCTGATAATTTTTTTTTTCAATTTTTCACAAAAAAACTTAATTTAACCAAAAATACTACTAAATCACTTGTACAAATACAATTTTACTCCCAACAATTAATGTCAATAATTTATGTCAATTATGTCGATTGTTGATATCTATATTAACAAACAGAGAACCCAAAACTCAAAGATGTCAATAGTAGATATCAATTGTTGACATATATGTCAATAATAGATGTCAATGATTGACATCATATTTAGAGTAAAATTGTAATTGTGCAAGTGACTTACTAGTATTTTTGGTTAAATTAAGTTTTTTGTGAAAAATTGAAAAAAAAAACTTCTCAAATAGTGGTAGTTGAGGCAATTTCTCAAAATAAAATGACAACAAAAATGAAGAACCATAAAAAAAGTAATATGTCCATTTCTGAAGGCTACAACTGAAGAAGAAAATATCTAAGATATATATCTAACTTTTTATCCGGTCCTGATTTTTGTGTTGAAATTTTGTGGGTTTTTTTTATTTTTATTTTTTTTTTATTTTTTTACCAACTAAACAGTGTTGATATGAGCCAATTGAGATATACATGATAAAAGTGTTCAAAATCATATCCCTATAAAATAGAAACTGAAAATGTCACCAAACTTTAAGATGTCTAGTAAACAATTAGCTAGCTATAAACAGTATATCAACGGATATTCAATATATCCCTAGTAAACAATTGTTGCTGAACTGTTCTACTTAACTGTGTAAGAAAGAACATTAATTAGATTACAATTAGCTAGCTATGGATGGGGATTATATTCGTTGTACGGGACCTACGGGTTGTATATGTTATATCATTTATATTTTCTTTTCCCTTATAATTATAAATCTCCATTGGATTGTAAATTTCCATTTTCTTTGAATATATTTTTTTGTTAGTTGAAATGATATTCCAATAAAAAAAAATACAAAACACGTGAAAAATTCTTTAAATAAATAAGAAAATATCCTTACTTCTTCTAGCTTCTCCAAGTCCAACTATCTGACCAATTCACCAACCAAAAAGAAACACGTTACGTGGCTATACCATGTCGTCGTTCATTTCCGTTCACACGACTCGTCGTCGTTCATCTCCATTCACACGACATGTCGTTTTATACTACACGCGGTAACACTTTTTGCTCTGAAAATCAAAATCAGAACACAAGAGGCGAGAGATAATACAAACGGCAAAATGTTAACGCGCCGAATTCCTTCTCCGGCGATATCTCTGACCAACCAGGCTCTTTCCCGGCGGCGATTCGCGTATCGTAAAACCACCGTTCTCGCTTTTTGTTCCACTACTCAACCCGAAGAATCCTCAAAGCGCACTGTAAGTGAAGACCGAAACTTTTCTCTTCAGCTTTACTTTGCCTGATTCGCTAGCGCTATATTCGCAGAGTCCTCTGAAGCCTGGGCTGTATCTCGTGGGGACGCCGATCGGAAACCTCGAAGACATAACTTTACGGTACTTCAATGGCTACATTTCTGTACGGTGAAAACTGAAAGCGATAGATTTAATCTCCGATTTATTTCAGGGCTTTGCGCGTGTTGAAATCGGCGAGCGTGGTTCTCTCAGAGGACACGAGGCATTCAGGGAAGTTGATGCAGCACTACGACATCAAAACCCCCCTTGTAAAGGCTTGCTTCAATCTCCGAGAGACTCCGAGTTAGGTTATGTCAGTAATTCCATTAATTTGTCCTGTTTTAGATGTACAGCTGAGCTATCACAAGTTCAATGAGTTCCAAAGGGGACAATCGGTGCTGAAGAGGCTCAAGGAAGGCGAGATTGTCGCTCTGATAAGCGACGCTGGGACACCTGGCATTTCCGATCCCGGCACCGAATTGGTGAGCTTTTAATGTTTTTTCGTCATCAATTTTTGTTATATTTCGATGGAGAGCAAAAATTTGAAGAAAAAAATGTAAGGATTAATCAAAGTAAAGGAAGTCCTCAAGGAAAGAGAATAGGATTCCAAGTGCGATGTTCCATGAAAATCTCCTGTATATTGAATTTTCCGGTCCTCAAAATTTAGGCGAAACTCTGTGTCAGCGAGAACATACCCGTTGTTCCGATCCCTGGTCCGTGCGCTTTCATCTCTGCGCTCTCGGCCTCCGGTCTCGACACCGACGAGTTTTCCTTTGGTGGGTTTCGTGATCTCTTCATGCTATAGCTTTTAGGTTTAGGACTTTAACATTTACCCTAAAGCGTAATAAAATTTGAATTTGGACATATAGTTGGGTTTCTCTCAAAGCACAATAGCTCAAGAAAGGAGAGGCTGATGATATCAGCGCACGAGACCAAGACACAAGTGTTCTACGTGCCGCCACATAAACTCGGCCAGTTCCTCGAAGAGACGTCTTTGATGTTTGGTGATTCAAGGTAATTCTACTTCTTTTTTCCATATATATTTATATAAACTCATACAAACTTTTATTAGTTACGATGATTGATTATCTGTTACGGTGTCGCAGGCGATGTGTCATAGCTCGCGAGATAACAAAACTACATGAACAGGTATAGCTTTTTTCCTTCCTTCTTGTCTATGGAATTTATCTTCCCTTATTGCCATTGTTACGAAGTTTGGATAGTATTGATCAGACCTTCGGGTATTTTTCGAGACCCAGAGCTCTCCACAATTCTTTTCTCAACAATTCGTCACAAAAATGATTAGATGCCTTTCTCCCACAATTCCCTCCTATTTAATATGAGTAATAAAACTTACAATAAGACTATATTTTTACCCCTTAAGTATCTATTATCAACCCACTCCAAACTTGTCTCACCTTTAGCTATTCGTATGATATATGTACTTTTCTTTCTCCAGTTTTGGCGCGGTACTTTGAAGGAAGCTAAAGAAGCGTTTTTAAGTCATCAGCCAAAAGGCGAAATCACTCTATTGATCGAAGGGAAAACGAGTGCCATCGCTGAAACTCCGTCGGAGGCTGATGTGGAGAACGAGCTGAACAATCTGATCTCTAGTGGGCACAGCCTTTCCAATGTAAGGCTTTCTCTCCCAATCCTTAACTAAAATCTCGAGATAACCGACTGTTGCATGTGAAAAACCTTTATTATTCAGGCTGTCAAGTTAGTGGCTAGTGTGACTTCCGTGACAAGGAAGACCGTTTATTCGATTGCGTTGAGAAAATGTCGGAAGCAAAGTCATTCGGGGGTTGATGATCTCGGCTCGTCCAATGCCAAGTGAAGACCACTATCGCTCGAGGACCTCGAGGTACCATCAGAATCCTGATTTTGTATAGTCAACTCCATTTGTAGTGTTCCCACTAAATTCTCTAGCAATTTCTTATTTTGATGCCTTCAGTTCAACCAGGTGCTAAACTTTGGAGCGAAGCAAGTGTGTCTTCTGTACTACATTTGTAAAACAGGTTTTGGTTGTTTTTAGGATGGGGTGAATTTTTTTTATTTATTATTATCATGTAGTCATAGAGCAGACAGCAGAGAGCCAAATCCCATTTTGAATAGAATATTTACGGCTTGTTACTTTAATTTAATTACGAGTTCACATAAGTGATTGCTTCATAGCTTACAAAGGTTTAGCATATTCAAACTCAAACTTGAAAAATGTGAGACAAGACACTTCTTTATCACTAACTAAAACTGGTCATGTAAAACCACTGGTCCCGTCTCACATTTTGCAGGAAATGGGACTCCCGGAACCGTAAAAAATAGTCGAGAAATCCCGAAACTATTTTTTACTGTACCACGACTTTCTTGTACCATATTTTACGGTTCCGAGATTCTCATATTTTCCATATTTTTTTTTACTTTAATCAATGCAATTGATTAAAAAAAAAAAAAATTCCCTATTTATAATTAAAAAAAAATACAACTTAAAAAAAATGATACTAAATGATCCTAAAGGATGATTTCGGTTCCGTCTCATTTTCCGAATAGTACATTTCCTGAATAGTACAGGGACAAAAGTCTCGGTACCACATTTTATAATATGATTTTTTTTTCTTTCCATTTCTCATTTCAAAAATTAATAAAAGAAAAACCCAACTTTGCACCTTCACTTTCTAGTTAAGCTCGATCTGGTAATATATATACAGGGACTACTTCTAAACTAGCAATAATCTAGGCATCAAAAAAGAAAAACATCAGAAAGAAGCTTGATGAAGTGTGTTAGGGGAGAAAATGCGCTGGCCAGTAGCTAAGATGTGGTGAGGGTCGAACTCCATCTTCCGCCTCTGAAACCGGGCCCACTTTTCCGGGCCGAAGTGGTGGGCCCATTCTTGCTGGCCCGTGTAGTGTGGTAGGTATTGTTTTGCCTTAATACCCTCGTCGGCGCAGAATTTCAGTATACGGCGGTTCTGCTCCTGTAATTGCTCCAAATCCCCACTCTCCACCGCCGATCTCAACAGCGCCACCAAATAGAACACCTCTTCCTCCGGCGTCACCGCCGAGCTCCGATCGTCCCACCTTCAGTAATAAATTAATCATTTAGTTGACATTAATAATAATTGGAAAAAATATTAAAGATGACAAGTTTTGCTAATAATATTGGGACCCATTTGCCTATATGTTTTGACCAATTGGTGGATTGGTAATGGGTACGTTGTTAACATGATAGAGAACTATATATAAAATAACCATGCTAGGTTGGAAAATATATATTAAACAAATAAATAAATCAATGGTTTCCTCAAGTCCCCACATAAAAGATTTCCATTCTGACATGAAAGGATATATTTTCTTCCACCACAGTCGTTCTTGTTGGAATCATCCAAAACACCAACACTTGAACTAAATATAATAAGGTCGAAAATGCTAGTCACCAAATTATTCGATTAATAAAAACAAAATTGTGAATCTTTCGTCTATCTATTCTTGACCAATCACGCTTGTTTAGAAAACTGACCGTGACATGATGCGCTATTGTGTTACTCATCAGTGCATGATAATAAGGAACAATGTACTATGCAAATTGTTTTCAGTGTCGCGCGTGGATTCATATTTTAATTAATTAATCAGATGATTAATAATGAAGAGTGATGAGATAATAATAATAATAATAATAGAACAACTCACTTGTCGTTGTTCATGGGGTAGATGAGGATGGGCCCACTAGTCTTGTTGCCCAAGATGGTCTTGAAAACACCATTGTCAAAGTCAGAAATCCTTGACTTGGGAACAAAAAGGTTGAACCAAGGGTGTGCCACGTCCCACAGACCCTTGGACCGGAGTTTCAACTCGGCCTTGTGAACCCGGTCCAAGAAGTCCACGTAAGCAAGGTCAGTCGTGAACACCGATGAAGGTATGAACTCTAGTCTCTTCAACAACGCCTCTATTTCCTGTGTGCATGTGTCCAAAAGAAAAAAGTTCATTAACCAGATTAATTAATTAAAATTAAGTACATTATTCAATGTAACACATTTTAAAAGAAATCTGATATGGACTAGACAAAACTGTTGCTTTTGCCAGGATATGTTCAATCTTTATTATCCTATATCTATATATTATATTATATTATATTCGTAGAAGGAATAATTGGTGTGGGTGGGTTGGACGAGAGATTTGGTAGAGTATATTTCACAACGAAATACTACAATAATAAAAGTTACGTTCGATCTTAGGATTTTTTTAAGGGAATAATAAATCACGGAAGATCTTCTTCCATGTTTTTATCCGTATGTTTATTCTATTTCATACGTAACTTATTGCACACATATATATACAATATATTAATACACTTCATCAAACAAGAAACAAGAAGACTCAATCATATGATCTAGACCATGTGGGGCTAACATGAAATTGATTGGCTAATAGTTGATTACGCCTAGTGGAATTAGATAGATATGTACACGACAATAAAGAGCAAGACATTGAAGTCAAAAAGTAAATATTTTGTACTACTAACTATTCTTGACCTTAAAAGGCTTAAACCCAAGAATAAGCTTAGAAGCTGGTACAAGTTAAAGACTTGTGGATTAATTTAGAAAGAACATTAATAGTCAAGAGACGCAACATTAATAACTCCGTGTTGCTTTTATCACTAGACATGACACCAAACGTTAAATATACACAATGGTCCCCAAAAAAAAAAAAACATTAAATACGCACGATAAGCCAAATTCCTAAAAAATAGACCTCGTGTACGTACTGTATTTGACACATTTGTAAATACAAGCTATCATATTTATGCTCTTTCGTGTATATTTGTGATGTCAAAGACAAAATTAAAAACATTTTGTCATTTAACCAATCAAATTGTACTCCTTTTTAAAATAACATAAAATAAAATAAAACTCGGATGCTCTAACTTATATTATAGGGCCCACTAGAATGAAGAGTAATTGTCTAACTACAGCTTGCAAAATTAGTCGTATTTAGAAGGCAGTTTTGCTTTCATTAAGACTGGAATGTCACAACTCACAACCGCTTAATTAGGTATTATTAGAGATATGATACAAGACCCACCAACTTTGAATATATCATACGATCTCTTAACATACTATCACTAATTATGATGTCAACTTAACAATTATATATATATATATATATATTTATTTTATATTTAAAATTTTCCCTAGGTCTTAATTACATTAAAAGTAGAATTAATTAATCAATTAATGAATTTTTTTTATCAACCACTGATTTAGTATCAATTAATGACATATATAACATTAAAATACGTCAAAGTTACCAAAGAAAGTTTAATTACATAAATATGTTTACCTGATCGACGTTCTCAGCATTGGATTCATTGTAATTTTTGGTGATCTCCAAGCAATATAATACGCCACCATCGGAGTTAATGGAGCTCAGTTTGACGGGGTTTTGTGGCGAAAAGAACGAGGACCTCCAATTATTGATGAGACCTTCGTCAACAATAACGAAACCCTCAACATAATCGAATCTTTTTGAATCGGGTTGTCCATGCAAAGATATGAGAAGTTCTTGGTCTTTTGTAAACGACGAGAAATTCGAGTACAGTACCCGAATCCATCTAACCTGTATTTTTTATACATGTGGAACAATATTAATAGCAAATTAACACCAAAGGAGAGAGAGAGAGATATAGAAAAGAAAAATGACGCGTCAACAACAATGCCAGCTATACAACAGCAGGTTGAATAATGACGTTTAAAAATTACAGCTTTTTACGGATCCAAATTAAAAACAAAACGCCGTTGAACTGGGAAGGCTTTTAACGTTAAAAAAACAATACACACCACCTGAAAATCATTTTTAAAAAAATAGTAAAAAAGAGCACTACGACTACGCTACAGAAATATATTCTTACCCTTTTGATAATCATTTTCAAAAAAGTAATAAAGAGCACTACGCTACAGAAATATATATTCTTACCCTTTTAGGAGCTGGTTCAAGAGCGATTCTAGCCCTAGTTATGATTCCGAATTGCCCTAGTCCTCCGAGAACAGCGTGGAAAAGCTCTGAATTTTTCTCCTCCGAACATGTCAAGAGCTCACCTTTACCTGTTTACGAAAAACAAAACAACATATTCTTCTGCTCAAATCTCGGGAAAATTAAAAAGCTCAACACCATTATAATAACAATCCGTACTTTTATTTATATATAAAAAATATAAATAAAAAGTTTAAACCACACGACACTAATAATGGCGGAATGTTCTACACTTCTACTTCTAAGCTCTAACTAATAATAAACCATATACACAACAAAGTACAAAACCCTATGTGAAATAATGCCCTTAAAATATAATATGCTAACGAACCAACAAGCAATATACATCCAAATACTATTTGTCTTGGAAGGCCATTAGTCTTCGTTTATTTAATCATAAACATATTGTTCATTAAAAAAAACAATTATAGCTTTAATTAATATAAAAAAAAATATAAAAAATCGCGCCATGCTTGATCTATAGTACAGAAAAAAAAAAGACATAAAAACCGAAAAATGAAAGCACACGGGGAGCGAATCATGCATGCAGAGATTAGTTGCTGACATAGAAAGTACCACTGCGACCAGATCAAACCCAAATAAAAAAAATAAAAAAAAGGACTATGAGGAACAGAGTTCAAAGTACAAATAACCCAAATAAAACATGAAATATATGTAAACTAAAGTAATAAATAGATAAATATATATATATTTATATACCTGTGACAACGTCGAGTTCATGGACGTTACGAATCTGAGGACCGTGGTTGAAAGTTTGACCGCTGATCCCGGCGTTGGAGAGAGTACCGCCAACGGTCAAGTACAAGTAATCGGTCCACGATTTTGGCGCCAAACCGTGGTCAAGAGTGGCGTTCAAAACGTCGATCCACAACTCGCCTCCCCACACGTCCACGTACCTCTCCTTCTCCCAAACCCTAGGCGGAGCCGAAGCCGAAGCCGAGCCGCCGGACATTTCCATCACCAAGCCGCCAGCCGCCATCGCCTGGCCGTTGATGGAGTGGCCGTGCCCGCGAGCCGATATCGCCACCCGCGCCGCCGCCGCCGCGCGGACCGCCCGCGCCACGTCATCGGCCGACGCCGGGTGAAGAACCGCCATCGGCTCGGCTCGCGCCATCATCCCGAAGTCCGACGAGGCTGTTTTGATGTCCGCCGTGTCGAGGCTGAGCAGGCCGTCGGCGCCGAGTCGGAGGAGCGAGTCTGTGGGGTCCACCGTGAGCCCGATGGTCACGATCAGTCTACAGATCGCTAGCGTTAATAAAATGAGCTTGTTCTTAGCCATGTTCTTGCTTCAGTTCTCTCTCTCTCTCTCTCTCTCTCTCTGGATTTGGTGAAGGATCAGTGTTATATACAGATATAGATATATTAAATGCGAGGAAGGGAACAAAATCTTGTGGCAGCGTTGTGGGTGTAACGTAAGCTTGATTACGCTTTTAAGATCATCTACGCAACATGCACAGATTCTTTCTCTCTCTCTCTCTCTATATATTAAATATCAATATGGGTTTTTTTTTTATGATTTTGCTCGTTCTCTCTGTGTGTGGGTGTCCAGAATATAACATACAAGTCCTCAATTTATAGGACAAAGAAAAGAGAGAAGAGGTGTAGTGGGGTCCACGAGACACGTGGCCATTCACATGGTCGGCATGAGGAGACACGTGTGAGGGAAAAGAGATGTACAGTTTTGGACCCACAGCGAGGTGGGACCCAGAGAAGGATACGGAGGATCTGTGTGGGGACACGGGCGGGGAAGAGAGTTCACGTGGGTGCTGTGAGAGACACTCTGCAACCAAGTTTACCATAAATGCCCTTTTCCATAACTTTTTTTTTTTCTTCTTCATTTTAGTAGCTTAATATAACAAGGCTATAATTAGCTATCACATTATTAAAAAAAACAAAAAAACTTTTAGTGCCCGAAAGAGTAATATATAAACTAACGGAAATCATCTTTGGCACGGGTCACGATCACTCACGATCCACTCACATTTTGACACGTGGCAGCACAGTGCCACGTGTCAAAATGTGAGTGGATCGTGACGTGACCCGTGCCCAATAGCAATGCTCCAAATGATATTTTTTTTAGAAACACTCCACTACACAGAATGGACGATTATAATAACATTTATTAGCACATAAACAAATAAATATTCTAAATTTACAAAAAAAAAATATATATTCTACACTCTTATCTCTATGCCGTTTTTTTTTGGGTCTTCGCATCACAACAACTTCACAACGAAAGATATGGCATGCATTATGATGGATTATATTATATTCTTAGTAAGTATCCGTGCTTTCTAAGCTCATTTTTTTAAATTGATTCAATCTCTGTCGCAATCGCTGTGTGTTTACTGTATATACATATATATTTTTGTATCCGAGTCCCAAGAAAATCACAAAATCTATGCCTAGATTACATTACGCTAGTTATGGTTCGCCATAGTCATGAAGTTCATGATAAACAAATATAATAGTGCTTTTCTAAACAAATAAAAACAAGGGTGATGATCGTAGGCAGATATCTGGAGGGTAGTTAAATCTTAAATCAGTAGTTTTTATTTTAAATTTGCGATAAATATATAAAATACTAATAAAGCCAATAAACCAAGCGCAAGTGGCTGTTTTTGGTGACAACTTGATTGGTTTATCCTCCCATTTAATTATTATCCTCTCCAACTATGAAAATTAATTAATGAATCGCCTTTTTTTAATATTGATCAAGTGCAGTTTTTCTATTTGGGGTACTGATCAATTTCAATTTAATAATCTCAGAATACATCTTATACAAACAAGTCATTCGCTATTGGCGGCATTGACTGCGACTATATAGACTTTTTTTTTCTATATGATTTCTTATTTCTATAACATTACTTATTAAAAAAATTAAATTAAATATTTTAATGTCTCTGTAGGAGGACAGGACACAGAATGATCTACTAAAATAATAATAATAATGATAATAATCATATCTATTGTCTGTCTCTAACTCTCTGGTCCTATTTGGCAAGAACGAAAATCATTGAGTAATCAATTAATACTTGACTATTTATCAATAACTTTCACACATTTATAAATCTTGGACCACTTAATAATAATAGAAATGGTTTGTGCGTGTCACTGTATGAATGAGCCAATGTGGTCCGTCACATATACAATCCCCATCCCTTAGGAATAGTATTAATATAAGAGGAATTTGACAACAACAAAAAAAAGCTTCTATATTTTTTTATATAGTCCACGTTGTCATATAGAATTCGATCACATACGTATTTTTTAGCACAAAGTTTGGCAGTCGTGTATTTTATTGATGTTAGGTCCATTGGTTAGGTCTTCTCCAACTGTATAAATTAAATATTGCATTAATCTTTATTTGCAACAGATCAGCGTGACCAATATGTTAATTGCCTCAATTGTTCTACATGCTTGATTTGATCAAGAATATATAATTCTCAGTCGTTTCATTTGTCATTTTTATTGATGACGAGAAGAAAATTCTACAAATAGTATATCCTTCTTTACATAAACCAATATTGACTGGATCATTTTTAATCTCTCTCTGTCTTCTATCCAAAATAGTAAATTATCATGCAAAATCACACGTCTTTTAACATTAGTGTAAATATTCTTTCATTTCTTAACTCTCCAGCGTTCTGCGTTCAGAGCGAATCGATGTATATTATTACTCTAGCACACAGTGCTTGATATGTCGTCAGTAATTAATCAATGTTTTTCATGGAAATAATTCATTTTTCTCCGAGTAACGGCCAACAAAAAAAGTATTTTTGTATCGTCATCTTTTTCCACGGTTATCTATGAATAGTGCATGCCTTTTCCATCAACGACCTTTTTTTTTTTTTTTTTTTTTTTTTTCATGTTTACCTGCACCATTCAATGCAAAATCAATATTTTTTTCCATGGAAAAGCATGGAAATTCCATAAAAGAAAGAGAACCTTTCAAAGTTTTTCCATATTTCTTAATAACTTATTTTTATATGTTTTATTTTTAAACAAATTTTTTTATATGTTATTTGTATTTGTTTGATCTAATGCATGCATATATTTTAATTAAATCTCTTTCATTCTAAGAAGGTTCGTGTGTTCAGTGCTTATTTGATTAAATTTGAAATTGAATTGCAATTTGAATGAAATTTTTAATTGAATCGAAATTTAAAAATACTAGTTTATTCTTGTATTTATTGATTCAAGATTCTATATTATTGATGCATGATGTGTAATTTTTAAATTATTATTGATGTATTTTTTAACAGTGTTTCAAATGCAGATATTTTTTTTGTGAAAATTGCTAAAATGTCAATGTGGCATTTCACGTAGTGCCAATCTAGGAACTTAAGAATATCAAATAAATTTTATCCAACTGAATAAACTAGTATTTTAAATTTATTCAATAGAGATTGTTTTGTAGTGTTTAAAATTAGTATTTCCTTATTTTAAATATTTAACTTTAAGCGTGAAACATGTTTGATGCATAGCTTTTTACTTTACATAAAACTATGTTTTTATTAATCTATTATGCAACATTTTTTCCATGCGATTTTGTATGGACGTGTTAATATTTAGTGGAAATGACATTTTTCATCAACATATCAAATTTTCATAAATCTTGAGGCTCGAAATGACCTACATATAGTGTATATATATAAGGTTAATACTATCAATAATTTGTTGTAACTAGCCATTCTCTTAGCTCTTTTTAACATTGTATCCAAAGTTTCATTTTATTAAAAAAAAAAAAAAGAGTTCATCATACTCGCATTAAATTAATTAATTAAAGAGTAAATTAATTTGTGCTTTAGTTAATTAATTTATTAGGGGTATATGGTGAGATATTTTTTCAATAAAATGAATTTTTAATTATTAAAAAAAATGGTGGATTATTGAGCTACGGAACTAATTATTCCTTATTATTTCTTAACAATGACAAGGCATTTGACTAAAGTCTAAATAGATATGAATAATTAATTATCCCATACTCCACGCGCGACATTGATAACAATCTGCACAGTACGTTGTTTCTCATTATAAACACACTATTTATAGAGCGTGACAAATTCGTTGAAGCTAGAACCATCATGTCTTACTCATGGCCAATGATTTTTTTTTTTTTAATAAGCGTAATGTTGTTGTGGATACAGAGATCGATTTAGAGATATATCATGAGGGAAGACCATCAAACACGGTTGAAGATTGATGATTTGTCCTACTAATCAAATAATTAGTGATTATCCCTTTTTCGACCTTATACTTGGATAAGCGTTGGTGTTTTGGTTTATTCCAACAAAAAACAACTATGGTGGAAGAAGATCGCTTAATGTCAGCAATAAAATCTCGTATGTGGTGTGTGGGGACTTGAGGGACAATCTGGTTCCTCTGTATGGTTTTTGTGTCTCATTTCATTCATTAATCTAATTACATTACGTCTCATTTTTTTAATTTACTATTTTTAAGATGAATTAATGATTATAATAATATGAAACGAAAGGACGATGTACGTGATACATTTTAATTATAGGGATTAAAGATTACAAAAAAAAAAAAAAAAACTGAATAGAGACACAGATCCGAATTCATCCCATTATTTGACTACTAAATGGAAGAAGGGGTTATTTTTTTATTTTTTTTTTTTTTTTTTCAAAGATGGTTATTTGAAGAGAAAACTGATTTATATGTACAAAATATCTTATATTCATTTTTTAAACACAAGTAATGGAAAATATCGAAAAGTTATTTTCGTCTTTTTATTTTGGAAAAAATTCGACCTAAAACATGAAAAAAAAAAAAACATCAATTTTTATCATCAAACGAAGCATCATTTTTTTTTTTTAAATGTACCCGATTTTCTTCATCAATAAAATACCCGGGCTAAAATTAGTTTGATCGCATCAAGTTTTCAAGGGATGCGTTCAAGATTTTCTCAGATTTTATTCAATAAAAAATATATGCTTTTTTAAAATATAATAGTTTAAAATGAACTTATTCCGAAACTTTTGTTGTGATCTTCAATTATACCTTATATCTTCATATTTTTCCGCTCTTTGAGTTTACTTTTATATAATGTGATTGTTTATGGAAAAAAAATTTGCTACATTATTTTTCTAAGGAAAAACTCATATATGTCAACTTGAAAACACGCTGATTAGAATATGCTGATTAATATACCCCGATTATATATGGATTAGGGTTAGATTATCGTATAACAGACGAATCTAGTTAGAATAAGAATAATAAATAAATTATTGAAGGTGTTGATGAACACTGAGAAGCACAACGAGTATCAATTTGAGAGCATCTTTTTCATCATTTTGCTTACCTTTCGTAGTATTAGTGTTTCTTTAATCATGGATTAATCACACCCACTATCTAGCAATTGTATGTTGAAAATTGTTGAATATGTGACTTCGTACCACTTTGTAGATAATTACCGCCGACCTCCTGGTCAAAATGATTATTTTGTTATTACGTGACCACGTTTATTGATTCGATTAGTTAGTCTTAATTTAAATGTCGACTTCTCCAACTTTTTTATTCTTCAAAGTGGTTTTCAAACTAATAGAGTAAGCCACGCCATGTCAGAGGACACATCAGTGAGCGAAATAACGTGACAGGTTGGCGAGGTGGTTAGAGTCAGTTAGATCGATACTCTGTATTTATACCAAAGAATGTACTATATGTTCAATCTAATGAGAATCATCGAGAAGAACATTTTCTCTCGAACCCAAACCTAGATCCAAATCTCATTCTTCTTCCGCAAGATTATCTCAAACATTATCTATCTTATGATCGTAAGTGTTTTTCAAATCTTTTGGTCCTTGAGTCTTCTACTAAAACCTCTTTTTTAGGACGTACATATTGAATAGATTCTATTAACCACTGAATAAACTATGTTTAGTCTTATTGAAAATTTACCCATATAATTAGGAGTGTTCAAGAAAATCGCCAAACCGAACAACCCGATCATCCAAACCGAATGACACCCTTTTTTTTAACCGTCCTATTAAAACTCGATAAAGTTTGAGTTGTAATCAATCCAAACCGTAATTGTTTCGAGTTGGGTTTTTTTTTTTTTTTTTTTTATAGTCGTGAGATTGAGTTGAACCAAACCAACCCGATTGTGTTAATTTTTTAATTTTTTTAAGATTGCGAATATTTTATATGTAATATTATTAAAAAAAAATATCATTTTGTAATAATATTATAATCAAATAAAAAATACTCCATATTATACTTTATTATTTGTGAATACATGAAGATTTGGTAATGAAAAATATGCATAATTTTTATTTTAATATGTAAACTTTCTAAAGATAAGTAAAATTTTGATTTTATTTGATATAATATATTAGATATAACATACATATGTGATTTTCATTCGAGTTATAAAGTCATTTGTCGAGAATTATAATCCAAAAAAACCAACTCAAACCAACCCGATTATTTTTGTGTTGCTTTGGTTTGTTTTAGCTTTCAATCGAGTTGGTTTGGATATTTAAAAAAAAAAAATTAGTTTTAACGGTTTCGGATTGATAGCACATGAAAAAATTGACTAATTAAGTCAATCCGATTACACCCCTAAGTATAATAGCGAATAATCATTCAACAAACGTTTTTTTGTATTCATATTCATCATCTATTTGATTCATATCCATGTAATCCAGAAAAATATTCGCATATCCGTACTCAATTTGGATAGACTAGGCAACTTGCATTACTAGTTTACTGCGATCAGCTTTAATTTGCAATATTTTTTGTTTTTGGCAGTGTGCTAGCTATAAGACTTTAGCTGGCAATACACCTTCAATTATTTATTTTATTATTGCAATTATTTAGCTCAAAACAAGTCCTTTTTTTTTAAAGAGATGAAGATTATTTTTTTTAAAAAAAATCCGCAGATCACCGTACGTGTATCATTCACGAGACGAGACACACGCAGTGTTTATTATGATAATATATATATCTAATAAAGGAGGATTTTGGGATACGAATAATAGAGATGAAGTACTAAATAGAAGTAGAATGCTAGCTGTCATGGCATATACTTACTAACATTACTATTGATTATATAGGAGAAAGTACGCCACTTGAAGAGACTTGAAGAGATATCTAAATCTAATTATATATTGCTCTTACGATGAGATTCGAGTTTACCCTATTGGAAAGCGAGTTTCTTATCGCCAAGCCAACTATAAACTCCCAATTCATTTATTTCAGATTGCAATGATTATTGAAATCTTAGAAAGAAAGAAAGAAAAAGATTATATTAATGGTATATCATTTTCCTAATCATTTTCAAACTATTCGCAAACGACAATCAAAAGATAATCAATGGTATTAAAAAGGAATAAGCAAAAAAAATTTCTTTTTTCATTCAATGGTAAATTAGAACTGTCACCAAAGAAAGAAAGCTACACAAATAAGTGAACACACTCCCTTTTGTGTTTGGCCTCTTTTCATAAGGGATTGCAGACAGATCAATAATTCTTTAAATTATATTATTCTTCTATATATTATATTACATTTTTCACTTTTGAAAATATAAATGTGTGTATGTCTGTCTGACATATCATCTTTATATTATGATATTAAAAAAAATCTATATATCATATATACCTATATATCTACAAACCTCTAGCTAAAACTGACTTTATTTTTTCATGCATATGGCTGGAAGAAAAAGGAAGAGAATCACACATACTATAAGCATGAAAAAAAGGTTGTTTTTTTCCCTTCTGATGAATTTTACAGCTCATAATCCACTGTTGTTATCATTGCAAATAATGTATAAATTATGGGGCTCTCGCTCCGCTTTACCGTGATATAGATATATATATATATATATATATATATATATATATATATATATATTCATTGTTTAAACTTACTATTGAGGATGAAGCCACATCACCAACGTCCACGTCAGCAACATTGGATACCATTGAGGCTGATGAGTCAGCAAGCCATTAGGCCTTGGCCGTTAGAGTTAGTTAGATAGATACATTGAACATAGCCGTCATGTTGTACACGTATTTATACACAACTATTGTACTGAGTTAATCAATGAAGTATCATCAGATCAATCAGCTTTGAATCTCCAAATTCTCTCTCGTTTTGTGAGTGTGATTAGGAATATCTCAAATCTTGACTCTTACATATTATTTTTTTTCTTCTGTTATGTTTGATACTCTTCGTCTCACTCTCAGTGAGACATCATTTATAAGCCAGCCACGACCATCATTTTTCATTTGAAAAACTGATTGAATTAAGAAAATTAAACAAAAGGATTGCCAAATGAAAAAAAAGAAGAGAAATATGTGATGCGAAAAGCTCAATGCATAATTGAAATATATGAATGAAAAATTCACGTGTACATTCGTCATTCAAGGGGCAAAACAAGTAGTGGTATAACAAAATATATTTGGAAAGAAAAAAAAAATATTAACTCGTGAACGTGGGGGCAGATGATCTTTGGGCCATCTCTCTTTCACCCACTTGATTATTATTTATTTATGCTTGCATTTAGTCGTATAATAAACAGTGAATCACGTAGCTATAATAAGAAAATCCGCTCTCTCAAAAAAAAAAAAAAAAAAATCAGGCCCTAGTAAATGTTTCGCTTGACAGAGAAACGGCCAAATTGTGAAAGTACGTATCTTTCAAACTTATCACAATCAGGCCCTAGTAATTTTGTCTCTTAAATTTAGGTGAGAATGTGCAAAAGATAGCCACTCCTGTCAGACTTTAATAATTTACTAGAAATAAACAATTATAATTATAAACTTTTATGTCTTTGTTTAATTTTAATTTAGTTTATTTATTTCAAAATAAGTGTCCAATTTGATGCCACTTCAACCACATAAGTTTGTTGATTAATAATGATAATTGAGTTTCATTTGAAATTGGATTTCGTTTTAATTTGGTTGGGATAAGCCTGGGCTAAGGATTGACAAGTCTGCCTGCATGAATTTTTCAGTCAACTAATTAGCATATACAGACTTAAGAGGGAAGATAAATATGTCAAATACTGAAGACAAAAATGCTAAATTAGCTTAACATATAAAATCACACGAAGCATAAAAAAAAGTGATATTCCGATTAGGGAAACCAGAGAAGAATTAGGTTAATACAAAAAGAGATATTATTCTTTAGGTGTATGTATTTCTGTAACGTAAAAAAAAAAACTATAAAATTGTTATTTGAAACTACATAGAATTAAGTCGTCCATTCTTTTTTTATTTGATATTATCATTAAATAATTTGACAATTTATATAAGCAGTTTATTAAATTCAATAAATTTGATCACTTAAAACTTGCACATTTAGACTATTTTATTAATTTTAAACAAATTTTGGTTATTTTGCAAGTCTAATTGCTTACTTAATTAGTATTGTGTGGAAGTGATACCATGGTAGCACATTGATGATTTTAGTTCTATATGCTAGTCACAAGTGTTGAGTAATTCGGATTATATTTAAAAAAAAAAAAAAAAAAATCCAGCATTGGGATTGAGCTAGTTAGAGGAGGGGCTTGGCGCCATGGCCGCATGGTGATGCAAAAGAGCCCCCACTAAAAACGACCTTTCGTGTCAAGTGATATGGTTCCCCATGCAAAATTGACAATCAGATATTTAGCCTATATGTGCATTAATGGTCCATTATTGAGATCCCGATCGAATTGTACGTACTTTATCTGTGCCTTTGAGACTCAATTATTAGTTAGGGTTTCGTGTGATTCGTTTCTATTTATCTCTTTTGAGATGAGATCGCCACATACAGCGTGCATCATCACGACTTTGACCACCTTTCTAACTTTTTAGTTTTTACCATACTAGTTTCGGAATCGCGCCATGGGCGCTTATATGTAAAATCTAAATTTGTATTTTAATGTCATTGATTAATAATAGTTAAAAATATAAGAGATTGAATGATTGAGTTTTTAGCAAGCATTTTGAGCTATAGTCGCAAGGTTAGATGGAAAAACATCTGTGAACTACAAAAGCCTGTCATAGTTAATTTGAATTGTGGTAACTGGTATGTAACATACATTGATGATTAATAATCACATTAATTATAAAGTATTTGTATGTTATAATTGTTTTAACTGTGTTTTTTTATTTAGTATTTTATTTTCAATAAATTTATTTAACCATTTAAAATTTGTTTTTCAATTAATTCTAGTTACTTTCACTAAAAATTATTTTTGTTAAATAAAAATTCGTATTTTTCCATTGCAACGGTATATAATTCATATCCAAGTACCCTCATTATGTGTAGCAGCACGAGAGAGAAGAAGAAAAGGGAAATCTAGAGATTTCAATTGACTATCTCGAGATCATTAATTACTACACGCTTATGAGCTTATATAGCTCTGCCTAATAGGCTTTTATACATTGTACACATCAACAGTTATAATACACGTATACATAACTATTACAAACACACTCCCTCAAACTTATCTCTTATATCAAACATAGGTAAGTTTGTTACACAACTCTTGGAATCTTTGGATGAAAATGTCTTCATGAAAATATATACCGTCTAATGTTTTGATAGAACATATTTTATGCCAAGCTCTTTGGCGATCACCTTATCATGGACAAAGTGAATGTCTATCTCCACGTGCTTAGTCCTAACATGATGGATTGGAATCGCAACTAACGACGTAGCTTCCACGTTATCACACCAAAGCACAGATTGACCTTTAATGTCCAAGTTCTTTGAGCTGATGTTTGAGCCAAGTTAGCTCAAATGTGGCTTCAACAACCGCCATGTACTTGACCTTGTCACTACTTTTTGCTTCTTTGAGAACCAATTGAAAAAACATCCTGCTAAGAACACTCAATAACCAGTCGTCTATCATCCACAGAGCTAGTCCAATTTGCATCAAAGAAGCAAACTAGATCAAGACCATTTTCACGACCGAATTGAATGCTATAATCCAGAGTCCGTTTCTAGTATCTCAATAATCTCTTTCACGCACACCAATGCATGCTCATTCGTTTGAGTCTGCATAAACTAGCTCAGTTTAGTTACTGGAAATGCTATGTTCGGCCTTGTAAGTGTGAGATACTGTAGAGCTCAAATAGTAGATCTGTACAACTGAGCATTTCCAAAAACTTCACCACCATCCTTGGAATACTTCTTGCTCTGACACATTGGAGAGTGACTTCAATTTGTAGTAAGAATATTTGTCAATAGTTTTCGTACATATTTAGGGACGATATTTTCGTCACTAAATCATTTTGTTTTAATTAAATTGGAGGGAATTTTTCCTCTTTAAAATTCGTTAAAATTTAAAATGATTTAGCGACGAAAATATCGTCGCTAAATCATTTCGTGTTGGAGGGATTTTTCCCTCTTTAAAATTCGTTAAAATTCTAAATTTGTACGAAATTATTAGCGACGATAATATCGTCTCTAAAGAAATTCAAAATCCTTTAGCGACGATATTCTCGTCACTAAATATATTCCCGCGAACTTAGCGACGAGAAGCAAGAATTAGCGACGATATTATCGTCGCTAATTATCTTTGCCGCCAAACTTTAAGAATTTTCGCACCAAATTATTAACGACGAATAAGTCGTCGCTAAATGCATTATTAGCGACGATTTAATCGTCGCTAATAGTTTCGTAGCTAAATGTCATATTTCTTGTAGTGAACCTAATTTAGTCATCGAGCTGACGAGCTGAAGACCGGCATCGAGCTGACAAGTTGGAATGCTGAAGATCGAGGTAAAATCCCAACATTTTCAAGTTCCAAATGGACCGTAATTGTATGAGAAATATTAAAAGATTAAGATAAAGATTGTTAAAGAAAAATTCAATAACAAATTTATAAATCAATCTGAAAATTTGAACAAAAGCATTCTATTCCACATTACCAGAATTTCAGCGAATTCACCGTAATGGAACACCTTATTCCAATCGGTTTCAATATGAAATGATAACAAACAAACAAAAAATTACTCTAGTTTGCGAAAAACGTAAGTGTAAATTTCAAAATAGTAGCATAATTTTGGCAATTTGTTTTATCATAAAAATAGTAGCATAATTTTGGTAATTTTGGTAAACTTCAAAATAGTAGCATAATTTCGATATGAATAACCAAAAAAAAAATTGTTTTATCGGTACATATTTTTTTGGTAATTATCCAAATTCCGATTTGCTCCTGTGACGTTGCCCAGATTTACTCACAAATTGTAAATGTAAAAAAATGAAATATTTTGCTTCCATTAAAAAACAAAACCATAGCACTTTGACATGACAAAACAAAAAGTAAAAGGTCACGTACCAACCGGCCCTCCCATACACATTATACAGTCATAAACCAAGTACGTTAGGCCGCACTTTCATGTTGTCCCAATTGAACTTATTTTTCACTACTCTACTCTCTCTATTATTGATTGGTGATTTTGGACCACCCCCCCTATTTTCTGGTTGGATTTCTTTTAGCATATTTCTTCATCAAAGATTTTATTTCTTTTATTGGATAAGAAAAATATATGCAAAAATACCTCAAGCAGTTAAGAAAGAAAGATAAAAGAGATAAGAAATTATTTCATACCGGACATTAGTACTTGTTACATTAAGGCATTCTATGTAGTCTTTTTTATTATCTCTCTCTCTCGAACTTTCCCTTCCAAAAATAAAGATTTCATATTTACAATCTCAGTTGGACATAATATTTTTTTTTATTATTATTATTTACAGTAACAACCAGATTTTTTATTACGACTCATGTAGTGAAGTTTGTGTTATGATTTTTGGTGGTCAGCCGTAATGAATTATTCTTAACCTAGTCAAATAAATTATTTCAATCAACTTTATTTCTTACTTGGTATTGATTTGTTGAACCACCATATATTAGATTAAATGAGTTTTTGAGATATTATAGTATACATTTTTATCAGTTTGAGGTATTATTGTGCATATTTGATCAATTAAAGGTATTATTATTGTGTGTATATACCGAATTCTCTTTGATAATGTATCCAAGCTTTTCTTTTCTCAATGCTTCATTGGTAGAAGATATATTACAAAATAGTCAAATTTTTATGAGCAATGGAGATAGAAGATATAAATTATTTTCTAATTTGTCTGCAATGGAGATTCATATTTTAATAATATTTTTAACGTAAATATTTTGTTAGACACTTTAAAATTAATTTTATTAATATATTAATAAACTATCATTATTTATTTACACAATAATATAATGAAAATAAAATTGGATTGGAACCCAATTGATTTTTATTTCATCTCACTCCATGGATTGGATTCCGAGATGCTATTATGCTTTCTAATATTTTTTATTTATTTTATTTGAAGAGATGAAAGTTTGCTTCTAAAATTATAGTTTTAGAAGCCTATGTTCGTGATAGGCTATTGTGCATGTGGCCAGTTGAGCAATATGGCAAGGTCCACTTAATTGTTCCTTTACCCGATTTTTAGAGCGGGTCAAGTAACGGGTATATTCGCCGACTCAAACGGGTAGAAATTTTTTGAATCCGTAACCCGTTTACTCGTTTAAATTTTTCGGGTACCGACGACAGATAAGGTAGACCCGTTTACTTGTTCTAATATATAAAAAAAAAAAAAAAAAAAAAACCAACAATCTTAAAAAAAAAAAAAAAAAACCCACAACCAACAATCTTATTACCATCCAAACAATTAAAAGAAAATTGAAATTCGAAGTTTACGAATTACAAAACAATGTATGTGATCATGTTTTTAAGTTAAAACAATTTTTTTAGTGCTAAGTTGTTAACGGGCCAAGTCTTGGGTAGACGGGTACGGATTCACCTATTCCGTTACTCGGGTCCGAACCTAGTAAAATCTTAACGGGTCTAACCTTTTAACCCGTGTACCCCGATAAGAGCGGGTCTTACTTTGCCGGTTTACATCGGGTAACGGGCCGGATAACGGGTAAATATACCATCTCTATTGTGCGCACACATCATGCATGAATAGCCCCATAAATACAACGACATATCGTTTTATTTTCATTGTCGTTTTAACTCCGTTTACAATTATTTCGAGGTTCATACACTCTACATTTACGGATATCTTCTTACGGAAAATACATATCCAATCCCCGTTGTTATATCTTTCATACACACATAAATATAATCCGCACCACAAGATGTGATAGAGAGAACGAGAGAGCACGTTTCACATGCTTATGTTATTTTACAGTGTGCGTTTATTATTGTAGATAATAAAATACCGTAACAATACCCAAATAAGAGAGTGTCAGTGTGTTGTTAGGCTTAGGCGAATATTTTGTGGAGCATCGTCTTGATGGTACCGGGTTGGTCAACCCGACCGTTGACCAGGTGGGATTGGGTATGGACTCCAAGGGCATAAAGGTAACATCCACTATTTCCGTTGAACCCAACAATCCTGCCCGATGACGCGAAATGCGTGCCTATTTCCTCTCCGAAAGGTCCGTACCTTCTCTTGTTTGTATGGAATGTGATAGACTTCACAACTTTCTTACATTCATCGCCGACAGAGATTAGCCCATAATACCCACTAATCCCCGTCACAATTTCTTGTGGGTACTCAAATTGAACCTGCCATTTAATTATATATTTATGTAAATACCGGTTTTGAGAATCAAAATTCCGAAAATATCAACTAATTTTTAAATTAAATAAACATAGAGTTTTATTTATATTCGGACGATTATTATGCCCTTAATATAATTTTAAAAAAAGTAAAATTAAAAATTTGAGAAATTATTAATATTATTAGAGAATAAATTTATAAAATTTAAAGGCAGAAGACATGATATTCTTGAAAATTTTCTTATAATCCGACCGGCCTAATATGTGGCTTTAGGCAATAATGAAAAAAAATTAGGGTTTTAAATTATTAAAAAAAAAAAAAAGTAGGCCTTGGACATAATAACTTTCTTTCCTAAAAAAATTTCATGCCATGTTATATAAATGAACAAAAATATTTGGACATTTTTTCAACTAAACATTTGAGGTTATCCTATGATGGCATTAGTGAGATTGTAGAAGTGAGAAAGAATATTACGACGTGACAAGAACCGTCGTTGCTGTTTCCATGTTTGACGGACCAAATGGAGTGACCATGGCGATCGTACTCGGTTTGAATAGCGAAAATAGCTTCGGCTGATGCGGTCAAAACAATCTTCTTAATTCCGGTGTAAGTCCCATCGTCCCATGGGCTTCCAATATTCCCGCCCCAAGGCCCATTTGGAGATGGGCATTTCACTGCCCCATGAAGCACCTTTCACCCAACACACAAAACCATTTAAGACCATAATAATATAATAATGTATTATTAACAAGTTTTGTTTGGAAAATGGTCATAATTAGTAGCAATTTTGATACTTTTGACTAAAATAAATAAAATTGTGTGTTTGGATTTTTTTACTAGTAACTGTAAACTTACATATCTACAATTGTTGTTATTTGTAAATTTATAAATCTACAGTTTATGACAACTGTATTAATTCATGTCTACAACTATTAGTAGAAGTGTCCAAAAACGTAATTTGGTTTATTTTAATCCAAAGTATCAAAGTTGCTACTACTTCTGTCAATTTCTCGTTTTTTTAAAAACTTTATTCTATTTAGATTTTAGACATTTTATCAGGAAAATAGTTCTCAAATTACTTATTATGTAGCATTTTTTTTTTCAATTTCATAACATTATTTAATTTTTCTTAATGAATCTAAGTTGTAGGTAACTTAATCAAGAAGTTTAATTAAAAAAAACATTTTTTTTTATAATTAAATAGCGTCATTATAATTAAGTTTATGATAAAACACTAACAAGTTATGAGGTTAAAAAAATGATTATTGTTACCTGGTCGCCAAAATTTACATCCGTTGTGGTAGTGGTCGATGTTGTGTAGGCCATGTCGATTGAAGGACGTGGCAGCGAAAACTTGCCTTCAAAGAAATGGACTCCAATGCTATCCAAAAACCAACCTTTGGTACCATGAAACCCAACGATTACGCCTTGTCTTTGTGCGGAGGAGAATGGAATCCCTTGTTCCTCGCCAAAAGGACCATACTTTTTCTTGTTAGTGTGGAAGGTGAGCGATTTTACCACAGTCGGTCCTCTGAATATGGTCGACCCATAATACCCACTCACGCGGGTCAAGTACTCTTCAGGGTAATCCAAACTTATCTGATGGATTCATATTAAAAACAAAAAATTAGGTCATTAGTCAACTAAAATATTTGGAATTGCTATGTAGTCAACGTTTAGTAAATTTTAGATGAATAGCCACAAACATGACGGGTGTCATTCTTGGTTTTGTCATTTTCATTGAAATAAAATGGTTGGGTATTTACTTCAATTTACGCGTGTTAAAACATAGACGTAGCTATTTACCTCAAATTTACGAAACGTTGACTATATAACAATGTGAAATTGTAAATATGATTATATATCTAATAGACTCTATTAAAAATTATAAATAAATAAAAACATATTAACTACTCAATTGTGATCTATTTATACACTATACGCATCTGACATGCATTGTATCTATTTTATAGGTTGTTATATCGAGTGTCGGAGCTAGTATTTGCAGTTAGGGGACAGATTTGATAAATTATATAATCTTAGGCTAAGATGATAAAAAAAAAATTGAGGAAATTTTAATTTAAAAAAAAATTCAAGGAGGGCGTATGCCTCTAGTCCTTAGCTCAACCCTTGATTATATCCTCTAATTAAATGATGTCACATGCATCACGAGCTTCTTAACTTAAGACGTGCTAATAATGATGACGTGACATAATTTAATTAAATATGTTCTTGATGTTTCAATTAAAAATATATTTAGAGTGACCTTGTCCAATCTGATAGCCCCATTGCCACCATTCTTTTCTCCCCAAACGGCTTTTCCATTCATGTCATAGCAAACTCGGATATAAACGACCCCAACGGAGCGAGCAATGTGGATTTCTCTCACTCCCGTGTAGACCCCATCGTCGTACAACAACCCGCCACTGCCACCCCATGGTCCATACTTCATTGCCGGTTTCCCCACCGTCGGAATATTACCGTTGCTATACGCCTTAGAAGTTATAAATATACATACACATAACATGTTAATATGTTTTATCATATAAATTCATTCATTGAACATTTGAAAGCAAGTACTCCAAATTGACTCTACCTTTTCTCTAGCTTCGTATTCGTTGAAAACTCCGTTTTGGTAGTAAATCTCATCTTGGGTTTCTTTTGGGTAGCACTTCTCTGCCCCGGTAGTACCATATGTCTGAAAGTTATAATGTTGTAACGGTATATGTATTAATTTGGTGTATATTTAGTTTAAGTAATAGATGTAATATATATATATATATATATATATATATATATATATATATATATATATATATATATTATGATTTTTGTTTTCGTCGGGACTCAGATGTTTGGGGACGAGAGTGATTACCACCACTGAGCCTAAGCCTTATATTTTATTTTCTATGCAAGTAGAGGGAAGCAAAATCGATATGAAAATTTTTACAAGTGATTCATGAGCTTAAATTATCCACCTTAGTCTTCTCTTTTGTCCCATACTCACTAAAGGGACTCTCATGTGAAGCCCCAAAATTCTGAGTTTGAATTGCACTATGCTTTGTGTTTGAATATCCCTTTTCAGCTTCTGTTCTGCCGTGAAACTACAAAATTACCAACGACAAAAAAAAAAAAAAAAAAAATCTTAATTTAGTCAAAATAGTTGCATGATTTAATGAGATTTAAGCAAAGCAAACATGATTTGCAAAAAGTTGATACATACTTTTTCTTTGGGTTCATATCCAGCGTAAGAAGAAAGGTCGTGATGTGTGGTTTCATGTCCTTTGGCTGGCACCCTCTCAATTTGAGGATGTCCTTTCATAGGCATCCCAATTGTAAAAGGTACCTAAATTAATCACCGATATATTATGTATATATCCATTTATAGAAATAACTATCTAAGAAGATATTATCAAATTTGAAATAGACACTTACTCTGTGGTGATCAGATTCCTTATAACCACCAGAGCTGGTCATAATCGTATAGCTTTCCTTCTCTCTTTCCTCTTGTCTATTTTGGATATGATACGCCTTTCCTTTTACATCTTCATGATGATGAATCTGTAATCAATTATATTGAAAATTAAATATAAAAATATTATATCCAACCATTAATTTTCCTTGTAAATACTTGTTTTTATGTTTAGTTAATTAGCTCAAAGATCATCAGAGAAAACACTTTTTTCCTAATTAGGTAGCAATATCACAGTTATAAACATAAAATACATTTTCTTAAGAAATTATGTATATATATACATATAATTTGGTGTAATGTATTCTTTATATTAAATTTGAGGTTTTAAACTTACAATTGACCACTAATAATTTTAGTTTTTTATTTTTTATTTTATAAAAGCTTAGATCTATATGACCAACAAATGTTAATACATGCATATTATCATATGGATCATTTGTATTGTACTAGTGTTCTTTTTAAACTGATAGTAATAATAATTTTTTAAGTTATCTTTATGTTCCACTTAAAAACACTATTTCTCTAATTTTCTTATTAAATTGATACTTGAGATATAATGGTTTGAAGATTTATTGACATTTTATCAATTTATTAACATAAATGCCAATAAATATTTAAAGATTTTAAAAATTACTTTGAAGAAGATCTATTGACATCTTTGTCAATTAATTTTATATATGTCAATAATTATTCAACAAACACAGAATCGTCAAACGAATATCCGATATCTTTGAAGATTTATTGATATCCATGTCAATAAATTGACAAAATATCAATAAACAAATTCTCAGATTAATCAAATGAAAAAAAAAAAACTAAATCAAACGGTTTTATAAGAACGAAAGTGAACATCGTGAGAATTCAACAATTCAAAAACAAAAAATAAGACACGAGAGAGAGAGAGAGAGAGAGAGAGAGAGAGAGAGAGAGAGAGAGAGAGAGAGAGAGAGGGGGGGTTAAAAAGTTAAATACACAAAATAAATATTCATATTTTTGGATTAAAATAAATTCATTAAATTATGATAAAAAAAAAATTATTAAGAGGTCATATAATGTTACCTTTTCGTTCCTCTCATACTCAGTTGAGCCTCCGCGAGCTAAAACCATATTATCCATCTTCTCCCGAACGGCTAGCATGACGTCATACCCTCTGTTCCCGCCCACAACAGCAGCCATATGGGCCTGGGCCGATGGCGTCTTAACGGTCACAAAGGGCTTCAAGTAGACCCCGAGAGAGTCCAAGTGGGTCCCAGCTCGGCCGTAGAACCCCACGATCTTCCCTCCGCTCATCGAGAACGTGAAGTGGGTCCCAATCTGCGTCCCGAACGGGCCGTACCGCCGTCGATTGCTCTCCACCGCGATCGAACGCACGACCGTCGCGCCGGAGTCGGAGAGCGGGCCGTAGAAGCCGCTCAGGGAGACCAAGTGCTCGTCGGGGAGGTCAAGCTTGACCTTGTCGGCTCTGGCTCCGCCGGCGCCGGAGCCGCCGTGTTTTTCCGACCAGACGGAGCGGCCTTTGGAGTCGTACTCGATCTGGACGGAGTCGATGACGGCACCGTGAGTGATGATGAGCTGGCGGACGGAGCAGTTGACGCCGTCGTCCCAACGTGCACCGCACGTGCCGCCCCATGGACCCGCTGTCACGTAGCTCTTCACGCACTTTGACTCCGTCAGAGTACTCTATATGGGAAAATATCATAATGCCCTTATAGTTACAAGTCTATATTTATGGTTATCAGTCCACGTTTCGAGGTAATTGACCAAAAAATATCAAACAATTAAAAAGGAAACAAAATCAATTTACTTATCAAGATTTGAATACCATTTTCATTTTCTGAATCCATGGTTCCCATAATTAAAAGGAAATCTAACTTATCCTATTAATTACTTGCTTTTTAATATTAAAAAAATATAAGAAACGGTTATTAAACACATTATATAAACCCAAATAAACTAAAATAAACTCGTGAGTACTTCAAAAACGCAAACGAAGGCTATATGAAGAAAAATACGGCAGGACTGTTTTTTTTTATTATTATTTATTTTCGTTTGTGTGATAAATATAAAGGTTTGCATCAAGTTTTGTAAATTTTAGGTTGTTTGGTTATAGTCGAGAGACATATATAATGGAGGCTGCAATCTATTATTCGAGTAATGAACAATAGTAATGAAGAATTAATGATTTGTGTTAAAAAGTAGAAGATAATTAAAAAAAAATGTTGGATCTAAAGACGTATTGTTTGTGTTAATTTCTGCAAATTTAATAATAATGAAATATGTGTGTTTCCTTTCTTAGGTTGCTTTTTCTTGTTTATTTCTGTAAATAAAAGTTAATTTATATGACAAAATATATATATTTCGAAACTTAAGATAAGGACCTGAGGATCAGGGTCATAGAGTTCAGCTTAAAAAAAAAATAAGGGAGATTTAAAACAATCACGAAAGTAAACAAAAATAGTTCCAAACTGATGAAAAAAAGAAATGAAAATAATTCAAAACTAATCGATGAAACAAACTGGAACAAAGGGAGATTTGTTGATAATGAGAGCAGTTTCAATTGCGACATAATTGTGAAACTAGCCTTATTAATTAAGAAATTTGTTGGGAAATCAAGTATTAATTTTTAAAATCATATCATACCTTTACTTTCTTCTTACGTAAATTGTATTCTTTAAATTAATTAAAAATAAATAAATAAGGCTAAAATGTGAGCTTGGAAACGTTGACTATTATGCAATCTCAACGTGAACTAGATCGAGTAATTTTTCTATAACGTAATGTCATCAGTGTAACGTGTTCGTGTGTGTGCGTGTCTTTGGAGAATTTATGCAAGTGCAGCGCATATTAAGTGATAATAAATTTTCCATATGCCCAATATTTTAATTTTAGTGAAAAAAAAATAGTTGATGGATAGATATTATTTTTATGGATAGATTAATATTTTAGGAGAGTAAGGCATATATCACATTAAAATTTCCTACTTTGATATTTTAGTCGAGTTATCTAAAAAATAAGAAAATATCACAAAGACATGCACCAGATTACAGAGATGTATGCATGAATTAAGCTATTTTATTTAATATTTGAATAACTTTTAATTTTTAAATAAGAGTATCCATTTAACTATTTAATACTGTACTTTCTTTCATATTTATCATTTATGTATGTAAATTATATACAGTATGTGAATACTTTTATGTTTATTATAAATATTTTGTGGACAAGTGACAGTCAAAATTTAACTATTTTGTTAAAGAAATTAAAGATTTTAGTATTTTTCTATAATTTTTTCTCATGTTCATGTGTGGAGTCTTCTAAATTATTATTTTTTTTTTTTTTTTTTTTTTTATCTAAAGAGGTAATAAGCTATTTTACCTTGAGTACGCAGTTTTTTTCTAAAACTTTTGATTCAGTCGTTTACATAATGATGTTTGGTGTTTTTTTGTTTTAATAGAGTTGCATATATAAACAAATTGAAACCTCAAATTTGTTGTTGTATACTTATAAGTTATAAATAAATAACTAGAACCTAACCCAATAAATAGTAAAATACTCAATTCGTTAAACAATAATAAGTTCTTATAATTATATTATTTATAAGAAAATTAAAATGAAAAGATGAGTTTGAGTCTTGGTTTGAGTTCGCAAAAAATCAGCTTTAAGAAAACTCGTAATTTATGCCTATAGCAAATTTGTGTGCGTGTAAAAATACAAGAAGCTATATATATATATATATATATATATATATATATATATATATATATATATATATCGATCAATTATGCCATAGGCATGTGACAGTACTCCTTTATTTTCCAAAAACAATTTTTACCATGTATGAGAGAAATTTGGATCGATATATGCTTTTAATTACAATCGCTAGTTACTACGCATTAGTTCATGACAACCGTCTTTAGAGTCTATGTATAGCTTTAACTGAAAGAAAAATACGATTTAAGACACTAACATAATAAAAAGCTTACCATTTTACGCGGACTGAAAAAATGAGTAGCTTGATGTATATTGATATATATTGATCTGGTTTGTATATATAGCTTGTATTGCAATATTTAACGAGAGCGAGGAGGCTATATATATATATATGCGAGAGAAATGTCATTTAAAATTGCCTAGTTGATGAGTGAATAGTTTGATATGTGCAATATTATATTACTATTAATTATACCCCAATTGAGAACGTGTTGATGTATCGAATAACTTGGTTTAAATTGGGTTGCCTTGGAATATTTTCTTATAATGCTATTTGTACGGATATATATATATATATATATATACACACTGTGTGTATACATATCCAATTTTTTTAAAAAAATGTGTATATATATATATATATATATATATATATATATATATATATATATATCCGTTGTAAATATAATTGTTGCAGGATATTTTCTTGGTCAAGTCACCTGGATCGAAACTTTAAAGGGAAGGCTTATAAATAAAGATTTTTAATAAATTAGCGAGCTGATAATGTTCACGTATCGATCGACCGTTGACCCTCAAATATGATGAAATTCAAAAAATTTCCTATAATAACTGAAAATCAGTATTATAGGAAAATCAATAATTTTCCTATAATGACAGGCCTGTAGAGTCGTCGTCAAACTATTCTTCTTAAATTATCGACTGAAAATCAGTATATTGTACTACGTACGTACATGATTTTTTTTTTTTTTTTTTTAACTATAAAAGCTGCAAAAACGTTACTTTAACCTAGTCATGATGATTACATGTTGTGATTTTTTTTAATACTACATTAAAATAACAAAAAATTAGAAAAATAACAAATTTAAACATTTAATACTGCTATATAGTCAACGCTTGGTAAATCTTAGATAAATGATGACGTGACTTAATATATGGAGTGACTATTTACTTAAGATTTACGTTTGTAAATATATGAAATTAGCTATTTACCTAATATTTACCAAACGCTGGCTATTTAGCAATATCAAACGTTTAAATTTGTTATTTTCCTAATGATAATATTGAGAAGTTGTGTATTATGTGTGAAAAAGAATTTCTTGTTTTAAATCTATTTGTGATTGCTGAGTCACTTTTAAAATGACGTATTTGTATTTGTGTCGTACAACGCCTAAAATAACATTCGCGACAACATAAACTTTCATTTGGCTGCAAATATCGTTCTACTCAACGAATACTCATAGATAAAGTTGGCAATGTGAAATCCAAAAAATGCGAAAAATTGGTCCTATCTCATATTTTGTGGAAAATGAGACTCCTGAAACAGTTAAAATGGTATTGAAACATCTTGAAACCATTTTTCACAGTATCAGGAATTCTTGATACCATATTTCACGATTTTAAGATTCCCATATTTTTTCATTGACTTTAATCATTAATGCAATTAAAAAAAAAATCATATTTGAAAAAAAAACAACTTAAAAGAAAATGGTGCTAAACGAGGATCTTAGTTTCGTCTCATTTTTCAGATGGTTCTGTGACAAAAATTCCAGTATCAAATTTCATAATATGAATTTTTTTTTCTTATTTTATATGATACCGATAATACGGAAAATGGGGTCCTGCCCAACTTTACTCATAGAAGAAAGCTTTCAATGAGACACAATTCCACATGTTCTAATTCCTCGACACAAAGTACCAATTTATCGTTAAGAACAAAACCATGACAGATCTAATCTGCTCATTAATTATTAAAAAAAAAAATCGACCATAATCACATTAATATTAGACAGAGATGGAATAATATTCGACGCATACGATTGTGGTTGTGGACGTGTTCCCTTTATACGATTCTCAACGGCCATTTCTATCCATCCACGTCTTGGATTATAATCAACGCAATGCCCTCATTTTCAAATCACTTTTTTTTTCGAAACAATTTTCAAACCACTTTCCATTAACCGAATATTGTGAGATTCTTTTGAGCGTATCGCTGCCTATATTCAACATTCAACTAGCGCTGACCTAATTTTGGTTTTTTGGTTTTTGGTTTTTTTTTTTTTTTTTTTTTTCCCTCCTTGGCAATCATATAAAATCTAGCGATTCTTGATCCCTTTTTAGATCCTATAGCACTTTAACCTGGGCCTAGACCTTGATATATCAGGTTTGGGCTAATTTTGGTCCAACCAAATTGGATATCATAGTAGCCCAAAGGGGAAAAAATACGAGTACTTAATTTGAAAACGGTAATTCCTAAAATACCTCACATTTTCAAACTTTTCATACAAAAAATTCGGAAAATTTTGCCCATATTTAAAATGAAACAGTAAATACGGATAAATTAGCTAAATGAAACTATAAAGAAAATAAAATAAAACTATAGATAAAAAATATTGTAAAAAAATATGAAGAGAATAAAAAATAATAAACAAGGTAGTTGTGTGTGACGATCTAAATGGTAATTGGATTTCCCGTGGTCAAGTAAAGGACTAAAACATCAACTAATGGCAAACGACCCCAAACTGAACTGAGGTAGGATAAAAGAAACGACCCGATTCTGAGAACATTTGCGCAGTGACATGATGATTGATCTGCTAAATATGTTTACGCGAATTCTCAATCTATTTTATTTTTATGCAATCTTACAAAAAAAAAAAAAAAAAAAAAAAATACAGCACTGACCCAATATTTTTTGTTTTTCGTTCCAAATATATTGAATTCAATAGCTCCAAAAATAGAAGATTGTTTTACGTATTTTTCGAAAGACATTTCAAATGGACAGTTCAAATGACTAATTTGAATATCTAGTTTATACCGAAACAACTTGAATGAAAAAACCAATTTAAATAGTGTGCCAAACAAACCCATTGTAAATTTTCTTTCATAAATATATACTTGTTCTAAAGATATTTTTTTTGTTTCTTTCATAAATATAAGACATTTTGTATGGCGTGTAAAAAAAATTCCAGATCCCGCTAAGGACTAATTGTATTTGTAAGTGATTGTTTATTTGAATTTTGAACACATTTATTACGCAATAGCTATTTATATCAACCTGTTTATAAGGGAATCAAGTGGAAAAGAAGTGCCTTTACTTCTTTTACGTGCAATTATGAATTATTTCAACTGTACTATAGGACCTATAAACTATGTTGAAAATAAAAAGTGCAGTCATTCACGTGATAAGTCACACAAACATGTTACACACAAATAGATTTTCTTTGGGCAAGCACCGACGTAAACGGAACGGAGATCTAGCGAGACAAAGAATTATTCATTGGGAACTTAAAAAAAAGCTTTTATAATTTTCAGAAACAAACGGCGCATCAACGGTGTCCGCTGTTTGTTGCTCATGTCACGTTGCCACTCTACTATTTTACATTATCTTGTTTTAAATAATAATAATAAAAAAAAAGAATTATAAGGCTGAGTGGTGACTATAAAGTACGGAAGTGTTTCATTTCATATGATTTTATTAATATTTAAGAATATAGAACTTAAATCTTAGATTTCACCTACCACTTAATATTAATCTTGTATCAAGCATATCACATCAATGCCTATAGAAAATAGAATTGTCAATAGTTAAAATTTGTTTAAAATCAGTAAAAATATCTAATAATTAATTACTAAAATTGAAAAACAAAGAATATGATAGAGAATACTAAAACTAAAAATTAGGAAAATACAAAAAAATTGAAACTACACAATATATATCTCATATAAAACGTAAATATTTTACTACACCATTAAAAAAAATCTGAAAAAAGGAAGAACACAAAGATATAAAAAAGAAAAGAAAAAAAGGAATATTAAAGAATAATTTATAAAATGTATTAAAAAAAGATTCAAATTTGAATGTAATAAATCATGTTGCATTGATGTTAGCTACGTCATAAAAATAATTAAATGCGGTATTGTAATGTAATTAAAAACTCAATAGTCAAATTGTTGAAAAGCTTAAATAATTAATTATTTCTTTAATTAATTAGTCTAGAGAGACTATTTTGTAATTTGTCTAACTTTTCTAAAATTATTATTAGGTTGGCTGTAATTTTACAAAATCAAAATTCAGAGAATCTGATGGTAACAATTTCTCTGTGTGTTTCCAACTTTCGTTAGATTTAGACATTAAATCCTCGCATAATTGTTTGAATTATTGGGGGTGGATGAAAAATGTTATTAAATTTGGGGTGTTATAGTTAAATAGTCAATCGAAAATAATCGATTTGTAATGTAGTCGAAATTTGTCTAAAATAAGTGAAATAGTTAGTGTGAATAGTTAAATGATATAAATCATTAAAATTTTAATGACAATGTCAAAATATATTTTTGACTATTTTACTAAAAAAAATTAAAATTTTAGTTACTTCATTAATTAATAAATTGGATAATGTTTCCTTAAATTTGGCAGCATGCATATGGCCAATTGGCATAGCTAATATATGTCTCATATTTTACCTTTTAAAAAAAAATAGGAATATAACAAATTTTACCATGAGAAAAATAAATACTAAGAAAAGGGATAGGAAGGCGACGAGCAATAACAATCATATGTGCAAAAACAATGTTAGGTTAAGAGCAAAAAAAATATTTTAATCGCATATCACCGACTCTTAATAATTTCACAATAAACAGTAATATCCTTTTTGAAGTGTATGATATATGGTTGATAAACAACTCTCACAGATAGAGAGAGTATTTATCAAACGATGCATTATTCACATAGCTTTAAAGATGGTCAAGAGAGTCGAGGTGAAGAAAGCAAAATAGATCTTACGTACAAAATATTTATAAAAAAAAAAAAGGAGAAAGAGAATGTTGAGGTTTATTCTGGTCTGATCTCTATAATTATTTATGTAGGGTGTCATGTCATGTATCTATATGAGATAAATGTGAGGTGTAAAAAGACTGGATATTGGCAAATACAAAGTTACGCTAACATTATTTGACCCGCTGTCTAGGAGTGTTCAAGGCTACCTTTTGAAAAATAATGACAAAAATTGAACAATAATTTAAAATGCCATTAAAAGTGCACTGAAAATAGTATATAGTAGTACTTTCAGTTTGATATTTAAAGCTTACACATGGGCGTGGGTTCGAATGGCTGTTCTCTACTGGTCCATAAGAAAACACACGCGCGTGTATATATAGTAGACAAACAAATAAAAAAAAAAATACAAGAAGAAGAAAGGTAGAATTAGAAAGACAAATTAGGTTAATTATGTAATAGAAATTCGATTTATAAAGTGAATAGGTGTCAAAAATCATATTTATATGTATGTATCTCAAATCTTTCATACCAAAATACTCTTAACGAACAAATCATATTTTCAGCACTCTAATTTTCGAGGTGATTTTTGTCCAAATTTTTTCTTCTCTAATATATATTTTTCTATTAAAAAATATTAATAAAATCCGTTCTTTGAACATTTAACACAAATTCTGTGTAGGTTTACATCATGTATTTGAGAGATTTCGCAATTTGTTTTGAAAATATAGTTAGTTAGTTGTTTGTTGTTTTTCTATTTTGTTGCATGTGTTTTAAATAATTCTTTTTATATCATAGCATACAAAGAAATTGCAACAAACAATATATCTACTTCTTTGGGTAATATATATATATATATATATATATATATATATATATATATATATATTTTGGGATTTTCTTTGAAAGAATATAGTTTGTTTCTGAGTCTCCACGCCTGCAAAACAAAAAAAATATTTTTGCCCAACGACGTAGAACTACCTTAACGATTATCTAATTTTCATGCAATATTACATAATTGTACCAGATTTCTCATTGCAAAACTATCCTTAGTACTTTCTAATTAATCTAAAGTTGCACAATAGCAATTTAGTAAAATAAATAGCTCAACCAAGAACATCAATTTTTTTTCCTTGTAACAAACAAAGATAAATCCATAAAAAAAACAAATTAGTAAGGACGGCGACGTGTCCATTTAATGTAAAAAAAACACAAGAGGAGAAAACAAATAAAAGATCACAAAACGACGGGTAAATATTGTTGAAAAGGATACATACAAAGACATGAATAATAGCACATGGAATCAACTTATCATCCACTGACAAATCTATAAAAATGCATGGGACCAAAAACGCAAAAATTAATTTTTTTTTTCTCTTTTGTATTAACAACTGATAAATTGGATATGACATGGCACATGATGAACAAGTGACGAGAGAGAGAGAGAGAGTACATAAATGAAAACCTCATTTTGTTTATTTAATTTCATTTCATTGTCTCTCGGTTCGTATTTGATTATCAACGATGTCTGTTTGAGCTACTGAAATTTGCAGGCCAACTTATGCTTAAATGTTTTCAAAACAATCATAGTAATTGTTATTATTGAACAAGCTAACATTATTGCAATTCAATGTTACATTCGAACTAACTCTTTTTCCAAAGAACATAATAATATGTTTTAAGATTGCCGTTCATGATGCCTATACATGCTCTGTACGTGCCAGCACTAATAATAAATGCATGCTCTTTCTGTGACTCCATTGATGCTCTTTAATTTTCCCTTAAAAATTCAACCCCTATAACTCATTCATTCATTCATTCACACACCTCTCTTTACATAATTAATTTAAAGTTAAATTAATAAGCTGCCACGTCCAAATCTAGCTTTCTTTATCTGGGTAATTATTGGTTAATTAACCCCCATAAGAAAGGTTGATTCACTGTCTCAAATCTCAAAACGTAATGCATACGTACACAATGCTTTATTTATTTGACACATTTGAATTAAAAAGAGAGAACAATTATTATTAATTTTTTTTTTAAAAAGAGAGAACGAAACCCACTTTAATGATGTAAGAGATGTCGCTTTTCTGCTTAATTAATAACCTAATTATAATTTTTCAAAAAAAATGTTAAAATAGTAATAATTTTTTTTGAACTGGGACTAGAAGCACTTGCAAGCTGACACAACATATTTATAAAGGGCGAGAGAGAGAGAGAGAGAGAGAGAAGAGAGAGAGAGAGAGAGAGAGAGAGAGAGCATTACAGTCCAAGCAAAGCAACAAACAATGGTCACACTGTGCTCATATCAGTAGATCAAATCACAAAGCACCACATTTCTTCTACCTTCAAATTTCCCTCCATACACACACAAACACTCGAAGAACAGTGATTAGTCACTTAAAATGGAAACTCTCTCGGTTTCCAAGCTCGTCGGAGCTATGTTGTTCTTGATAACGGCCTTGTACGCAGAGCTCGCGAATTGCTCCGTGACTTACGACGGAAAAGCTCTGCTCATCGACGGCCAAAGAAGAATCCTAATCTCCGGCTCAATTCACTATCCTAGAAGCACACCTGACGTACATTTCATTTCGATTCTCTTTTCTGCTATCTCAGAATTCAAATTCATATTTTTCTTTTTTTTTCCTAATATTTGGGTTTGAAAATGTAGATGTGGGAAGATCTTATGCAGAAGGCAAAAGATGGAGGATTGGATGTCATTGATACATATGTGTTCTGGAATGTTCACGAACCTTCTCCAGGCAATGTATAGCCATACACACACATAAATATGTATACACTGGATCTAAAATTTGTTTCTTCTTTTCTTTTCTTACTAAGTGTAACTATACTGTTTGGTTTGTCTAGTATAATTTTGAAGGAAGGTACGATCTGGCACGGTTCATAAAGACAGCCCAAAAAGTGGGACTGTATGTTCATCTTCGAATCGGACCTTACGTTTGCGCCGAGTGGAATTTTGGGTAATACTTTGTCACTCATACCTTTGATATTTTGTACATATATATGTATGTTTTAACTTGGGTTTAACAACACAGAGGATTTCCTGTCTGGTTGAAGTACGTCCCCGGTATTAGCTTCCGAACAAATAACGGCCCTTTCAAGGTATATTCATTGCTTAATTACGTGATTAAAATTTTAAGAAACTTGATTGTTTATACTAATTAAGCTTTCGGCGTCTTAAAGTCTGCGATGCAAGGGTTCACTCAGAAAATAGTTGAAATGCTCAAGAATGAGAAGCTGTTTCAACCTCAAGGAGGTCCTATTATCCTTTCTCAGGTTTTGTATTCCTCTTTTAATGTCATGTTGATGGTGATTTATTTTAGTTACATTATGATTTTTCTGGCACTCGAATAATGTGTTGAGAGAATTTGGTTTTTTTGTTTATGTTTATGTTTATGTTTATTTATTTTTTTTTTTTGTGACAGATTGAGAACGAGTACGGCGGGGAAAGCAAGGCGATGGGAAGCGCCGGGCGGGCCTACGTGGATTGGGCTGCAAAAATGGCTGTTGGGCTCGATACCGAGGTTCCGTGGGTTATGTGCAAGCAAGACGATGCTCCGGATCCTGTGGTGAACGAAATGACTTTTATTCAATTATTATTATTTTTTTTATTATTCAATTTCGGCTTGTGAAACTTTACTTGTATGGATTTATGTGATGATAGATAAACACGTGTAACGGTTTCTACTGCGACGCCTTCGCTCCCAACAAGCCTTACAAGCCCAAGTTGTGGACAGAGGCTTGGACTGGCTGGTAATTTATATGTCCGAAGATAATGATAGGCTCTTTCTTTATGTCGAAACAATGGATCGAGATTTATTTTTCTTTTCTTGCTCGTCCGTGCTAAGGTACACCGAGTTCGGGGAACCGAACCCTCACAGACCAGTCGAAGATCTGGCCTTCGCGGTTGCTCGTTTCATACAATCGGGTGGCTCGTTCTTCAACTACTACATGGTCGGGTTTTTTTTCGCGCTCTTTTACTTTTTTTTAACCCATGTTCTTGTTGTCATCCGAGCCTTAGAATGTTTGCTCACAAAAGTCCATGATATCAGTACCACGGGGGAACCAACTTTGGACGCAGCGCCGGCGGTCCATTTGTCACAACCAGCTACGACTACGATGCCCCAATCGATGAATATGGTACGTCACATTTTCTTATGCTCGAAGCCGAATTTAAGAAGTTGGCAATTGACTTTTGACTTTTACGATGCGCAGGTCTGATCAGGGAACCAAAATATGGACACCTCAGAGAGCTTCACAGGGCCATAAAGCTGTGTCAACAGGCTCTAGTTTCTTCGGACCCCAGTGTCATCAAACTGGGAACATATCAGCAGGTCAGACCTTAATATGCCTCGTCTTCTTTCGCTCGTCTGTTAGTAATAATTCGAAAGAGAACACCTTAGTGAGAAAGTATGGTTGCGTTTTTTTTTATAGGCGCACGTGTTCAGCTCCGGATCAAGAAGATGCGCGGCTTTCCTTTCGAACTACCATTTCACCTCGGCCGCCAAAGTGTTCTTCAACAACATGCACTATGATTTGCCTCCTTGGTCAATTAGCATCCTCCCAGATTGCAAAAACGTCGTATTTAACACTGCCAGGGTAAGTAAAACTAAACATGTGAGCTTAGATTAATTTATATTTTGAAGAGACCTTTGTGTTTATTTTTTGTTTAATAATAATCTAGGTGGGAGTTCAATCTTCAGAGAAGCAAATGTCTGAGACAAGCACTAGTTTGATGTCGTGGGAGACTTTCGACGAAGACGTTTCTTCTCTCGGGGACAGCTCGAAAATCACAGGAATCGGCCTCCTTGAGCAGTTAGATCTGACCAGGGATACCACTGACTATCTCTGGTATATGACCAGGTGTGTGACTGTGATTGTCTCTGCAACTTTGTTGATGATACTACGAGAGAGACGAATAGAACAAAAGTATTAATCTTTGGCTGGTATACCTGGGTTTTCAGTGTTGATGTGAGTTCATCGGAGTCGTATCTCCGAGGACAAAAGCCGATTCTAAACGTGCAGTCCGCTGGAGATGCTGTTCATGTGTTCATCAATGGACAATATTCAGGTCTGCCTTTATTTTGGAAGTCCGAATCTCAGGTTATAATGAGAGCTCTCTTAGTTTTGTTTTGGTGACTTTTATGTAACCTGAGATCCACATTACAGGCTCTTCATTTGGGACCAGGGATCAGAGGCAATTCACGTACACGGGACCGGTCGATCTACGCGTCGGAAGTAACAAAATTGCGCTACTCAGCATAACTGTCGGATTGCCGGTTAGTTTCCAAAATTGTACAAGCCACGTGACATGTCCTGGGATTCAACAGCAAGTACTTACATAACTATTATTATATGTTTTTTTTTTCTTCTCATTATTATGGGTTAAAAGAATATTGGACTGCACTACGAGACATGGAAAAATGGGATCCAGGGTCCGGTGTTGCTGACGGGTCTCGATCAGGGAAAGAAAGATTTGACAAACCAGAGATGGTCCTACCAGGTAAAAAAAAAAAAAAAAAAATACTGGTCCATGATGACCATACCTTAATTATTTCACTGACATCATGAATTATTTTCCCTGGTTTGAACTTGAACAGGTCGGCCTAAAAGGAGAATCCATGAACGGAATATCTCCGAGTAATGCCAAGTCCGTAGACTGGATTCGAGCCTCCTTAGCCACCGAAACCCAACAGCCTCTGAGATGGCATAAAGTAAGAGGATTAAAATGAACCAAAGTCTCTTAAGCAGGGCAAAATATTTAATTTATCTGTGTTAATATGAGTCACTTGCAGGCTTATTTCAACGCTCCCGAGGGAAACGAGCCGTTAGCTTTGGACCTGCAAAGCATGGGAAAAGGTCAAGTGTGGGTCAACGGTCAAAGCATCGGACGGTACTGGACGGCTTACGCGAAAGGCAATTGCGATTCTTGCAGCTACGCCGGAACTTACCGGCCGTCGAAATGCGCCACCGAATGTGGCGGCCCGACCCAGAGATGGTACCACGTTCCTCGGTCGTGGCTGAAACCCGGACGGAACGACGTGGTTGTGTTCGAAGAGCTCGGCGGAGACGCCACGAAGATATCGGTCGCGAAGAGGTCCGTTTCGAGTATATGCGCCGACGCGTTCGAGAATCACCCCCACATGGAGAGCTACAGCGTGGATGCGGACGGAGGATCGAGCATCGACCACTCGGCGAAGATACACCTCCGATGCGGGCCCGGCCAGGTCATCTCGTCCATCGAGTTCGCTAGCTTCGGGACTCCTTACGGGACTTGTGGGAGGTTCAGCCAAGGAAGCTGCCACGCCGCAAATTCTCGCCAAGTCCTCGAAAAGGTATTATATATATACTTGATTGGATCCGAAAAAAGCCGTGTTTTCTTTTTTTCCGATGATCTGAGACTTGTGTTTGTGTTTGTTTCTGCAGATGTGTAGAGGCCAAGAGAGTTGCTGGGTGGGCGTGTCGAGCGGAGATTTCGGGACTGACCCGTGCCCGGGCGTGCTTAAGCGTGTCACTGTACAAGCTCGTTGCTCCTGAACAGCAGAGAAAATTTAAACTATTTATCTTCAAATTTATTTACTGGAGCGTGAGAAATAAACTATTCTATTCTACTGTATACTTGCTTGGTTGTAAAGTGGTGGTAAAAGCAGGCAAATCTCTTGCCTTACATTGTTTTGTTCATTGAAATGAGGCTTAATTACATATAAAGCAAAACGATTTCTTAATACATTTTTTTCCAGCCCAATATTCACCAGCTAAAGGCAACTAGACAATCGTTTATTAAAATGAATCTACTCGGAGGCATAAGAGTACAGTGAAGAACACAAAAGCCACAGGTCTTAGTTTAACTGAGGCAAGCGAAATCGTAAGACATATAGAGGTGTTAATCAAACAGAAAGCATCTGAGAAGAAAAAAAAAAAAATCAAACAGTAAGCTGGTCAACCAATATTTGACCAGAGTATTTTATTCTTTCACACACACTGCGCTAGGAAAGGAAACGAATTGGAGAAAAGTACTCAACTTAGATGCAGGCCCGGTTCTTGCTTTAGGGACCTAAAGCAAAGGCTTTAGGCCCACTAATAAAAAAGGCCCATTATTTTACTCACTTTGACTTGTTTTTACACAAATAATAGTAATAATAATGATAATAATACAATAATAATTAGTGACGCTGCCAATTTTACATACACAACTAGTAAAAAGAAGCCATCACACACAAGCCCACATCTGAACACCAATTCTTCATAAAAAAATAAAAAATGATTCCTTATTGTGCAGGGAAAAAAATGTTACTAACTGTTTCTAATATTGTTTAATAGAATCATTATTATTATCATAAACAAAAAAATTGTTTTAGATTTATATTATTATTTAATAAAATCATTATCATTATCATCTTATATAAAATTCAAATTGTACATGCTTTAATTTTTTTTGGGTTAAAATGTATCATATATTTTGAAAATCGCTTTAGGCCTCCAAACGTGTCTAGCCGGCCCTGCTTAGATGGAGTCAACTTTTCTTTTAAAAAAAAAATTCGATACTAACCGCCGATCAGATTCACACCAGCAATCTCTCTCTCTTTTACTCTTTGTAATTTGTTACTTGGAGCACAAGATCACAGCCACTTAAGCGATTTTTCTCAATTACATTTAATGCTATCATTTCCATTTCTCCTATTTTACAGCTGTATTGAAATCTTTAAAAGTTGTTCATATCTCCTATTTTACAGCTGTATACTTAACGAATTGAAATCTTTGAAGAATTTCTGACCGTTGCGTTTATTTTAATGGGAAATAATAACTGCCAAACTCCAAGACGGTGTGATATATATTCACAACCCACGCCAATTCCAAGCACTAAACTCTCTCTCTCTCTCTCGCGCGCGCGCGCTCTTTTCCTATAATTCTAGGGTTTCTTCGACTTTACGATCCCCAGTCGCCAAAGCTCAGCCCGGCGTATCTGAAGGTCGCGGCCTTGCTCCGGAACGGCATGGTCTGGTCTAGGGTTTGAAACGTCGGTATGTAACTATTTCCGTTTCTGGTCTTGTGAACTTCAAAGAAGAATTATCATTCCATGATCATATATATATATATATATATTTTTAACAGTGCATATAGTTATATCCTTGATTGAATCTGCTAAGAGGCTTTTTCGTCTCCCCTAGTTTCTATCTTCCTTTTCCAGTGCCTTGATCTATTTCTTTTGCGCTCTCTTATTTTAAAAATTGTGCGGTCATTTAAGAACCTTTTTTTTTAATCTCTTATAATTGTGAGACTTGAAACATAAATAAAATCTCCACCGCCGCCACAAAGCTCTCGGCGATGTGTCCGCTCGCCTCTGCGCTGCTATCATCACCGATGTGCTCTCCTACATGTGTTGTGAGGAGAGCGGATCGGAGGTGGTGATGAGCAGCGTTGTCCGGGCCGGCGATTTGGGAGACTCGCCGAGGATTTGTTGGTTGGTTTGTCTTTTTCGTCCTTTTATCTTCAAAACCACCCAATTAACTCTTAAAATGTTCTGTTTTTGTATACTGTTTTCGAAAACATTTCCTTGGTTGAAATCTATTGAGAGGGACTTCGACTTCATTGGTTTTTCTATCTTATTTTAAAAAAATATGGTATATAGGGGCCTATAAAAAGCTTTCTGAGCCTTGTTGCATAAAGAAACTTGTCCTTTCAAAAACTTGCTTGGTCACAATCACCTCTGACGGGGTTGTTGTACACTGTTATTGTTACCGTTGCCATTGTTCTCTTCTACATGTGTTGTGAGAAGAGCGATCGGTGGCGGTAATGATGCGGAAGAGCAGCGTTGTGGCGATACCATAGAGGTGATCAGGCCAGCGCATGGATTTTTTTTAAAAAAATTATCTTATAAATTTTTTCTTAAATCTGATCCTGTTGTATTAGAAAAAAAATGTTCACTATTAATTCTACAGTATTTTTGACTTGTGACAAAAAATAATGGTTTTGCAAGGAAAACTTTAAGGTTCAAATACCAATGATAAGCTCTCAGGATTTTGTTCATTGAACAAGATGTATTTTTTTTTTCTTTATACTATTTTCCCGTCTGACTTTGTATCTTTTTTTTTAAACTCTCCATGTCTCTCCACTAACCGCGGCCAAGGGAAGCAGGGTCTTCTAGCCCTGGTTATTGTGATCATGAGGCTCTACACCAAGCTGACCAACGCACTATCGAAGAAGGCTCTATTCTACACAAGTGATTCCTCTATCTATGATTGCCTTTCTTCTGGGCTTTCAGATTCATTTTGTCCCTCTCAGCAACTATATGCATTCTGAGGCTTTGGCTGATCAGCTTCTCGCCTCTCTCGGTCAGAGGTTTCTTGGTCCACTTCCAATGATGAGAATCTGGAGTTTCTTCTTGTTCGATGTCATGGCTGAGCTTCTGGAATTTTGCAACATGGGTACGTGACCGGTTATCTTTCTTGTCTTGTGAACTTCATGAAAGTTTATTTTTCCATCTCCATGAAAATTCATTTTTCCTTTTTTCTGATGTGCTCTCTAACTTTAGACATTGTAGTGTCTCTAAGGCTTCAAAATGTTTGTCTCTCTCTCTCTCTCTCTCTCTAATAGAGATGAGCCTTCATACATAAAACAGTAAGAATAATATAGTAACAATATGTCCCTTGAATCCCACCCTGGCCAACCAACAAATCCGCAGTGAGTCTCCCGCGTCGCTGACCCGACCGCCCCTACAGAATCGATGCACGCTGTTATCATCACCCATGTGGGTATGTATGCTCTTCTACATGTGTTGTGATCAGAGCTTACGTTGTAGCGGTGATGATGCGGAAGAACAGTGTTGCGGAGACACCGTATGGGCGGTCGGGTCAGCGACGTCGGAGACTTGCTTCGGATTCGATGGTTGGTTCATTTTTCCTGCCCTTTTTTTCTTCAAAACCCCTCTCTTAAATCTGAAAATGCTCTATTTTTTCTTCTGTTTTCAAAAAGCTTTTCCGTGTTTGGATCGTAGTTAATTTTTTTTCATTATTCTATCTGATTTAAAAAATTTGGTCTATTGCTGTTAAAATATTTCTGAGCCTACGTAGTTTTCAAAATAACTTGTCCTGATTGCCTTGAGGGTCGCTGCGCACTGTTATCATCACCGCTGGTGCAATGCTCTTCTACATGTGTTGTCAGAAGAGCCTACTTCCTGGCGATGATGGTGCGGAAGAGCAGCGTTGTGGCGATATTTTTTGTCCTCTAATCTTTAAAAACCTTTCTTAAATTTGAAATAAAATGTTTTCTTTCCTTTTTTTTCTCAACTGTTTTCAAAAGCTTTTCATGGTTGAATCTATTGAGAGGGTCTTGAACTTTATCAGTTTTTCTATTTTCACTTAAGGGTCTTGAGCCTTATTGCATAAAGAAACTTGTCCCTCCCAAAACTTGCTTGGTCATGATCGCCTCTGACGGGGTTGTTGCACACTGTTATCATTACTTTAGCCGTTGTGCGCTTCTACATGTGTTGTGAGAAGAGCGATCGGTGGCGGTAATGATGCGGAAGAGCAGCGCTGTGGCGACACCATAGAGGCGATCGGGCCAGAGCATGAATTTTTTAAAATATTTTTATCTTCAAAAGTCTTTCTTAAATCTGAAACTGTTCTGTTCATAAAATCATTCATTATGTAGTCTTCAGTATTTCAACTTTTTGTCCCCAAAAATAACGGTTTTCCACAGAAAACTTGAGGTTCTCTCAAGAGTTACTTCATTGAACAATATGTATTTTTTTTTTCCTTATTTTCTTTTCCCCGGTCTGACTTGGTATTTTTGTTGTTTACTCTCCACTGTAACCACCAAGGAGATCCTCATATCCACGGCCTAGGAACATCGCCGACGACTACCGCAACCTGAGGCACTTGTCAAAGGATTATTTGGCCGGAGACAGACGGCCGAGGCGGCGGGCCCGGAAGAGGGAGACCGGGCCTCGGATGAGGAACGCGAGCCAGACCCTAGACTAGTGGCTGGGCTGGGTCTGGAACGAGGACTGGTTGGTCGACTCTGCGGAGGCGTGGGACAGAGTCAACGGGCTTGGTGGATAAGAAAGAGGTTTCGTACGGAGAACTCGAGCTACACGAAGTGGACTGATCAGGAATTGAGGAAGTTGAGGTCGGTGTTTTGATTTTTTTTTTTTTTTTTTTTTTTTTAGTGTCGTACAACCCTTCTTTGTATTGCAAGAAACATTCACATAAAGAACCAGCTCTTTCACACCAAAACATATGAACCTTAGGACATAAATTTCCACGGCCGCAAGGATCGTGGCCATGTGTTCCTTGAAGCCCCACCTGGCCAACCGTCAATCTGCAGCGAGTCTTTCTGCCCTGACCGCTCCAACTGAACTGAATATGTATATGTATATATATATATGTGTGTATTTATTCTTTATTTTTGTTTGCCCTGGCTTTGGGTTCATGATGATGCTCTACACCAAGCGGGCCAGCCTCTGTTTGTGTAATTCTTCCATTTATCGCCTTTCTTGTGGGCTTTTAGATTCATTTTGTACCCTCTCAGCAACTATATGCACCCAAAGGCTTTGGCCGATAAGCTTCTCGCCTCTCTCGGTCTGAGGTTTCTTGGCCCTCTTGGAATTATGAGAATCTGGAGTTTCTGCTTGTTCTATGTCATGGCTAAGCTCCTGTGATTTCGCAAAATGGGTACGTTCTTGTCTTGTGAACTCCAAAAAATAATTATCATTCCATCCATGCTTCTATATATATATAATTTTTTTTTTCGTGGCCGCAGCTTTCTCTTGTTGAATCTATTGAAAGTCTTTTGGTTAGTTTTCCATCTCCAGTAATTATTTTTCCCTGGTGTGTGCTCTTATTTTAGAAATCGTGGTCTGTCTAGGGCTTCAAAAACCTCTCTCTCTGAAAAGAATATGAGCCTTCATATATAAAAGCAGTGTCACACCGTTGTGGCTATGCATTCTCTTATACATGTGTTGAGCAGCATTGCGGCGACACCGTAGGGGTGCTCGGGTTCGCGACGTGGGAGACTCTTATACATGGTTGGTCAATTCTTCTACTTTTATCTTCAAAATCCCTTTCTTAAATCTGAAATGTTCTATTTTATCTACTGCTTTCAAAAGCTTCTCGATTGAGAGGGTCTTCGACTCCAGTAGTTTTTTTTTTTCTTCCATTGTTTTCTCTTATTTCAAAATTTATTGTGTAGGATTTTTAAAACATTTCTGAGGGTTAATGCATGAAGAAACTTATCCCTGCAGGCCTTCCTTGGTCATGACCGCCTCTGCCCAAACATCGCTTCAAACTGTTATCATCATTGTTGCTGCTATGCTCTTCTGCATGGTTGGTCTGTAACTTTTTGTCCTTCTATCTTTAAACACGTTTCTTAAATATGAAAAATGTTTTACTTTTTCTTCAAAAAATTTATCACTACTAATTTTATTTATAGAATTTTCAGCGAGTTGCATCAAAATAACGGTTTTGTTACGTGTTTTTCTTCTTAATTAGAGTAATTAATTTTAAGAAACTTGGTTGCTAATTGTCGGCTTAAGGGCTGTTATGGAAGGGTTCGCTGAAGTAAAAAAGCTGTTTCAATTTCAAGGATCTGCTATCATCCTCCTCTTAATGTACAATGTGATATTCTGGCACAATGTATCAAAAATTTCCTTTTCTTGTTACAGATTGAAAATGAGTACGGGTGGGTATAGAGCAGGTCTCTAGGAGGAACCGGGCGGGCCTAAATAAAATGGGCTGCAAAATGGCTGTTGGGTTGGGAACCGAGGATCCGTGTTTATGTGCAAGCAAGATGATGCCCTAGATCCTAAGGTGAGTCAAAGAACTTGCAGTCAATTTTTTTTCGACATTGAATATGAAACTTGTATCAAATTATGTGATTTGTGGCAGTAGATAAATGCGTGTAACAGTTTGAACTATGCTTTCAGTCCCAGCAAGCCATACAAGCATAAATTGTGGACAGAGGCTTGAACTGTCTGGGGTAAGTATACTGATAGAACCTTGCTCTAACAAATATAGTAACAGAGGAAAGATAAAAGGAAATTCTACTGTTTGTATTGATAGAAATGGAAGTACAAGGTAACTGGCCTTTTGATGGACCAGAGCTCTCGAAGGGGAAAATCCCAAACTAGACTAATTGACTGAAAAGTGTTCCCAAACCCTGGATCTTTCCTTTTATTGCAACAGTCTAAAGAAAATAACCCCAGTTGACCTATCTAGAGTCTAGACTAACAAACGGGTAAAAATGCAAAAGTAATTAATAAAAGGACTATAGTGATAAACTGATTTATTTTCTAGATCTAGAGTCTTATCATACACCAAGTTTGGATGACCAAACCACCAGAGACCGGTTGATTTGCGGTCGCTCGCTTCATACAACTGGGAGGCTTGATTTATCCTCAGTTTTACATTTTTGTCTTAACCAATGTTCTTGTCTTTAAGTCTTAGTTCAAGTTAGGACGCAGTGCCTAGTCCATTTAATTTATCACAACCAGTATGACGCACCAATCGACGAATTCCGTTTGAATTTTTTTTAATACTCAAACGAGCTATAATTTTCCAAAATAAAATTTAGATTTTTTTTTTTTTCCTAACTGGGACTATAAGCAAGCTAACACAACATATTTATCAAGAGAGAGAGAGAGAGTCCAAGCAAAGCAACAAACAATGGTCACACTGTGCTCATATGAGTAGATCACAACACAAAGCACCACATTTCTTCTACCTTCAAATTGTTATCATCATTGTTGCTGCCATGCACTTCTGCATGGTTGGTCTGTAACTTTTTGTCCTTCTATCTTAAAAAACGTTACTTAAATCTGAAAATGTTTTACTTTTTCTTCAAAAGTTTGTTATCACTACTAGTTCTATGACTTCTATCTGTAGAATTTTCAGCGAGTTGCATCAAAATAACGGTTATGTTACATTTTTTTCTTCTTAATTAGAGTAATTAATTTTAAGAAACTTGATTGCTCTGACCGCACCAACTGAACTGAATATGTATATGTATATATATATATGTGTGTATTTATTCTTTATTTTTTTTTTGCCCTGGCTATGGGTTCATGATGATGCTCTACACCAAGCGGGCCAGCCTCTGTTCTACACCATAATTCTTCCATTTATCGCCTTTCTTGTGGGCTTAAATTCATTTTGTACCCTCTCAGCAACTATATGCACCCAGAGGCTTTGGCCGATAAACTTCTCGCCTCTCTCAGTCTGAGGTTTCTTGGCCCTCTTGGAATTATGAGAATCTGGAGTTTCTGCTTGTTCTATGTCATGGCTAAGCTCCTGTGATTTCGCAAAATGGGTACGTTCTTGTTTTGTGAACTCCAAAAAATAATTATCATTCCATCCATGCTCCTATGCTTTTTTTTTTCTTTTTTTTTTTTTAAATTTTTTTTACGTGGTTGCAGCTTTCTCTTGTTGAATCTATTGAAAGTCTTGTGGTTAGTTTTCCATCTCCTATGATTTTTTTTTCCCTGGTGTGTGCTCTTATTTTAGAAATCGCGGTCTGTCTAGGGCTTCAAAAACCTCTCTCTCTCAAAAGAATATGAGCCTTAATATATAAAAGCAGTGTTGCACCGATGTGGCTATGTATTCTCTTATACATGTGTTGTGAGCTGCGTTGCGGCGACACCGTAGGGGTGATCGGGTTAGCGACGTGGGAGACTCGCTGCAGATTTGATGGTTGGTCTATTCTTCTCCTTTTATCATTAAAACCCCTTTCTTAAATCTGAAATGTTCTATTTTATCTACTGCTTTCAAAAGCTTCTCCATTGAGAGGGTGTTCGACTCCAGTAGTTTTTTTTTTCTTCCATTGTTTTCTCTTATTTCAAAATTTATTGTGTAGGAATTTTAAAACATTTCTGGGGGTTCATGCATGAAGAAACTCCTGCAGGCCTTTCTTGGTCATGACCGCCTCTGCCCGAACATCGCTTCAAACTGTTATCATCATTGTTGCTGCTATGCTCTTCTGCGTGGTTGGTCTGTAACTTTTTGTCCTTCTATAAAAAAAAACGTTTCTTAAATCTGAAAATGTTTTACTTCTTCAAAAGTTTGTTATCACTTCTAGTTCTATGACTTCTATCTGTAGAATTTTCAGCGAGTTGCATCAAAATAACGGCTATGTTACATTTTTTTCTTCTTAATCAGAGTAATTAAAATTAAGAAACTTGATTGCTAATTGTCGTCTTAAGGGCTTTTATGGAAGGGTTCACTGAAGTCAAAAAGCTGTTTCAATTTCAAGGATATGCTATCATCCTTTGTAATGTATGGCCTCCTCTTCTTAATGTCTGAGGATATTTTTGAATTACAATGTGATATTCTGGCACAAATGTATCGAAAATTTCCTTTTCTTGTGATAGATTGAAAATGAGTACGGTGGGTATAGAGCAGGTCTCTAGGAGGAACCGGGCAGGCCTATATAAAGTGGGCTGCAAAATGGCTGTCGGGTTGGGAACCGAGGATCCCTGTGTTTATGTGTGCAAGCAAGAAAATAGTTGAAATGCTCAAGGATGAGAAGCTGTTTCAATTACCTCAGGGAGGTCCTATTATCCTTTCACAGGTTTTGCCTTATATTGATGGTGATATGTCTAAGCTATATCTGAACATTAAACCAAGGCAAGCGAAATGGTAAGACATATAAAGGTGTTGATCAAACAGAAAGCTGGTCAACCAATATTTGACCAAAGCAGTTTATTCTTCCACACGCACTGCGCTATAGGGAAGGAAACGAATTGGAGAAAAGTAGGGTGAAAAACTTCGGGAGTTGTTTTCCTCATTTTTATCAGTCAACTTTAGTCAAATGGAGTCAACTTTTATTAAACAAATCGATGGTAATAGCCAATCAGATTCACACCAGCAATCTCTCTCTCTCTAACTCTTGTAATTTGTTACTTGAAGCACAAGATCACAGCTATGTAAGTGATTTTTCTCAATTACATTTAATGCTATCATTTCCATTTCTCCTATTTTACAGCTGTATTGAAATCTTTAAAAGTTGTTCATATCTCCTATTTCACAGCTGTACTTTATGAATTGAAATCTTTGAAGAATTTCTGACCGTTGCGTTTATTTTAATGGGAAATAATAACAGCCAAACTCCAAGACGGTGTGATATATATACACAACACCGCCAATTCCAAGCACTAAACTCTCTCTCTCTCGCGCGCGCTCTTTCCCTAGAATTCTAGGGTTTCTCATCAACTTTACGATCTTCAGTCGCCAAAGCTCAGCCATCTGCCTCACTAATCCAGATCGCGACCTTGCTCCGAAACGCCATGGTCTGGTCTAGGGTTTGCAACGTCGGTATGTAACGATTTCCGTTTCTGATCTTTTTTGTCCTTTTATCTTCAAAACCCCCCTCTTATCTCTTCAAATATTGTGTTTTTGCCTACTGTTTTTCGAAAACGTTTCCTTGGTTGAATCTATTGAGAGGGTCTTCGACTTCTTTAATTTTTCCATCTTATTTCAAAAATTATGGTCTAGGGCTGTTAAAATCTTCCGGAGCCCTATTGCATAAAGAAACTTGTTTTTTTTTCCAAAACTTGCTTGGTCATGAGCGCCTTGAAGGTCGTTGCACACTGTTATTGTTACCGTTGCCACTGTGCTCTTCTACATGTGTTGTGAGAAGAGAGATCGGTGGCGGTAATGATGCGGAAGAGCAGCGCTGTGGCGACACCATAGAGGCGATCGGGCCAGAGCATGGATTTTTTAAAATATTTTTATCTTAAAAAACTTTTCTTCAATCTGATCCTGTTTTATAACAAAAAAAATTGTTCATTATTAATTCTACAGTATTTTTGACTTGTGACAAAAAATAATGGTTTTTGCAAGGAAAACTTTAAGGTTCAAATACCAATGATAAGCTCTCGGGATTTTGTTCATTTAACGATATGTATATATTTTTTTTCTTTTTTCTATTTTCCCGGTCTGACTTTGTATTTTTTTTTTTAACTCTTATGTCTCTACGCTACAACCACCGCGGCCAAGGGAAGCAGGGTCTTCTAGCCCTGGGTGTTGTGGTCATGAGGCTCTACACCAAGTTGACCAACGCACTTGCGAAGAAGGCTTTATTCTACACCGTGATTCCTCTATCTATGATGGCCTTTCTTCTGGGCTTTCAGATTCATGTTGTACCCTCTCAGCAACTATATGCATTCTGAGGCTTTTGCTGATCAGCCTCTCGCCTCTCTCGATCAGAGGTTTCTTGGTCCACTTCCTATGATCAGTTTCTGCTTGTTCTATGTCATGGCTGAGCTTCTGGAGTTTCGCAACATGGGTACGTGACCGTTTATCTTTCTTGTCTTGTGAGCTTCATGAAAGTTTATTTTTCCATCTCCATGAAAATTCATTTTTCCTTTTTTTTCTGATGTGCGCTTTAACTTTAGACATTCTCTCTCTCTCTCTCTCTCTCTCTCTCAGCCTTCATACATAAAACATTAAGAATAATATAGTGACAATGTGTCCCTTGAATCCCGGCCTGGCCAACCAACAAATCTGCAACGAGTCTCCCGCGTCCCTGACTCGACCACCCTTAAGGAATCGATGCACGCTGTTATCATCACCCTTGTCGCTATGTATGCTCTTCTACATGTGTTGTGATCAGAACTTACGCTGCAGCGGTGATGATGCGGAAGAGCAGTGTTGCGGCGACACCGTATGGGCGGTCGGGTCAGCGACGTCGGAGACTTGATGTGGATTCGATGGTCGGTTCCTTTTTCCTGTCCTTTTTTTTCTCTTCAAAACCCCTCTCTTAAATCTGAAAATGTTCTATTTTTTCTTCTGTTTTCAAAAGCTTTTCCGTGGTTGGATCTATTGAGAGGGTCTCTGACTTCATTAGTTTTCTTTCTTCCACTGTTCTATCTGATTTAAAAAAAAAATTGGCTTATTGCTGTTAAAATATTTCTGAGCCTACATCCATACAAAAAAAAAAAAAAAAAAAACTTTCCTGGTCGCCTTGAGGGTCACTGCGCACTGTTATCATCACCGCTGGCGCTATGCTCTTCTACATGTGTTGTCAAAAGAGCCTACGCAGTGGCAGTGATGACGCGGAAGCGCAGCGTTGTGGCGATACAAGAGGGGCGATATTTTTTGTCCTTGTCTTCAAAAATCTTTCTTAAATTTGAAATAAAATGTTTTCTTTCCTTTTTTTTCTCAACTGTTTTCAAAAGCTTTTCTTGGTTGAATCTATTGAGAGGGTCTTGAACTTTATTAGTTTTTCTATTCTCATTTATTTAAAATTATGGTCTAGGGCCTTTTAAAATCTTTCGGAGCCCTATTGCATAAAGAAACTTGTCTCTTCCAAAACTTGCTTGGTCACGATCGCCTCTGACGGGGATGTTGTACACTGTTATCATTACCGTCGCCATTGTGCTCTTCTACATGTGTTGTGAGAAGAGAGATTGGTGGCGGTAATGATGCGGAAGAGCAGCGTTGTGGCGACACCATAGAGGCGGTTGGGCCAGCGCATGGATTGTTCAAAATCTTTTTATCTTCAAAAGTCTTTCTTAAATCTGAAACTGTTCTGTTCATAAAATCTTTCATTATATATTCTTCAGTAGTTCAACTTTTTGCCCCCAAATAAGGTTTTCAATTACCATGATAAGCTCTCAAGAGTTACTTCATTGAACAATATGTATATTTTTTTCCTTATTTTCTTTTCCCCGGTCTGACTTGGTATTTCTGTTGTTTACTCTCCTCTGTAACCACCAAGGAGATCCTCGTATCATCGGCCTAGGGACATCGCCGACTACTAGCGCAAACGGAGGCACTTGTCAAAGGACCATTCCTTGGTCGGAGACCGGGCCTCGGATGAGGTATGCGAGCCAGACCCAAGACTCGTGTTTCTGGGCCTGGGAGTGGCTTAGCTGGGTCTGGAACGAGGACTGGTTGGTCGATGCTGCGGAGGCGTGGGACAGAGTCAACGGGTTCGAGGCTTACGTGAGTCAACGGGTCAATGGACAGAGTCAACTTGCCCTGGCTGATGGGTTCATGATGCTCTACACCAAGTTGGCCAGCGCGCTGTTCTACGACGTCATCTTCCATTTATCGCCTTCCTCGGGGGCTTTCAGATTCATTTTGTACCCTATCAGCAACTATACTGATAAGCTTCTCGCCTCTCTCGGTCAGAGGTTTCTTGGTCTGCTTTCTACGATGAGACTCTGGAGTTTATGCTTGTCCTCTGTCATGGCTAAGTTCCTGTGGTTTCGCAAATCGGGTACGTTCTTGTCTTGAGAACTTCAAAGAAAAATTATCATTCCATTCTCTTATTTTTTTTCCCGTGGTCACAGCTTTCTCCTGTTGAATCTATGGAGTCTTTTTGTTAGTTTTACATCTCCATGATTTTTTTTTTTTTTTTCTGGTTTGCGCTCCAAAACCTGTCACTCTCTCTCTCTCTCTCTCTCTCACACACACACACACACACACACACAGAAGAATATGTACTTTCAGACATAAAAGTAATGGCCAACCAACAAATCCGCAGCGAATCTCCCTTCGGATTCGTAGGACAAGAATTGACTTATACATGTGTTGTGAGTAGAGCGTACACTGCGGTGGTGATGATCCGGAAGAGCAACGTTGCGACGCCACCGTAAGGGCGGTCGGGTCAGCGACGTGGGAGACCCACTGCAGATTTGGTGGTTGGTCAATTCTTGTCCTTTTATCTTCAAAAACCCTCTCGTAAATCTAAAATGTTATGTTTTTTCTACTGCTTCCAAAAGCTTTTCCTTAGTTTGAATCTATCGAGAGAGTCTTCAACTTCGTTAGTTTTCTTTCTTCCATTGTTCTATCTTATTTCAAAAGTTATTGTTTACAATTTTTAAAAGCTTCCCGAGCATCGTTGCACACTGTTATCATCATTGTTGCTGCTACGCTCTTCTGCATGTGTTTTGAGCAGAGCCTACACGGTGGCGGTGAAGATGCAAAAAGCAGTGTTGTGGAGACTCACCGAGTCTTTACTGGTTGGTCTGTAACCATTTGTCCTTCTATCTTCAAAAACGTTTCTTAAATCTGAAAATGTTCTATTTTTTTCTTCAAAAGTTTGTTATCACTAGTTCTATCTGTAGAGTTTTCAGTTTGTTGCATCAACATAACGGTTCTGTTACGTTTTTTTTCCCCTCTTAATTAGAGAATTAATTTTAAGAAACTTGATTGCTACTTGGCGTCTTAAGGGCTGTTATGGAAGGGTTCACTGAAGTTAAAAAGCTGTTCCAATTTCAAGGATGTGCTATCATCCTTTGTAATGTATTGCCTGATCTTAATGTTGACAATGTCTTTTGAGTTACAATGTGATCTTTTGAGTTACAATGTGATATTTTGGCACAATATATCGATTTTTTTTTTGTTTGTGACAGATTGAAAATGAGTACGGTGGGTAAAGCGGGTCTCTAGGAGGAACCAGATGGGCCTATGTGAAGTAGGCTGCAAATTGGCTGCCGAGTTGGGAACCAAGGATCCATGTTTATGTGCTAGCAAGATGATGCCCCAGATCCTAAGGTGATTCAAAGAATTTGCGGTCAAATTTTTTTTTTTTTTTTAACTTGTTGATGAAACTTTTATCAAATTATGTGATTTATGGCAATAGATAAATGCCTGTAACAGTTTCAACTGCGATGCTTTCACTCCCAAAAAGGTACACAAGTGTCAATTGTGGACAGAGGCTTGAACTGAATATGCACATTACTTTCACATCTGTTAATTAATTGAAACAGACCCTAGTGAGAACATGGTTGGGTTTTTTAGGGGCACGTGTTTATCGCCTGATCAAGAAGATGCGGCTTTTCTTTCAAACTACCATTTCAGCTAGCCCCGCAAGAGTTTTCTTCAACAACTTGCACTTAGATTTGCCTCCATTGTCAATTAGCGTCCTCCGAGAACGCAAACACGTCGTGTTAAACCCTGCCAGGGTAAGTAAAACTTAGCCAAGTGTAATAAAAGTTCCTCTCCTAGTAAAGTGACCTGGATTTTATTTATTTATGTAAAGGTGGGAGTTTAATCTTCAGAGAAGCGAATGTCTAAGAAAAGCATTAGCAAATGTCTCGGAAACACCTTGAAAATCACAATAGTCAGGACTAGAGATACCTGACTATATCTGGTACATGCCCAGGTGTGTCTGATAAATATGTCTGCAACTTTGTTGATCATACTATGAGAAAAGAAAAACGAAACAAATATATTGTCTTTGTGGTATCTGGGTTTTCAGTGCTTATGTGAGTTCATTGGAGTCGTATCTCCGAGGAGGAGAAAATCCAATCCTTGCGTGTTCATGTATTTATCAATGGACAACATCCAGGCTTGACTTTGATTGGGAAATCAAATCTCTTTTTAGTTTTATATGAGGCTGAGCTTTTGGAAAGTGTTGTGGATTCAGTCCCCTTTGGGGTTACACTAATCAGGTTATAAAAAATAATTATGATCAATTTATGTATCTCTAAATATACAGTTGTTATTGGGAATCAGCTGCTTATTGGTTATTAGTTAATGGGAATCTGTTTTTTCTTAAATCTCTCGCTGAATTTGACATTAAGCAACAACATCACAGAGCAATTTAGCAATTTTCTTTCTATTAGCTTCTACGGTATGTGAACTTAAATAATTATTTTGTTTGTTTTTGGAAGCCAAGAATTTCTCTCTCTTGTTCAGACTGGCCGCGAATGTGCTTTTATCTTCTCGGGGCGGACAGTGAAGTACTTCTCACAGGTGAGGAAGGTTTTGGGATTAGTTGCCGGTGGTTGGGCTTTCTCTCTCAAGGCTAATAATTATATATCTGTTTTACTGATCCATCTAATTTAATTTTCATGATCGCTTCAGGTTATTGTTGTTGCCTGTGGTCATGATCGCCTCTGTTTGAGGGTCTCTCTCCACTGCTCGTTCCATTGCTTGACGGTCACGACTGTGTTGTCGGCAACCATATCTCTCTCTCTCTCTCTCTCTCTCTCTCTCTCTCTCTCTCCGATGATAATTTCAGAAAACAAATAATTAGGAAAACCCGAAAAACTATGACTTGTGTCGTCCTTTATATAGGCGGGACAAGAAACTTTGTTGATTCTGTCCTTCAACTGAGGATCAAGAAAATGTTAATGGAATCCCACGACTATTAGAAGGGCTCAAGTACAAATTACTTTTTTGGGACGTGACTCCCAGTCTCACTGATGTTTCGACCGTACGTTCCTTTCATCGAGGAGTTAGGAGGTCTCGAAGTCAAACACACATTGACATTTTTGATAGCATCACTGTGAAAGCTTTGTTTTTTCTTTCTTGCCTCAAGTATGACAATTTTATCAATGAGAATTTAGTAAGATTTTTTTGTTCAAAATACCGAACTCTTCATTGATAATCTCAACAAACGTTGACTTCGCTGATGATCTCGACTGTTTTGCGTCTTCCATTTACGCCTCCTCAGTTCTCATATTACCCCTAACTAGTAACGACCTTCTAAACCTCGCTAGCTCTAACTCATTTTTCCAACTATAAACTCACTTGTTCTGAAGTGGTGGTAAAGCACTGAAAGCAAGCAAATACCTTTAATCTAATTATTTTGAAACGAGGTGTTTGGAACAAAGCACAAGATTTCTTATTTAGCATATGTTTCCAGTACAACACAACCACACAAGGAGAGTTATAAAAGATCATATCCTTCATAAAAATAAAAATAAAAAAAAAACACCTCAACACATGGTGAGTCTAAGAACAGAGAGAGCAAAGCAACTCAAAGAGAGGCAGTGGCAGAGAGCTCTTCAACTTTCTGGACGAGCTCGTCTTTCTTGGCTCCGACGATCGTGTGAACGATCGCACCGTCCTTGAAGAAGAGGAGGGTTGGCATGGCCTTGATCTCCATCTCCTGGGCCACGCTGTCGAGCTCGTCCACGTCCACTTTCAGGAACACCACTTCCGGTTTCTTCTTCGCCAGCTCAGCCAGAATCGGGGCGATCACCTTGCACGGTCCGCACCACGACGCCGTGAAATCGACCACCACCTGAAAAATTTTCGGTCGCAAACCACTTTAATCAACTATTTTCATTGATTACACAGATTCAAATACCGTCATTTCGAACAAGGTATAATCAATCTCGTGCGAAAAAAAAGCTAACATTAAATCTACTACACCTCTTAATCGATAAATCAAGGTTAATATATCGTCACATTACTCGCCATTATTAAGAAAAAACAAAAAATTAAAAAAAATATATAAAGATAGACCTAATACATTCCAAGAAAAAAAGAAAAAGAAAAATTGGTGCGTAAAAAGTACCAATTTCTTGGAGTCCTTTCCGATCTGAAACTGCTCTTTCCAGGAATCGACGCTGTGGCAACCTACGACTGTGTTCTCAGCAGCCATTTCTCTCTTTTCTCTCTTCGAACGCTAATCTCAGAAAATGAAATAATAATAAGAAATCTCTGTCGAAACTCGAAACTCAAATGAATGATAAGCATGACTCGCCTCTTCCTTTTATTTATATAGCCGCGGCCCAAAAGGTTTTTTATCATTTATTTTTTCATTCCATTGCTCAATTACCAAAATGACCATGACCGACCGTGATGGGGGAATGTTCGTACTTCGTACGCGCTTGTGCGAATCATGTGTGACGTAGGTGTGTGCGTCACGTGAATCGCGTCTCCATTGACTCGGTCAACGTTGTGATGTCGGTTTAATTGAGCATTAAAGGAGGAGTAAAGTCAACGTACGTTGCCAATTTTTTTTTATCAACAAACATGCCACGTGTTCAAGAGCTCAAATGTGTTCCACCAGATGACACTCATCCAAGGCCAGACTCTGATTCGGCATGACATAAGGGGAAAATATGTTAGACCTATTTCTAGTACCATATGATGATATCAAGGAGATTTCAGTTGGGGTTTTGACCGAGGATGAACTCGAACGATGATTGTCCCCACGCCTTTTCGACCAACGGTCAGAACACCAAAGTGTGCGCAAAAGTCTCATTAGAGGCGCCAAAGATTGAACATCATCGAGAGGCATGGCGAAGATGATATCAACTTCGACGAATAGAACATTCTCTCGAGTCAGCTTAACGTTCCGATTCGCATTATCTAGGATGAGCTCGATGACCTTTGCTCCAGAGCCTAGTCGCCTCGAGGATTGAACTTTGAAGCTTGTCGGGGAGGGGAGCCACCGGTCTAATTCGTAAAAATTGAGTTCATATCTCCTAATCCAATCCGCCATCTCCAACTCTTTTTGAGAAGTTGTCGCCCCCAAGGGTCCGTGCCTTTCAAGGATCAACTATCTCCTAATCCAATCCGCAATCTCCCAATCCAGACACAGTGCCTTTCAAGGATGGATCTTTGAGGGAAGTACTAGGTACAAACAATTTGAGAAAGTAGTGACTCCCTAGCTCTCGCTACTCGCTAGTCGTCACCAGGGTTGACCTTTGTCTTAGGCCAGTTAGGCAATGGCCTAAAGCCTTAATTTTTTTTTTTTTTTTTTTTTTTTTTTTTTTTTTTTTTTTTTATGGAAAAAAGCCAAAATATATTTCTTTCATTATATAAAAGAAGCCTCAAATTTTAGGAATAAAATGCCTCAATTTTTTTTTGGAAAGGAAACTTTTATGTCCAAAGTCAAATTTCTTTATAATATAAAGCTTTTTTTTTTCATTCTTGCCTAAGTCTACATAATAGCTTGGGTCGGCCCTGATCGTCACACCTACTTAGCCAAAAGAGCCTTGTTAAACTATCAAAGGCTTCGAAATTCCATTCCTCATTTGGGGTGCCAAAGGTGCCTCCATTTAGCTCATTGCAGTTTACTTTTCCCATTGTATATATAATCCCCACTAGAAATTGGCACATAGCCCCTCAATCTCATCTCATCAAAGATACCATAAGGGACACGAAAGGTACTCAAAGTGCAATTAAGTAATAAGCGGAATGAATGCCTAAGTTTCAAGAAATAATTCATTCAATTCATATCTACTATCAACCATGGTTGAGCTAAATCATAACCAATTGATCATTCACCTATCATTTAAAAAAAAAATTGCAACAAAGAAAAAACGTAACATATACACATGAAATCCGAGACTTTCATATAGAACCAGAAAAAAATAAAGGCGGAAAACTAATCATGTACGGAATAAAACGATTTGAAGGTATGAGAAACCACCTCAATACATACCGTAAAGAACATTGCACAACGATCATGTCATAAGTATAGAGAGACTTAAAAATTCCATAAGATCACACATTGCTCCACTTATTGTAAATTACTTTTGAGATAGAGCTTCACGATACTTAACAAAAACAAGAGAAGCGAAATGGTAGGAAATCAAAGCGCAGAAAGCTCGGCAACTTTCTTGGTAATCTCGGTTTTGTAACCACCAACAATCTTGTGAAGGAGTTTGCCTTCCTTGAAGAAGAGAATAGTCGGCATTGCCTTAATCTCACACTCCTCAGCCACGCTGGCCAACTCATCAACGTCCACTTTGAGAAACGTCACTTCGGGGTTTTCCTTAGCCAGACTTTCCAAGAGCGGCATTATCTGCTTACACGGTCCACACCACGTCGCCGTAAAGTCAACCACCACCTGAATATTTTTTTTTAACAATATCACCCTCTAATTGACCAAAATCCAAAAATCCTTACATTTTCTTCTTTGAGCCAGGGTAAAAAATAAAAAAGTAAAAATAACTACATGAATAAAGTGGAATTTCATTTCCCATAAAAATAATTTTCCCACATTTTTAGGTCAACTTTACTTAATTTTCCTTGAAGCTAAAGAATCTTTCTAGTTGCGTTTTTTTTTTCCCCTCCAAACGCAGTCTCAACGATCCCTCAATTTTTTTTTTTTTTTTTTTAAATCGTATTCTCAACGATTACAAGCAACTATTTCGTAGTTGCACCGACTCAATATTAATAAATCTCGTAGCAAAACCAAAAGTGAAAACATAAATCCACCAAACATATCATCTGACTCGCTCGGCATCATCAGAAAAAAAAAAAAAAAAAAATTAAAAGCAAGTCCAAAAGTGTACCAATTTCTTAGAGTCCTTTCCCTTCTGTAAGTGCTCGTTCCAGGACTCGACGGAGTGGATACCAACGATTGCATTCTCGGCAGCCATATCTCTCTTTTTATCTTCAAACGCTAATCTCAGAAAATCACTTATAAGATCTCAAACACTGTTTTTTTTTTTTTTTTTTTTTACAATGTGCTGTCGTTTATATAGCCGGGACCAAAATGTTTATTTATTGTGTCCAGATACGTCACCCATGATATATGAAGACGGGCACCCATAATATTCCGACAACGTACGACAGTCGACACAACGTGCCTTCATTTAAGAAGGGAATATAAGTCAACGCACGTGTTTCTGCTAAGTTCTATATGTTGTTTTTAACAAAGATGCTGAGATTATGATCACATCACATACGTGTTTTTAACAAAATGGTATGATTATAGTTGGTTTATTTCCAAGTCCTGAAATGCTCACAATGCATCAATATAATTCATTTGCTTCAAATTTTATTGACTGGATAGCAGAATTTGTTGCTTAAAGACTATTTATAGCCGAACTAAGAGCTACACACAATAAGAACTGTAAAGACTCTGACTGTGCAGTTAATGTTATTTTTGGCTGTAGAAAACAATTTCAGGTCTGGTACTATTTAAAATAAATAAATAAATTTGAGACTAAAATATTATCTAGTTTTCGGGAAGAAAAAAAAAAGGAACAGTTGCAGACAAAAGAGAAGCGACAGAGCCAAAACATAGGTGCAAGTCCATGATGTAAATAATACAAAGACTAGATAGCTCTGTATTCCATTTCTTTCTAGTCTCCGTTATATGATATTTATATGCATAAATTATTCACGGATAGATTTGTATTAGTTTGGTACACGATAAGCAACTTCGACAGCAAGAAATGGTAGTCGGTTCACGTCTACACTCAAAATCTCCTGAATTGTTTTGTTCTAGCGCTACAAATAGATTTTATCGCTTGTTTTCTTTTTAATTTATTCTCACATCACACCATAAAAGAATGGAAGATCTTCAGAAAACCCAGCCCTCGATGATGGAGCCCCAGAGGCTCGACTTCCCATGAGACCCTCCAAATTTAATCGCTTCTATCGTCCCGTTGTTCTTATAACTTGAACGCTGCAACAACAAAACGTAACAATTGAAGCAAAATCTACATTTGAATATAATAAAAACCCAAAAAAAAATATATATATATACAATGAGTAAAATCATTTACATTAAAAAAATCCATCAAATAATTTGTTGGAACTTGGAAAGCAATCAAATACCAAACGTTAAGAGTTTTCTCTAGACTACAAAAACTTGAAACTATCTTTTTTATTTTATTTTTTATGTGATGCATGAGAAAAAGAGATTAACCACTCTATTTTATGAAATGATAAAGCTTAAAAAGTATTTGTATCCATAATCTTACATAAGGAAAAAAAAAAAAAAAAAAAAAAACACACACACACACACACTAAATGGAAATTTCTCAGGTTGACTTCGGCTAACCTTTATGGAAATTTCCAAGTCTAAAACCCGTTAAAAAATTACAAACTACTAAAAATTTTCGGTTAATTTCATTTCATCGTAAAAAATTTGGTTAAACTAACATGTTAAAAAAAAAATAGAATCAAACATTATTATTATTACAACTAAAATGTAGTAGATAATGTTACCTTGAAACACTGATTGTTGCGGGTATCGCAAACGGGATAGTCGTGGGGGCAACAATGGCGGTGGTCGTTGCAGCAGACGGCGTTTCCGATGCCGCAGCAGCCCCACGAGAAGCATATCCCGAAGAACTTGGAAGCGCAGCAACAAGTCTCTCCGTTATTGCAGCTCGTGAAGGCGCTGCATTTTGTGGGGCCCGGGGCCGGCGAAGGAGGCGGGTTTTGGCCCGTTTTGGTCGGGTAAGAGGCGAGCGAGTTGATCCCACACATCCCGTCCGAGTCCCCGGCGATGTTGCGCTGCATGTGGATGTAGCCGCTCATTCCCCACTTGGAACCCCACGAGTTCTTCACGATCCAGTAGTCCATCCCGTTCTCCGACCCGTAGCCCACTATCAGCACCGCGTGGTCCAACGCGCTCGAGCACGGGCCCGTGAAGATCCCCTGAGAGTATACAAGGCCGTAATGGATCAAATTCAGACCGTGGAACTGCGAAAGGACTCGTTATATCGGTTCTAGTTCGTTTGATGGTGTTTGCTAAAAAAGCCCGACTTTTATAAGAGACGCATTTATCGGATATAGTTATTTAGGGTCTGTTTGGAATACGGAAAATGCGAGGGAAAATGAAAATTGGAAGATAGAATGGGAGAGGAAATGAAAAATTTGGATAGACTTTATTTTTTACCCAAATTTTCCAAGGAAAGTTAATTTATACATCTTTCCTATAACTTTACCTCTCATTTTCCCCTTCTTTTTTTTTTCCGGGTTCCAAACACACCTTTTAGAATAAAATATTTTGTGAGAGAAGATCGAATTAAGTTTTGAGACAAACCTTGGAGTAAAATTGAAACGTTCTCTCGCTGCCGCAGATTCCTACACTCACGGGCTGTTTCGTCACGGCTTGCAAAAGCTGCGCCTCGTTGCTTTCGGGTACGTCGGTGTAGCCATCGATTGTGACAACATGCCTATTCAACTGCCAAGGATATATAATATGAGAGGTCATTGTCAACTGATTTTAAGATGGGAAACTCGTATTTAACACGGTATCAGAGTCCATTAAACATAAACATAAGAGAAGTGAGAATACGCGTTACTGACTTTGGCCTTGTTACATGAGCCGCCGCGACTGCCTACAAAAGGGTAGTCGTTTTCGGAGTCAATGCCATGGTTGTTGACCACGAATTTGTAAGCGGGGTCCATGAGACCGCCGTTGCACCCGGTGTTGTACTTCGTGTCGCAGTCGATCAGCTCTTGCTCGGAGAGGCTGATCAGAGACCCCGTCACGATCTTGTTGATGCCTTCCATTGCCCCCGTGGCCGAGAACGACCAACAAGCACCTAAAACAACAACACACCCAAATGCAGACACATCATTCATTTTGAATTGAGAGCCAGATTAGTAAAAGGTACATGAAGAAGAACCAAGGTGGGATTTGTATTTGAAAAACAAAACTTGAACCACAAAGTTCAATTTCAGTTTTTTATTTTATTTTTAAAAGAGTAAAAGCTTCCGACTTTCTTCTTGCAGTGGAAAACCACATTGAAAAAAAAAAAAAAAAAAAAAAAAACCTTTCTGTGTTGTTAAAACTTAAAAGAGGCAGGATCAGTTTTACACCAAGTCATTTGGGACTTCTTTGCAGACAAACCCAGAAGCTAATTAGCTATTAAGCAGCTGATAATTATTCGTTCAAGCTTTTCCCTTTGGTTAAGAGAAGACGAGTCTATACGGTGTAACTTTTGATGTTACGGTCTGACGTAATTAAGATCTATTATAGATGAGCCAAAAGAAGGAAAAAAACAAATTCAACATACCACAACTGCCTTGATCTTTGACATTGGTCACAGCCCCTTTGGTCCTCCAATCTACAGAAGCTGGGACGTCCTTCACTTCAAGGAACTTCAGGTTTGACCTCAGCTTTGGCTGGGAATTGGAAAAGCCCAAGCGAGTGGCTTTGAACTCTTGGTGGGTGAGATCAGCAAAGGCGTTCAGAGAAAGGGTATAAGTGGAATTTCCCATGTCGTTGTGTTTGGTGACGAAGTCATGATTGTCCTCAAACACCCTGAGCCTGTACAATCTTTCTTGCTCCGAAGAGTACGATTTGCCATGTTGCTCGGACCATGCTTGGAATAACCTTGAAGGGGTGGTAGTCACTGAAGAAGCGAGACAAGGTTCGTAGTTGAAGAGAAGAGTTAAGAGAAAGAAACAAAGAACATTCGTGTCCATTCTGTGGGAGAAATTTAGATTTTTTTTGGTGATTGCTTATTGGATTGGTGGAATATAAATCATTGGATAATGTGGAAAACCATAGAGGTTTTAACAAGTGACAACTTTTGGGTTTGTAGAAAAGACTCGAACTTTAGGGCTCGGCTCAGATTTTACCTACCACGTGCTAAAATGTCAGACCGATTTAATCATATAGCTCACAGCCTCACAGAGAATGGCTAATCGAAGATAAGACTTATTTTTCACAATTTATTATATCTTCTTCTTCTAACTACCAAGAAAAACAAAATTGTGTGGGCATTGTAAACGTGCTGTTCTTATTACGTGTGCCACTGTGCAACATGAAATTCAGTAGGTTTAGCGTCATTATTGGGGACTTTTTTTTGTTTTTTCCCCCGAAACTCGAGTATAATAGTTAATTTAAAATATAAAATCGTTAAAATAGTCGACATTAAATTTATTTTATATAATAGTCAATAAATCACGTAAATTCATTTGAAGAGACAATAATACATTCATTTAAAATGAAGTGTTACCAAATATAATTAGTTAACAAAAATAAATGAATGAAAAATATTACAAAAATAACTCTTTCATTAATAGATTAAAAAATTCTCTAAAAATATTACGAGATCTTCACCTCCGATCTTCAACGCCAAGTCGACTTGCTCAATTTTTTGTCGATCTTCACCGCCAATCCATCTCGAACCGTCAATTCTTCAATTGGAGACACATAGTCGCCAATTCTCCAACAGATAAATCAAAATTAATACGAATAAATAGAAATAAATCGAATTAACATGAATTGATTATGAAATAAACATAAAATAAACCGAATTAAGACGAATTAACATGAATAAACACATATTAACATTGGTGAGAGCCAAGCCAACCTCGCGAATTCCAAATCGAGGCGGAGGTCTAGTCGCGTCGTCGTGCAGATCTGGGCTTGACGTCTCCATGGATCAACACTCGCTTGATGGGATCGCCGGTGTCGACGCCATTGTTCCTCGCGGCGCATCTCCAACGACGCTTCCTTCAGATCCGATGGTAGACTGTCCTTTTTGTGCGCCTTCGTGAATCAGATCCACGTCGATCAGTCGTCTATCGTCTTCCCCACACGAGGACGTCAAGATCTAGCGAGCTTCTTCATACCACCGACCCAACATCAGACCGGTTGCCTCCTTCGCGCGCGTTGCCCACATTCGAGCCCAGACGCATCATCTTCGCGAGTCTGAGCTCGTCGCGCATCTTCGGCGACTCTCTGCGGCGAGAACTAGAACTCGAGGCTCCACTTCTGGCGGAGGGGGTTGTTCGACGACGGAAAATTGGTCGTGGGTCTAGAGATTGTTTCGTCTATACCCATTTGAAGAACCGCATATGGAGAGAGAAACATAGAGAAAAAAAAAAAAAAAAAAAAAATTGATTTTAATGGGTAATCAAATCCTTAAAACTACGAATTTGATTTTTCATTAACTATTTTTTTATTTCGAAAATAATTCAAAAAAGGGAAAATTTGGAAGCAAATATTTGATTTAATTGCCACGTCATTAAATTTGGTTACTTTGCTTAAAATTTTGAGACGTTGGCCATTTTACAATTTTAACATTTCAAATTGGCTACTTCATATAATTATCCCTTTTTTTTCAAATGTATAAATTATTTTTTATATCAGACAATAGGACAATAACAGAATCACGTAAAATCTTATTATTTATATGAACGTAGATTGTATTCCCCTCAAAAGAATTATTAAATAAATTTAAGTGATAATTAATAACTAATTAGTCATTTGAAAAACACATAAAATAGTCCTTTAAAACTAACTAAATAACAAAATAATCAAAGTGGTAAGTTTTGAACAAAATAGTGAAAGTTATTCTAAAAATAAATAAATAAATAGTAAAAGTTATGTCGTAAAAATATTTTTTTTAACACCATTCATGTTTTTTGACGTTGTATATAAGCAATCTACAATTGTACAAAAATTTAGTTGGTATTTGAAAAAAAAAATATTAAAAAAATTGGTCATTTCACTAATGTTATATAAATTTCGACAATTTTGCAAATTCATTAATTGGCAACGTGGCAAACTATCCAATTGAAAATATAGGTTTTAGAATTTAGCTCATGTTTTGATTAATTTTTATAATATAGCCATTAACTGAAATAAATGGTGCATAAAGTTCTATATTACCCTTACTTATTCACACACATTATACATAGTAGCCCGATTTTCATAAGATTTGAATAAAAAAAACATCAAACAGTTAACCAAAGTTGAAATATAAAATGGCTAAAATATTTGGATTCAATTATATTAGCTTACAGTCGTATATAATAATTTTTTATTGATATTTACAAATATATTTTTTTTAAATTATTTATTATTTTACGCTATATTTAATTTTATTTAATATTTATAATTTCATTCATAAAAAATACTCAAATAATTATTTACAATTAAAAAATACTATTTTTAAAAGAATTCAAAACAAAAACTATATAAAAAAAAATAAGATTTTAAAAACACTATTCTTTTTAATAATCTCAAAAACAAAAAAGGAAAAATTACATAACTAACATAAAACATGCATCACTTTTTATATCTAACTAATATTTTCAAAAAAATTCGGCATAAATATTTTATTTGTCTTCAGATAAAAATGTTCTTGTGTTCTAAATCTGGTCCATAGTTATTGTATATTTTGGTTATTAGTTATTGAAATTTAATCTACACTTTTTGAAATTTGGTTAATAATTTGTGAAATCTGATTAATCGTTATTAAATCAAGTTCAAAATATTGATATATTAAAATTTGATTAACAGTATAAAAATCTAATTAATAATTATTAAAAGTAAAATAGACACTTCAAAAATCAAAGGATTATTTATAAAAATATTAAATTTTTTTACAAAGTAAAACTGTCGGAAGATATTTCGACGAGAAAGAAAGCCAATAATATTAATCCCATCCCATCCCATCCCATTAAATTTTATTGGTTTCTTTGCCTCCCGAGACACTAGACGGGTCTGCGGATTACCGTTACGTTTCTTATTTATTTCATATTTCCATTTTATACAAATACAAGTATTTACCGAAATACTACATCGATTGCAGATCCGATAATCTTTTGGGTCTCTTATTTCGTACAATAGTCATTCTCAATTCTGAACCAACCATCCCTTTCTTCTCCGCCCAAATTTTGCAACCCCTCACATTTCGGACCATGGAGATCGATCCTCGTCGCTACGATCAAATCGTAAGTTTCTCTTTTTCTTTCGTTGCGATCGTCTCGCTAATTTTGCTCTCATTTATTGGCTGATCGATTCGTGAATCTTGATCAAGAAAAGCCCTAATTTTCATCTCTTTCTAAAATATCGCTACGAGTTAGGCTTACTTGAAATTGAACTACATAGTTAATTATTGAAGCAGTTTTGTAGTGTCCAAATCCAAGCCGAGCTCTGTAATTGTTGCGTTTGAGCCGTTTTGATGTCAACTGTCGAAACTCCTCTGTAATGAGTTTCTAATCAACTGTCGAAATGTTAGGGTATCAATGATAATGACATCCACAATGTTGTTCTATCATACCTCGTTCACAACTGTTATAAAGAATCCGCGGAGTCGTTTATTGCTGTCACTGGGACGAACCAATCCGCAGAGTTGATCGGTGATATGGAGAAAAGAAAAAGTAAGTCCAGAGAGAGGAATATGATTTGATTCGATGATCGAAGAGCTCTTTTTTAGTTAAATCGGCTTCGTTGATTCACGGTGGAGCTGATTAGGGTTTTTGTTTATTAATCAGGAATCATCAGTTCTGTGTTGGCGGGTCATTCACTCGAGGCCATCGACTTAACAGAACAAATGGCTCAAGACTTGCTTGAGAAAAACAAGGAGTTGCATTTTGATCTTTTGAGCCTTCATTTTGTGAATCTTATCCGCTCATCGAAATGGTGAGCAATATAAAATGACATGTTAATTATCTTTGTCGTATGTGTGTGTACTATCTTCACTTGACTACTTCTTTGGCAGCACAGAAGCTTTGGAATTTGCCCAGGCCAAATTGACTCCCTTTGGAAAGATGGATGAGTATGTCAGGAAGCTTGAAGTAAGGCTTAAAAATTTCGCCCCGTAATTACTTTGATTCGGAAGACTTTTTAGTTTAGTTCGTCGATCTGAATCACAGATTTCCAAACTGTGCAGGATTTTCTTGCCCTTCTGGCATACGAAGAACCTGAGAAATCCCCGATGTTTCATTTGCTCAGCATGGAATACCGGCAGAAAGTTGCAGATAGTTTAAACAGAGCAATTCTTGGTTAGTTGGCTTTTACCGTATTGGTTTTAGAATCATCATTTTTTTTCTTCTATGTTTAGTATGTTGATTCGTCTTCTGTTTGTGACAAATCTTAGTACATGCAAATCTTCCAAGCTACACCGCAATGGAAAGGCTCATTCAGCAAACAACGGTGGTTAGACAGCTCTTGAGTCAAGAAACTGACAAGGTAATTTTATATTTCAATCTTTTGTTCAACTCATCAAGCTAGATGGTTGTTTTCGTGGACCCTCACTGCTATTTTCACCGTATTGGTTTTTACAGGATGGCGTTCCGCCATTTTCACTGAATGACTTTCTAAGAAGCTAAATCGATGATAATTTTGCACGGATACGAGCCGCTGAGTGAGATTTGCGGTTCATCTCATGCCTCTCGGTTCGCCTGAAGTTGCTGATGTGGACTGTCTCACGAGTCCGAATCGACAAATGCCACTATCCATGATCTGTGTTACGTCTGAAAGAAAGTCAACATCAATGGTGGTTTGCTTTTTTTGCTATGACCTTTCAACTTTTTGTTGTTGTTATCCTGTCTGTAATTTCTCTTTTTGAAGTTTATCGCCACGACCACTGTCGTTAACTTTTCTTCTTACTCTATGCTCACTTTGTCCCATGAGTTCTTTTGCTTCTGGATGTATTAAAGGAAGAAAAAGGAACGGAGTAGCTAAGTGAAATTCTATGCCTATTTCCCATTCTTTTACTAATATCAATTTTATTACCTATTGGATAAATAGGCGATACAACGTACAAGTGTTAAACATAAGAGAACAAAATTTATATCAGCTGCCTATATATATAGAAGCTGAGGGGAAAAGTCTGTTATGAATTCAACATGACAAACAAATAAAAATAACATACTCTTACTGTACATAGCAACGATGATCAACTTGCAGTGTGTAGTTCGTCTGGAAAAAAAAAAAAAAAATCTTGAGGGTTGAGAAAATTATACTCCTTAGTTTAAAGATTTATAATTTCTTCTAAACTTGTAAATTTCCACGTACTTGAAAAAGTAAATACATCAAACTGTGATTTTTTAATCTCACATTAGATGAGCATAAGTTTCTTGTTTTTAATCATCAATCAAACTACCGTTCCCGTTGCCTAAAGGATAATTTTGGTGGGATATTTAATATTAACGCCGTTAAAAATATCGTTAAATAAAATACCAAAATCCCCCTAAAATATCCACAAGAAGAGTTCTGTGTCCTGTAGCGTGTCCCGCCTAAAAGCTTCGCCTGAGAACTCACTGGATATGGCGTCCCTCTCGGCGTCTCTCCGACCATCCTCGTCATGTTTCTCTCTCGACGACTCTCTCTTCACCTCCCAGCTCTTCTTCCCCGCGACAAGGTTCGTCTCTAGCCTTTAATTTCTTGTTTGAGTGTGTGTGTGTGTGTGTGTGTGTTCGTGTTCGCGATGTTCTCTTTGAAATTCGCCTTTTTAATTTTGCAGTTCGTATCTCCGCCGGAGTTTCCGACAGTGCACGATTAGTTGCCGAGTGGCCAAATCCAAAGAATCGCCTCCTTCGGCGAATTCTGAAACGTTTATAAAGGAGCCTCACAAGTACTTCGATCAGGTCGCCATCACCGTCCGGTCCGGCGACGGAGGCCACGGTGCCGTCCTCACGGCGCCGAACAACACGCAGAAGATCGGCGGAAGGAAGAAGAGTCCGTACAAGAGAGACTTCGACGGCTCCGTGATCCTCCCCGGCGGCGGCCAAGGAGGAGACGTGGTCATCTACGCCGACGAGGGAAAAGATTCGCTGTTGGAGCTCCACGCCAAAGTCCGCCACAACGCCAAGCGCGGAGGAAATGTTGACTCCACGGGCGTTTTGACCTCGTATCTCAAGAACGGGCTTTCCGCGCCCACTCTGCGTATTCCAGTGCCGCTAGGTAATTGTTTTGATTTTTGGTGGCTTTGATTTCGATTTTGATTTTGATTTTGTTGAAATGCGTTTGTTTTTGTTGACGATGTGACTCACTCAGGTACGGTGGTGAAGCATAAACGAGGGAAGTTGTTTGGTGATCTAACAAATCATGGAGACGAAGTCGTCGTGGCACGCGGTGGACAAGGAGGGGTGAGATATTGGCTTTGCTGCTAATATTTTTGGTTGCTGAACTGTGAGTCGGTTTTAAGTTTTTGTGTGTGTGTGTGTGGCAGATTAGCTTGCTGGACATGCCTGAACATAGAAAGAAGAAGATGATGGAAATGACAACAAACGTGATGAGAGATGATAGTGATAAGGTAGGCATTCTTGCTTATGAAGTCGTCTATAGTTCATGCTCGAGAGTGTTGTTGGATGCATTACAATTACAGTGATGATACTCAGTGCACGCATTCATTTCGTTGCTTGGTTGGTTCATTATGATATTCTAGCGAAAAATGGTTCAAGGGTGTATCAGTTTGACTTGTGTGTTTACAATTATTTTTCGTCGTGCACAAGAATTAGGTCTCTGGGGTTAATATTTTGGTTGATCTATTTTCTTTTTTTCTTTTTTAGACGTTGTTCGACTTGCTCAAAGTTTTCATTACTATATAGAACATAAAACTGAAGTCAGAGTTTGATATGCCTGATATTCTGAACCTTTTTTTTTCTCCCTGTTTCGGGCATAGGTTCTACTTTTGGGTCAACATGGAGAGGAGGTTAGCCTTGAGTTGATTCTACGCGTTGTTGCCGACGTTGGTTTGGTTGTAAGTAACTTCAACTCTCTAAAACATATTGGACATCATTGTTTACAAGCGCTTGTTTTCAGACTTAGATGTTGATTCGTAATATTGATTTCGCTTAGACGGTTGTATTACTTTAGGGTCTTCCAAATGCTGGGAAGTCGACCCTTTTGGCAGCCATCACACTAGCGAAGCCAGATATTGCCGATTATCCTTTCACGACTCTAATGCCAAACCTTGGACGCCTTGATGGCGACCCAAGTTTAGGGGCAGGCATGTATTCTTCGGAGGCAACATTGGCCGATTTGCCTGGTCTTATAGAAGGCGCTCATTTGGGCAAGGTGATTTATTAATCTCGCTTAACCTCCTTATCATGAACCCACAGATTTGTTTACGAGCTACATACTTTCATCAGGGTCTTGGTCGTAATTTCTTGAGGCATTTGCGGAGAACTCGAGTACTGGTTCATGTTGTTGATGCAGCAGCTGAAGATCCTGTTCAAGACTACCGAACCGTGAAAGAGGTATAAATGGTTAAGCTTTACAACTGAGTTTATCACGTGTTCGTGTGATTTTGTATGAATTGTGGGTTACGTGATTTGCAGGAACTGCGGATGTACAACCCCAATTATCTAGAGCGACCATACATTGTTGTGTTGAATAAAATAGACCTTCCTGAGGTTTGTACCTTTGAAAGCTTTATTTTTTTTTTTCAATCCCTCTTTCTTTTCATTGTGTTCTAACTTCCATACGAAATGCACTTTAGGCACAAGATAGGCTTCCCTATTTAACTGACCAGATATCAAGAATCGGATGTGATAATACACCTTCTGTGCTGGAGATAAGCCCGGGAAATGCTTCCGCGGAGGATCTTAAGAGAGACAGAAGAGAGAAACAAGTTGAGGACTATCCAAAGCCCCATGCTGTTGTGGGAGTCAGTGTTTTGTAAGTTAATCTCTTGGAACCCTTTTTTTTCTGATTAGAAAGTCAACTTAAAAATGATAAGGATAGGATCCTTTTAAAATAATGGTTTCAATAAAGTGTTTATCTTTGATGGGTGTGTTGTATTTTTGCTTGACAACGGCTTAAGATTACTAACCACAGTTTCTTTATCGTCTCATTTTGTTGGTTTCGTAGGAAAAGGATAAAGATAAAAGAGCTGTTAAGAGATATACGAGCAGCTTTGAGGAAATGCCAAGATTCCCCTGTGCCCGTGTAGCTTAGATTATTAGCTATGTGTTAAATGTGTAGCTTCTTGAATCCGAAAGTTTTGAACTGTTCACTGTTCTGATCTGTACTTAAAAACTCGTGTAATAGTAGTCCATTTACAGACCTGGTTACGGAATGTAACACATTTTTGAAGTTAAAAAAGGCAAACCATGGGTCTTCATTCATGCACCAGAGGTGTAGTTTTTAGTGTTAAACGAATTTGAAGAAAAAATGGGATTGTCTTCATGAAGAAGGTACATCCGTACATAGACAGAGGGTCGTGGCTTTACAAGAGAATCGTGATTCGCACTCTTATTGCGTACAATGAATCTCTTATACGTACGGATTTTACTCTCGATTTTTTTTTTCTTTTCAGGAAGAGAAGATTAGTTAGAAAGGGCACAGAGTCCGAAGCAGAACCAGAAGATGGGAGCTGGGAAAGCCTCCCACGTATCAGACAACTATTGCTATTTCGGAAATAACGCATTCCCTTATCTCCAAACCGTTTATACTTTTGTAATTCCTTTTATTTCATTTATCCAACTAGCTTATCTTCTTCCCACACTAGTATAATACTTATCACCATATATATATATATATATATATTGTATTGCCAGGTGAGCATGGGAGGCAAGCAGAGAGATGCCAAGTGTGCAGAAGAGAAGTGAACAGTGAGGACGAGGGTGTTGACACGGTCTGTCCTGTTCTTGGCGCCATCTATCAACCCTCGGTTTTCCAGCTTTAGCCACGTTTCAGGTTATTGCTTCTCTCGTATAAATAACAATCCCCTCTCCTTCTTTCCCATTAGTATTATTGTTATCATTATATCAAAACGAAAAAAAGAAAAAGAAAAAGAAAAAGAAAGAGAAAGATCTGAATCAATCGATGTCGTCTTCGTCGGGGAAGAAAGGGTCGTCGGCGCAGGCGAGCTCGAGGAAGGGGTGCATGAGAGGGAAAGGCGGGCCGGAGAACGCGGCGTGCACTTTCAAAGGGGTGAGGCAGCGGACTTGGGGGAAATGGGTGGCCGAGATTCGGGAGCCCAACCGCGGGGCCCGCCTCTGGCTCGGCACCTTCGACACCTCCCACGACGCCGCCCTCGCCTACGACCAAGCCGCCAGAAAGCTCTACGGCTCCGACGCCAAGCTCAACCTCCCACACCACCACCACCACCACCACCAACATCATCATCACGCCGCCGCCGCCGCTTCCGGCGGTGCTCCGATGGTGAAGCAAGACAACATTGGTGTTGGGAACGGTGAGAGTGTGATGAGTGGTGTGATTGGCGAAGAGCTGTGGGCGGGCCTCCCCGTCTACGACGACTCGATATGGGCGGAGGCGGCCATGTCGCTGGATTTTCCGATGACGATGATGGACAGCGGTGGCGACGATCACACCCACGCCGCCGTTTTCGCCGCCGGAGATGGCGGGCTTTGTTCCTGGGAGTCCTTACACTCCCCTCCCTGGTGCATGTAAAACAACAGTACATACCATATTATTATTATTATTATTGGTGTTAATTGTTGTGCATAATGTATTCTAGATATTAGTGATCAATAAGTATATGTGTACGTATATAGAATAGAATTATGTTATAGTCATAGATAGCATGCTACGCCATGAGTATTATTGCTATGTGTCCATATATCTATATGTTGTAAATAAATATATATGTCTCTTCTATTTGGTGCGTGTCCCTGGCGAGTCTTTTTGGTCGACTTTGTGTTCATGCGTGCGTGTTGTCTTAAGTTTCTAAATAAATTAGTTTTACGTTTTGGTGTGCTGAGTTATATCGTACAGACAGTGCCCTTTTTATGTTTTCTTTCTCTCTCCTCGAGAGAAGAAATCCGCGGCCAAGTGTTTGGAAAGATAGATACGTACTTAGAATTTATCCAACCCACTTTTGAGCTCTTTCTTTTTATATAAAAAAAAAAATACGAACCAAAGTGGAAGATTGTTTTGGAATTTTGTCTGAATTCAGTCGCGCTTTGGTTGGGGCGATGATGTCATACTTCTCTTTTAGGGGTCCTTCACAACCATTTATGAGTTCGAGGCTGTCATTTTGTCACCATGCATGTAATATAGCGGAAGTAAAAGCCGCAACGCTTACGCCATGTTACAGCAAAGCACATGCAAAATAAATATTATCCACTAGATTCCACCCTCTTTCCAATGCAAATATTTTTATTTATTTATATCGGATATTTTGGCTTTTTGTTTGTTTGGTTTGGTTTGGTAATAGAATTTATTAAAATTTGATTTACAATTTTTGTTAATATGGTTTGTGTTCTCAATGTCTTTTGAAATGACATACTTCGAGCACCAGTGCAAGAGATTACGAAGACAAAAAGAGCTTTGTTCACATCTTGAAGCTTGGATGTGGCTGTGATATGAGCAATTAACATGGATGAACTTGAACAGACGAGTTTTAGATAAAAAAATGAAAAACACAAAACTGGTAGTGCTATACGCCAGAAGGCAATGATGACTTCATCATTAGCCAATAACTCTAAATCATAGAAAGAATTTCAATTACCAAAATATAAAAAATTAATTTGCATACTCTTTCAGGAGTCAGGACTAGTGCAAAGTCCAATGACCATGGTGTACTTTTCTCTGGTACAGACAGGCAAATGGAAATTGTAAATAAAAGATAACTTGCTATATAAGATACTAAAAAAATTACATATATAGAAAAAAGACTAAACTTAGCTTTCCAGTACTGAAATTAGAGAATTCCATGGATCTGAGACCAATTTATTTACAATGAAAAAGAACACAATTTGTGAACATAAAATATTGAACGAAGCAGAGCAATCTTTCTGCTATTATTTTTGCTCCACCTAGTACTAATATCACGCAGCGAACGAGGAATGTCGATCGGAGGAGAATTTCCAGAATCTGTTGACAAACCAGAGAGAATCGGCTTGGACGGCGAAACCATCCTGATTCCTGTGCCAGCTGAACAAGGCGTGACTTCTGTTCTTTATGTCGAATGTCCCGTGCCCAAAGCTCGCTTCCCTGTAAGCCGAGTAGCTCGGCTGAGGCTCTGTCATTCTTCATCAATATCCCACACCCAAAAAAAAAGTTAGAAAATAAATGTAAAAAAATTCTCTTAATCATATGAATCTCAGGTAGTCTTACTCGGTCAAGAGTCCTTCCAGATTGCCTCCATCTCCGATGGTGATGTATACGGGCGCGGATTGGTCGATCACGGGAGTGCAAAGCCCGTTCACTATGTTGTACGCGATATTCGATATACGTTCCTGACGACGACAAACACGAAATTGTTTATAATATGTTAAGGTACATTTAGTTACTTGGCATGGAAGTATAATCTCATAATGACCAACCAACCCCACCCAAAATGAGCACAACTTGGCATAAAATTTCATGATGATTAAGGGTCTGTTTGGAACCCAGATGTACAAATCGGAATAGATTTTATTCTCTCTCGATCCAAAATATAGGAGGAATTTCATTTTTCGTCGTTGCAAACACACCCTAAACGGATTTTAACCAAAGGTTTTCACCGAAAGGCGATAGGTAAAAACTTACGGATCTTTCGTAGGCATGAACGTGGCCGGAAAAGACAACATCAACCTTGTGCTGGACCAGAAGCGGCTCGTAGATGGTCCTCATTGGCTCGCCCTCCATGTAATGGTGGACATAGCTGCTGTAGAGAGGCGAGTGCATGACCACGATGAGCCACGGCGTCTCCGATCGGTTCACTCTCGGAAGCTCTTCCTCGAGCCACTTGGTCTGAGGCGTGTATTTTCCGAAAGCCGAGTACGAAGAAAGCACGATCACATAAGCCGAGGCTCTCTTGATCGAGTACCAAAGCGGCGACGTGCTCCCCGAAGCCTTGTACGGCACGTGGAACCGGTTCTTGTACGGCTTGAACGGTTCACTCTCTCCCTTAACAAACAAAAACAAAAAAAAAAAATCAATCTCTCTCGAATTGAGTACTTAGTAGTATCAGAAAAAGGTCATGGGTTACTCGTCTCATTTTCAATTGGTTTTGACGTACGATGAGAGGAAGGAAATCGATCTCGTGATTCCCGGCGGTCCAAATCCAAGGCTGATAAGCGGCGCTTCTCTCGATAAACCGACCCCACGTGTCCCATCTCGTGTTATCATGGAACGGATACGCGTCCGCGTACGAGAGGTCTCCCACGAACAGAACAGCCTGACCACTCGCCGGGTTTCGCTCGTAATGAGTCAAAGTCCGGTTCGAATCGTGGGTTTGTCCCATATCCCCTAATTAGTCCGACGACGAAAATCGGAGAAACAAAAAAGCACTGGCTCAATCAAAATCCTAAACCAACTATCAGGGCCAACTTGAAATGGAAAGAGGTTGGGTTTTTTTTTTTTACCGATGAGGCCAAAAGTGTAGGGAACATCGGGGCCGACTTTCGGAGGAGTCCTGAACCAGAAAACTCTTTTGGAGAACCCAATCCCAAGTGCGTAGTAGTACTTGGTGTCAAACTGCATAGGAAACAGAGCAATGAAAGCTTGTGTAAGTGTAATCAAATGTGTCTATAGCTCCGAGTCTGACTCACCTCGAGATCTTTGATGGTGCAGTGGTGGATATAGCCAGAGGTGTAATTATAGTACTTGTAAGTGCGAACGATTCCACGAGCGATTCTTCTGAGCTCGATTCTGTTTTCAGGCCAGTAAAGAACAGCGCTCAGACCAGGCTCATCTGGGGTCACCCAAGACACAATCACGCCCTTTCCCTCGTGGTCTCCTTGGGTTATATGAACCTTCCACAAATACCCAGTGCATTCAGTAAAACACCCTATATACCTATATGTGCGAGAAGATAGAATAATATTGACCTGTTGTGGAGCGTTATAGCCAGGAGGCTCGGCGAAAACGTCGCTGTCAAGAGGCATATCCTTTCCCAAATCTTTGTTTCTGATATAAGCGCTTGTGCTTCCACATTCACATACCTCTGAAAACACCAGAAAGATCGTCGTCACTGCTAACAACGCAAGAGCTGAGACACCACGCTCAGTTTCCTTCTTCGCTCCCATGTTTGCTCTGTGTAATTACTTATTTATTTTATTGAATGTTGTGTTATATGGATATCATAATCATGGGAGCTTGATGATGATCAGGGAAACTTGTGTCTTTGACCTCTCTCGGCAGAGTGGTAGTTAGTTAGTAATAAATTAATAATTGCCAGGAATGGAATATTTGGAGGAATATTATTGTTCTGGATTAGAAATTATCTGTTGCAACTAACTAAGAGAAATTAGTGTCAATCTATCACCATATACGAGGATTATGACGAAGCTCCTTTCTTTACCGTTGCCACGTTTGTTTGTGTTATCTCCTTTTCTTTTATTTTTGTTACGGTTTTCTCCCAAATTATATTCCGGATAAGTTTTGGCATATTCGATGGGAATTCCAAGAATATCATTTCACTTCTAAAATAAAATAATTGATTTTGTCATTTTTTTATTTTCTTCTTTTTATTTTTCTTTTGTTTATATTCCTTTTTTTGTTACGAAAAATTTAAATATCTATTAAAAAAATTTACTGGGGCATTTGAAGAATTGCAAATATAAATAATTTCGAGAACTATATTTATAATTAAAGAAAATGAATACTTCCAAAATTGGTCATTTGAAGAGTTGGAAGGTAATAACTTCTTCTTCATATATAACAATTTTTAATAAATGTAAATAATTTGTGGTTCACAGATTGTTAATTCTATACCGTTTACATACATAGACAGTGATGGTCGTGAGTTTCAAACCTCATGTGATACAGATGTTCTAATTTAATTTATTGTTTGTTGTGAAAGTCAAAGTTAATAAACTCTCAACTCTAAAACATTTGTATTGCATGTATATAATATATATGATGTAATCCTAATTAAGACGTGTATATATTAATTCGTTGTTAAAAAAGTAAACAATATCAATAAATATATAGGACAAAAGAGGAAAATAAATATTAAAATGGCTATTCCAAAATTAAACCATATATATATATATATATATATATATATATATATATATATATATATATAAACTAGTTAAATTACTGAGAATAAAACCTATTAAGAACTAAGAAGTGGATACCAAATTAAAAATTTCATATTAGCCATAACCAATGCAGTTGCAATGTTGGACTTATAATTCGGGCCCTGGTTATGTTCAAGCAACGTGATTATATTTTGAAGGAAATTATGTTTATCATGGACTTTTGAACTTTAATTTCAAAAATACCTTTTTTACTAGTTTAATTTTAGAAATATCAATTTAAAATTTTTCTTTACGTTTCTATCCATGTGGTTACTTAAACCAATTCATTTCATCCAATCTTAGTTGGAGACGCTGCTTCCTTTATTGAAGTATGCTCTTAAAGCTTGCCTGATGGCTAACAAGTTGTCCCAGAGTTCGGTCTTTTATGATTTTTAGCTAGAAGGATTTTTAATGATAAGTTGTCCAAATTTTAATCAAATTAGGTGATTTTAAGATTTAAAAAGTTAAATGGTGTATTTAAAAGCTTTTAACATTTTTTTTAATCATTTTCCTTAGGAGCATTTTATATATTCCTTATTTCTCTTAATCATAGTATATTTGTCATAATAAAGGAATCCTTACTGTATTTTACTTAAAAAAAAAAATAATGAAACTTCCGCTTAATTATAAGTGGCTCTAGAATTTTTGGGACTATTAAAAAAGAATAACTAATTGGAAGACACTTCTCTAGTATCTATTAAGAAGCTATTTATTCCACTTTTATAACTAATTGTCATTATAAACAAGTTTTCATGACATGCTTATCATTCAATGATAGAGAGGCTTTTTTGTGTATCATAGACTTGTACTGATTAATTAAGATTTTCTGAAAAGGATCGGCTTCAAAAGCGTACGTGGAGCTTCCGCTCCATACGGCTCCTCTAGGAGGTAACTTGAGTCTTGATTTAAGCAATTTCTTAACCTCTCTCCCTTGAGATAACATGATTTGATGTATTTTAGATTATTCATAATTCTATCTAACTTTATATATAGGGAAATGATTTTTGACACGACTCACGACTACCCCCAACAAAAGTAATAAACACTAAAAACTGCTTAAAATTGTTCCACTTATCACACATTGTGTGGATCGTCCAACTTCGAGTCCGTCACAAATAACATTACTCTTATATATATATATATATATATATATATATATATATATATATATATATATATATTTATATTGTGAACATGTTTTGTAGTTGATTGCTTTTCATGGATACTTTTAACACGTGGGAATTTGATGTGGCGTGATAAACGAATAACAAACTTCAATATCATCAGCACATCATTCTTGTGTTGGTTTGACCGAACATACCTTAAGCTAATTTAAATGGACGATACATTTATAAAACCATTGATTTGAATCAATCACACAAATTCCATTATCATCGCCAAACCGCTAACAATTAATTTTCCGTGATATATAAGTAATTTTGTATTATATAAAAAGTCTCTTAATTAAAATCTGCCGTCCTATGAGCGCCATGACCCAACATCTAAATTAGTAATTTTGGAAGCAAAATAATCCAAAATACACGCATAATCGTTGGTTAAAAAAAATACATTATTTACAACAAACAAAAGAAAACACCGCTATAAGCAGATTATTATGCATCAAAATCCCACCGATGGCATATTAACTTGCTATACATAATTCACTTAAACAAAACAAAACAAAAAAAAACTTGATCATTATTTCCAACAATGGAGATGTATGGCGAGCCACGTGACTCCTTTTACCAGCCCTCACTGCAAAAATTCAAATACTATGCCGACGAAAACAATAAAGAGGTAATAATTGTGCTGTGTTATGCTTCTATATATGTCACCTAGAAAAACATATATTTGATATCCAAGCTTATTAGCTAGCAAGCGGTAATATCATTTCTCTTTCTACGACGGACATCATTATTCATATTTCTTTATTTTAAGGGGACGGACATCATTATTCATATTTCTTTATTTTAAGGGATGTATTTGTGTGGTAACATAATAAATTCTTATATTTATCCAATCTCATGTTTATATATATTTATACATAGGAAAGTGATCTAGTGAGCAACGGATGCGAGGATTTCAGAGGGAGAATCGCATCAAAGAAAACAACTGGAGGATGGAAAGCCTCTCCATTCATCATAGGTTTCAATTTATATTTCTTATATGGTAAAAAATAAAATGTTGTTTTGAGGAACATATAATAACAAAAAATAGTTTGGGCGCAGTGAACGAGGTGGCGGAGAGGTTAGCGTTCTACGCGATCGGGGTGAACATCGTGACTTATTTGGTCTCGCAAATGCACAAATCGCTGCCGATTTCCGTCACCGTTGTCACCAATTGGATGGGAGCGGCTTATGTTCTCACTATCCTCGGAGCCTTTCTTGCAGACGCTTACTTTGGCCGCTTCAAAACCATTGTCTTATTTTCTTGTGTCTACGCAACGGTACATAAAAATTCATTTATCAACACTTATAAATCATTCCATTCCTACCATTATTTTCTATCTTTCCATATAGGCCCGTCTCTAATTATAGACATTTTAGACATCGACACACGTGACATCAATTTTAAGAATTTGGATACTTTACTTCGTCATTGTGTCTTAGTCTATGTCTCTCTTACTAAAAATTATGAGATGTCATCGTTTTTATTATTATTCCATTTTGCCTTAAAAAATTATTATAAAAAATTGTCGTAACTTAATTTGGAATTACATCGACACAGAATGAAATTTTTATTATTGTCTCCAATTTTTTTTATTCCAAAATCGGTAAACCCATAGTTTGTTATGATTTACCATAATACAATTAAGGGGCGGAGCCACTAGAGTATGAGGGCGGTGAATGTCCCTCCTGAACTTAAAAAATACAATTTTTACCCTAAATTCTTTAATTTTTGTGATTTTTAGGTTAAATTTATGTTTTTTTTTTTTAAATTTGCTACTCTTGATTAGTTTTTTCAAATTTGCCTCCCTATTGAAGTTTCTAGCTCCGCACTGCGTACAATGATATATATTAAAAAAAAATTATATGTATATATATTTCCCACTGTGAAAATATCATGAGGTTCCATCTCAAAATCAATTGATAATGAGAGGAGTAACTCGTGATCTTTATAAACTATTGTTAGTTCCCATTTATTTTCAACGTGTGATTTCTAACACACACTAATACAAAGCATAACAAAATTTCTATTTATGTTTTATTGATCATATACACAATAAAAAAAAGGTGGAAATAGTCTCTAATAATAGTCGTTTTTTGTAATTTTTTTCAGTATCAACCGCTGAACTTTTTAGATTTTCATCAATAATCGTTTTAATTTTTGAAGTGTCTATTTTGCCCTTAAAAACTATTAACCAGATTTCAATAACTGTTAGATTTCAATAACTATTAACCAGATTTTAAAAAATTTCGGAGAAACGTGTATTGTCGATATATTTTGAAAACATAAGTGAGATATAAAAAGTGACGCACATATTCTAGGCTAATTATGTAATTATCATAAATAAATAAAAATAGATGTGTGACGTGGGTCACGCAGGGAATGGTATTGTTGACACTATCAGCGGGCATAGAGAGCTTACGTCCACAGCCATGCAAAGCAAAGCCATGCACGGAAGCCACGTACGGGCAATCCGCGTTCCTCTACGCCGCTCTGTCTCTGATAGCCCTCGGCACCGGCGGAATCAAGCCCTGCGTCTCGTCCTTCGGCGCCGACCAGTTCGACGACGCCGACGAGAGAGAGGCTCAGAAGAAATACGCCTTCTTCAACTGGTTCTTCTTCGCCATCAACATGGGCGCTCTGTTGGCCATCACGGTCCTGGTTTACGTGCAACAAGAGTTCGGTTGGGTGTTAGGGTTCGGCGTCCCGGCTGGGACTATCGTGCTTTCCATTCTCGTCCTCCTCGCCGGAGCTCCGTTCTATCGGTATCAGAGGCCCATGGGAAGCCCCTTTACGAGGTTTCTTCAGGTGTTTGTCGCTGCCACGCGGAACCATTTCAGAGGTGTGGAGCTTGAAAGTGAAGATCATCTTTACGAGGTCAAGACTAAGGAGTCTGATATTGCTGGTGCCAGGAAATTAACCCATACTTCACAGTACAGGTAATTATTGACATCACTAATTCTGTCATATTAAAATATTTACTTTTGGTTTGGGGGGGGGGGGGGGGGGGGGAGGGGGGACATATTTACAAAATATAATAAATATTTTAATATAAAAGTATAATTAAAAAAAAATGATCTAAAAACTATTTTTTTTTTCTTTTCTTTAATTTTTTATAGTAAAAAAGTCAAAAGATTATCTATAAAGTTAATATCTGTAAACATGTTTTCATTTGTTAGGTATTAAATTTTACAGAAAATAAAATAAAGATGTTACTATATTAATTAGGACTAAAATAATGAACGAACAAAGGGGGAAAAAAAAACATAGATGGGTCCGTATATTTTACGAGATAGCAGCATCATAGAGTAAGAGCAGTAGTGTTTTTGAAGTCAAAGTCAAGAGAATGAACAATCATGTTTTCATTATTTCACTATTGCCCATATATCTAAAGGTTCCTCGACAAAGCGGCGATCATAACGAACCCGGCGTCGAAAGACGACCGTTGGAGATTGTGCAGCGTAACGCAAGTAGAGGAGCTAAAGTCAATGGTGAGAATAGTCCCAATATGGGCATCAACGATCGCCCTGGCGATCTCCTTCTCCCAACTCTCCACCTTCTTCATCTCCCAAGCCGCCGTAATGGACCGAACCCTCCTCCCGAACTCCGCCGCAACAAAGATCCTCATCCCCGCCGGCTCCGTCCCGGTCTTCGCGGCGGTCAACGCCCTCGTCCTCGTCCCGGTCTACGAGAGCCTCGCCGTGCCCTGGCTCCGGTCCCGCACCGGCCGGCCCCGCGGCCTCACGTCCCTCCAGCGAATCGGGGCCGGCCACGTCGTCTCGATCCTCGCCATGGCCTCCGCCGCCCTCGTCGAGTCTCGCCGCCTCCGCCGCCACGTCAGCGAGCCCGAGCCGTTGACCGTGTACTGGCTCTTCCCTCAGTTCTTCCTCGTGGGGACCGCCGAGGTCTTGGCCTACGTCGGCCAGCTCGAGTTCTTCTACGACGAGGCCACCGACGGGACTCGGAGCATTAGCAGCGCTCTGTTCCTCAGCGAGATCGGGATCGGAAGTTGGCTCACCACCGCCATCGTGGAGATCGTCGGAAGAGTTTCCGGTGGAGAGAGGGAAGGGTGGCTTAGGGATGACTTGAATGAGTCCAGGTTGGACTACTTTTATTGGGTGTTGACCGGAGTGAGTTTGGTCAACTTTGTCTTTTATGTCTACGTGGCGTCGAGGTTCAGAGGGAGAGGTGGTAGTAAGGAGAGTGGGTTGGTGAGGGACGAGCCTGTGTTTGATGATGATGCCGAGACTCGGAGTGGTATTAGTTCTAGTGGTGGACGAGATTTGACTATGATTCCCTTGTGATCTTAGGATTTTTGATCCGATGAGTTTACCTAAATGCATGTATTGACTGTTTTGGGTTTATCTCTTAATTAGAAGGCTTAAATATTAGTACACTCACTATATTTTGTATTATTTAGAATTACATTATTTAGTGTTGGCTTATATATATATATATATATATATACTAGGATGTAGGACGTGCTTCGCACGTGGTGATTATAGATATAAATTGGTAAATTTATTTTTGAGTAGTGTTATGGCTTTAATACATGTTGTTAAAGAGTTTTACCAATATTTATCAAAGTAAAATTCAATTGAAAAATAATATGAAATTGTAAGAGATAATACTCCATAATAGACCGTGGGAGTAAAGTAAAATCAAATTCAATAAGAGATAATAGATTTTGAATCATCGTCTCTAGAATTTTCGATCTTGATCAACCTCCTCTTCCGCAAAGCCATACACAATGAGTTTGGCGGTCCAATATGGTGCAAGAGCTACTTGTTTCTTAACGCAATCTACAAGCATCATTGTAATGTGGAAAAAGCATTAGTACCATTATGAACTTTTAATTATTTGCTTCATTGCTTTACACTTGAATTTTGATGAGATTAACCACTTCGTCATTATACGGAAAACATAGTATACTTACAAATAGTAGAGTGATTAATTTGTGAACATGAAAATGAATAAATATTTTGTGAAAAAAAAAAAACTTGCCTCTGTTTAGTTCAAATCTTGTTGGATATGCAAAGCTAGAACATGCTCAACGTCATTACAAGTTGTTTAACTTCTTTACAATCAAAAGAAACCTAAAAAATAATTAATAACACAAAGAGTAGACTTCAATGCTTCAACACACATATGAGTTACTCAACTCAAAAGTTCACATAAAACATTTGAATTTTATTTTAAGGTATCAAAAAAATATGAGTTCTAAATATCGAATATGAACACAAACGAGCAAACAAATCTCATATAAATTCAACAAAAACGAACATAGACTAATTGAACCGAATTAACATCTATAAGCATCCAAATTCATCTAGGACGACAAAGGCCGAACCGAGATTGTAGACAGTCCAGTCTTATGCTTCTCTTACAAACTTTATGACACTCGAGTCTGTTGATTTCTCAAATGAACATTGCTGCAAAACAACGATTTAAATTTAGTTAAAAATTAGCCCATTTTCGAGATAATTAAATGATTATTTCCACGTACAAATTAAATTGGGCCTCTTGTAATGTAATTGCGACATGTCTAATATACTTAAAACAAAATTTGTGTCCAGAATTTGTTTCATGGTCGAAAATTCATGATGATTGGCAGCAATAATAGCTTTGCACATGTTTATGATATTCGTATAATAAAAAAATAAAATAAAATAAATAAGTGAGTAAGTAAAAAATGAACCGTAAAACACATTAGACTAATGGTTGGATAGCAAGTCCACGCTAGGACAGGTGACTTGAAGACCACAAAATAAATTTAAAGAACTATATAATACTCACAGTAGGCGCGGTTGGGGTAGCAGCATTGACATCGTTTTCCTGGATAAAAAATAAAGATAATGTAAAACTTGAATAGGCATAACTGACATGCATATCTACACATAAAGCTGTGTGGTTAGTTTTCTTACCTTTGAGATGGGATAGAGTATTTACCAGACAGTAAACTATGACCCAACTTTGTTCTACCAGAAAATATAAAGCCACATTATGTACATTGCATATCAGGAAAGCACAAGTCTAACTACTTAGACAGTTCTGGTACTACTCCAGCAACTAAGAGAATTTCTAGGGGGTTGTTTTCTTTCAAGAGGCGTTATGGGAGAGGCTTAATCGTTCTATCACCATTTGGCGTTCAGCTTTATGTTAAGATTTTATTCCTTTTCTTTGTCAGGTCTCACTCCAGATTGGTGTTAGCACATTTTAAGGCTTGTTTCTATCTCTGCTGGTTTTTTCGAGTTATTCTTATTAAAATTAATTTAGAGTTCAAAATAAAATAATATATGCTAGCGGCTTACAGCTGCATATTCAGGTCTGCAGTTGGATCAGTCGGAGCAATCTCAAAAGCCATTTTCAGGTCTAGTGGTGGACGAGATTTGACTATGATTCCCTTGGGACGAGCCTGTGTTTGATGATGATGCTGAGACTCGGAGTGGTATTAGTTCTAGTGGTGGACGAGATTTGACTATGATTCCCTTGTGATCTTAGGATTTTTGATCCGATGAGTTTACCTAAATGCATGTATTGACTGTTTTGGGTTTATCTCTTAATTAGAAGGCTTAAATATTAGTACACTCACTATATTTTGTATTATTTAGAATTACATTATTTAGTGTTGGCTTATATATATATATATATATATATATATATATATATATATATATATATATATATTGTCATTATAATTTTCCAGGTATTTATAGAAATGGCATTATTTTATTCTTTGATAGTGTTATTTCTATTATCCAAACTAGAGTTATTTATAGAAATGGCATATGATGGTGTGACTGAATATATTAAGATATGCAAGGATATAAGAAAACTTCACCTGTTTGGTCAAAGCAAACTCACATGCCACATGTTAGATTGTGGTTTCAACGAAGAACTCATGGACTGTACTTATATCATATAATTCTCATACCAACTATGTCGAAATCTTATTGATATGAACTGCCAAAAAAAACTTAAATATAATTTACTTCTTTAGATGCTAGTTGAATTAAGAAACGAAATGAAAAAAAAAAATGTTTATCACAAACACGTGTGAATATGAAATTTGTCGCATCAAATATCATGATGATAAGACGAACAGTGAAAAAAACCCTTGCTAAGGCTACGATTATGAAAGTAAATACCATTTTCTAGGTAAATTAATAATAATCAATTTTTGTTACGTTTTTTTTTTATAATAAAAATCTCCCTTCAAATTAAAATATCTCAATTCAAACATTTTTTTTTCATTCTCCCGCTTCTCTATCTTCTATATTTCTATCTCATAATCTCAAATCCCGACGATCTTGGATGAACACACGCAAAATCAATGATATAAAATAAAATAAAAATCACTTCATTTTCATTTTGATCACTACTATTAAATAATTAAAAAAAATATATCGACAATTAAGTCACTTTAAACGTGTGAATTTCAATCTAGCCATTGTTTATGAATGTTAAACAAATAGCTTATGTGGTATATTTTTACACCGTTATTATCCTTATTTAATTAGTTAATTAGATTTTTTTAAATTAAAAAATCCAATCTAAATTCCTAATTGGTAGGATCTCTTATTCTCTCTTTCATTTTTTTTTTAGTAATGTTTGTTTTGTTTTGTTTTTTTTTTTTTCTCTCTCTCATTCAATCAATCCATATTCTCTCTCTCCCTCTTGTTCTCAATTTTCGTTTTTTTTTTCTTCTAAACTTCAAAAATCCATATTTTCCTCATATGAATTCGAAATTGAGTGATTCCAAATTTCATGGACTCGTGGCAACGAGGGCCTCAAGAATATAATTATTGTGCTTGTTGAAAATTCATGTATATTTTCGTGAAATTCTTCCGGATTTGGGATCCAAAAGAGGCTGCGCTCTTTTCTCTGTCTAGCGTCGCGTAGCCAGATCTAGGCTCCGAGGCAGCGGAGCTCTTCGCCTCCGTTGAGCGTCACGCGACCAAGAGCTTCCAGGCCTCTGGCATCCCTCCGGCTACCAACTTCGTGTACGCACCGTTCTCTCGAACTCCGATTTCATGTTCCTCTTATAATTATCCGTGTTTTCGACGCTAAGGCAGAACAACACATGGTCGTTATCATTGTCGTCTTTTTCGCAAGATCGCGCAGTTTTGAGACTCCAAGTCTCTCTGGAGAACCGAAAAATTATGCATTTTTTTAAATAATTGAAAATGTCTGGATATTTTCTGAAAACAAGTGAAAATCACATTCTGAACAAGAATTCGTCTTCTTCGTTCGAATTTTTAGCTGATATACTACGCTTTAATATTTTTCTTTGCCTGAAATAAACCGTTACATGTTATTTTAAAAAATTAATTGATATTTAATGAGTTTTTTCCTTTTTAATAGAAATCGGTTACAATTTTAATATTTGTTAATATATGTTAATAGTTGTTAATATATGTTAAAAGTCGTCTTTACGTCTTCATCTTCTTCAACTAATTTTTTTCCCTTCTCGATTTTTTTTGTTAACGAAGAATCATGATTTTTTATTTTATTAATTGCATCTATTAAGGAAGTAGTTACTTAATTTGTGGATTCGGATCATTATTCTTTTTTATTTTTTTATTTTTTAAAATAAAATAATTTAGGGTATATGGGTAAAAGACTAACATGGCATGGCTAATTACCATAAATTAATCAAACTATGGCTATATTGCAATCTTATGTTTCAATTTCACTAGATCCCTACAACGCCTAATTAAAAATCATCAGATTTAGTCGGTATTCAAAATTAATAATCGATTTAAGAGCAACAATAACTCCTTTTGGAGTCGCTATGCCTCATGAAGTTGTTGTTGTCCTTAAATCCGATGAATTCTGGTACTATTGATGAAATTTAATATGTTTTTCAAATGATAGAGTTCAAAATATGTAGATAAAATTGATATTTTTTAAACAATTAATTGAGTAACTAAGTCATAAAAATTTAGAGATTTGCTAAGAAGCCAATTTTTTGTAAATTTTAAGTAAATAATCATTATGGTGATTTGGTATTGTTTGGATGTTTTTCGCATTCCATTTATATGCCCTTGGAGTCCGATGGTTATTTATAATTATTAACAAATATTTACAATTATTAATTTTTTTTTTTGCTTTATTAATAAAATCTCATGATTAATTATTTAAAATTTACCAAAAATTGGTCATATGGAAAATTTTGAGTTTTCATATGTTGAGGGACCTTTTTTTAATTGATTATGCGCATGTTCGATTTTTTATGATCGTCGGAGGAGTGAGAACTAAAAGAGATAGAGAATAGGGAGAGTGAGAGAGTAACCTTTGAAATAAGGTATATTGATCTTGATAAACAATTTTATAAAAAAAAAACCATTAAAAAAGTATATATACATAGATAAAAATAGAATATCTCTATCAAATCATAAATAAAAAGTGACCAATCTACTTTTCAGTTCCAATAAAGATCATTATAATATTTTTTTTAATAAAGATAGAATAGTCAAATTGAATATGGGTGATAGGAAAAAAAAATAGTTATTAACGCTAGCGATATAAAAAAGTAATTTTTGCAAGAGCAGCCGCTGTAGTGATTTTGAGGTGACCTTTTTTTGTTGTTGATTGTAAAATGTATAAAATAGGATAAAGGGTCATTGGATTCTAACGAGCACTAGTAGAAGCAGAAAAGCAATAGATTAAAACGATGCATGATATAGAGTGTACAAGAAAAAAAAATTGCATAATGAAGATCTAACAATTTTGTCGGTACATGAACTTCAATTTCAACTTGTGACCTAACTTACATGTTCGGTGAAATACCATTTGAGAGGAAGATGTTTCATTAATTATTACATCAAAGTTTTTGCTTTTGTCGCGGAAAAGAAACCGATACGGTTAACTTGCAAGTTGCAATGATGATGATTCTCTTTATTAGCATTTCTTAATCTAATTTAAAAAGGCTGGCTGGCCTACCGTGATCTGTGAACTGTGATCCATAATAATAAATAACACCTCTAATTAATAAGAACATATCTAAAGATTTTCTTTCTTCTTTTTTTCCTTTGGTAGATAGACACTATATAATTATGGCTGAGGAGTGTCCATCGATCAACACATGATTATATCTTGTATTCGTAATGGCTAGCAAAACAGTTTGGTTTAGCTTTCATGTTTGGTCCAACGCAACGCAAAGGTCAACAATATATCATTTCGGATGTATGTCAAAATTAATATGTTGAATATTCAAAAGCTATTTTGATTTTATGCTTGTCGTATTTGCTTGTGATATTTCTGCTCTCTCTCTCTCATAAAATGTCGCATTCGGTTGCGAAGTTTCATTTTCATAAAAATCATATGGTCACAACTAGTGGACGTCACTTCTTGCCTCCTATAGTGCTATCAATTATGAAACCCCCTTAAACAGTTAATAAATTGGCCTTTAGTGGGAATTTTTTTCGGTGATTTTGCCAATTGTACTTGATGGAATATAAAATTACTCATTCCTCGCATGTGAATCTGATGAGTGATACGCAATATTTATCTCGATACCAAGGAAAGTTAATCTAAAAAAGAGCATATTTCTATGATTATGGCTTGGCATGCATTGTGAATGATAAGACAAGTAAAAAAACATATATATATAAAAAACAAGCACAATGGGTAATTTAAATTCATAATGTTGAGAAATAATCTTTCACCATCTCTCGTAAAACAAAACCATAAATGAACATATATTAAGCATAGGGGAGATTTGTCCTACATGATTGACAATATTAATGATCACATCATCCCCTTTGAGATCAAAATAAGCTTCTTTTTTTTCTTCTTCCTTCCTACTATAGCTTTTCAACTTTTTCTTCTAATTTATAAGAAAGCCAATGGGAAAACAAAACAAGACAAGAGAAAACCAACCCAATACACACACACAAAAGCTTTCTGATATTGAGAGGCATTTTTTTTTCTTCTTCTTATCAAAAAGCAAAATCAAAAGCACTGCTGATTTTTTTAAGTTAAAAAGGGAAAAATATAGTAGGTCAAATATCGATGATGATGATTTTTTTTTCCCCCCTCTTAGACGTTCTCGGTTGAAGAAGGAAGAAGCGGCTGAGCGAGAGAGCCCTTGATGACGTGGCTTGCAGACCTAGAGTTGGTAGGGTGATCCGGGGTGGACTGGATCGCAGCCTTTTCTAGCGCCATAAACTTTCTTTCTTCGCTTTTACCCCACAACACCAAGTATAGTCCCACTATGATCAGCACCGCCCCAATGATTCTGTCACATTTTCACAATTATAAACAGTCAATACAACTATACAATATATATATATATATATATATATATATATATATATATATATTAATTTAATTTAATTTAATCCAACCCCAAAACATGATGTGTGTTATTAATAAATGCAATTTTTTTTTGTTTTTGGGTGTGGTCCTTCTGTTCATGCTGTGTCCGATTCCGCGTATTCTTAGTACTGTGTTTGACCAATAGTGTATTATAAACTAATTAATTAATTATTTAATCAATTATATCCCAACCGCATGTGTACATTATTCAAATATATATGATCTGTTTCTGTGTAGATCCAAACGTACAGACACTACATTCCCAACTAGCTAACTACACTTAAATAAGAAAGAAAAAAGAATAAAAGGAGAGACATCAATTAATTTTTGGATGAACTCTTATGTCAAAGATTTTGTTCAGTGGTCAAAGATCCCAATTAATCTATAATTATATTATTATAATTTTGATAAAATCATTCCTACGGTTAGGGTTTCTTCTTAGAAGTTGATGATAATGCATAAGGTATCAAAATCAAACCAACTAACAAATGCATTATTATGATCATTAAGTATTCTACATATACAGATTAGAAGAGGAACCATCAACTTGGCCATATCGTCTTTCGTGACATCATTTTCTTGTGTGAGTAGCGAAGTCAATTTAAGGGCGTTAATTACATATATATAAATGAAAATATTTAGGGGTTGAGCCTAATTTTAAGGATAACTAAAAAAAATTAAATAGTAGCAAAATGAAAAAAAAAAAAAAAAAGTTAACTGAAACCTCATCAGTGACTAGTGACGAAGTCAGAATTTGAACTCGGGAAGAAGAACATACTTGATAAAACATAAATATAAATATAAATATAAGAGTAGGGACACATATGATAAACATATGGATTTTTAAATACAGGAGCATGTAAAATGTTATCACTGTAATCATGGACGCAGCTAATTAAGCTTAAACCCACTTCAATTTATTTTATTTTTTTTAATTTTTACTCAATTCTTTGAAAATTTATTAATTAACCATGTTTTAAAAAAAAACAAAATTTCGGGGTTAAATTTAAAATCTAGTTCCGTCCACGTCCACTGTAATTATGTGTTATTATTATCTATGTGTAAAAATTATATATATGTTAGAATATAGAGGGTGGGACCCACGTACCCGCCGAGGTAGAACTGTTCGCCGAGAGCGAGAGAGGCCATGATAGCGACAACAAGAGTCTGAACAGGCTGATAGACTGCGACGAACACCGGGCCTCCTCTGTCGATGCACCATATCTGTACAGCGAACGCTATCCCTGATGCCACCACTCCCTGGCCCCACCATTTCATTGCCACGTCAGCTTTTATTATATCATTATAATATATACAATATCGTATCTCTTCTTAGCTTCATAATGCCTAATATGTACCCACCGCTCGTTGTGCATTATTGCCTAACAGCTCGTTTGTCATTTAATACCCATAAAATAAAAGTAGAGGAATAAGATAGGATAGGTAAAGTAGGAAAAAAAAAAGTTATATGTATGTATATGTGTAAATTATGGACATACATGTCACTTGCCCTTGTTTTTGCACATGAATAAAGCTCTATTCTCATGTGGCGACTTATTTTCAGGACTTACTAAACAAATTTTTTTTTTTTTTTTTTATCAGAATCTTCCATAGGACCCTCTGCGCTATCTAGCTTGATGTATCTTTCCTTAGTCAGCTCTGACACTCTGCATTAACTAATTTCTTAAAGAAAACAACAGACAAGCCTCTCTTTCAAACCCAAAGCTGAGGTTACAATATGATAAATATAGGGACATGCACAAGCTCCTATATCGCATGCTATGTTACATCAAATTTCATTATTAAAACGGCCAACAATAATAATAAATGAAATAAAAGTTTTTTGTTTCCTTCCACAACGATGATTATTAAAAAAATATATATATTCATATATGATATATATATGTAACCTAGCACTAAGCTAAGAACACTACACACGTACTACCACGCTTTGACCTCATCACTTTTCTTCTTCAAGAAACAAGCAATTAATTAACAAGAAATATAGGTTAAAAAAAACTGCTGTTCTTTTCTATTTGGGACTTCAATAACTAATTAATTGTCTATTTTTGAGCGACTTAAATTACTATAGTAAGAGCGTACTATATTTTTCTCTATACAATTAAATATATATTTTTTCCATTTATCTGTATCTATACTTGAGGGGGAAAAAAAAAACTCACCGCATACAAAATGGTGAAGACTTCACCAGAACTGGTGAAGAGCCAAGCACTGGCTTCTCTCTCGACTATGGCGGCGATGGCGACGAACTGAAGCAGTCCGAAGAAGCAAGTGTATGAGGTGACGGAGAGTCTCGCCGGATACTTCTTGAGCACCGGAGCTTGGAGAACCAGCCAACCCGACCACGACAAGCAATGGCCGATCAGATAAATACACCCCAAAGTCCAGTTCTTCCCGTTCGCGTCGCCCAGAGAAGGAAACGCCGGCTCCACCGCCGCGCTCTGCAGCCCCGCCGGAGACGGGCTGTAGACCACCGGACCTTTGTAGAGCGTGATCACCGACGCTCCGGCCACGCAGAACGCCGTCCCAACCACCTTCCCGATCCCGTCCTTCCGGTCCAGCCTCACCCTCTCAATTCTGCTCACAAAACCAAAAACAAACGATCACACAAAAAAACATCTCATTCACATCACGTCCAATAAAACACACGTCCACAAACTCACCGGAGTACGACGGCCATGAGAAAAGTGATGGCGGGAACGGAGTTTTGAATGGCGGAAGCGAAGGTGGGCGAGGTGTTGTCCAGCCCCAGCAAGTAGAATCCTTGGTTTGCCGTGATCCTTCATAAAAAATAAAAAAAACAAAAAAATTCCTTGAGTATATAATATATAACTATGAAACCCTAATAGTACGACCGACCATATATAACCATAAGACATATGTATACCCGATGAGAGCGAGGAGGAAGAACTGAAGCAGGAAGTTGAGGGTAATGGCAGGCCTCTCCTTCCTATATATATATAATAAACAAGAAGCGATTAATAAAGAGGTGTTATATATATGTATATATATGGATGTATATGTATGTATAGGTACTTTTCGAGGAAGTAGGCGAAGGGGAGGAGGAGGAGGAGGGCGATGACGTTGCGGTAGACGGGGAAGACGAGTTTGCTGATTCCCATGTTGAGGGCGGCCCTCGACACCACGTGGAAGCCGGCGTACCCGAACTGGAGTGCCAGCATGGCCCCGTGCAGCTGCAACCTCTCCGGCACCGAGCACCACATTCTCCCGCCGTCCCCCGAAGACCCTCTCGCATCCGCCATCCTTTCTTCTTTTTTTTATGATTAGATATTATCTGCGAGCTCGGCTCTGTGTGGTGTTTTGATCACCTGCCTGTGACCTCTGTCTCTCTGATGCTTTGAGTGTGATTCAAGGGGTTTTGTGGGAGCTATATATATAGTTGAAATGAGAGAGAGAGAGATAGTGTGTAATTTGTATGTGTGCATGGATCCCACAAAAGACCCTCTCTCTCTCCCTCGGACTATACACTTCTAATATAAAAGCTTATATTAGAAAGAAAAATAAAAACATTATATAATTTTGAACTAAAGATGTAAAAATTGATAATGAAAAAAAAAAATAAGAATTAGGGTGGAAATTATGATTTTAAAAAATTCGAAGAATTAAGATCAATCCCTAGACTTTTAGCTGATTTTATTAGTGCTTATAATAATAGTATTCTTAAGCCGTTCAATATATGTATTTAATTATATAGCGTCATAAGGAAAGTTTTGAACATTTTCGATCAGCGGACTTGCTTGGCACATGCATTAATATAATCATGGAGATGAATAAAATGAGTTAGCTCAGTATTAAACATAGTCAAAATTAAAGCTGGTCATATGGAACCCGGAAAATGGGATCCCTGGTCCCGTCCCATATTTTGCGGAAAATGGGACTCTCGGAACCATAAAAAATGGTACCGGGAAATCCCGGAACCATTTTCCACGGTACCGGGAATTCCCGGTACCATATTTCGCGGTTCCGGGATTCTCATATTTCCCGTATTTATATTATTCATTTTATTTTAATCATGAATGCATTTAAAAATAAATTAAAAAATTCATATATTTTCAATTAAAAAATACAATTTAAAAAATGTGGTACTAAATGGTACTAAACGGGGATCCCTGTTCCGTCTCATTTCCCGAATGGTTTTGGGACAAAAGTTCCGGTACCACATTTCTTAATATGGTTTTTTCTCATATCTCATATGGTACTAATAATACATGAAATGAGCTAGGCCCAAGAAAAACAAATTAAGGCTAGCTTGTTTTGATTATTAATTAAAAAGTTAACTTGAATTGAAACTTGTTTTACGATCTCAGTAATAAGATCAAAAAGAAAATTTATTTATATTTACGGAGAGAGAAGGTATAGTGTTAGTATTATTATTTTGGAGGCATGCCATAAATGATGTATATGATATAATTGAGGAGAGAAAGAGTTTGAGCCGATCGAGCCGCCATTAATAGATAGCACGCACGAGTGAGTGGGAAAGTGGGAACCCCCGCCCAACTAAATACCTATTCATTCACTATTACTGACCTCTCTTGCTTTTCCCATTTCTTCCTTTTATTTTTTTCCCCCTTCTCATAAAAGCCTACATGCATTATTATTTTAACAATAATACCCCACCACCACTCTCATCATTCATTCATCCATTCTATTCCCTTCACCCCTTCTATATTTTACTACTAAGCCTTAACTTGTCTCTCTGTGCTTTTACATTACTGTACAAATTTTTATTTTTTTTATTTTTCTGTTTCTGTGACTATTTTTATTTTACGGCTATGCACTGCTTTTCTTGTTTTGTATAGTTCTAGGGTTATGCTTTTCTAGCTACTTTATTATTATTATATCCCCTGCTCTTGGTCTATAGTACATTACTCAATATACTATATGTATATATATATACATACATGAATATACCCTGATTGATTAAGTTATGTATATATATAAGTTATAACTATGTATAATCGTACGTGATATATAGAAACCACACATGAGTTCCTGCTATTCAACAGGATGTAATCATTCAACGGAATGGTAAGCACAAATCTCATAATATGTTTAAAAAAAAACTTCAATTTATTTACATAGTATACATTTGGTTGTAGCGGTCCAACGCTACAGCCTTCAGATTTGTTTGTTATAAAAATATAATTATTCCTTGTTGTCTCCCTGAAATCAAGTGATTTCAGGTGCATATATATATATACACGTGTACATGGTTTGGTAGCTACAACTATTTAGGGCTAGAATCGGAATTAAGGTTAAAGCTACCTTTTATAGCATAGAGCTATTGATTTGCAGTTATATATAGCTGCCTATTTTGTGTACATGAAGTCATCATTAATATGAATAATCTCATTAATCATCTGAACTGTTTTACAAAACCTAAGTTCATTACATCAAGCTATATACGAGGATACTACCTAATTAAATTGAAATTTCATATATATAATATCCATGATATTAATTAATTCACTAGAGGTTAGATATCAGTCTTTTACTTTGAAAATTAATAGTGAATATGATAACACCTCTAGATATCCATGTATACAATCCAAACAATAAACATCTCTGTGCTGAGAACAAAAAGAAGAAAACAACTAACAAAATGGTTAAGATTATAACCCTTTCTTTTGGAAGAAAAAAAAACTATCAAGGGTCCACCCCCAATATTGTTAGAGAGAAAAAAAGTGAAGAAATAAAATTAGTACTATCGAATCGTTATATAGGACCATAGTATAGAAAGTAGCGGCCAACACAAAAAAGAATCCATCTTTTCTGGGCACTTATTTATTTATTCTAATAGGGTTGAATTAAAAACAAGAAAATAAAGTCCAGCTTTACTTTAAAATTGTACCATATATATTTTGAAAAATTAACACGATGAATTGGGCCAACGGGTCTCATTTCTTTTTAACCGAAAAAAAAAAACCCTACGAAATAACGTTTCCACTGAGGCAAAAATTTATTTCAAAGGTTTTTCCCCAAAAGTAATATAAATTTGTTCAATGGAGAGAGCTGTGGTCAGTACTCAGATATTTCAACTGCCTCATAACTTTAAGAGACATGTTGCCCCCCATCAATTAAGGCCATCATTATTTCTCTATATATGTTTACATACATATTTTTATTTATTAAAAAAACTAGCTTTAGGAAAATATAATTATGCCCTATGGAATATCGTTACAACTTACATGTTTTTTATTTGAAAATAAAACTATATATACATATATAATATATATATTGCAAAAGCTGGGTCTGAGAAGAGGGAAATTGAAATGTACAGGGTCTGACCCGGCCTGCATGAACCGGTCGGAGAATGGGCTGACCAAGCCAGTTGTGATATTTTAATTGCAATTTTGATATTCTTATTTTGCCCTATTTCACATCACATTACTACATGCCTAATATAATAGGCAATATAGATTTTGTTTGCACGAGCGAATCTTTGAATAAAACACCCTCGCTCTGGTGGTGGTCGAGACTCGAGAGAGAGTGCTCTTGATCATGATCAGTCTCTCTGAAATTACACACCTTTTTCTGTTGCTCTTTTTTTTTTTTTTAACCACTAATTTATTTATTTATTTTGTAACGCAAAAAAAGTTTAAAGCACGAGAGTTTCTTTTTCTTTCTTCTTCCTTTTTATTTTTCCTTTCTCTCGAGTAACTTTTTTACACGCTTTATTAGGATTTTGAAGCACAATAGCAGGGATATTCTGTCCCTAAAAAAGCATGGATTACAATTTAAAATGGCTATGTAGTGGACTTTTCTTTTGAATATAAAATGTAGTTATCTACAAATGTTTTAAAGTGATTAGCTTGATACGTATGCTTATTCCTTAATGGCGCTATTTATTGATAACTGTTAGTAAAGTGCTCTTAACGAATTTATTATGTAAACAATACATTCTAAATAAGGGGAAGAAAAAAAAATAGTCTATACGAGCGTACGTAGAAGATGACACCAACATTACATGTGCAACGACGACACGTGGCTTACTGACAGCTAGGGTCTGGTCCAAACACTTGGTTAAAATTTTATTTTCTCGTTAGAAAAAGCTAGCTAGCCATAATTTATTAGCCTACAACAATGGAGCTTCGCTTTTTCACATGGCCTGGTTTTCCCACATCACTAACTTAATTCAAATTTTAGAACATGTCATTTTAGATTACCGTTGGATATTTTTTGAAATTGATTCAATAATGCCTTTTTTAGTATGATAACTTTGCCCTATTTTTTTTTCTTTTCTAAACGTGAGTTTGGGCGTCAAATTCTCAAGCCAAACACGCGGAATTATACTCGGCCCATGAGCCCAAACACCAAAGCCCGATAGGCTCAAATCGAAGCGTGTTGAGCTCGATTTGGACGTCTTGACCCCGAGTTTGATTGAGCTAGCGAACGAAGTTGGAGAAGAACAAGTCTTACGGAAGACTCGACTTAATTAAATTTAGAGCCGTTATACACCACTTGGTTGCACTTGCACCAATTTAGAGACTTTAAATAGAGGCATAGACTTGCAAAAAATATCATGCAATCTTCTTAATTGTATCGATTTCTCTTATTATTCGAGACTGTTTGAGATGAATTCTCGCGTCAAAAATTATTATCTTTGCTCCTTACTTCTCGAATATAAAAATGTGCCAAGAATCACTTATAGATTATAACCAATATCATTCCAACTCAGACTATCTAGCTACATTTAACAAAATATGAATGTTCAATAAAATACAAATAAGTTGCAATGGGTCATACAGATCCAAATACGATCATACAAACAACTCATTTATAGGCTTTGGTAATTTAAAATAAATTATTGGATCAATCATTAGTTATTTGCTTGTATTGATTTAAATATCAAATTTAACTACTACTTTAATTTTTTTTCAGGTGTTTTACTAGCTAGCTAGAGCGCGTGTGTAAAGTCTGTTGATTTCTGGATAAATTACTAGGTATAAATGAATATTATTCTTTCAATCAGATGCACTGTGATTTCCTTTTGTCCTTGGATCAACAGTAATTAAGTAGTAGTTATTATGGAGCCTGGTTAATAATGATTTCGTGGTGTACTAAATTAATAATGAATATTGTTTTATTGCAAGGCGTGGGTTGAGAGACAGGGATAAAGGAAAAAGAGTGACAGAATATCAACTGCCTTGTACGGAATTATAAGGAGGTTTTGACAATAATATTGCTAAAAGTCCCACCCATGCCATGCCATGCCATGAATCCTCTTTGCAAATGTTGAATTAATATCAGAATTCATTGCTAGTAATTATGGTGTTGTTTGTATGTTTGTATGATAAATTAAACTTATAATTAAAGTTTAGTAGAGGTATGATATAGTAAAAACAGCATGATTATATATGAAATGAAAACTAATTGAGAGAACGAGAGGACGAACGCACTAGAATTGTCTCCCTTCACGCCTTGACCATTATGTTCAACAATCACCCAACAAATGGAACCTTTTTTTTTTTTTTTGCATATATATTCCAACATATATGTTCAATTTATGGTGCACCGTCCCAATCACATCCCACTGCTTAAAGCACTATAGCTCATAAGTCATCTTCGTTGCTGGGCTCAATATTCAGAACTTTCAAGATGCTAAATAATAGATAGCATTAATTGCAAAACAATTGTAATAACTGTTATTAGAAGTGCGTCTAACATATACAGGTGGCTCAACATCTTTGATATATTGGTATATAACTCGCATAAAAAAATTAACTAAAAGTTGGAGCGGAGAGAGTAAGCATACTAGCCCAATCAAACCACCAATATTAAGAGAATAACCAAAGTTTGAATAAATTAGGTGAATAGCTCAATTAATATTTTACTACCTAAATTACCCTTGTATATAAGAGCAAAACTTCAATCAAATATCCAAAATTTCCCAAACCTAAACCAGCTCCGAAACCCTAACCAGCTCCGATGGCGTCGTCCTCGCCGGAAACCAGCAGCCAAAAAGTCTCGCCGGAGACGCGGCGGCTGAGAGTGAGCAAGCTGGAGATTGCGCCGCCAATCATCTCCGTCGTTCATGCACCGGAACGAACCATCTCGACCACGGCGCCGAGGAACAAGACAAAGAAGGGAAGGCGATCTGCTGCTTGGCGACGCAGGGAAGGTACGGATCTCGATGGCGACGACGGCTCAGATTGACTCGAAAATCGGCGGGGGGAGAGGAATCGGCGGCGGAGAGGAAATCGGCGGCGATGGAGGGGATTGAGGAGAAGCACTTTGTAAATTCGCGAATCGGTTAATTTAATTAACCTACTGAAGTGAGTTAGGTCAATTAATTAACTGATTCGTGAATGATTTGAAATTCACAAAAAATTTACAAAAATCATAACTTAAGTCAATTGATATTCAAAGCATTCAATTAATTGACCTAATTCCGAATTCAGAGGAATCGGCGGCGATGGAGGGGATTGAAGAGAGACACTTTGTAAATTCGCGAATCGGTTAATTTAATTAACCTACTGGAGTGAGTTAGGTTAATTAATTAACTGATTCGTGAATGATTGAAATTCACAAAAAATTTACAAAAATCATAACTTAAGTCAATTGATATTCAAAGCATTCAATTAATTAACCTAATCCCGAATACAATCATTTAGTAAATTAACTTTACTCACAAAAAAATCAGAACCTAAAATAATATTCAACCAATAAGTTAATTAATTAATCTAACTCACTCCAGTAGGTTAATTAAATTAACCAATTCGCGAATTTGTCAAGGGCATTATGGTCTGAGCCGAAAATATGGGCTATTTGCTTAATAAAATGAAACTTTGGCTATTCTCCCAATAAGAATGACAAACTTGACTAGTTACAACAAATTTCACTGGTAAAACTATTCTAAATTTACAAAGGGTGTGAAAAAAAAAATTACTCAGGTATAATTTTTTTACAAAAAAATTACTCAGGTATAATTTTTTTACAAAAAAAATATGGAAAATGATAAAAAAAAAAAAAATTAAAAATAATTGACTAAATAATAAAAGTTCACAAGACATATATGTCCCAGTAATTCTTAGCGCTAGGTTCCTTGAATATGAGGGCTAATATATAGTACGTACTTCCACGTATGCGTTTAAGCATTTCATTCTGTGTTCACAATCACATGCATGAATACTTTGGGTTCGCTTACACAAATAATGCATTAACTTCCTGTGAAAATGACTGAACCCTTTTTAGTCTAATATATTTGTTTCATATATTCAGCATTTATGTAGAAATGGAAGAAAAATGTATATCATATCTAAAATATCTACATTGTTGAAATAAATAAAACATATCGGTAAAGTTTATATTCATCGATCGGTGTATGTCTATTATATTTTTTAGAATATTAAGCAGGATGATACATCAAACTATAGCTTCTATATATATGAGGACATTGTCCGACAGAAATGATGCCTCAACTTGTGCTCTTGGCCTTAATTTGGGCCTACCAATTTTACAGATGGGATCCACTGAGATTTCTGAAAAATAGTTTGGACTTTTATCCCTTTCTACTAATTTTCTCATTAATAATTGCATATAAGCATTTAAATTTTAAGGGGAAAAAAAGAAGAAGAAAGACATAGCTAGTTATTCTTTATGGTTTTGTACAAAATATATTGCAAGAAAACGTATGTTAGTTTCTGGTATATATTACCTAGACTACTAGAATAATTTTCCTCGCCCAAAAAAATTGCGCTGAGACTCTTCTGTAGGGCAAAGTCAGCATTAAAGCCAAAAATCTCACCTACAGGAAAAAATAAAAATAAATAAAATCACCACATAATGCCGTCTTTGCAAGTTATAGCCGCTGTGAAGGTGGAAGCTTGTCGTCACTATATGTTATTTTCGTATTATAATTTTATTATTAAAAAATATATATTTGCCCGACATAAATTTCATCACGTAAAAGTCAAAGATAGTGTTGCTGAAATTTTACCATACAAACTTATACATTTTTATGCAAAGATAGTACAACTCGTTTTTTTTCCCCTCAAAGTCGAATTTCATCCTCAAATCTTGGCCGCAAAAGTATTTTGCGCAATAGAATTGATTTCGTGCAAAGATTTCACACCATTGAATTTTCGACATAATGGTGATCGACATGCATAAATGTCTATGGCGCAAATTAGCGTAAAGATTTGTTTTTGTATTGCGAGGTGCCAAATCTTTTCATTTCAATATTTACTACAGGAAAACCCAATTAATTTATCATAAGATTTGAAATATTATCATGTGTGCTATTATTTTGAGCTACTTAAATTTTCTAATATATAATTACAAATTATATGTTTTTTTTTTACTTTCTTAAATTTGATTTCATGTAGGGTTTTCATTTGTATATCTGCTTCTCCCCTAAAGTTAATGTTGAAATCTACTCCGAAGAAAATGTTTCGAGCTTTTTTAATAATATATAGAGGGAACTAATTATTAATTGTTATTTATAGAGAAGAAAAAAAATCCCCAAGTGAAACACAATCATTTAACACCAAAGTATGCTTGATCCTATAAGCCTAAGTTTTGGTGTCGTCTGGTCGTTTCAGAGAATTTCGCCCGATTCTCATTAAGCCTTTATGCTGCCTTGAGTTGAAAATAAATAAATTATTTGACGTAGCAATCAAAACCACAACCAATAATACAACTGTGTCACCAAGTTGCTAAACGATGTGAAAGTGATACGGAGATAAATAACCATTTTTGGGAAGATATCCTTGTAACTTTATGAGAGAGATCGATCGTTGGACATTTTCAATTCACTTGCCATGTATAGTTGGTGATTAATCTCATCACACACAACACTATAGTGTGTGCCTTCTTTAATATTGCTTTTTTGCGTTTGGCTCTTTTGGCACATAAAGTTATTCCACCAACCGCGCACACTATGGAAACATAATATATATTCAATTTCATGCAACGGCGGAGAGTAAAGACGAATGAAGATATTCGCTGATGCTTTTGCTAAGAGATATACACTACATTATTATTATTATTATTATTATTATTGACAGACAAAAAAAAAAAGTTACAATAATTATCTTGCGAAGAATATTAGATACCAAAGAAATATGTGCCGAGCACGAAAAAAATTCTATAGAATTGTCTTTAAACATATACGTATCTAGTAAAATAGAGTAAATAAATTGAGCGTGCTAAACAATAGATGACGTTTTTTGACGAATGATAGTGTAAAAAAAATATCACTTTTTCAGTCATTCCCTCTAGTTTTTAAAGACATTTGCTTGATGTCGAGATACGCGTGTTGATCATAGCCACATTCTAGTGGTTACTTCCAATAACTGTCAAAGGTCGTGAGTGGAGCGTTTTAAGTGATAACCATCGGAATATGTGTTTTCGGACAGTTTTGCATTAATGTGACCACGTGTTTTATTATTTGACTAGTTTTTTTACCTATTAACTTCTCTTATCTTCGAAACTCAGTACTTCCGAGCACACTGCTTGGTATGTGCGAATTTCAATAGTAACAAATATATACGTGTATATATATATATATATATATATATATATATATAAAATATATTTGTGCCCGTTTCATGACTTGCGTGTTAGGAACTAATAGATTTACGGGAACTTCCAAATAAAAATGAGTTCGAGTATAAAGTAAAACAACATTAATATATATAAGTTTTAGTTTTTTTTTTTGTAGAAAACCTCTCATTTTTATGAGTAATTGCAAACGAGTCCTCAAAATTGGTTGAGTCTTTTGTCGTTTTTCTTTTTCTTGGTATTTTTTAAATATTTTGATATACGAGCCTATATTTTTATTTTTATTGACGTCCATAACTTTTAAATTTTGTAGATTTGGCACGTAGACTTTGCGTCAAATTTTAGAGGAAATTTCAAGCGTGTAACTTATGTGATCTCTTTGTCATATAAATGGGTCATTCGAGTGTCAAACATATACTTGAGGAGGTTATGTTTAAATTAAACCGATGGAAGTTAGGCAAAAATGCAACCAACGCAAAATTTTCATACTTTAAACCCCGTTGATGCAAAAAAAAAACAAAACAACAAAAAACAAAAAAAAAAACGTAAAGTTCAGAGATATACAAAAGCAAATATACCTTATATCGTAGGAAATGTATCTATAATAATCTAAAAAAAAGGGATCGATGCAATCGTTCTCAAAAGCACAAAATCATGAAGAAATAATCTATTGATTTTTTTTTCATATAAAAAAGTGATGGATATCTGTTAATTTGCCGTAACTGGCCATTCTTGTCAATAATTTATGCACTAAAAATCATTACCTTCTTATGGTTGGCGATTTCAGACCTTAAAAAATAAAGTATTAAAATAAGAGAAACTAGTTCCGTTGATAACTTTATAATCTAGTCGATCCGATATGATATATTCATAAGAATAATCTGTAGGATTTTATCATCAACTATTTTATACATACAAACATACTCCTACAAACCACACCACGCAAATATGATGAATTTTTATTATTATATTTTAGGGCTACTACTTTTTAAATATAGAGCTAACTCAGATCAAAATTTATTAAAAAAGACACAAATTTAGAAAATTAAATAGAAATTCTTAATTTTTTTTAAACTATTACAGTAATAAACCTGGGTTAATTAAAAAGATATAAAGTATGAGGAGTCTTTCCTATGTTAAAATAATTGACTCGTTGATATCTTCGTGTTAAATACCAAGTTTATTAAAAAAAAAATACTAATCTAGATCATGAGTTATGTATTTATTTATATTTCTATATTTTGTGAATAATTATGGACATTAACTTAAATACATACTAATAGTAATACTTGATTTGCATCCAAAATTCTTGTATATTGTCGGACATTGTATATTTTTGTAAGGGAATGCTTGATTAATTACGTATCACAAAGAATATCTACATATTTCCAAAATATGAATGGTTTTAAAATAATAATAATAATAATAATAATAATAATAATAATAATAAGGGTGTTGTAGATTTGTAGTCAAAACTAAACCATAAAATTGGAATGTAGTCAACGTTTACAAACATTTAGGAAAATAATCAATGACAATTATATTTGGCTTAAATATCCTTATATTAAACATGTTATAATTAACAAAAAAATTGTAAATAATTTAAAAAATTCGACAATTAATGTACCAATGGGGAATTCCTGCGGAATTCTACAGTAGTAGACAAGATTTTTCATTCAACACAATGAGTTTATTTTTTAATCCCTCATCGCCACGAATCCGTATGATTTGAATCACTCAATTTTGAGTTCATATAAGGAAGATATGAATTTTTGAAGTTTTGATGAGGAAACAAAATTGTATGAGAGAAAGAGAGTAACGATTCACAGTAGCAAAAAATATGGCTGGAATGATAAAATGGAAAATTTAAATGGTTAATTCAAGTGCCACTTTATATGTTTGACTATTTTTTAATAAGTTTCCAAACGTTTCTGTTTGTTGATGTTTGGAATGGTCTAATAAATTACAAATTTCTAATAATAAAGATAACAGAAAAGAGGAAGTGCCATGAAAATATATTTATATAAAATTAAAAATATAATAAATAAATAGCCACGAATATGTAGTATAAGTGCGGTATAGATTGTAGATATATACCCTTGGTCGGGTAATGGCAAACCATGAGACGGCCGATGGGGTTACGTTGAGCACATAATGGCCAAAAGTATATATTGATTTGAAGCCTTATGATAAATAACGAAAACTTAAGAAAATGAAAACGGAAACATATTGCCGATTCATACATATGACTCGTCACTATCATTTTGAAAGAATATGCATGCTTGGTCTCGTAACATAATGCTGGTGAAGAATACAACTTAGAAAGAAAGCCCACCAATCAACCCTAATTTTTGACCAATCTCTAGCCCCATATTTACTCAGTGATTTTCCTACATTTGGCATATGTTCATGGGCGTGACACCATTATTTCCATTAACATAACCAACAGTTAATTATATCGCCAGAGAAGCAAAATTAATGGGTCCCAAAACTAATAGTGTACATCGCTCTCTAGAATCGAACGATTGATTTGAGTTTGGAAGTCCAATTCAATAGTTGGTCTTTTTTTTCCTCAGTTGTTCCATCTCCTTTGAGACGACTGTATTGGAATCTTTATGAAAAAGAAAGAAAAAAAAAAAACAAAAAACAATTTTCTAAAGGTGACAAAGAAGATTCCTAGTTGGTCATTATCAAGATCCCCAATGGGCTCTAATCGTTGAATATATTGAATATGAATGTGATCATCAATGCTATTGGTATTAGTGTCTCTTCGTGATACACTAGGGTTCCATCAATCTGGGCATGTCAATAAAAAAAATCAACGAGACATCCAAATTCTTCGCATATACTCTTTAATTTCTTTATTGGTTTTGATGTATTCTAGTAAAGTATAATTGTCTTTGATGGAATCGAGTGGCCTTATCATCAGTGGGAAAAGCCATGCAGTTAGTTAGTAAATAAAATATATAAGCTCATATAATGATTGTATTTGCTTAAAAAAATATATATGTATCTTTGATGCAAATTAACAATCTTTGATCTTTTCAGCATAGGTATTACGAAAGTAGAATTAAACCCAACTTAGTTTTTGTCCTACTTTGGTATCTTCTACCTAGTCACGCAATGATGACATATAATAGACGATAGAATCATTTTATTAATTTGATTGCATGCTAAAAACAATAATTACAAGGGATAACTATAAGATTTAAGAGTCTAAATTCCTCATAAAAATATAATCGTGGTCCAAGCATGCAAATGTTGTCTGCCAATACAAAAAGCAAACCATTTTTTTTAATAATTGAACATATAACATGCATACTCACTTGAAAATGTTTTCTCATACGTAATTAAGTTTGGAGTTATTTCATGATGTGTGAAGGCTATACGTTAAGCACAGCTGTATGTAATTTCATAGAGTAGAATGCCACTAGGTAGGAACGGAATGTGATGAATCACTAGCATGGAATGGAATTGAAAGACGCGAGTTACATAGAATCCGGTGATTAAGATATATATATCAACATTGCCACAATTATTGTGTACACAAAATGCGCGTAATCATGATATTCGGATTAAATGGATGACTACACCCAATATGCTTGAACGTAAACATTTCGATACAACTTGCCTTTCTTCTTACGTCATCCTCCTCATTTTTTTTTTTTTTTTGAATTGCACATCCTCCTCATTTTCAAATAAGGGATTTTTTTCCAATATCAACCGTGTGATACGTAAGTTTTTCTTAGGAATAGTCGAGTTTTGTTTATTTGTTAGTCAAGGGGTTAAATGTATAATTAGATTGACCAGACCGGAAATTGCAGGCACTCTTGGGAGCTCTACTAAAATTCTTTATTTCAACTTTATTAAATCTATCTTTTATATATCTAAAATCTATATCCGTACTAAAATTCAATATCGATTTTTTTTCTTCATAATTTAAGATATTTTTCAAGCATGTTGAAGATTATTCAAGACCGCATTAGATTTAATGAGAGATCAAAAGTCTATTTGTAACTCTTCAAATCTCAATCATTTTTATACATAGATCAATCATTTTTATACAATTTAATATGTCAGTGGATCTAGTTAGTCAAATTTCTCAATATTTTGGTTCAGGGAGACTAAATGAAAGAAACACAATTCGAGACTATATATCGAATGAGTTTAAAATATTAATCACCAGAAAAAATAAACCAAAAATAGAAAATAAATAAACAGAAAAATCCCCTACAAGCAAATATTAGTTCTAGGAATTTCGGTTCCTTTGAAGCTTGTATTTGTGCAGCAAGAAAAACAAGAAAAGAAGAAAAATAAGTTTGAGAAACTCGTCGTTCTAAACAACTTAACTTATAACATGTTTTAGCGATTAGAAAGAAAACGGAAAAAAAAAAAAAAAAAAAAAAAATTAGAGTTCCTCATGCGAGTCTTGGTACCCGAACATAGTGATAATACAGCATTCTTGAAGAAATATTGAATACAAAAGTTTAAGCTGTTTTTCTCAAACTAGAACTACAAATCTGATCCAGTTCGCATTTTCACTCGTCCATAACTATGTTTTAGGAGACAATGTCAATTCAGTATATATATCATCTAGCTAGAGTTAGTCAGCATTCGTGTCCTCGACAGATTTCTTATATTCGGGCTTGAGCTCATACGTTCCTTGGTTAGAGCCTCTTTTGTTGTACACACACAGCTCGTTAAGTATCTCTTTCAAGAATTGCTGCGCAACAAACAAAAAAGAAACGCAATATTTGAGAGAGATTTCTATAATTTTACTACGGGTCTCATTAGTCATCACTTCATTTTCTTTTGTAAAAATATGCACACACACACAACAAGCAAAACCACTTACAGCTGGTTGGTCAGTCTCTTGGACGAGCTGCTTGAGAGCCCAGTTTGGCTGTCTTTCAAACAGCTTGAACATGATATCTTCAAGCTCTCCACGATCTCTTCTCGTCCTTTTCACGTCCGTCTGTTTCACCGGAGCTGCCTTCTTTTTATCCTGTCCAAGGTTCATAAGCAATCGCATTAAAACCCGTTGCTACACTCGTATACTATTCTAGAACTCACGGGACCAAAGCCACGTAGGTTTTTCACACTCAACTCAACTACTTTAGCCAGAAGTAACATTTCTACCCGAAAACCCCCCAAAGAATTCCAACATTACCTTGGAACCTGACGAAACCAAGCCGACCATACCAGGCATGGGTCTCATATGAACTCCTCGGTCGTTGTCAATCACCTATTCCAATCACAACAAGAAACGGTCAATCAACTATCATCATCAATCAAGGGCTGTTCTACGAGATTACCTGAATTTGTCTGTTCTTGACCATGGACTTGTTGGTCCTTTCGCGGCACATCTTCCCGTATTCCTCGAGATTCTCGCCGTGGGGCTTCATGTCGAACTTGTGCTCCACTTTCCCTTCCACTGCAACCTTCCCTGAACAGTACCCAAAAAAAAAAACTTAGAATACAATTAAAAAAGCCCTTAAATTCATGTCCAAACAAGATCTTTTCTTTGAAACACTAACCTCCGTGAGGGGCCTCAGAGAAGACGGACATGGGAACAAAGTCTTTGAACATGTTCAGATCGTAAGTCTTGGGCTTGTTCCCCGAGTCGCTGGCTGAGGTCTCCATGGTGAACTGCGTAGCGAAGAATGTCGTGAATTTAGGGTTTACAAAAGAAGAAGAAGAAGAAGAAGAAGAAGAAATTGAGTAGTACCTGGAGAGAAGAAGGGTCGTCGGGTTGAAGAGGGTCGAGAGAGAGGATGACCTTGGCGAGAGGGTGGGGATCGGAGGGAGAGTGGGACTTCCATGCCTTTGAGACGACCACCGGACATTTCATCAGCCACACCGATCTCTCTGCCTTCCCACACTCCAATTTTCCGATTCCATCTTCTTCCATTCACGCAGACCCTGAAAATTCCCAATATAAATACTGTTATCATCATCATCATCACACACACACACACCGAAATAAATAAATGAATAAATGTATACTAAAAGGCAGTTTGTCTGAGCTTGTTCAAGATTAGCCCTAGTGCCCCCTAGCTTGTATCTTTCGTCAAACTAGTTGAAGCTTTCTCTTTTCCCCTCTCTTTTTTAATTTTCTTTTTCCGTCTCCTCTCAAAATTAACACATACCAAAAGGTAGACGGTGATGCGAATGACAAAAATGTCTGGGTTAAAAAATAAAAATAATACTTCAACAAAAGTAGCAAAATTACAACGAAAAGTTTAGAAATGTAAACGTTTGGTATTGCTAACTTGGTATATTTTTACACATACAAGTACAATTCATACAATAATTGCTAACTTGATTGATCAATAACTATGAAACTGTTTAGAAAAATAAACGTTGCCAAAGTAGCGAATTCCCAAACATTTAGTGTGCATTTCCATTCCAATGCGAGAAGGTGTCCACTGAATTTACAAATCATCATCTCCTCTCAATTCAAGCTCAAACAGAATCGACAAAAGGCCTAATTCACATAACGATATAATCGGACCAAACAGAGAGCACGGAGGTAAAGCATAAAACAACATTTCCAGCCAAAAAATCTCGAATCATAACCGAATACTATCACCATATCCATTCAACTTCGAAATCCAAACTGAATCAAATGATGCCCAAATTCGCGAGAAAATACTAAATCACGAGATCGACGCAAATCCAAAAGAATTACCTCTGAAATTGATAACTCCGACAAGAATCTTTATTCCCGAGCTCTTTCCTTCTCCAACGCTTCTCTTCTTCTTCCTCAACCAAATAAACCAAACTTTAAATTCGTTTTTCCCTATTTTGATTTCAAATCGGTGAAGAAGAAGGAAATCGTACTTTACCTTGTACGATGGACGACCTCCGGCGAGCTGTCTCTTCCTTGCTCTCACTCTCTTCTTCGCGCGGTGTGCGCAAATCCCGACGATTCCTCGTCGTGAACTTCCGTCTCCTCTGCTTCTCTCTTTGATTCGCGCGCGACCAACACCGGCGAGAGAACAAGCGTCGTCTCTCTCTCTCTCTCTGTCTTCGCGGTTTTTTTTCTCGCTTTTTCTTTCTTCTTCTGCTTTGTTCTTTTTTATTTTCTCTTCCTGTTCTTATCAGCTAATGAAGAAGAGAGTCGGTTGTGTGCCGAGTGAATTTCCGAATTTGCCAGCTAATCCCTCCTTTATTTGCAACTAAATTCCTTATTTTCTATCTTTGCTAATTTCCGACCCAATATCTTTTGTTCTTTCTTTTTTTTGGTGCAAATGAATGTTTTTCCTGTTATTCCTATCCGGAAAGATGAAAAATGTGACAGAAAAATTAATTAATTCATTTTTCTTTTAAATTTATTTCACGTAGAAACTATTTAAAACCATTAGAATTTATTCTAACTTGCGCAGCCTGATGGGTGTGTCGTTCTCCGATGAAAAAATAAATTTCTTAAATAAATACCAAGTATATCAGTAAATAAGGGTCGAACGCACAAGGACTTAGATTAATTGAATGACTAACTAATTTCAGGAAAAGTAATTATAATACAAAAAGTCGGGGGTTTTTTAAATTATAAATTTAACAAAGAAAACCAAATGGAAAAAGACACGGTTAAGGTTTCATTCGCTCCCGCAATCATATTCAATCTCGGTTCAACAATACTCGCACAACTCGTATAAAATCAACATCCACATAAAATTAACGCACGCGGTCAATAATCTATGAAATCCTGTGATATTAGCTAATCATGACGTTGCATCGATAAAAAGCCCTAATTGCTAAGTAACCTAGAGAACACGTGCCTTAGATTTAATGTAACAACAATTAATTTAGAAAGCGAGACGAACGGAATAATGTACATTCAACATGAATTTTCATTTCCGTACGGATTCTCTCATAGCATTGTGCATGTGTGTGTGTTTGTGTGTGTGTGTGTGTATATATATATAATTTCATGCCAAACCTTAACATATGCATATATATGATTTTTGTTCTCGGGTATTGTTTTTTGCTCTCACTATATCGTTTTTGCCTTGTGAAAATGAAGGCATAACATTAATTCCCCAGTTTCTTGTGCGACTTGTCGTGCGGGAAAATTATCTTGTGTTCCCTGAGAGCTTCGTGGTTGATGTCTCTTGACCTTTTGATCTTGTGACTTGGCGACGTATCTTATACCGGCGCACCTCGTGAGGATCGACTTTGTAAACTTTGGTCATGCGGGCTATGTCTCGTAAGACGTGGCCTTGTAAGGCTATTCCCATAGGATCAATTCTCATGTGACGTGGTCTCGTAAGGCTGACTCTGTGGGGCGGTATCTCGTAAAACATGGCCTCGTAAGGCTAATGCGGTATGATTGAGTCATGTGGGATGTGGTTTCGTAAGGCTAATCTCGTGGGGCTGTGTCTCGTAACACATGGTCTCGTAAGGCTTGATCCCGTAAGAGACCTCGTAACGCTAATCTCGCAGGATTGAGTTTCATGGGACGTGGCCTCGTAAGGCTAACCCCGTAGAGCTGTGTCTCGTAAGACATGGTCTCGTAACGCTTGATCCCGTAGGATTGATTCTCATGAGACTTGGTCTTATAAGGCTAATCTCGTAGGATTGAGTCTCGTAACACGTGGCCTCGTAAGGCATGATTCGTCTTATTCCCGCTCGAGAGTTTGTTGGTTCGAGATGGGGATATTCTGTGGAATCTCCTACTGGGCGTTGAGTTGTTTCCTTAGGTCCTTGTCATGATGGGGGGCAAGTCTCAAGTCGTGGACGCTCCTCGGTGGCGTGAATCTTTGAGCGTCGGTGCTAACCGCCACGCGTTCTCCGTGGCTTATGCGATCGAAAGCTGACGGACGTGAGTGTCTCGTTCTTGCCTCAGATGAGGAGCGAAAGCTTCGCGAGCCGGCTTGGTGGTTTCGTGGCCTTGGCTCAACCACCGCTCAGCGAGCCTCATGCGTCCCATGACGTTGGTGACATTCATGGTTTTTTCTCGCCTCCATGAGGACGATGCATGTCACGAATACTCAAGTTAGGATGTCGTCGCTAACCTCTTGGCGGGGCTCGAGGTCCTTGCCTTCGAGGTTGGGGTCGTCATTGGAACCTTACTCCGAGTCTTGTAGCTTGGGTCTCAGTGGGATATACTTCGGCACGTCTTGCTTGTCTTGATCATTGAAGGTTTCTTTGACGAAAGTACCGCGGCCTCCAAACCTTCCAATAATGTCGGCAACTTGGAATATGCTTGTCTCAATTCGCTCCATTCGTGCTTCTCGGTCGTCACGAATGGTTCGGACTGAGCCTCATCTCGAGAGGCATTGTTCTCTTGAACTTGACAGGCTCGGGCCCGAGTGTTAAGTGCGACAATTCGCGCCGCCCTCGAAGATGGCTAAGAAGCTAGCCATTTTCCATTCGTGAATCTCGTGGTCTTTCGCGGAGGAAGTGAGTTTGCCAGTGAAGAGCTCGTGGTTGTTCTTGAGTTCCCATCCTTCTAGCGCCAACATGTTAACGCCAGTCAACATTTAGAACCGCCCGTGTGTGGTGAAATCTTATCTCCTCGTCGTCTTTGCTTCATCGAAAATAGGTTTTCGATTTTCCGTCACTTCATGAATAGTTCGTATTTGTATTCTTCGTGTTTTGTCATGTTCGTCGAGTCTCTTACATTCTTTGTGATCTTTGGGTTCTTCGCGATCTTCGAATCCTTCGTGATCTTTAGGTTCTCGTGATATTTGGGGTATTCACGTTCTTCTGTTTCGTCGAGTCTTTCGAGTTTGTCGTCTTCTTCGAGTTCATCATGTTCTTCGCCTGAAAAGACAAGAAACGTGAACTAGAGGGATGCATATGAGTTTCACTTGACACACGCTTCGACGCTCAACTTAGTCGAGGTTGGGGCTAATACCTCGTCTCAAGTGTCGAAAGAGAAAAATATAATGAATCAAAGTGAAGTAGATATTTCTTAAGTCGATAAAGACTTACCTTGAGAATTGATGTAGATGGGGTAGTTTTAGTTTTTCATATTAAAACTTGAGTAGGTCTTTGGGCCAAGTAAGACCAATAAAAAGTCATGTTTGCCCATGAACATGTATTTGTCCATCGACAAAGGTGACCGTCGACGAGAATCGCCTCCAACATGGATCTTTGGCGAGATGAACTTTTAAGGCTTTCGGCGAGGAGAACTTGCAAGACCTTCGGCGTGCCAAAAGTTCACGTACAAAAGCTTCGGCGTGAGATTGTGTATGCATTGGCAAGGCTGCCGATAGTCTGGTGCAACACTATCGGCTACGTAAAAGCATATATAATAATAATAATAATAATAATAATAATAATAATAATAATAATAATAATGCATACGTGATTGCATGCATAATATATATATATATATATATATATATATAATAGATATTATTATATATATAAAGGAGAATCCGGAATCACTGTTCACGCAGACACAGATTCCTGTTAAGTCTACAGTATCCGGAAAAAATTGACGTAAATGCTCTTTAAGAGCTTTATAATTACATGATGTGCCATTTTAATTAAACTTTTACAATTACTATGAAAAGAACTAAATATAAATGTTTGATAAATGTGCATGCATGAAAACATATATTCATAAAAACTATCGGCCATGTCTATGCCGAAGCTCTCATTTGGACGAGGGTGCCGATGGTTTCATCATGAACTTTGCCGACGGTCTTTTTATATATATATATATATATATATATATATATATATATATATGTATTAAATATATTAATATATATATATACATATTTATATTTAAGCATACACTAAAGTTATTGCATGCATTTCCTTATATCGTATATATATAAATACATATTAATATGCGTTCACGCATGCATTTTCATTTACTCATGGATTTTCTCAAAGCATTTGTGTATGTATATATATTTATGTGTATATATAATTATATATAATTTCATGTAAACTTTAACATATATATATACATATATATTATGTGATTTTGTTTTTTGTTTTTGGGGTAACGATTTTTGTTCTCAGGATATAGTTTTTACTTTGTAAAAATAACGGCATAACATAAATTATTAAAATTTTAGTGATTTACATTGAAATTGGGAGTTACTCTATGATAGTCCATATGAGAAGAGCTAAATTAATATAAGGGCCACAAAATATAATAGTCCTTCAGAAGTTGGGCTATATATATCACCAGTGGCGGACCCACGTTGAAGGCCCAAGAAGCCTGCCCCCCCCCCCTCCAAAAAAAAATTCAGGCTTAAATATTTTTTTTTTTTTTCCGGCCAAAATTCAGTTTTGGCCCCCCCGCCGCCCGAGTCTGGATCCGCCACTGTATATTACAAGATAGCCATACTTTTGTGATATTTAAATGAACACACATTGAGTTTATTAAGGAGAGAGTATCATTCAAACCCGTTACATTAAAATTGTAGTCAAAATATTTAAAAAAAATTAAGAAAATAGCTAAAATCAAGACATGTCACATTCATCATATAATGAAGACATAATCATATGTTTATGTTGGACTATATCTTTAATTATTTAAATAATTTAGTTATATTTTTAATGAAAGATTAGCTATTTGACTAATTGATATAGTTTTTTCTTTATTAAGTATAGATGAGACAATTAACATTCGTCTGATTAAGTTTGATTATTTGCAAAATAGTCATAATTTTAAAGCTTTTAAATAGATAGCCAGTAAGGACTGAACTCCATTGCAGATGACTAAAATATCCTTCATTTCATTTCAATTAAAAAAATATTAAAATATAATAAAAACCAATAAAATCTAATTAGTTTTTAAATTAAAACAAACAACCGTTCACACACGGCATTTAATGGATAAAATTCAGAAAGGAATCTCAAACTTCGCAACTATTAGCAAACAAACACTTACGAATATTATTGTTTTCAATAATAAAAAAACAAAATCTATGTTAACTAGGCAATTTCCTATGCTCCTTTGAAAGATTAGCCTAATCTTCATTAATTATACTAATCTTCCTTCTCTCTACAATATATCAACTCTTTTTTTCTTTTTTCACCACAGAGGAATAATTTTATGGACCTCAATTTCGTTTTATAACAATTTCATCTTCCTCCCCACTATTATGATATATCAACTCTTTTTTCTCGATACTCGTCAGTTTGGATTAAGCAACTAACCCAAATTACCTTCTAACCAGGCTTGGGCCCCCAAGATACACATTGGGCTTCACATTCCAACATGAATTAAATCTGCTTATAACATTATACTTATGACTCCAACATTATTGCAAACAAACACTTACGAATATTATTGTTCTCAAATTTTATGACGCACGCCATTTATTTTTATTTTAAAATAATTTTTTCCGATATTATTAATGAAACTGTAAATTGCTAATGATAACTTAAATAAAACTTTGAACAATAATTAGTAAATGCTGATAAAATTGAAAACATCAAGATAAAATTATAATAATGAACTATTTTCACAATAAAAATAAGCGAAATATTATCGAAAAAAGTTTTTGAATGAGGTGGTTCGAGTAATTACCACTTATATATATATATATATATATATATATATATATATATATATATATATATAGGAGCACGTAATTATTTTGTGGATATAAAAACTTGTTTCGCCCTAATCAATCTTACTTCGTATCTGTGATATTTTCTAAATAACTTTTCCAAATTCAAGGCTCTAAGCTAGTAGAATGACCATTGACTAAAAACTTGGAAAACAAATCATATAAATTACGTAAACGGCACACAAACAAATATAATTGATATGTATTTATACTTGATAGAGATTGATGGAGTTATATATCATTAATTGAAAGTTGGTATACCTTTCATGCCCACACCACCACACACACCATATACGTATTTGTCAATAATATCAAACATCTCAATAAAAACGGGGATATTTATATATAAATAAGAAAATTAAAGAGCCGATAGCCATAATTAACAGCTTCATTATTAGATATTTAAAAAAGTGTATCAGAGAACTTGTAGAAAAAAGGCATAGGAATATAACGCATCTGTTTTGTCTAGGTGATATCCTCTCGTTTCTACGATGTACTTCATGGCCAAAGTGATAAAAGCTAAGCCCACGAAAGCACAAAAAGCCGATATAATATACCATAAGATTTCCACACCCGAAATCATCATCTTCGTTTATACTATGATCTGCAAGCAATAATCAAATAAAGTTTTATGAATAAAATTAACCAACAAAAAAGAATATGCTCGATTGCAACGATATATATATTAAGAAGCATTCAAGTACTTGAAGTAATATCAATGTAATTATCTATGACGTATGTAACTTCAAAACAAAGAATGCAAGTCTCTTTCAAATTTCAACACCTATCTATGTAAAAAATAAATAAAAAGGTCAACAAAGAATAACTAACCTCTCGTTGGATTTATGGATACCAAGAAAAATAATGAGCTTTTTATAAATATGCGTTAACTACTACTTCCGCTAGAATTTATATGCGCCCCAATTTATAAATCGTATTGGAATCCTACTTTTCGATAACTTTGCACACACAACAAAACAAAAAAAAACCTTTTTAAAAATGTTACTTATTTAAAGAAAGAAAGTATATCAATTCAAATTAATTTAAAATAATTCATAAAAAAAAACTCAAATAACTAGGCTCGGAACAATCACTTATTATTATATCTCGTAATATAATTTTTTCTTTCGAAATTACAACAATGTCCTCAATTTCTTGTTTTTTTTTTTGGGCCAAGTCCTCCTCAATTTCTTGTGGATAAGGAGGGTGAGCCATGGACTCGTTTTGCGTGGCCTTCCCTGTACCTTGGAAAATAATAAATAAATCATTGAACTGGCCCAAATATCTATCTTCTATTTAATTCGCTTTCAATATCAAGTCTACCAGAAACGATAGCCACTTATATAACCACACGTGGCACCCTTTACGGAGCTGCGAAGTTTCCCAATAAGTCTTCCAATCCATATCGCTCCACAATCAGCGACTCTCTCTGAAGAAAAAACAAAAACAAAAAAATGGAACGTTTCACTCTCTTCTCCCTCCTCACTCTCTCAATTTTCTTATACTCTGCGGTCGCGTCCACCGAGTCTCCGGCGGAAAACGCGGCGGTGTTGGTGGACAACGACCTTCTAATCCGGCAAGTGGTCTCGGCGTCGGACGGCGACGATCCTCTTCTGAGCGCGGAGCACCACTTCTCGAGCTTCAAGGCGAGGTTTTCGAAGACCTACGCGACGGCGGAGGAACACGATTTCAGGTTCCAGGTTTTCAAGGCCAATCTCCGCCGTGCGAAGCGCCACCAGAAGCTCGATCCCGACGCCGTCCATGGCGTCACGCAGTTCTCCGATATCACTCCCGCCGAATTCCGCCGGAAGTATCTCGGCCTGAATCGCCGCCTCCGACTCCCCGCCGACGCTCAGAAGGCTCCGATCCTCCCGACGAACGACCTTCCTGAGGATTTCGACTGGCGCGATCACGGCGCAGTCACGCCGGTGAAGAATCAGGTATGAGAAGATTGATACCGTATGTTTCTGTGCGTGTGTTTGTACATGTGTATTTGAGTTTGATTTAGTTATCGAAAAGTGATTTTGATGTGTTTGGTTTGTTTGGATGAGAAATTAGGGTTCGTGCGGATCATGTTGGTCGTTTAGCACTACAGGGGCGTTGGAAGGAGCTAATTTCCTTGCGACTGGCAAGCTTGTGAGCCTCAGCGAGCAACAGCTCGTGGACTGTGACCATCTGGTATATACTGGTTTTTTTTTTTGTTATTTGCTCTTTTGTGTTTTGTGAATATATGTGATTCTGTGTGTGCTTAGATGAAGATTTTGAATTATTTCAATCTACTATCTCTAAATATAGATTACTAATCTGACACATTTAGGAAACAATTTTGTGATTTGTATCAGTAAGTAAGCTCGAGACAGAAAATATCAGTTTAAACACCTTTTTAGAAGGTGAAATTACGAAACAAAAGTAAAATTGTGTGTTCATATTTAAATTTTTGGCTGTGTTTACCGGTCGAAGATGATGGTCCGTGCAAATATGTGCGGTTGCGCGCTATGGACATGTCTGGAGGACTGCTAGGCAATTTATTTAAAATTTTAGTAATCATGTCATGAGTATGTTTTAACTTCCGAATTATTTCCTTGTAAATGAATATAGAAAACACGATATGATATATTTGACAATGTTGTAACTTCTGAATTGTTTGTTTAAACCAGGCAAGATCTTGAAACTTTGACCCTAACTTGTTGATTCAGTAGTTCGACTTCAACTTCGACGCTGAAACGTTGATTTGTTCATTTCAGTAAACCCTTAGAATTGATTACTTTTATCATACTAAAAGATAAACGAGCGACTCAGAATACAAAAAGAGATCGGATAAATAGTTGAGCAGTCATAAATTTTCTTATCTGATGTTCAAATGGACTCATACTTGGAGTTGAAACCTGTTCCAGTGCGACCCAGAGGACAAGAGGTCCTGCGACTCGGGCTGCAATGGCGGTCTGATGACAACTGCGTACGAGTACACTCTCAAGGCCGGTGGGCTTCAGCGAGAGGAGGACTACCCTTACACAGGTAGGGACCACGGTACCTGCAAGTTCGACAAGACCAAGATCGCCGCCTCCGTCAAAAACTTCACCGTCGTGTCCATCGACGAAGACCAGGTCGCCGCAAATCTCGTCAAGCACGGTCCTCTCTCAAGTAAGCGACAAGATTCACAGCTCTATGGTCTCGTTTCAATTGTGGAAAATGCAATACTGAATTGTGGATTTCGCGTTCCTCGTGTGTTTTTTTTTCTTTTTTTTTTGCGACTGTGCAGTTGGTATCAACGCGGTATTCATGCAGACGTACATAGGAGGAGTGTCGTGCCCGTATATCTGTGGGAGGCATTTGGACCACGGTGTGCTTCTGGTGGGCTACGGGGCGGCCGAGTTCGCTCCGGTCCGGCTCAAGGAAAAGCCGTTCTGGATCATCAAGAACTCTTGGGGTGAGAAATGGGGTCAGGATGGGTATTACAAGATCTGCCGCGGCCACAATGTTTGCGGGGTTGACTCTATGGTCTCCTCTGTCGTCGCTGCTATAAATTCCGACGCCAAAAACTAGTTCTTTTGGCATGTCAGAAATGGGTACTCAATAATTTAGTAGTAACATTTGCCAGTAAATGGATTTCTGGTGGGTTGGGATTATATATGTAAATAATGATGCTTCTCTTCTCGTTTTAGCTGAACTTGTGTTTAAGATGGTACTATTTCTATTGAAAACAATACTGTCGTTTCTCCCCTGGGAGACATGTAGAATAATAATAATCTGCTAGTGGCTTCTTCTAATGCTTTGTTGTAAAAAAAAAAAGGCTTATGAAAGTTAAATTTGCCCTTGTTAAGTTTGTTTGTCTGTTTTTTTTTTTTTTTGGCTTGAAGTCTAAGAATTGTTCTTTATTTTCTTCGTTAAATATAAATTTTGCAAAGTAGGTGCAAAAAAATAAAAAATAAAAACAACGCAAATGTTTCCCAAAACCAATTGAAATTCAATTAATTAAATCTAGGAAAAAATTTGAACTAAATAAAATCCATCTTGTCTTGCAATAGTAAAAAAAAATGAATTAAAATAAGTTAATGTTTAATTATATTTATGTAGTTTAAATGATACAAAATCCGTTGTAGTCTAGTTGGTCAGGATATTCGGCTCTCACCCGAAAGACCCGGGTTCAAGTCCCGGCAACGGAATTATATTTTGTATATCTACTTTAAATAATATTTATTTATTTAGATCCAATCTGCCAACGGACATTTTCATATTAGACTCGTTCAAGATTAACACAATTCCAAATATACATAGCCCAAGAGCTGGAGGGACATTTTAACATAAAAACTATTTTGACTGTGTTTGGTTTATTAAGCTTGTTTTTAGGCTTTTTCTAAAATCACAATCGTTTTAAAAGTGTTTGGTAAAATAATTTTTAGTAAAAATTAAAAGTAAGATTTTCGTAATTTAAAAAAAAAAACAGTTTTTTTTTTCAAAAGAAAATTTTAAAATTATTTATTTTTAAAAGCAAAACTATGTCAAACGGTGTCTTTATTTTACAGCAATGTAATATTCGTAGGTGCGCATAGAGACTGAGGAAAAAACAGTGGAAAAAAAAAATCCGGTCAATGCCTAAAATTTTTTACCCATTATTTCGGTTACATCTACAATAGTTTTGGTGCGATCCAGTTTCTAATATTGAAACTTTGATTCGGACTAGATCATAGCCATTTAATTTTTTTACACTAATTCGAAGATGTTTAACTTGATAATTTGGGATGAACATCTAAATCATAGAATGTTTATGTTAATATGTAAAATATAACTTCATTTTGTAGTTATTTTAATCACTAAATCCAAATAAATCAAAATGTGACAAATAAATTTATTATTTGTATTATAATATTAAATTTCTGTGCTTCTGTTATTTTTATTCCTTCTCCCGGATTATAGGTAGATGATATGTGCCTAAAAAGATCAACATTAATTTTGTTCATTCCCAACGACCTATCGTTTATAGGAACTCAACACTAGATACACTATTTGAAAGTGATTTTGGTACGCTTCTGGAACGACAAGGAGAATATATCAAAAGAAATAAAACAAATGGTTCGAGATAGAGGAATATATATTGATCTTGCCCAAAATAGTTGGTACAGACTTTCTCAATATTAAAAATACGAAAGGTACCTACTACTAAGACCTTGATCAAAATTTCATAAACGACACAAAACCCACCATCTGAAAAAAGACGTTCACCATTTTATTTTCCTGCTAATTAAAATAATAATATATAGCAAAAAAGAAAAAGTCCATATTGCAACAGTCCAATAACTTACTGTAACGCTCGTGCTACATCTTTAAACAAATTGAGGCGATCATTAAGATTATTTCCTCTAAAGGTTTAGAGTCAAACTCTGACTTCAAAACTAGAAATGATTCGCAAATCGATAGAAGTAGAACAACTCTTTCACGTGTTGCATGAGTAATTAGCAAAGGTTATTAAAAATTAATCCTTTAGTATGGCGATCAAGTGAAAGACCTTAATGATTGGCGAGAAACAAACATATTAATCTAAATGATTTGCATGTCCCCAAATCAAGCTACGAACTAGCTAGGTTAAATAGTTTCTGAATAGAATAGAATAGAATAGACACTTTGTTTAATATGAAAAAATGTTCCAAATACTTCAATTGTGGAGAGTTTAAATGAAGCCTATGAAGCATGTAACGTGTTAAAGTTCGGGAAAATTTTGAAAAAGCGAGTAATCTAATCAAAATGTCTCAAAATCAAGAAACATGCAACTGAAATGTTATCTAACTTTTGTCTATGTTTGGTAGATAAGAACAAATCAGCCTTAAAAAGATAGCTTGTATTGATTTAATCAAATGCATTTTTTTGTCTTATTGTACTCTTGAGTAAAAAGATCAGGCAGGGCTTGACTATTCAGTGTATTCATACAGAAGTTAATATGAATCATTACTCATTTGTATTATACTTATATATATTCATACCACCTAATATCTTCTTACTGGCAATCATATAAAATTAAAACGAATAAGAATAAAGCATGCAGAAATATGGATAAGATGTTAAAATGTCTTTTTTGGAAGTCACAAGGATTGAAAAGTCTAGAAGCAAAAAATAGCTGTAACAATCAAAGCTATATTATGCATAGAGATAAATGTATATCTATGTGTGTGGTAAAATAACCGGTGGTTTGGTTGGGTCGGAGTCGGACCACATATATGTATGTGGCCTTTTTTTAAATATATTTTATTCATTTATTTAAGAAAGAGAGGTGAACAGTACTGAGTCGCATGCGTAGTGGCCTAGTAATTAAAAAGAGAAACTCCACAACCCTAGAGCCCTATATTTCATATATATGATAATAGTATATATAGTACATTCATAAATTTTGTAGGAAAATAATCTTAGTAGTTTCATTTCCCTTACTTTACTTTTCTACCGCATGATTTGGCTTTTTTCATCTTATTGGAAGCACAAACTCATGAACTATAGGCTGCCAAATTAAGCCCTTCTTTCACGTCACAACCGGGAGTTCCCACTGGAATTCCACACTATAAGTAATATGAACAGACCTAATATATTAGGTTAGCTTCTCCATTTTTAATTCACTTTTTATTACAGTCATACGAATATATACCTTTTCTACATATAGTTAAATTATCTCGATATATTAAGTGTAGTTATAGCCAGTTTCAAGGCTATATAATAAATTGTAAACTTAAAAATAATTTTCATACGTGCACTTTTTTATTTATTTAGAAATGACACTATTTATTAATATTACATACATATATTAGCAGTTAAAGCGTAAAGCGTAGGTGGTATTATTAGGCAAAATTTTATGATTTAAGATAAATTCTAAAGAGGATTTATAACTACACCGAACTATCATCCAATACACAACACATCCAATTTCTAAAAATATTATATGAGAAGTCAATCACAAACACATTCACGACAAGAACGATAGATTACGAATCTCTTCATATAGCACGAATAATTAGCTACTTGATTTGCACTACTTCACCTATTCCAGTTAAGAAACAATTGCTTGTGACAGACACCAAATGATTTCTTATGTCCAACTCCAATACCATTCCGATGTATCAATGCCGAAATCTGGAGTCTCCCTCACTAGTGGGAGGCCGCGACCTTAAAGATGTGAATTAATAGTGTTTTTTTTTCCTAAAAGAATCCCTCGTATTGAGAATGTGTTTTAATTTTGATATATATATATATATATATATATATATATATATATATATACATATATACAGGGGCGGATCCAGACTCGGGCGGCGGGGGGGCCAAAACTGAATTTTGGCCGGAAAAAAAAAAAAAAAAAAAAAAAAATTTAGCCTGAATTTTTTTTTTGGAGGGGGGGCCAGGCCTCTTGGGCCTTCAACGTGGGTCCGCGCCCTATATATATATAATATATATATATATATAATATATATATATATATAATATATATATATATATATATATATATATATATATTATAGACTATTTTTTTAACACAAATAGTTAATGCATAAACTATTATTCAAGTCACTTTTTTGGTGACTAACTAATTTTGGGAAAAAAATGATCTTGAATTTCTGATTTAGTAGTATTTTTTTTTTGTAATAAATTTATTTTTGTGAAATGACACCTTACATACTAAAAACATATTTTCAAACTAATAACTTGTTATTTATCAATAAACAGTTTTAATTATATTTGGACCTTATAAAATACTAAATAAAGTAGTTAGACAATTTTGGACTTTATAGAGTAAGACTTTATTTAATTGATATTTTTGTAAATTATAAACAAGGTATTAAATATTTGGAATACATTTTTAGTTGTTGCGTGTTGAATTTTATTGTATATATTCATTAGAAGAATTATAATTCTACAAAACCAATAATATTTTATTCAAAGACTAGTTTATAAACACCCATACCCATATGCACCCATATTTCTGTTCATATCCATATATCACACACCCATCTGTTTCTTACAAAAAAAAAAAAAAAAAAGTATTGTCTTCTTCTCTCCTAATTTATTAAAAAGTTAACAAATTAAAAGGAAATGTCATGTCTTTCTGTCTAGACATTAACAGAAGCACTTTTTTTTTTTTTTTTGAGGAATTACCAGAAGCACTTTAAAATTTAGACACAATGCGGTAGGTGTCACGGTTGCCTAGGCAGGCAATAAATCTACAATTGCTATTTGCTATAGCTTTTTTTTTTCTGAGAGATAAAAATTTAAAAAAAAATCCCTACATTTGCTACGTATATATAGTTGCTACTCTACTTCAGTTCACAAAGTACGCATGATGACTATATACTATGTTACCTTTCAGAGACGCTTGACAAGAATAAACACAACTACTCTTACAATCTCTCAAATCTATCATTAAAATATTATATATACAATGATCTCCCACTCAATTCTTGTACCACAAAACATCTACTCCAATATATTTCTTTTTAGTTGCTCCTTAACAAATCCTGCTTAGTAAATATAACTTGAGTTTCGTGTCCATTAAAAGACAAGACAAGAAGGCTTTTAATTACACATTGTGATTATTGGCCTCAAAGTTTGAAACAAAATAATTGCACGTATACATTATATGGGCAAATTAAACGTATACACGCAAATCTGCAGCCTTTTTGCGCGTAACATTATATACATAAATGAACCGTTTTCCGGACCACTCTACAACATAAATTGTTCCTAACAACTTTATATCACGTTTTGGACAGGCAATAAGGGAAGGCTATATATATAGCTCAAAAGAGATTTACTAAGCTCAGAAACTGCCGGTTCTAAATTCATGTTTAACCATCAATAATAAATATATATTTTACTTGTAAGATACATACTAGGATTCAAATATATTGTTGGGTAGCTAGTTGAGTTTATTGAGTTTTGTACGGACTGGCTGTTCACTACTCATACGATTGTTTGTCAGACTGTTCTGTTTTGTTTTAACCAGGCATTTCCTTGTAATCAAGTATTTGTGTATGTACTATAACTATTGAAGACCAATTTGCTTTTTGATTCTTTATGAGCTCTAATGACTGTGTAACAAACGTGATAATTAAACAGCATTTATACTTAGTACACGTCTAAGTTTACTCTCTTTTTTTTTTTGCTGGAAAAGAGTGTAAGTTTACTTATTGAACGTGATGATCAATTCATTATTTGAAGTTATATGATATGTATATATATATATACACACACACATATATAACAAACAAAAAAAGATAGCTTAGCCAGCTGGGTATAAGGATTAGTACCTACATCTATACGGTTACTGAAACCATGCAATATATTAATTGTTTAATAACAAGAAAAATAGAGGCTTTACAATGATCGGATATCACCTGAATAATTATAAAAAAAATATGTTTTGACGGTTATTAATCTTGATTTTGTATAATGAAAGAAGTAATTATTTTTGTAAATTAAGTCACTGAAACGCCTGATAATATACAAGTATATACAAACATTGATTTATGTGTATATTAAACACGGACTAAAATACGAAAAGAAAAATCACTTTACATATCTTTAAAAAAGAAGAATTTTTTAACTAATTAAGCCACTTTAAACTTAAAGTTTGAGATTTAGCCCACGTTTGGAGAGTTTTAGAAAAATAACCAATTATATTAAGTGACACTAGATGTAATGAGTTAAAATTCCATATTTGTCCTTAAATAAATATAACGTTTTTTTTTTCCTAGATTCATAATTTTCTCTCTCTCTTTCTTGTTTTTTAATTCGTCACTTTCTATCTCTTACTTTTTTTCAAACATTTTTTTTGCATCAAAACTTTAAAAATTCATATATATCTCATACGAACTCGAAATTGAGTGATTCCAAATCCTACAGATCTCGTGGCGCCGAGATCTTCAAAAATAGACCAATTGTGTTTGATGAAAAATCATGTTTAATGCATCATCTTTACGTTTCCATTTATTTCCAGATGATTTCCGAAAATTTTCAGTTATTTCCATGTCTAAGGCAGTAACATGATTTTTCTACATATATGGCATTAAACAAGATTTTTCATCTAATACAGTTGATCTATTTTTGAAGATCTCAGCGTCACGAATCCGTAGGATTTGGAATCACTCAATTTCGAGTTCATATGAGATAGATATGGTTATTTGAAGTTTTTATGAAAAAAAAAATGTAAGAAAAAAATATGAAAGAAAAAATGACGAATTTGTTAATAGATAATGACAAATCAGATTTTTTTTTTTTGTTTATCAATCCGTTTGGCTTTAGGAATGACTATATTTCTAAAGTTTGATAAACATGGGCTAAAACAAAAAATTAAAATTTATTTTTGGTTATATTTCTAGAACGTCCAAAAAAGAACGAGCTTAACTAGGTGTAATTCGGACCATTGACCATAACACCACATCAAACCATGCATATAAGTTATATAGAATTTATGCAAATAAAATTTTATGTTTTCAAGAAACTTAGAGGTCAAAATTAACCATTCAAAATTTTACTAGCTCTTAGCGCACATGATATATTATTACAATCTGCTACTATAAAGCCACATCTAAAGCGCGGAAAGTAACAACATTAAAGATAAGAGGTGCTAAATAGTAAAACTTATAGCATATGTATTGACTATATATATAGACGTGAGCGTGAAGATACAACATGATAAGACATACCTAAGATAACTACGATAATCAATGAAATACTTGTAGATACTCAGATCCTAACTTTAAGGAAAATAAAAACTATACTCAAAATTTGATCAATTCTTTAGAGTATTGTGTATATGTAGCGCTTGAATACATAATCCTTTCAAACAAACTAAGATACGAAATGAGCAAATAATTTGAAGTGATAGAGTGTCATACTTTTTGTTTTTGTTTTTTTGTTTTTTGGCGACACAATAGATATTATAGTTAGGTGACTCATAGACATATTTCTCGTATATTCACTCATCATGATATAGCTTATCTAATCTAGTCCTTTTAGATTCGGCATGATTTTGGGATCACTTTTGATATGTCCATCGTAGTACTAGTTGTGACATGACTTTTATTGATAAAATCAGTTGTGAATAAAATAAAATTCAATATTTTACAAAATACTATGAAAATAAGAGTACAAATTAGACTTGTAACCTTATATAAAACTACTTGATCGAATTAATATAATAGCTAAAATCAGAGCATTGTGATCAGGTGCATCTAAAATATTCTATAGAAGATAAAAAAGAATTATAGTCAAAGTAATAGTTTCTTCAGTTTTATGACACTGTATTTATTTATAGCTTTTTACCGTATATCATAACGATTTATACCAACTATACCAATTAATGAGTATCACAAATTCTTACAAATGTTTATCGACTGCAGTTCACGGGATCGAAGGGTTAATTGACATATTATAATATTGTGTTCCTTAACATATTCAAGTATACCAATACTGTACAGACAAGAATCTCATCCTGTGAACTTCTAATTGATATGTAATGTACACATGCATGTAAATTATTATTCTCTACACAAATTTCCGTATTCCAAATGACGCCAAAATAACATATATATGCAATACAAAAAAAAAAAAAAAAAAATTAAATTTTTATCAAGAGAACTAAAACGAGAAAAGATTGCACATGTCAAGGGGTCAGAAGAAGTTGCGAAACAAAGGAAGTTTCTACTGATACTTGTGATCTTTCACATATACCAAATCTAGCAACAAGTCTGTGAAAGCGTTATCTTATGTACTTCGTATATTTACATATCACAAATATACATATGTAATATTACACAAATGATAAAATTCATATAAAATATATAAATACATACGATGAGTCACATCCATGCATGTCAATTAAAATGCTAAAATTTTATTGTTTTGCAGATAAGTAGTTGGCACGAATATATTAACATACTTGTAATAAGTGTTTGCATTTACGTGAACATAATTGGGTGTGATAATCATAAAGGGAAAGACCGAGACCGAGGGTTCTTCAATGTTTCCAATTTTCGGGCTGATAGATGATGTTATTAATAATAATAATAATATCATCGTATCAAAAACAATTGGCTGGCTGATAAACCTACCTAACTTGGCCGATTGCCATTTATGTTACATGAACAAGGAAGAACCTTCGTAAAGACTACTAGTGGACTTCCCATATACTAATAATAATACTCCATTTTTTTTTTCTTCATGCCCAAAATGAATTGTTAGAGGCTAAAAGGTAAATAATAAAAGAAAAGGACAAAAATATATATTGGTATATAATATATCTTTGGGTAACCGAACACGAAACCTATTCAATATTCATCACATAAACTCAACCGGCAAGCAATCGGATAAACAGGAAAAAAGCAGCTTCGAGTTCAGAACCAACCAGAAAGCGCATTCAATATCACACCCGGTTAAGAAAACACACACATGTATATATACACACACATACAAATATATATATATATATATATATATATATATATATGCCCAAATGACCACTCAATCATCAATCACAAACAACACATTGCGAGAAAAACCGGCACCAATTCACATAAATAAATAATAGCATGACCAGTCATCATTCACGACCATCATAAAATAAAATAAACCAATAAGAAAACGCGAAGCATATATATTATCCGAATTGTCATATTATAACAATGATAATTGATAATAATAACAATAATAACAACAAGAATTATAATAATAATTATAACAATACTCTCTTCTCTTCTCGGTTACGTCCTATGATCAATCTCTAGTACGTACAACTACAAATCCTAGGTCTGATCTCCAACTACTTGAGTCCATAGAGAACCATATAAGATATAGAGATCAGAACAAAGAACCCCAAAGCTCTCTCAGTTAACTCTAAGAATTAGAACCTTTTTTTTTTTTTTTTCTTGTTACTACCTTGGTGGTGGGAAGAATTGCGTACCGGCCATGAAGGCGTTCATCGGAGTTGGGTAAACAAGAGAAGCGTCCAAAAACGACACCGATTGGTTTGTCGTTGCTGCTGAGGTGCCCGAAGTTATCAGATTGAACTGCTGAGTCGTCGTATTCGTCGGTGCCACGTCATCTCCGCGTCCGTGAGAGCTCGATCCCTCCCCGCCACCTCCGCTGTGCGTGAAATGACCATCGGGCCCTTGATCGTACAGAATCCCCTTGAAAGTGTGTCCCCCGATATTCACAGCCGTCTGATACGCGAAATGCTCATCCTCGTCGTCCATCGCGCTGACTCTCACGCATCGAAACACCGCCGGAGAGTTGACTTCCGCTGGAAACACCCCTCCCAACTCTAACCCTAGACAAACAAAACAAAACAAAAAAAAATTAAATGAATCCAAAAATAATAAAAAAAAGAAAACATGATTATATATGATTTACCAGTAGTGGTGGTTACAGGCAAATTACGAGTGGTGGGATTGGAAGAGGAAGAGTCTCTGTGACGCTTGGTGAGATAGTGGTGGTGATGATGTGGCGTCGGATCTTGCTGGTGCTGTTGTTGGAGCTGTTGCAGAGATGCCAGCTGTTGCTGCCTCTCGCGGCGTTTGGCCGCCGGAACCCACGTGCTCTTCACGTGCGTGGTGCACTGAAACCCTCGGCTCTTGCAACAAGTCCTACACCTCATGTGAGAGCAGTCCTTCTTCGCCTGTGTTTTAGATATAAAACCCTAAATTAGAATTGATCTCGAGTTTTGAATGTCACTAATTACGATTATGCCACCCTATACCTGGTTTCCACAGTCCTGACAGTTCATCCCGCTCGCCGATCCCGACGCCGAAGAGCCTCCGATTCCGACGCCGAGGTTCCCCGGCCGCATCATAAACCCTAGGTTGATCGCCGCCGGGGAATTCTGGTGGTGGTGCTCGTCCACGACGTCGTTTATGTTGAAGCTGTAGTTTCGCACGGCGGCGGTGGCTCTCGCCGGAGGAGTGGGAGTGGCGGTGGTGTCGTCGGCGCTGCTAGAGCCGGCGCCGCCGAACGACATGTAGTTTGTGAAGCCGTGGTGGTTCTGGTGGTGGTGATACTGCTGAGGCCATATCTCGAAGCCTTTGTTATGAGTCGTCGTCGTCGTGGTGGTCGTCGTGGCGTTGGCGATTTCGTCGGCGGATCTGTAGAGGAAGAGGCTTCTGTTGCGGTGGTGGTCTTCGTTCTCTTGCTTGCTTGCTTGTGGCTGATCTCGATTGCCTAGGCAAAACAACCCAGCCATGATGATCCGAATTTTGGTTCGTCGGCAGACACAAAATCCATATCACAGTAGAGACGACACTGTTATTTGATTAGTAATTAAAGGAAAAAGAGAGAGTAGAGATCATGATCAGATCAGACAACAGGGAATCGAGATCTCCGGGTTTTCGCGAGTCACTCAGCGACTGTAGAAGGAGGAGCAAAGTTTTTATATATATATATATAGTATATTCTGAGGAAGAGCTATGTATGTGTGTATATATATATATATAGTAGTATAGTATTACTATTAGCACTGTTTGATTTTGTTGGTGTTGTGGTTGTTTTATGTTTATGGGAGAGGGGTTTTATGTTTATGACCAGCTTTTGAGATTCTGATTCTGGGCCTCTCTTCTGACTCTTTTCGATCTCGTTGTTGCTGCTTTGCAGCTTTTTTATGAGACCAAATTTCTCTCTCTCTCTCTCTCTCTCAAACAATTAATTGTTTTTTTGGAAAGAAAAAAGAAATTATAGAAGGAAATAAAAAAGGGAGAGGTTCTTTTTGGTTGGGTTTTTCAATTCTGTTTCGTTGTTGGACTTGGAAGCAATAATGGCACGGAATTAGAGCCCTGCAACGCCGCCATGGTAATTGCACTCTCTCTCTCTCTCTCTCCTCTGTTACTTACACGACCCTCATTTAAGATAACCCACGCCAACTTTCTCTCTCCTCTCGATATCGCTTTCACATAATGCAACTGGGTTTTTGCTGTCCTAATTCGCGTGTGTTGTGTCGTTAGAGAGAGAGAGAGAGAGCGTGTGTTTATGTGTGTGAGTGAGTGAGTGAGTGAGGGAACAAAGAGAAAATCTATCACTGGCTCTGTTTGGGCTTCAACAGTACTTCTCTTCCAGTTTCAAATTTCAATTTCAATCCAATCCAACGCTCACAAAGATTCCACGTGTCACCCAGTCAGCTTTTTTCCCTTATTCGTCCTTGAACCGTAAAACCCGCGTAGACCTTTTTTTTTATTTGACCGGTCCCTGTAATTAAGTTTTATTTATTTATTTATCACCTAGTCTTTTCGTCCAACTAGCAATAACCCAATACGCACATAAAAAGGTTTGGGTAGAGTCACGTGTGACTCTCACGGGTTACATCAAAGTCCATTTTTCTCCCGCCACGTGTAATTCGTCTCGAGATCAACGGCTAATCTAACTTGTCTTCTCACCTTTTTTTTTAAAGCTAATTTCTCAAGGCTTAATTTGTGCGCGTTACGTAGGAGGAACTAGGAAGATATATATCTTGTCAAACTATGCCTCGTATTCCATTGAAATTTATTCTGGTAATCTATTTACGCTCGACTAATAATTTGTACATTATTACTGTTATTATTAGCGAAGAATTAAAAATAATCGCCATGCACTTGAATAGTAAAAAACCCTAGATATATGTATTTTTTTGCTCGTATTTATTACATGTCTACAAGAGCTGAGAAACTAGGGTTTTTGGAACTTCTTTACGCGGCATTTTAAAATCTGTGGTAAAATTCTCTCTCTTGCTTGATTCATTCGCGGTGTATATATATATGTATATATTACTGCAGATAAGTGCGAAAAAAAAAACACTGTAATGTACTTCTGATTTGACTTCCATTTACTCTTCACGAACGTGAACCACTAGCAACCCATTGTATATATTTCCAAAGATATAGATATCCAACAAAATCTCAAAAATCATAGAACTATATGTGTTATCAATAGATTTGCATTGCTTGTTTGTTTTCTTTTTCCTTTATTTTAATGGAGATGTATATTTTCTAAATGTATAAAAACAATAACTTTATGAGATTAATATTACAGTATAATGGTATACATAGTAACGTAGGCCCTTGGAAAACAAAGTGTACAGAGATATTTCCCAATCTGAACAATATTTGATACATGAACTTTTTGTTTTGTTCTATTCAGAATTATTCTGTTGATTTGGATAGGAACATTAGGGTTGACAAGTTGGATGAAAGATATAGAATAGATGGGATGAACTTAATGTATTACAGTTGGACCCCACTATCTCGACTGGAAGGTCATCTTCTACACTACTCCGTTCTATTTATTTCGTACGCGAAGATTTACTCATATTCTTTCTTTTCGTATTAATTAAAAATTATTTATTGGTTTTTCTTATTTCACTTTTTTTTTTCAATGGCTATCTCTAGGTTTCAAAAAATTGTTTGTATATCTGCTCATTAGTGAAAATGTGATATAAAAAAAATACACAATTCTTTGTTTTGTTTTTAGACTCTAGTATATATAAATAATTTTTTATTTATTGACTTAAATGAAGAAATTTTTAAATATTTCCAAAAAATCTTATAAGCATTATAATACGTACATATAATACTAGCGAATATGTTCATAGCCATATATACACAAAAACTTATACACAAATCCCATATAAGATTTTTGAAACATATTTTAAAATATTTATTGCTTAATCACGAGTGCTTAATTAGACTTTATACATTATATACAGACACGGACAAAAATATTAAAGTTGTAATCCATGAAGATTACAGTCTACTATATATTTCGTGCATCGAATGTGGTTGACAATAAAGATAATATTAAGCACTAATTAAACTTGAAAATTTTCATTTCTTAAGTTAAACAAACAACATAAATAGACACCGTCCATCGACATAATGTTGACTTTTTTTTCCGCAGTTGAATCCGCGAAAAGAAATGACGCCACAAAATTCCAAATTTTATTATCTTTATAATTTGCCGTCTTAATCACGTGTTCCCGTATAAGACGACATGCATGATCCAAGCCTTGGATGTTAGATGGAAAAAAAATATGGATAGTCTCTACTCTCTAATTGACAAAAACGTCCTTATTAGTTACTAGAACAACTCCTTATGCGCAACTAATAATCCTACATTAAAATAAAATTATATTAGACTGCTATATTTTGAAAGGTATATAGTCGCAAAAACCGAGGTTTTAAATGATTAATCACGTGCTTCATGGCCACGTATTGTATTCACATGATAACCAATATAGTGTAAAATATAATTATTGACTTTTGCAGAAGATTAAAAGTAGTATGGTATATAGAAATTAAAATAAATAAATAAAAAACTATTAAAATTTTAACGGATTGATCCCCCATTGGTTGGAGGACTACTAGTATAGTAGTAGGGCTCACTCATTTAGTGAATTCCACTATAATTGGTTGGTAGATAAATAAATAAATAAATAAAATTGTATAGGCAAACCTCTATTATAAATTTACCTATTTAATTTTTTATCATCTCAGAGTAGCAATAGGTTTAAGTAACTTGTTCCCTTAAAAAAAATTCTCCTTGTAAATTATGTCGGAAGAGTTGGTATTAAAAAGTATTTAATATATATTGTGTGGTTTTTTTTTTTTTTGAATAAACAAGAATTTCATTAGATAGAAGCGATTACAATCACTAATGCAGACTTTGAAAGTCCCAATACAAAGATACACATGATCTCGGACTGAATCGAACCCATCGATATGAACATATGAAAGCGATCGTGGGGTTTAAACATGACTTGGAATCCAACAATGGAAAACCAACAATGCATACAGCTAATCGAGCACAACATCAGCTCTTTGACAAAAACCTCTATGATTGATAGGCAAACCCGAACAACCAAGACCGAAAGACCTCGAAGGAGAGTCTCAAACCTGCATTAACCTATGTCTAACAAGAATTCCACTACGGATGGCTGAACGATGGCTGATCCAACTTCAGAAATACATACAAATAGTGCAAAAAGCAAATATAAACAAGAAAATAACAAACCAAAAATTAAAAACTGAACACACCACCAAATGAACCAATCGTAACCAAGACCAAAAAAAAACCTTTCACTCGGCAGGATTCGACGGCTCGAACCAACGGCGCGGAGCACCTCAAGTAAGCGAAGATGATGTAAAAAGTGGGAAGTTGGGATGGTGTGGAGATGGAGCGGAGGATCTTGCCGGATGAGTGGCCACGGCCGAGGAACCAAGGCGACGGCGGATCTGGATGCAGATCTAATGGCGGGAGAGAGCTGCGTCAACACGGGGAGGCCGGCGTGAGAGAAAAAGACCAACGCGAAGGAAAGGAAAGAAGGAGATGGTCGCTAGGGAATAGGCCACGGCGGAGACGAGGACGACGCCTACCGAAAGAAAAGGGGAGACACCGAAAAGAGCGAAGGCACGCAGAGAGCGTATCGTCCTCCCCTCTGGGTCTAAGCCGAGCCGCTGGATTGCTCAGCGCCGGCAACCGAAGCCCAGAGGGGCGGCGGAAAAAAAATTTAGGGTTCGCAGAGAGAGAGAGGAGAAGCTGTTCAGCTGTAGAACTTTAGACGTTTTAGGGTTATATATATATATATATTGCGTGGTTGATTTGTGGTAAATGTTTGACTGAGATTTACTCATCAAATTTAAAATGTTAGAGCATATTCTAAATAATCATTGAGAGGGGTATAGATCGATTATTAATTAATTTGTCCAAATCGAAAATTGAATTAAAAACTAATGTTCAAAGTGTTAAAAACATAAAAAATTGTGAAAAAATGGATGTATTGTAGTTGATGTGTACATACAAAAATCTCACGTGAAAAAAGTATGGATTAGGCATGAGCCGTGGTTTATAACCGTGCCTTAAAGAATGAACGATTTTCTAGGTTGAATGTTTACAAACATTTGCAACCAAGCAATGAATGCTGTGAGAAGTTTAAAAAAATTAATAAATATTTGTGAGTATTAACGTGCACTAATGGTTACTTTTTTTTAAACCGTGTTTGACTAGCCTATGAAATGAGACATGAGTTCTCATTCGAAAACATTGTAATACAATTTCGTAAGCTTTCCTCTCCTTGCATAAATTGTTTTATGATTTCCTTTTTAGTCTTGTGGTAATTTACGGCTGTGGTTTAAGTTGTTGGAGGCATTTGTTGTGGTGCACCGCATGTCCTTTCGTCTTTGTATTTTGCGAGGCTATTGCTCACTTCTTCCAATATATGTGAGAATGCGATAAAAGCTTCAACAAAATCACTCAACGCTCGTCTCATACGAGCTTTTCTTCATACCAATTAATGTTTATCCGATTTTGATTTATTTTCTTACTGCGTTATTGTTTGTCCACATTCTTTACTTATTTAGTTACCATCTTCTTAGTTTTTCAAAAAAGTAATTTAATAATTTTATAAATTATCTACATTCCCCCCAAAAAAATATATAGTGATTATCTATTTTCAACTCCTATTAACTTAAATAACCCCTTAGCTTAGAGGACAATAACCGTAGTGACGTAGTCTCGCTGATGGATAAAAGACCTCTTATAATATTTTAACAAACAGTCACGTGATTACCCCGCAAATAAATGCCCACTAATTATTGTATTTCAATTATATAATTACGAAGTACGGATTACGGCCGCTTTGTCCCGCCGTACAACGCCTCTTGTGTTTTTATAAATTAAATTTGTGTGCCATGTGCAACAGTGTTAAGTGTTAAAATCAATATCCATGTATTATATGCCAATTTAATGATTATAATTTGCTTGAATTAGGGGCCCGAGGAAAGGCGACATTCTTTGTTGCTACTTTGTTTATACGACCAGTCATATCTAATATCATCAAATTAATGGCATTTAATCAAAATTCATGATTAACCACTTTGGGTTATTGACATGATTACGTGTTGCATTGTCATTTTTTTGTCCATCTTTTAAATATTGTGGCGATTTAATTAAAATCTTTCTGTTTGATAGAGATAATATTAGTCAAATACCGAAAAAAATGATTAAAAATAATAATATTAGATGGAGATAGTGACATCCTATTTGAAACAATTGTGTTCAACCATTTTTATCATTACAGATTGATTTTCGGGATTCGATGGTTCGTTTTAATTAAATGATGAATTATATTACAAGAAGAAATCATGCATTCAAACAGATGAAATCAAAGTTGACCGCCTCTTAAATTTAGACGGCTTGAAAATATAATGATTGCTAAATAGTAAAATTGTCGCATTTGGAAACAACGACGTTTTTCCAAATAAAAATTATATTCACAACTTAATTTCAGTTCAAAGTCGAAAAGCTATATATATATATATATATATATATATATATATATATATATATATGTGATAGTTATGATTCTTAAATTATATGGTGAATTAAAGATGGAAAAAAAAAACACATTTTCAGGGTAGTTTAGATATAGATTACATTAATATGAATTTTATCTATTTCTACCAGTAGAACCATTCCTTTAATATACCATTTGAAGGGTTTTTGACAAATTAATAATACCAAAAAAAAAATGAAGGGTTTAAATCCTTTGACCATGACTGTACTTGTAGCCCAGCTTGACCCTTATTCTGGGCTGCTCCTATAGCCTCTGCCCAGTCCAACTATGGTCAACTTCTTTCAATTTTATTTTTTAAGTAATATATTTTTAATCCGTTTAGCTATAGTAAACTTTCAGTTTGCTATTGTTGTTAGTACGAGGGACAAACTTTATAGACATCGGCTATTATATCGATGCTACATAGAATTAGAACACATAGCGTTACTGTTTTTTTTCAGTATATTTGTTTAATATATATTTCCACGTAGCAACTTCTTTTTCGTAAGTAGTACTATAACACATAGTGTAGAGAGCAGTATAAATTAGATGTCTATGAGGGAACAGAACAGCCCACCAATAACGTTGTTATCAATTTGAATTGATTCGAGTTTATTGGGATCTGGTTGAAATTATACTTCCTTCAAAATAATAAGCAGCTAATTATTATAGCACAATGTACCGTTGTTTGTATCGATTCCATTGCTGAAAATTGTAATGTTTCTGGTTTATTATTCTTCGATTGATTTTGTCAAATGATGTAGCACAATCCCATGTATGCTTATCTTGTATATACATACATACAGGGACGAGCGAAACTCCTAATTTAAGAGGGACTAAAATGAATATTTTTTCTAGGAGAGGCAAATTTATAAATTTAGGGGGTAAAAATTAAAAAAAATATATAAATAAATAAAAAAAAATTAAGGGGGGGCTTGAGCGTCTGCTGGAGTCAAACTACCTCCGTCCCTGCATACATACATACATATATATATATATATATATATATATATATACATGTAATCATCGTCGTCAAATTTTAAATTACATGTAACTATCCACATCATCTCATTAAGATAAATACAAAAAAAACATAGGACTTTTAACATAATTTTTTTTAACTAATTAGTTCTTTTGTTAGCACAAATTTCAATTTTTTTAAAAATGTTTTTACTATTATTAAATTAATATTTTTCATTTTACTTTGTGCAAATGTGCTACGACATAAATAAGAAACGATAATCTGTCAAAAAAACAGTAATCATCGTCAAATTTATATATAATTCTTACAAGGTCCTAGAACTCAAATATTGACCAACAAATATATTTTTTGATTGGGTTGAAAATTGAATATAGCCATTAGGGTTTTTTTTTTTCTTTTCTTTTAAGGCAGTTTTATTTCAAATGAGGATTGAACCAATGATCATTTTTTTAGAGGTAGGGGAATTATCAACAAAGCTATGTTATGAATCAAGAAATTACTTGAGAAATTGACAACTCTAAAAACATTATTGGTGATCCGAAAATTTATTGAGCGATCGCGACTCGATAACAAATGGTGAGAAAACCTCATAAGGAAATTATGCATATTTAGGACACGTCATTTGAATGATAAATGAATGAAATATAAGCTCAAGTGGTCAAATAGCTGAACCAAGTCAAGTGTAATCAGAGAGGAAAAGGATTGGAATTAATTGGATGAGGGAAAAAATGAGGCGAGAGCCAATAATTGTGTCTTTTGTCTGTCACTCTCGAGCCCAGTGCTTTCATATATTCTTCTTATTTGACCTCTCTCTCTCCGCCGATTGCTAAAAAGCCCAGTTTTCACAAATATTAAAAAAAATTGTTTTGCTTTCTAAAGTGTTACTTTAATTTGCCCAAAATCATTTCTTTCATTCTCCATTTAGTAATTTTGTCTTGATCATGCACATGGCGAAAAGTGTTTCTGTTAAATGATTTCAATAATGTAATGTATATTTGGGTTAATGATCAATCTGTGCCTCATATTTTTAAATGCCTCGTACTTTAATTATAAAAAGTCAAACTACGCTATCTTATTAAATTTAAATTTGTATTTTAAAATTGATAAAATAACATTAATATTCAATTATCGACTGCTATCGTTTTTAGAAAAATAAGGTAGGAAATTGTTAAATGAATTCTCTCAATTAAAATTATACCTTAATGATTAAAATATTAAAGAAATACTCAATTTTTGTTTATGCCTCTATAATATGATTCATGCATATTGTTTTAATTAAGATTATTTTTTTAATTTTTAGACTTTCGACTAAAATTATAATGTAGGATTTTTAAATGAATAAGTTTAACTAACCTTATTTTTATTTTATGTGATTATTTAAGTAATATAATATGTTAATTTGACTATACGTGTAATAAGTTATGTGAGAATGCGTGTAGAACAACAATCAAATAAACAATAATTGATAAAAGTTAATAACAAGCAATATGGGAACTAATTTCGTTAATAACATAACTTAATGATAACCAAAATTGATGACTCTCAAAGAGTCCGATTGAACCCAAACACCGAAATTAAAGATGAGAAATTCAATTTGCTTTGACCCCAAAAAAAAATTAGTTTTTTAACAGAGCAATTAAAAAAAAGTTAAAAGTCGGCTTTGAGTGTTCTTTTTAAAGAGCCGTCGGAGGCTCTTTGAAGATGTGACTTTTTTCGGTTAACTAGTTTTTCATAAGAGAAGAAAAACTATAGCAATTAAAATAAGTAACTAGACGTTGGTCATTGCCAAAATAAGAAAATATATAAAGCTTAAAAAAAGCCACGTAAATCCATCACAAGGCTATACGTCTCTGTCAAGTCTTTCCCTTGAAATGATCTTACGACCAACTCATCCCAAATTATAAAATACCAATACCTTTTTTTCGTACAATAAACCCATATGATTTATTGGTTGTAATTTATAATCAATTTTATTTTTCAAACTGCACTAAAGAGAACGAATGGTCAAAATGCATAATTAATTTGAAAGTTGAAACCTAACAAATGGATATAGAGAGGGGTCAAGAGATGGCAATTAAAACCTAAATTTTATAAAAATAGCCGACTATTTTTTCTAATATCTGTTAAAAGTTTAACGAAGTACATATAGGTAGTCCTTTCCGTTTAGCCTTTAATCTAAAATATTTTTTTTTTTCTTCCTCTAATTAAAATCATATATTGATGCATGCAGTTCGAGGATAAAAAAATAAAAAAAGATTCCTACATACATATATATATGAGCACCAAATTTATTTTAGCTACAAATAACGTATCAACTACTAACTAGAAGCCACCACTTCTTTTTTTCTTTTTTTTCCCCCTCAATTGAAACTAAATAAATACCATACCGAGTTTGGATCTCTCGTTTTGGTTATTCATTTATTGATGTATTAAAATATTTCTATAAAAAAAAAGATGTATTAAAATATCTGGATCTATAGTTCGGAGTCAACATTTTGTAGCAATTCCCCTTCTATTAGGAAAAGGAAAAAAAAATCTTGCAATTTATGTCATACGAGCAACTTATTGAGTTTAGGCAGCTTTGAAATGGACGTCCAAAAACAAAATAATTAAAAGACCTACAAGATACAAGCACTTGTATGCATTATAGACATTTATAGCTTTCTAGGGTTGTAGCAAGGAGGCTGTAATAATAATAGCAATACAAAATAATTTAAATATATAGAGTGGACCGATTTCGATTTGGTGTGAGAATGTGGAGAACATCATAAGAACGTCGACGAAGTAGATTATGATTCATAGATAATAGATTGCCATAGGTTTTACCTTTCTAAAGCAAATTATTTGTGGTCGTTTCTTTTCCTTTTTGTTATTCTTTTCTCGGAAATAACGTCTTTATGTCTCATCAAAGGCTACAACAAAAGAACTAATAAAGAACAAAATGATCACTGAGATGCCACTGATTATAAAATTATAAATAAATTAACAACAAAAGATGATGAAAATCCTTTTATTTATGCATCTACTAAAGAAAAGAAAAAAAAAGTTTTGGTGGTGGTGTATGAGTTACATAATTAAACTAATATTTGATTCGGAAATTTGATCAAGAACTCAAGATTGACGAATGTCTCTTCTCGTGAAGTCAGGATGTCAAATTTGAGTAGATCCAAAACCCACATCCCAAAAGTGAGAGAGAAATTTTATTTTTTGGCTTCAAAAATGAAAAAATATCAAAGCTACTAAACCTTATAGTTGCAAAATATCTAAAATTGTACTTTTGACCCAAAATCTGACAAAAATGTCATTTCAGCCAATTTTTCCCTCTTTCACTCTCTTCCTCATTTCCACTTAAAATGATTCTATTTTTTTTATCGGATTTAGAGTTCCGACGCTCACCATGACAAAAAAGAGTAAAATTTTCTTCTTTATTTCGTATTTGAATTGTTGTAAGATAGTTTTAATAATGGTTAGAGTTATTATTACATGATTTTGATTGATTTGGATCGGTTTTGAAAAAGTTAAGATTTTGAATTTGAGATTTTTTTTCAATAAAATACGATGATTATAGATAAAATCCGATGAAATTCATAGTTTTTTTTTCCAATGAAATACGATAATTTACATATATACTTCATGTGAATATAAATATATGATAAGGAACTAAATATGTTTTTCTCAAAAAAAAAAAAGGAACTAAATATGTGAGTTGGATTTCGGACACTGAAGTGTATTGGAGCCCAATTATTGGGGTCCAATAAGGAGTGTGAAGGGCTAGGACTGCCAAGGCAAGGGCTAACGTATGTCACGTCCTCTTTTCATGCATTTTAGATTTTTTTTTTTTTTTTTTGGAACACATGAGATACAAGACGAAGACTTCTCATGAAATGCATTTTAGAAGTTGTATGTTCATGTGTTCTTAAATAATTTCGGATTGGCAGTGAGGTGCTTCCACTCTGATCTAATCGTCATTCTCTTGATAAAAACATTATAGAAATCCTTTCAGTTTCGCGTGATACAATGAAATTGATAATTAGTTTCTTGATATGTTTCTGTATTTAATATTCACCTTTAGAAACATCTTTCCGACACTTTGATAGATTCTATAGAAAAAGAATAAAAAAGAGGAAACTTAAGATCAATAGGTTACTGTTAGTGAGTATCTAAAGCGGTTGGTTTTCTAATGCATCAACATCCGACATCTCCTCAGAATTATAATATTTAAAAAATAGAGCCGACGTGCACAGGATTTTTTTTTTTTTTTTTTTTAAGAAGCTGCAGTGGGGATTATCCTGTGTAATTTCTTATTTTTTATATTGAAAAAAGGTGTTCTTCTTAATACAGTTGGTGGAGATTATTGTTGTTGAACCCAATTCCGCAATTTTTTTTTTTGTTTTTGAAGGTATCCCAATTCCGCAATTCGTTACAGTCAATTCTGCATATACGAACCTCTGTACCTGTGTACACTCTGTACCTGTGTACATACAACGATGAGGCTTTAAATGGTCCTTCAAAAGACAGGCAAATCTGCTCTAAACAATCATCTACCGATCAAAGGGTAAACAAAGCAAAATTATAGCAAGAGTTTTACCAACCAATCAATCAAAATTTCCAACTTACACATTAATGAGAAATTTAAAAAAAAAAAAAAAAATTATAACATATCCCAACTCAGCCTGCTATTCTACTTCTCGAAGTCCAGAAGTTTATTACAGTAAAGTAAAAATATGATAACCACCACAGAGAATATATAAAACGATGCCAGAGATCAAAAGTGGAAGAGACTGATGAAGCCTGGCACAGTAGAGAAACTGGAAACAAAAATAAAAATTACATTAAAGCAAAGCGCACAATCTAAAAAATCTTTGTGTAGTCTATTTGGAAATAGAAACAAATTTTTTAAAGATAAAAATACCCGACTAGTAAAAAAAGCCACGTCCATCCCCAATCTTTTGCTTATCTGATCTGAGACGGAGAGCAGAGCAGACCCGAAGCATCGGAGCCAACGACAGAGAGATCGCAGACTGTGCAGAGCTGGCCTTGCTGAGCGGGGACAAAACGGGAAGTGCAATAGGGGCAAGTCACGTCTTTTTGTCCGCGGTATATCGGCACGTACGTGGCTCCGCAGATGACAAAGGGGTTTCTGAAATCGTAGTTGAGCTGGGTCGAGTCGCTCATGTTCTTCTCCGCGGCAACGAGGACTTGCCTCGCGGTCTTGGCCTGGTTCTCGACGGTCGGGTTGGTCTCCAAAAGCCTCCTGGCGAAATTGGCGGCGGTGCTCAGGTTGCGAGCCTTGTAACACACGGTCATGGCGTTGAGGAGAGCGAGTCTCAGGTGAGGCGTCTGAAGGTTGCAGTGGGTGAAGTAAGCAGCGAGCTCTTGCTGGCGGACCGGGTCGCCCTTCAGCTCTCTCCTCTTCAGCTCCATTTGCAGACCCAGAACGTACTCCTTCACGATGATCACCAACTCCTTCACTTCATCCACCTCTCTCCTCGTCTCCACCACGATCAGAGGGATTGTGTGAAGGATTCCGAGGAAGAGTCTCAGAGCCTCCGTGAACTTCCCCGTCGTCGTGGCCTTGTAGCCCGCTTTCAGTTTTTCCTCGAGCTGAGAGAATCGGAACACGAGAGAGGGTGGTCCGCGCACGTTGGGGCTCGCAGATTCAGTCCATCCCCGCTCGACCGCCAGAGAGATCACCGGAGCCGACGAGAAGGCCCGGAGGTAAGAATGACTCCCCATCTGCAGCTCGAGGAACAGGGATTTCAACGGGGCGAAGTTCTTGATCCCGAGCTGGCGGCTCAACAGCCTCATGGCGGTATCGAAGTTCCCGGCCGCGGCGTGTTCAGCGGCGAGCGATGATTTCTGGACCCAAATCTGACTGACGGGCATTCCGGGAGTCGGAGCGACAAAGACCGAGCGAGAGTTGTTGGCGATTTTCGGGGTGTCGGGCTCGGCCGGAAGGTCGAGGTCTTCGAGATCCCAGCCTCCATCTTCTTCGTTCTCTTCCTGTGCGTCTTCACCGTCTTCCAACGCCAAACTGGCGTCTCCGTTCAGCCGATTTTCCACATCACCGATATCCAGATCCTCACCCCAGTCAGCTTCCCCCCCAGCTTCCTCATACTCTTCCTCCACATTCTTACCCACGTTGTCGAGACCGCCCTCGAATATTCCCTTCATGACCCTCAACAGCGGCCAGTCTCCGGCGCATGTGATCGGGCTCGGAGGCACCAGAAGAGACGGTGATTTCCCGGCTGGTAAAACGGGAACGTTATCCCCAAGTTCGCCCGCCAGACGTTCCGCGGTTTCGTGAAGACCGTGAATTGAGGCCGTGACGTAAGCAAGGGGCAAATGGCCAGCGTTCTCCAGTATTTTCACGCGCTCCGCGACATCACCCAGATAAAGAGCGTTGTGGAACTGACCCATCACGTCATTCTTGACTTCAGCGATTTTGAGCATCTTAGACAGCTTGTCCAAATTTCCGGTGATGAGATACAAGAACGAGAGCCTCTCGAAATTCTTTGTCCTCTGGTACGCGTACTCCACGATCCCAGCATTTCCCTGACGAAGGGCCTCAACTCCCAAGCGGTACCACTGATCCTTCTCGTCTATTTCCTTGGCAGAAGCAACGGCAATCTGGATGTTTCCACTTTCCAGTGCCAGATTGAAGCGGGTCCGCTCATCTTTGACAAAGTGAAGAGCCACCTCGGGAAAACCCTTCTGCTGCAAATACGCAATCACGGCCTGCCCACAGAGGTCAGAGCTTCTGATCATGCTCATAACCTGGTCATATTTCTTCTTCAGCAGGGACAACTTGAAGACATACTCAGTTGTATCAATGATAATGTCACGGTTCTTCCCTTCACGATCCAAACAGTGGATGGTACTCTTGTTCACTTTTGTTATGTATAATGGCACATCAAGAGTCCTGACAATCCCACTGTCTCCATTAGGTAGACAGTACTTGATGTGGTTCAGGGTTGTGTAGATGAAGACACCGTTATCATCCCAAGCCCCACTCTTAACACGAATTGTCTCGTGGAGAGTGCACTGATGCACGAGCTTTTTATCAGCAATCACAATGGAATGTTTGCTGAGCAGAGCAACAGACTCCATGTCATTTGACCAAACAATATACCTGACAAACGGGGTCTGAAGCTCCCCAAGAACAAGCCTCTGTTGAAGATCAAAAATAACTACTCTATCTTCTGCCCTGCAAAGCAAGTTCCCAGTTCCAGCATAAAATATCGCATCAACGACAATGGGAAGAGCGCTCTTTTTCACAACCTCATTCTTAAGGTTCTTGACCAAGACTTGATTAGTGCTCTTATCGAGCACTGCAAACCTATTCCGGGCTACAAAAACAGCCGATCCTCCACTTCCTCTTTTTGCTTCCTGAGCATTGTCGCCCCTGCCAAAGCTGTCCTTTGGTACGACGTATAGTTCATAAGAACCCCCTTCCACATCAGAACAGATCAGAACAGCATTCTCTGTGGGACTATATGAAAGCGTCTTAGCTCCCTGATTCAAGGAGGACGAGCCCGGCCTTCGGATTGGGATTACCTGAGTGTCTTTTTGAGTAGAGTATTCATAAAACCGCAAGAATCGATCTTTGACATAGTACAGTGAATCTCCACTAACAGAAAAAGCAGGGCGCTCCCTCTCCAGCTTGAAGACAATCATGCCACTATCATGACCAGCGGCCAAGAGGTTCATCTCGGGATGAGCAGCGAGAATCCAGAATCTATCGTGTTCCCTCCTAAATGTCTGAAGACCAGTTCTTTTTGTTGCATCCCAAACCCGTATACTTCTATCCTCAGAATTAGACACGATGATGTCCTGCTTCGCATGGAACAGAACACAGGACACATTATTCATGTGTCCTCTCAGAGTGTCTACTTCCCACGCCTTTGTGTCTGAAATAAAATTATACAATAGTCATTAGTTATCTCATCTGAAGACTTTACACTGTCAGAATGAGCCTCATTAGCTTTCGTCTTACAAAAAAGAAAGAAGAAAAACACAAAGATGATATCATATAGAAATTAATAATCTGACAGTTTCGGTTAGAGAAAAATTATGATTCGTATAATTAAATTTTAGGGCTGTTTCATGTTTCTTCTTCTCTTATTTTATCTTCATAATCAGTAACATATACGGTAAAAATAAAAAAGGGCCAACTGTCAAAATCCAACAGAAAAAAAAGTAAGAAATTAAATTACCATTCATTCGCCAAAGCTTCACTTGACGATCATCTGCTCCAGAGACAATAAGAGGGAGTGATGGATGGAATGAAGCCCAGTTAACCCCACGATCATGACCTTCTAAGACATACTTAACAACAACATCAACTCCGCCGAAAAAATCAGAGTTGATCTGACCCAACCGCAAGATGTCATCCACGGGAGCAGCGCTCTTCTTCTTAAGAGCGCCAATATCCCAAACACGAACAGTTTGATCCAAAGATGCCGAGACAACAAGGTCCTCCTTTGGGTGAAACGAAGCGCACATGACATAGTGGTTGTGCCCCGTGAGCACAGAGATGCAAGTACGCGATTGCCAATTCCAAATCCGGATTGTCTGATCATCACTAGCACTCACAATCCATGGATGCTCGTGGTGAAACTGGACAGTACGGATGTAATCGAGATGCCCTAGAAGAGTAAACAAACACCTGTGCAACTTGTAATTCCACACCTTGATCTTGTAATCATCACCTGCAAAACACATACACCAAATCACCTCCTGTACAGATTCCTAGTTTGTAAAATTTATCAAGACTGAAATCAATTCATCACAAAAAAAAAAAAACTTATCATGGTCTTGAGATTCTAACACAACAATAATCCAAATGTAAGTTCAAATGCCAAGGAGATCAAAACAACATGATACACCACTCTTCATTGATCTCCAAACGGACTCATTCATCAAAATCATCCCAATTCAATCAAGTCTTGCAGATCTTAAGAGCCTATAAAGTACCCATCAATCTTTTACGGGTAAAAACAGCAAATACATCAGCAATAATACAGAAAAGAGAAAGCACAAAATTCTCGATACAAGATATATTCAATTCGACAATATAGTTCATCAAACCGGCTATTTATTGAAACCAAATAGATTAAGCCTCTCAGATCTCAACAGCCTTTGAAATTCCCAACATAGTCAGCTATCAACATTGCATTAGATTCAACCTTTACACAGAAAACAAACGAAATCTCAAGGAAGTTTAGAAATGAATATACCTCCGGAGACGAAAAGCGGCTGAGACTTGTGGAAATGGACCCCACGGACCGGACCATCGTGCTCGTCAAATCTGTCGATGAGAGTGCCCATCCGGTAATCCCAGAGCTGGATCACACCGCTGTGCAGACTCGCCAAGATCCATGGCCTCTTGCTGTGGAAACTCAGCCCCTTCACTCGGTTACTCTTCGTCTCGAACTTCGTCAACATCGTTCCCGCTCAACAACAACGGAATCAAGCCCTAGCACATTTCAAATATTCGAATCAGATAATTCCGATGAGAAATCTACTCAATTCAATCTAAGTCGACTAAAGAATCAATCAAACCACCGTTCATAGAATTCGGCTATGATAAAAAAAAAAACCAGTCCGAGTAGCTGATTGAAACTAGTTTGATTGAGATCATAATCGTACCTTTTCAGATCTGGGAATGAGATTAGTGGATCAATGGGATTTGAACATTGGCTGGGATCGGAATTGGGAGAGAGAGATTCGCTTAAGCGCGTGAATCGGAAATGAAATTATATCGAAGAAAATGAAAATTAAAAGATATACAGAGAGAGAAACTAGTGAGGGAGAGAGAGAGCGATAGAGTTTTTGTAGATCTGGTAGCTTATGGAGTAAAAAAAAAAAAAAGAAGTTTCCTCGATGGAAATTGTTTTTTTTTTTAATGCAAACCTTTTTTTTTTAATCCGAGTAAAATAAAAAAAAAAAAAGATTGAGACAGATTAAGAGCGCGTGTGTTTCACTTCTCTGTCAATAGAAAGAGTAAAATTGGCTGCCCAAGCACTACGACGACGTTGTATGTGTATTTATTAAAAAAAAAAAAAAAAAAAAAATTTAGAAATATTTACTAAACAAGTTTACCTGAAATGAAAATGAGTTTTTTTTTTTGCATCGATGGAAATGATTTTTTTTTTTTTAATATGAAAGCAGCTTTGGCTGAGTTACCTCAGTTGTTTTAGTAGGCCGTCGTTGTTAGAGCATCTTTAATGGTTTTTTGCTTAACAATTGTAGGGACTTGTTTGTAAATATAAAAAATGTTTAGCTAGTTGCTTAACCATTATTTTGCATATTGACTATTGATTTAGCTAAGCAAATTAGCTCTATTAAACTAGTTGCTTAACTATTTAGCTCTAGAAAAATCTATATGGTAAATAGAGCTAATACATTTAGCTAAACCATTAAAATGCTCTTAGTGGTACATAGTATTTGATCTAAACTGTAGCACAAACTAGTGGGTAATTTGGGTAAAAAAAAAAAACTAGTGGGTAATTTTACACAACTTTCAAAATGAATGTCGTGAGTTCAATCTTCACTAAGTTTGCTATTTTAAAAAAGGAAAAATGGTACGAAGTAGCCAATTCAAACTATGACTTTTGCAAAATAGCCATAGTTTCATTAGCTATAGCAAAATAGCTAATTGAGAGTACTGCGATTTTTAATCCTGCCTCGATTAATTTTAATCCAGCCTTCATAAAACTTACATTCTGTCTTTATAGTTCGTTGGGATTAAATTTAATCCAGCCTAGATTAATCTTACTTTGGCTAATTTACTTATAGTTGGCAAACTATGGCTATTTTGCAAACACTTAAGTTCTATTTGGCTATATAGCCGCTAAATGCACACCTTTATAAAAACTTGATTTATTTATCATACATTTATTTATTTGATTATGCATCTTGTAACGGGAATGGAAAAGAATGATTCGTTACTATTCGGTGTATTAATAATTTAAGGTTTGTATTAATACCAATACAATTATTGATATATAAAAAGTTACCGATGAAAAATATCACTTCTAACTCCAAGTTTAAGTTCAATTGAAAGGTTGAATTTTATCGTTAATTTTAAATTAGGATCAATTACATAATTACTCTTTTAACTACAACATTTATAATAATTTATCCCTAGATCATTAAAATTTTGAACACTAGTCTTTTTGCAATTGACATCATTCTGTCAATTTTTATGTAACTACGTTACTTTCGAACATGTGTCATGTATTATTAAACAAATTTGCTAGGCGAATTTTTACTTTTTAGACTTAACAAGTAATAAATAATTGTAAATGGACTTTTTATTTATACATTTTGAAGAATTGATTTTTGTCACGTTTTAGACAAAAATGCCCCTCCTAACTTATATACCTCATTTCAAACACTTTCTGGCATTCTCTCACTTCTTCTTCTCTCTAACTCTCTCGGTTATCAGTCCTCACTCCTCCAATGACCCCTGATGACCGTAGACAAAGCGGAATGAAATTTTTTATTTTTTATTTTGAACTCCATTGAATAACATATTTAATTTATGCAAATCCTTAGTGAAGGCGAACTCGCCATAGCTGCAATTCGCGAGCAAATTCTAGCGAACGTGGTCCTACGTCACCTAAAAAATGCCAACCCAAAACCAAGGCATTGATGTCTCTCTCCTTAGATCTTGCTGGAAATTTTCTTTACACCCAAGGCCTAAAAATCTCTCAACGACGACAAAGAAGACAGCCTCAGCTTTCGCGCTCCCTCTGCAGATCTTCATCCCCCGGCTTCCCATTTGTATTAGTTCTCACTCGTTGTTGCCTTCGGCAGGGCATATGCCCTTCTTTTCTTCTCTGACGATGTCGATCTTATCGACTCGATGTATTGTGCCTCCAAAATTTCATTCTCGCACCACCCCCAAACAAAATTGGAAGTTGCATATCGAGAAAAGTCTTTATCGCAATGGACGACCCAACCTAAAGACACTCATTCGATATCTTCATCCACAACTTCGTACGAAATTTTTCGTTGCTATCCTCGCTAAATATTTCAACGTCGTTCATGCCAGAGGAAATCAATTGTCAACAACAGTTAGTTGGATGACGTATTTATCCTTGATGAATTTGACTTGCTCAACCTTGCGATGTCTTCATCCACAACTTCATACGAAATTTGTCGCTCCTATCCTCGCTAGATATTTCAACGTTGTTCATAACAGAGGAAATCAATTGTCAACAACAGTTAGTTGGATGACGAGTATATCCTTGATGAATTTGACCCGCTCAACCTTGCTTTTTTTACGATTTTATTGGGAAACTCGTTGTTCTCAAGTTCAAGCTATTAGGGAGGTTGGAGGTTGGTTTGGAGGTAGACGTTCTCAAAATAAATTGTCAATCATAATGCTATCAACTCGTGATTTTATAGATGTTACCAGCTTTTTTTTTCTTCGTACTAAGATCATTACATGTTTCATCAAGATGGCCGATGAGTTGGACTCATCGTGTATCTAATATGTCATTATCATATTAAGTGTTGTTAAGTTTCACCTCAAAACTTATAAATGTAAGTAACTTATGAGTTTATAAGCAGGGTGGTCCTTTGTGGAAGAAACGAGCAAGGCAGGGCTTTGACCCTCTTTTTTTTTTATGCGTTTTAGCCCTACAATTAATTTATTAAGAGTTGTACATACATTTTATATGAAAAAGTTAATTTTTAACTCCTATTTTAAGTTTAATTTTGTTTTCTCTAGAAAACGACATGTACAATAAAAAACGACTTGAAAACAAAACAACAAAATACAAACAACAAGGCTGATAAGATTCTGATAAAACGAGGCTTATAAGAATTCTATTAAACAAACAAATAAGATATGGAAAACATCAATCTCACCAGCTTTGGCCCTACTAATTTTTTTTTTAATACATTTTAGCCCTGCAATTGATTTTGTTTATATAGCAAAATTAATACTTAATTATTTACTCTAGTGACCTTTCCTTTTTGTTTAACTAATGAATTATAAAATGATATCTTTAAATATTTTTATAATTAATAATTGTAATTTAATTTTATATGAAAAAATTTATTTTTAATTCCCATTTTAAGTTTAATTTTGTTTTCTCTTAAGTAAGATTTTCTTGACTATATAATTGATAAGTGAAGCTTATATTCTCACCACGCTCCCTCTCCTTTTGTGAACAACAGAAGTTTGCTTCGTCCGTACCGTGGTTTTGGCAATTTCGTGTGTTTGAAGCCAAAACCCTAAAATTAAGGGAACAAATTAATAAACTCGTACCATAAAACTGCTCATTGACTTGTCTTTTCTTTTGATTACGTGATTCATGAATATATATTACTTTAGAATAACAACAACGTTGGACTTGGCGTCTTCGTTGGACTTCGAACTATATGGTGTTGAGCAGCGTTTTACACAGAAGAAACCGCTGGTTTTCACAAAGTACAGTCAGTGCAATCTCCGTTTATCTCTCTCTCTCTCTCTCTCTCTCTCTCTCTATCTATATATATATATATATATATATAATATACAGTATGAACTTTCTCGTAGTCATGCAAATGCAATCCCATCAAGTTTCAACACAAAATACGCCGACATCATTTTAAAAAGAAAACGACATGTACAATAAAAAAAACGACTTGAAAAGAAAAACAACACAAAACAAAGTAACAAACAACAACGAGGCTTATAAGATTATGATAAAAACGAGGCTTATAAGAATTCTATTAAACAAACAAAAAGAAATGGAAAACACTAATCTCACCAGGCAGATTCGAGCATCATATTTATTTTTATACCCAAGAACTTAAACATTGGAAAATCAAACATATATAACTTAAAAAAAAAATACATAAATTTACCAAAAAAGCCATCGAATTAATATTAGAAAGATACAAAACAATTTGAAAATGAGCTCTAACTCTATGAAAATACTTGAATCAAGACACCACTTTTCCCACAAGAAATTATTTCATCGACAAAATGTGATATGTTTTTCTATACAGAAACTCAAGCTTCCCAAGTAGAATTTTTATCACAAAACTTAAACGAAATTGATAAATGAAAAATAATACGACAAAGAATTTAATTTTTCTAACTACTCCAGTCGCGCCACTAATAAATAAAATGAAACAATGATTAAAAAAAAAAAAACGGAAAATGTGTGAAAAAAAAAAAGCGAGAGTATACCTAGAATTTATGATTCGTAAATTATTGCTCGGACTCGGAGTAATAAGTCATTTTTTTTTTTCCTTCTTCTTTCTTTTTCAATTTAGATGGTGGACCCCACATTGTAACCTAATTCTCAATCCACTGGCAACGTCCTTTCGCGGTTCGCGAAAAACCCTATTTCCGTTTTGGGAAAATGTCCTCTTCTTTTTCTCCTCCTCTTCTACTTTATCCTCTTCCTTCAATTTTTTTTTTTTTGGGAGACGGAGAGAAAGGGAAAATATCAGCGTAGAGAGCTTTGGATTTCAATATCGAATAATCGATGGCGAGAGGGAAGATTCAGATCAAGAGGATCGAGAACTCGACGAACCGACAAGTGACGTACTCGAAGAGAAGAAACGGTCTGTCAAAGAAAGCCCACGAGCTCAGCGTTCTCTGCGATGCTCGTGTGTCTCTTATCATGATCTCCAGCACCGGAAGAATCTACGAATATACCAGCCACTCTCTCACGTAATTATATAAATATAAATATATGCTTGTTTCCTTTTTTTTTTTTTGTTACCGATATAATTATAACTTAATTACATATTTTGTTTTTCTACAGAACGAAGCAGTTTCTGGATCTGTACCAGAAGACTCTCGGCATCGATCTTTGGAGCTCGCACTACGAAGTCTTTGATCTTTTCACTTCTCCATTTTTTTTGCCTTTGAGTTTATATATTATTATTTTATTTAAAATTTTTTTTTTTGGGTGTGTGTGTGTGTCTTAATTTTACCTGTTTTCTTTTATACAGAAAATGCAAGAGACGCTAAAAAATCTGAAAGAGAAGAATGCGAGTATTCGTACACAGATCAGGTGATACATACATTTACATACACACATACACATGTATGGGTTTGTGTTAATATTGGTATAATATATATATATATATATATATATATATATATATATATATATATATAGGCAGAGGATGGGACAATGTCTTGACGATCTAAACTTTGAGGAACTGCATACTCTTGAACAAGAAATGGAAAATGCATCCTGTGCCATTCGTGAGCGCAAGGTACGACTATAATATATATATATATATATATATATATATATATATATATATATCATCTATGTATGTTTGTGTGCATATATAGTTAGGAACCGTTTGTTTTATTGTTGTTGTTGTTGTTCCTGTGTCGCACTACTGTAGATGTGGTTTTTTGGTTGTGATTTAAGATTTTTTTTTTTTGGAAGGCTTGATGATTTAAGATTTTGACAAACACAATCATGATATCCAGATCAATTTGGTTTACTTTTTTATTTTGACTTGTTGAGCTCGTTTTATAAATAAATAAATAAATTGTAGTCGTCCTTATATATATATGTATATATATATATATTTGTCTAAGTTTTAAAAATTGCTTAATGGTAATGAATCGCGTCTGTGCCTTCCTAAACTTTTCATTCACATCGTTGGTGTATTAAATGAAGAAGAAGAAGGAGTTTGTAGAAGTCTTTTCTTTTTGTTGCAAAGCTAATGATCATATATGTTTTGAAATATATAATTGGCAGTATAAGGTGATGACGAATCAGATTGGAACTACTAACAAAAAGGTAATAATAAATATATATTAATACTATTCCATCTCTCATATTCTGTGCCCTTTCGTTGGTGTGTTTGTTTATTTGATTGATATATGCTCTCGTATGCAGTGGAATCAAGCAAAACAAATCCACAATGACATTCGCTCCCACTCCCATGTAAGCGTCTCATCACTAGCTAGCTCATCACCATCTCTAGTGTTACACTGTTAATAATTATCTCTCTTTGTTTCGATTCAGTATATATTGATCAGAGAAAAAAGAAAAATCATAAACTTCTCAATAGCCGAATACATGCTTAAATTTATACTATTTTACCTTTTATATCGGTCACTATCATCCTCTGAATATTCACAACATATCACTAGTATCCTTTCAACTAATTTTTATTTTATTTTATTGACGCTATAGCACACTTTGGTGATCATGGACTAACTTAGCTTTGAAATGTTACTAAGTAATTAGATTTGTTTAAATTTAGTAAAATAATTGAAATTTACAAATGTGCAAATACTTGATTTCAATAAAAAAAAATTAAACTTAACCAATATATTTTATGACAACGATAAATTGTTTATATATATGATCAATACTTTTATTGATAGAACCTAATTTTAACTATTTTGTTGAAAATTTACAATTTTGACTATTTCGCTAATCACTTAACTTCAAATGACTGTTTTATGTAATGTTTAAAAAAAAAAATTAGTGTATGATCAAGATGGCGAAGTTTTGGTATAAACATTAAGAGTAATTTAGTTTCTAAAAAAAAATATCATTTAGAAAAGTCAGGAAAAACTCCAACGTAAAAAAAAAAACAGTGGATAATTGTGACACCATGGAAATGTATGGGATGTGATCTAGCATTTGCTAAAAATGTCATAGCTATCGTAGTTTTCTTATATTAATCTCAATTAATTTATATTGGTGAATTTGGTTATTAGGGCATGAAGGATGATCCGGAGTATGGATTAGTGGACAATGGAATGGATTATGAGGGCATTGATGGATACACGAATGGAATTATTCCAAACAACATACTTGCTTTAGGGCTTCACCTTAATCAGCCTAATATTCTTGCAGCCAAATCTGAATCAGTTCTTACCTCTTGCTACACCACTACCAATTGGGGTCTCCCTAAATTCTAATTAAGAGACTGTAATATATATATATATATATATATATATATACACACATATATAAAGGATCCTATAAGTTGCTTATGTGTCTTCTTGCCTGGCTAATTATGGTCTTTCCACGGATCAACAATTAATATGTAGTTAAGCATCATTAAGATGTGTTTTTTTTTTTTTTTTAATTGACGATATAATATTTTGTGTGCTTGTTTTAAGTACCAAACTTCTTCTAATGGATATATTTCTGGATATATTTTTTCTAAGTTTTATTTTTCCAAAAATAAAATCATGCCTCTTCTTGTTGTCTATCGAAATGTACTAATTTTCTCACATGTATAAAAATGGCTGAATGGCATAAGTGTAATTATCTGGAAAATACCATAGGACGATGTGACCACTTTCTTCCAAAACAAGAAAGCCAGAGAGATGGCTTTACTCGTTTCCAGCTCCCACCTTCTCTTTGTTTCCCGTTATTCCCCAAACAAAATGTAAAACGTTAACATTCTGATGTAAATACTTCCTCGATTTCAATGTGTTACTTCAATACGAAACAAGAAAAATCAAATAGCAAACCTAAGAAGAAAGAGCCTTGATCAACTGCCCAAAAAAAACCCTTTACCCCTTCTTTCACATCAATGTGTTCTCACTCTTATTTTCTTTCTCATATTCCCATGTATAATTTTATAAGTTCAAAGATTTGAGAGGAAAAAAAATGAAAGTCAATTTTAATTCAATTGTGCTGTTTCGACTATTGTGAAAATTTTGAGTGGAAAAAAATTTGAGTGAAAATATACAACTGAAATTGAAATTTCATTTTCTTGAAAACGAGTGGAAAGTGAACTCAAATGAAATTTGCTCACATGTTATCTTACTTGTATCAAGTTTCTAACTTTCTCTTTTTGTGCTCTCAAAATCTCATTATATTCTCGCCACAGCGAGAATATGGTTTCCATGTTGATTTTCCGCAGCGGAACAGAGTTTCGTCGTGAAATCTTCGCAACACTAGAAATAACTTTTCATGGTGAAATTAATACCAATTTTACGTTTTTTTTTTTTTTTAAATCATCGCTTAAACTACTTTTCACGATAAAAAATTATGCCGTAAAAATAATTTCACAACGGATTTTCCAGTCGTGCAAACTACTTTTTTGGTGTAGTTCTCCAAATGGAAATCGTTAGCATTAGTTGTAATTTGTTTTCTTTTTATTATTGGTGTTTAATAATGGAATATTTTAAAAAAAAATTAAAAAAAGGGGAAAAAGAAAAGAGAATTGTAACTGAATAAGCCTATTCAAACCTAATAATTTCATTTTGTCATACGTTTAAGATTTTTCTAATTTCCAATCATTCTGCTTATGTGGGACATTGTTTATACCATTTTTACCCTTATTAATTAGTTAATATAATTTATTTTCGAAATTAATAAAATATAGTTTATTATTCAAAATCTCTAATTATTAGGATCTCAGTTATATATCTCTCTCTTTATATTTTCACGCTTACTCTCTCTCTCTCTCTCTCTATCTCTCGTCACATTTTTTAGTTATTGACAAAGGTCAAAAACATTAAAATCGCAATTAATAACCGTTAATAATTGTTAATAGGTCTCTGCTTTAACTAATAATTGGTAATAATCATTAATAGATTTCTACCAGAAACCTATTAAAACAGTTATTATCAATTATTAACTACGATACTGTTTTTTTCGTCCGTCATTATTAAAAATGTAACGAAGAGAGAGATAGTATTTAGGTATAGATAAATTATTTTTATTTAATTTATTTTTGACAAAGAATGAGTGGAAAATAATAAGGGTAATTCGGTCTTATTCCATTAAAGATTGGCTAATTACCAAATATCACTGTAACTTTGACTATTTTACAATTTTAATTTTTAAAAAGGCTAATAAATCAGGGTGCTCAAAAGAAAAAAAAAAAAGAAAAAGAAAAAAAAAGCATTATCTGCCGTCAGATGTATTAAAAAAGAATCACCGGAGCGGCCGTTGGATCTGAGCTCATCCTTGCAAAAAAAGGTAAAGACACAGAAAGGACTTCTTTCTTTGCTTATTTCCCGCTCTCCCCTGTAAATGCCTAACTCAAAAACCCGATGTGGGCCCCACTATTCTTTGCCCTTTTCGTCACTCCCTGCGAAAACCTTTCTCTGATCGCCTAAACTCTGATTTCCTCTTTCGACAATGGTCTCATCAACTATTTTCAATTCCTTTTTATATTTCCACATTCCTTGTTAATCTATAAGCTACCCTCTCAAACCCTAACCCTAGACTTTGTTCCTTTGCTCTGTTTTTTTTTTTTTTTTGTTCATTTGTTAGATCGCGGGGAACGAAGATGGAGAAGATAGCGGATCCGATTCGCCGGAGAGTCGCGTTTCGGAAGAGGCGTCGTGCGCTCTTCAGGGAGGCTCGTGAGCTAAACGTCCTCTGCGATGCCGGAATATTCTGTATAGTGGTCTCTGAAACACGGGACTGTACCTCCTATATCACTCCCTCTATCAAGTAATGTCACTCTTGTTCAAACCTAGATATATTGCCCTTCTTCTTCGTTGATTAATTGACTTGTTTCTGAATGCGTGAAGCGAGAAGGAAGCGATTGATCGGTACCAGAGGGCTCTAGGGATTGATCTATGGAGCGAGGAGTACGAGGTTTCTCTATTTCTCTTCGACTTTGTTGTGTCCGTATTTCTGGTTTTCTTTTTGAAGATTTTTGAATTGTGGTTAGTACTGATTTTGCTTACAGAGATTGAAAGAGACGTTGGAAATATCGAGAGAGGTTAATACCAGGCTTCGGAGGGAAATTGGGTAAGAGAGACATTGATTTCTTGTATGTTACAGTAAATGGGTATATAAAATTACACAATTGATTGATAGGATGAGGACTGGGGGTCAATGTCTGAATGATCTAAGCTTTGACGAATTATGTGATCTTGAACTTCGAATGGAAGATTCTTTGGATGCTTTTCGTCAACATAGGGTGAGATCTTCAACGCCTTTGCCTTTTCTAACTTTTCTCAACACACTAAGATTCTTGATGTCCCTTATGCAATTTCGGATTGATTCTCCAACTTGAGCTTCTTTTATTGTCTTTGCTATTATGCTCGAACAGTGGCTAATTCTGATTAAGATAATTATGATTTGTAATCAGGATCTTGGTGATGTCTCTTATATTTTGGATATTCTCTTATGCTATAACCACTGAATGTGTACTTGTGCTATAATTCAATGAGTTATTTATGGCCGAATAAAGTTAAAAAAATATTTGTTTTTGGCAGCATAGGAAGATTCGCGAACAAATTGACCATTGCACACAAAAGGTAATTGGTGATTTTGGGACCTCTGTTCTTATATTATCTGAATCAGTTAAATTATGAGAAAAAATCATAGTGTGAGGGACCCCAATCAATTTTTTTTTTCATTCCCTTTGTGTGGTTGCAGATACAGATTCTGGAAAGTCTGATTAACGATCATGCAACTCATTTGGTAATCCTCAAACAAACATCGTGAAGCATTATTTCATCTTCCGTTTTCCCTGTCATGACATGAAGTGTTCAATATTAAATTAGGGTCATGATCAGGGGTATGGGATCGTAGACAATGGAGACGAATTCGAATCTTGTGTGACTACCAACTCAAGTATTAGCCAGCCGAGTCTTGACAGTGATGCTGAGTCAGTTCTTACCCCTCCACTATGAATAAACATGACGCAGCATTCAAAGACTGAATATTGCTTGTTTGTAGTAATGTAATTGAAACTCGAACCTACCTAATGCCCTCGAAATGCTATGCTATGCTCTGCTCTAAGTGTTAACTCTTTCTTCTCTTTCTCTGTAGATGAACCTTTTCATTTCCTTATCAAAGTTTGAAGCTGAACTGTCTTCTGTATAAATGTGTGTGATAAGTGATAACTACTATATATAACTTTTTTTTTTCCCACAATGTTGAAAGTTGGTTCCAGAATTAGCTTCCGGGTTTAGAGTGCTCTAAACTGATATACTGCTTCAGGTATCTGCACTCTCTCTTTCTCCCTTATAGATCCACTGAAATATTTTGTTTTTCATTATTTTACTTGTGCCTCAATTAGGAATATGCTTGCCTGGATAATCTGTCACCCAAAAAAAAGGAACTCTTTCTTTTTATGTTTTTTTCCTCGAAAATCATCCATCCTGAACTACGTGCACTTGATACTTGATATTTATACATGTTGCTACTCGTTGTTTTCTTGTTAAAAAAAAAAAAAAATTCAAGATACTTACTAGGTGTCATTTATTGGGACTATTATATTCCAATTAGAGGGAATATACGAAACTATGGCACTTATTTGATAGCAAATATTCGTACTGCCATTTGCCAAAGATAGATAATATCAAGTTGTTAAAAAAAAAAAAGATGAAGACATCAAGCTATTATAGCATATTACATCGTTGGCAACGAAACCAAGTGTATTATAATTTCTTATAAGGACTGATGTCAAGTGTCAAGTCAAGGAATTTAATGTCCCTTTCCCTCTATGACTTCCTATCAAAGATCTTCTTAATTAAAATTATGCCTTTGTTTTCCGTTGAGATTCTTTTGAATCTCTCTTTATTATTTACCATTTATATTTTTTGTATTGTTTTTTAGTGCATATAATATTTTTCGGAATGATTATCAGTTATGCCCGCCTTTTTTTTAATTAAATAAATGCTCTTCAATAGAATATATTAATAAAAACCAGTCATTATCAAATTCCTATACGGATTGCTTGCCAAAAACGCCTAAGTTGCAAAATATCAGTTATGCCCTTAATTGAGCTTTTTATAATCAAATTCCAAGTTAATTTTTTATACGAAATAATGAATCCAAAGAGAACGGAAATTGGTGTCTCACATGAGTGGATCTCACAGAATTGGGTCCCACTTGCTCTCTTTATATGAGCGGACCATAAAATGATTTTGGTGTTTCAGATGGTTCACTTGGTACAATCTCCGTTAGTAAGAAAAATTGTCTTGTATTTCATAAAAAAAAAAATAATAGACGCCAAATTTAGATTTAGCAGAAAATTAGATTTGATTCTCACTATATTCCGTTTCACAAAAAAAATCTCACTATAATCTTTATGGGTGGTGTTTCCTTAAAAAAAAAAAAAAAAAAAAACCGTGGCGCTAGGTTAAAACAAAAGAACCTTGCAATTAACAGATTTTGCATAAAAAATAATAAATTAATAAAAAAAAAAAAAACCCCCTTGATAAATACTATACCATTGGTACCGGACTCTTCGGTCAACGACTGTACGGATTTGCGGCGAACCGAATAGTCCACCTGACAACGATTTGATGGAAATCCCAAATATTTCCACTGGTGACTTGAGAGTTGAGAGACTAGACACACCCTAAAATCTCTTTTTTTTTTTTTTTTTTTGAAAAATTCTAAAATCCCTTTATTGTCCACGTTTCGATTTTTTTTGTATTCGGGTCTTTATTTATTTTATTTTTGTTTCCTTTTTCTTTTCCCTCTTTCTTCTCCTGTATATATTCTGTGATTATTTGTCTCGCACACACTTACTCTCTCACATAACCACAAAGCCTTTTTCTAGAGAGAGACACTGTTTTGAAGGTCCGTACATCCATGGGCGCTCTCGGTCCGGTCTTGCCTTGGATTCCAGAGGACGACCTTTTGCTGAAAAACGCCGTCGAGGTAATGTCGCGACCACCATTGATACTATTGCTTCGTTTCCTTCGAGTTTTGTCGGAGTCGCGACTCTGTTCCGCATATTTCGAAAACATGAACTCTGGGCTGAATTACTTTATTTACGGGTTATTTAAAAAAATTCGTAAATTTAGTTTTTTTGTGTAACGCTTTGTGTCTCTTGCCGAGGCCCGAGAGTGGATTCTGAACTTCTTGTTGGTATGAGCCTTTGCCTCGTAAAGGATAAAAAATTAGAGCATAATTTGCTGCGATTATAGTTTCTAATATATTTCTCATTTCATATCTTTTTCGCTTAGAAAACGAGGGCTGAGGATTGAGTGATATTTGCCCTGAAATGCTTGACAGTGAGCTAGATTGGTAGTTTTGGATAAAACCAGGATTTCCATAAGATGCAGATAAGAGATACCTCGCTCCTCAAACGTTCTCTGGAAACTAGAGAGAGCACAGTGAAGTGCTTGATTATAGAACAATTGAATCAAAAAAGAAAAAATAAACTTAGATTTAAGACCGTGACCGGAGATTGTGTAGACACGTTTCCCTTGGACTTTGTATAGACTCGTTGACATCCACTCGTTGATACTTCCTAAAACTTTGTATTTTGTTTTATAACGTACGGGTGAGTTCGTTAGGTTTGTTTCGAAAATCTGCTGTATTGTTTTCTTCAACTTAGGCCCAACCTTTTGCTATTCCATTTAAGCTAAAATCTTGTTCGTTGTGGAAGAACGTGAGGAGCCAATTTGTAGGGAAGCGATATGAATTTGCGATGATGTCTTATATAGAAGTACAGCATGGATTGCACTCAGATGAAAAATTATCAAGAAGCTGTAGAATCTATTTAAGAAATTATGATAATTCACACATCTAACTTTCCATTTTATGTATGTCAAAAACTACCATTTCTTTTCGAATAACTAAGTTTAAAATAACGTTTTGGAGGGTATGACGTATGTGAATTTTGTCCAATAGATGAGAAGGAAAACAGAGAACTCGAGTAAATATGCTGTTATAGCAGGCTCTCCGTTTATCCTAAATGTTTACAGATTGTGTACGTGAATTGTTTTCGTCAAAGCTACGATAGAAAAACACAAATATTAAGCTCCAAGCACTAGATTTTATTATGGAAAGCGTAGCATGTCTTCCTGATTTTACGGAGCGAGAATTTCGACTAATGCCATTGAATAGTAAGTACCGTTGATGTAGAAAGGAAAATGCATTGTACAATGAACAATGCATTTTAATAGTGCTGCTGATTTTAACAGTGTTACTGATTTTTTTTTTCACACTCCGTAACCCTTTCGCAACTACGATTGACATGGGTAACATAACTGATATAAATTGAGAGCCAATAAAAAAATCCATCTCCTAACTATTGTCCATTTCGGGCATCTGGTAGTATAATTATTCTTATAAGTTGGCAATTCTTGTCATGTTTGTCCATATTTTTCTTACTCAATGAAGTTCCTAAAGTGTCATCCTGGCTGAAACTACTAAGTGAATTTAATGATAACTGGAAGATTGAATGAACTAATTATTTACCTGGGTTTTTACTTTTTATCAACTTATGAATCTACTGAAGGCAATTTATCTGCTTTAACTGTGTGCAGGCTGGTGCTTCCTTGGAGTCGCTTGCAAAAGGTGCTGTTAAATTTTCTCGGAGATTCACTGTTCATGAATTGCAAGAGCGGTGGTATGCTCTCCTTTACGATCCTGTTGTTTCTTCCGAAGCATCCATTCGCATGGCAGAATCGGAGCGCTCAACTTCAGCGCACCCATCAAAAGTCAACAAAACCGGAGCTTCAAAAGAAAACAAAGCTACAGGGAAGAGAAAAGCAGAAACTGTTAGCAGTTGTTACTATGCACTGCGTAAAAGGATCTCCAACGAACACTTTGGGAATATGGACCTAAGTTTTCTCGTGGCCCCCGGAAATAGTGCTTACGTCGGAGATGTAGACGGGCCTTTGTCGGCAAATGGCGACCATGGACACCCAATCCCGAACCCTTTCGCAGATGAGGTTCCGGAAATGGATAATGTTGCTAATGCTTTTCCGGATGATCTGATGGATACTAGCGCTTTTCCAACAGAACTTCAAAACTTGGCGGTGGAGAACTTTCAGATTGACCAAAATGGCATGGATCAAGATTTTTCTCATATTCTTGGAGAGGATACAGGAAATATACCGGAAGGTGGTGTGGTGGGAGATCCAAAAGACTTGCCTGACGACCTGTTCTTCAAAGCCGGCGATCAAGTTAGCGGTGACCAGTCAAACATGTGCCTTGATTTTGAAGAGGATAAGATCTTTGACTCGCCCGTTTCAGGATGTGTTGCACCATTTAGCAACATGGAGTTCTCGCCACTCCCGGAGATGCCTATTTGGAAGACAGTCTCCGCACCAGACTTGCACGTAGACATGGGTCTCGGGGATAAAGATCTCTTGCCTGGAGATGCTTTTCGGCTTCCTGATGACTACGATGGTATGAACGCCGAGACATCCGGTTATGATGGTCACCAGGGTGTCAAGGTTAAAACAGAAACTGGCTTCGACGACTTTGAAGCCCGCAATAGCTCTGAAGGTTATTTGGCAGAGATATCAAACTCTTTGTTGAACTTTACAAATGAGGAAGAGCTGTTCATGAACGGGGCTGGAAAAGATATCATCGATAAGTCTTACTATGACGGTCTGAGCTCACTTTTGTTGAATTCGCCGAACGACATTAGTCAAGAACATGTAGCCAGTATGACTGAAACAGAGGAGCCTTCAGGAGCTCCAGATGTGTGCCCTGCGAGCTCACTGAGTCCACCTCATGAAAGCAACAATGTGTCAGACGAACAAATGTGCTTGGATTCACAGCCCCAAATCCAATTACTCGTATCAGTCTCAGTTACTGAATTTCCCGAACTTGAAAATGGAGTTATTTGCTGTGTGTTGAACACCGAGGACCCAGATATCCCGTGCAACGATATTCCTCTACAGATGCTCTTAAGAGCAAGGACCAGTGGGGCATCTATTCCCTCATCTGCAAAGGACATGGCTGGTAACCAAAGAATCAGTGATATACCCAACCAAGTGCGTAAAGAACAACACGTTACTGGGGAGTATCGTGTATCTTCTCAGAGAATAGGGTCACATGCTGTACAAGGAACTGGTCAGAGTCCTGTGGTCAATAATTCCGTCGTTTCAAAGCCTGGCTCAAATGTTGTGGCATCTAGGGTTTCGGGTGTCCCCTGTGTTGTTTCCGAGCAGATTAGCTCAAAGCCTGGCACTGAAGGAATCGTCTCTGAGCATCAGAATGAAAAGGTTCAAGAAACGTTGAACTCAAAGGATTGTTCAATGAAGAAATCGGTTGTAGCTTCTTCCGGAATTAGCTATCCTAATACAAATTCCATCTGCGTCATCAAAGAGGAAAATGGCGTGGATGGTGCGATCGGAGATCAGGAACATCTAGAACTCACGTCCATGAATATTGCTGTTTCTGAGCCCGTTCCGAATTCTCCAATAGTGGGTGAAGATGGATTAGTACCTTCTGGGAGCAATGAGGATGATGATATCCCGTATTATTCGGATGTTGAGGCAATGGTAGATCCCCCAAATACAAAAATTTTACAGTTTACGTTTGTTGTTTGATTCCTATTTATTCAGGTTTTGTAACTACCTGTTTCTCTCCATCTTCCAGATACTTGACATGGACTTGGAACCTGAAGGGGAAGACTTGATTGCTAATGAGGAAGGTAAAAATCAGGGTTATTCATATAGAAAAAATTAAATTTACCCTATATTATGTTCTGTTCTCTTTTGGCATGCATGCATAGCGGAATCATTGTAATTTTAACATACATAATATTCTAAAGAAATTAGGAACAGAGATTCAAGGTAAACTCAATTGACTAAAGGAAGATATGTAGAGGAGGGAGGGGAGAGAGGTGAAAGAAGCGGGATAGATTGATAGGGCAGAGAAAATGAAGAACTTCGAATAAAACTAGATAAGTTTTATAATTTGTATTTTGCTTTGGGTTTGTGCTCTTGTTCCGGATTTTTTTTTCTTGAACCATCTTTTAATGTTACCAAACAAACAAATATATACTTTGTGGATTCCATATTTGGCTAAGGTCAGATAGTTTGAACTGTGCAGTCACAAAGTATCATCAGGAGGACACAAAGAGGACAATCGTAAGGTTGGAGCAAAGTGCTCAGTCTCGAATTCAACGGGCCATTGCATCTCACGGAGCACTCGCCGTTTTATACGGCCGACACTCAAAGCATTATATCAAGAAACCCGAGGTACTTAAATTTTTATGTTTATGTACCTGTGTACTTGGTCTCCATCGGTCTTTCCTTTCTTCTGTTAGAATAACGTCTCATTACAAGCAATAATACACCAGACATGAATGATGCTATATATATGCAGGTTTTACTTGGTAGAGCAACATTCGAAGATTTTGTTGACATCGACTTGAGTAGAGAAGGTCGGGCCAATAAGATCTCCCGGAAGCAGGTAAGAATAGTATTTTGTTAGGTGCTGATTTGTATAAAAGAAAGTATTTCTGAAAGATTTCAGATACATAGGTGTAGAAGTGTGGAATTTATTGTCGTAACTTAATGTGTATACAAGTATGGACTAGAGTTGGGGATTATTTATATGTTAGCTTACCATTCTGTCCATTTTTTTATTTTATATTTCCTTTTGGGTGCACCGCAGGTGTCCATTCTGCTTGACACGGGTTCTGAATTTTTTTTTTTTATTTGCTAGGCAATAATAAAGATGGACAAGAGTGGTTCTTTCTCCTTGAAAAACCTAAGCAAATTTCCAATCTGGGTGAATAGCCGAGAAATAGGCCTCAAACAAAGCATAAATCTCAATTCCAGTTGCTTAATCGAGGTACGGTTCCTTATCTCGTTTGCTCCGTGAATCATTCGAAGATGGTTCTGGCTTTTGCAGTAAAACAATCTTTTGTCATTCAATGATTGCATATTTGTATGTATACTATGTATGATATTGATTGAGAACCTAGTATTTTAGGTTAAGGTTCCAAATTAAAAATTCTGAACTTGTTCGAATGTCTCTAGAAATGATAATTTACAGTAACCAGGTGTAATAATACGGCTTTATTAGCTCGGTGCCTCATATTAAACTTATGTGATATGCCGCGATTGATGATTTTCAGATACGAGGAACAGCTTACATATTTGAGACGAACAGAACATGTGTGAAGAAGTATCTGGATAGCATGATGAACTCTTAATCACTCGAGCAAACAGAGGCGCTTTAATTTTGAAATGTGCTTTCTAAGAAATTTGCATTTCTGATCAATCCACTGTTATTACTTTCTTTGAAGGAAAACATTTTTTTTTTAACTCCTGAATTGTAGGAAGTTTCAGCACATCCTTAGAGCTAGTAAGCATTAACTAGAAAGAGAGTACTTTAGAGCTAGAAAAAAAATGTGAGAGAGAGAGAGAGAGGACTGGAAGAAAATGTGAATGGTAGTGTTAGCTGTATAATAGTATAGGTGATATTCTTTTCCTTTTTAACAGATACTTGATCTTGATTCAGCGTTACCAATTTTGCTCTTGGTATGATTTTGTTGTCTTTTTTCCCATGGATGAAATTCAAGCGTTGTTTTCCCTTTGGTAATTTGAAAACAAATACATAAGAAGACTATGATAGCGTCATTCAAATAGGCTTCTGGTTTGGATGGACAAATAATTTTTTATTCGAGTATGTATAATATCAATTACAAATTTAAACTTTAATTTACTAGACCATTTAACTTGATGTAACATGTAGTAGGTTAGTACTAAAACAGCTCACTGATTCACCATTTTATACTCGTGCCGAGTCACGTTGACGGTTTTTTTACCCTCCCTGAAGTTGGCACATGTTGGACGATTTTATTTTCCACTTGAAAAGGCCTCCCTATTGATATAGATCCAAATTTGGAGGCTCAGATATCAACACTATTTTTACGTCCTTGTAATTTAATTTTAATATGATCCAATTGTTGTCCCTCGCTCAATTCACATTATACTCGTAAAATAGGTTAATAACGAGAACCGTTTTGGTAGGCTCGAAGCATAGCCGGAAAATCATGTTCGAGCTATGTAGTGTTGTTTACTTATAAATGTAACTCAAATTATTTGATAACTACATCAAATATAGACACTCGTATTAACACAACCAGGGTTAATTTTATTTCGTCATTTTCACGCTCACAGAAATTCGTCGACATACATACCTATTAAACTCTCAAGACAAATTTGATGATTTGAAAGTGTCCATTGTGTATAAAATTTAAGGAACAGCATTTATAATTATTATGTGAACGTCATTTGTGCTCTAAACGAAATGCTAGTCTCCATCACTTTTTTTGGTGAACTGAACTTATGTGACTATTTTTGTGGTCCTTAAAATTGAAAACATTTATGCCTTAAAAAAAATGAAAACATTTATGATTTCATTGATATAGACACAGCCTGCGCATTCTTTACTTAATCAAAGCTCTTGGACTTGCGTGTATAATATATAGCTGAAATAATGGCCGGTCAAACTTGAAATCTGGCCTAATTTCATAGTTTCACATTCATCTTTTTTGTTTTCTTCATTTTTTGTCTTTTCAGTTCCTTAGCACATTATATACGTGTTCTCACATTTATACAAATCATGTATTTACTGAGAGATGTGTATAATAAAAAGAAAAGAGGTCGTTTTATTGAAAAATACTATAAATGTTTCAGAAAGCATTTGTAATATCACTGTGTAGTGTGTACGTCCCCTTTTTAAAATAATTGAGATAATAATATGAAAAGTACACTATACTAAGACTCGTTTTGAAAATATCACATAATTGATCCGTCTTCAACAATAATGCATTTTGTTATATTGAAAATCAGTTAGCTAGAAATAGAATACATGTAAAACAAATTTGATTGCAAAGTCAATCACATTGACACGTAATAATAATAATAATAATAAGACAAATCAATTGAAAAAAAAGCTTTGCTTACGTACTTTAATTATGTACAAATTTGTAGTATTTATCATTATTCGCATTCAAAATGATGCCACAGATGATTGCGTGTATGTGTATATACATGCAAATATCTGAAGTTAATTTTAGACTGTATGACATATAACCAAATAATATGGAGTAATTGTACACGACGCTTGTTGAAAGAAATTAAATCTTCAGTACCTTATAACCTCGCATATTGTTAAGGAGAGTTTGCCATCTAGATCAATAAATAAAGCATGTGAGCAACTGGTCGGTAAAAAACCCATCAAAAAGAAATATCTGATTCTAAAACAAGAATAAGAAACCTTATCTCATCTCCAAATCCCATATCGTATCCTATGTTCCTACTTCCATTTTTTATTTCTAGATTGCATGTACCTATGATAATCTATTATAATTCTCTCTCTCTCTCTCTCTCTCTCTCTCTCTCTCTCTCTCTATATATATATATATATATATATATATATATATGTATGTGTATATATATATAAGCGCTGTATATCAATAATAATTAATTATTTAAACTATTCATTATATTTTTTTTGTGACGTTAGATATGACATACAAATTTCTCATATATATATATATATATATAATTTTGAAACGTTAAATAATATAATAACTTTACTTTTAGTTGAAATTACATCAATGAAATATATGTAGTGGTTATTTAAAAACTACTAACAACATGAGAATCAGATTATATGAGTAATATTAGTTGTATTAATACTTAGGTTAATACTTGAATTCGTGTATACTATGCCCTGATATTTGATTAATTAGACTATCTATTTTGATCTAATGCTATTGTATGGTTATTGTCCTTTAGGACTTTTTGTATGAAATAGTCATTTCAAACTTAGAATTTAGCAAAATAGTCAAGGTTTCGCAAGTTGATGCAAAATAGCCACTTATAATGTAAAATTACTAAATACTAATACACCTTTAATTATTTTCAAAAAATTTAATCATGCTTTCAAAAAATATAATCAACTCTTCGATAAACCAAAGGTAGAAGAAGAAGAAGAAGATGTCAAAAAATTTAATCTACTGTGCTATAAATCAGAAGAAGAAAGGAAAGAAGAATAAGATTTCAAAAAAATTAATATTGCTTTCAAAAATTTTAATCCGCTGTGCAATAAATCAGAAGAAAAAGATGCAGAAAAAATTGACGACGATCTCCGACGGCGATCGAACACGAACAGCCTGCTTCGCGGCTGATATGAAGACATTGATAATGATGATGATGATGATGCGACGAGATGGAACGAGATCCCGAGCTATTGACGATGAATACGGTAATTTGTACTCATCGACAAAGACGAAACTACGAAGACGAGGACGGCGATGGCGATGGCGATCGACGAAGACGAGGATAGCGATGATGACGACGACCGACGGAGATGATGACGGCGATGACGACGACGATCTCCGATATTGATCGAGAGCTATTTTTATGGTTTTTTTCATCGATTGTATTGTTTGGGTAAACCTGAGTATTTGGTGTATAAGGATATTTTAAGGGTTTTGTCAATTTTTTGTTATTTTGCCTCAACTTTGAAAAGTTGAGCTATTTTGCCTCAATTTGAAAAATTTGGCTATTTTGTTAAACTCAAACTTTAAAATGGCTAGATAGCCGCATCACCCTTTTTTTATTGCTATTATATGGTTTTTTTAACACTTGAATTGATTTGATATTCTGATCAATTGCTCTTTAGATACAATTTCTTTTTGTTTTACAGGTTGACGTCGATATATATAGACAAAAAAAAACAAAAAAGTGAGGTAGCGGAAGAGTCTTATATCCATAAAAATCTAAAATTGTAGCATGAGAATCCATAAATATCGGAAAATTCTTGTGATAGTTTTATAATTTTGCAGACTAATTTAAAGGATTATTAGCTTTTTGAAAAGGGAAACTAACACATGTATACCATGTGTTTTAGTTAAATGTCAAGTTTAACTTTTGTGTTTTCAAAAATGTCGAGTTCATATAATCTGTTTAACTAAAATGACAAAATTATACCATGAAATTGATAACAGTGTCACAAATCTTCATTTCATTGATATTAACTCTTATATAAGAAAAACTGAATCAACTCCAAACCAGTACCCTAACTTCCAAATTTTCATTTTTGAAATAAAAATAGTCTTAAATTGAAATTAAATAATAAAATTCATATCTTCCATGAGATAACTTCATTCCGTATTCGAATTGCAACTATTAATCTTGGATTCTCTGTTCAAATCTGTGATTTTGATTACTATCAACTGTGATTTTTTTACCCATTTGCCTCTTTCCAAGTTCTTCACGATTAAGAGACTGTTGTTTATTTTTTAGTTTTTAAATAAATTACATACATTGCACGAATGAATAAAGATAATTGGTGTTTAAATATTGTTTATTTCATAGTATAATTTCGGCATTTTTTAAAACCAAAAGTCAAACTCGACATTTCACTAAAACACACATATATATATATATATATATATGTCATTTTCCCATTTGAAAATCATCGTGCTAGTTTTGTAATTATAAATGCTTTGAAGGTTATAAGTTTCAGTGGCAGAAATGTAAATTGTAAAGACTTGAAAGGACAATTTCGTCAAATCATTGTAGAATGAACCGTGAAATCCGACATTTGCTACATAATAATAATAATAATAATAATATGTTTTATGAATCTATGACCTATCTCTCTCACTTTTCGACCCATGCACTAACTCTTCCAAACCGGTCATTTATATTCTGAGACTCAAAGCCAAAATTGTAGTGTTGTCATTTTTATTACATGTCATGGGCATGATGAACAATTCCATTCTCATCACTTGATCTACTTTCATCTCCTTGTTAATACATATAACTTAATACCTAAACACAACATAGATAAACATCAATATATATTGCTGAGACACTGTGACTGTGTGAGCTCGTTATTACGTACTAGAATCCATGGCTCACTCAACTGATTACGCTTTCAAATAATCAATTAGGGTCGTTATATTAACAACAATTTTTTAGGCTGACGTGACAAGTGGAGTTAAATATATTGCACTTAATATACTCTTTTCTTCATCATTTTAATTACAAAAATTTAAAAATCAATTAATTCTTATATGGTAGGATCTTCTAAGTAATTTAAAAAGATCAATTAATTGCTTTCTTTCATTCAAGTCAGGGTACTCTCTCTCTCTCTCTCTCTCTCTCTCTCTCTCTCAAATTGCGAGATTTTCTTGAAGGGACCATCATCGACTGGTCCCGGTACTTGTGCTCGGGATCGAGGACAACCACGGTAAGCACCTTTGTCAGGTTGGGCTTCGCCGAGTGGAATCAATAGTTTATTTGTTTCTATTATTTTCGAGTTTTTTTTTCCTTCAAAATCGTGTATAATTCATCACAGTTAATTATAGTTAGCTATTGTTGATATTTGATCGTCTTTATCTTCTTCTTCACATTTTTTTATGGGTTGATGCACAATTAGTAATCGTTAATTATTATTAATAGGTGGCCGTCTTCATCTTCTTCTTCATAATTTTCATTACATTTTTTTGTTTGTTTTGATGGACACTTATGATTTGTGTGTTTAGGGAAGCAATAACCTAAATTGCGAGAATCTAATTATCACGCTTTTTTTAATTTTTGAAAAATAAATAAAATAAAATAGGCAGCAAACGTTTAAGAGTATTTGGATAAAAGGCTAGCAGCTTATAACATGACACGGGTATTTAACAAAAATTTTTAAAACGTTGATCAAATTAAAATTATAACGTTTCAATACTTTCGGTGGAGCGTCTAATAAAATAATAAGTAAATTATGTATGCATGTGATAGGATTTTGTTAGATCCAAGACTTGTGCACAAAAAAAATTAATATTATCACGAATATTGAACCTATGCCATTAAATATACCAAAATAATAAAATCCGAACACATAATAATGATATTGTGACAATATATTATCAATATAATTGATATACTATTCATAGGTGATCGTTTATTAATTGCGATTGACAGGTGATTCTCTCTCGTTAAGAACTTGCTTGAAATAGGCTATTTCAACTTTCAAATCTATTGAGCTGTATATTATATTCGTATCAATTTAATTATATCAAATGGGCAGACAACAACAATTGTTGGAGTCAATATGTTATTGGTATGTTCATCTCCGGTCAATAATAGCCGTATAATATTCCTGAAAAACATTTACAAATATTTTTTATTCGACGAAAAAAAAGTGTTATTTGTCTTGTAGCGGTAAGCATATCCTCTATTTTAGGTAAAAAGCAATCATCAACTAACCAGTATTAAAAAAATAAGTTAGCTAGGTCATTGATTCTGGCAACATAACAAATGGTAGTGGTAGTTAGTTTAATATTAGGATATGAAACTGATTAATAAAATAAGGCTAACAAGCTTTTAAATGTAGACCGATCGTGGCTATAATTAGCTTTTAAAAAGCCTCGGGGAAATTTTGGATAAAACTTTCAACTTTTATAACTTGTATATGTTTTATAAATTTCCATAAAAAAAAAACACTAAAAGTTGAACTTTAAATTTTTCATTGTAATAATCAAATATATATATATATATATATATATATATATATATATAAACCAAACCATAAAAATTCCATGGACAAAATGAACTAATTTAACGGTAATTACATCCACCTATATATATAAACCAAACCATAAAAATTCCATGGACAAAGTAAGCTAATTTAATGGTAATTGCATCCATTAAGAGTGTATAACAAATTAAAACAGTGTAATTTTGATTATTTTATTATAAGCTTTTGAGTATTTTACTAATTGATTCGTTTTAAACAACTATTTTGCGAAGAAAAAAAATTCTTAACAAAGACTATAAATAATTTATTTCAAAAAACAAAAAAGACCTATATAATTAATTAACTCGTGACAAATAACTATTTTGTGAAAGAAACAAAAAAAAACTTAAAAAACAGCATCGTGAAAACCTTAAACTTATTATATTAATTGTTATGTCGTCATTTTCACAAGATAAAAATGACACCCATGAAGTACAAATAACAAGATTTGGTGAAACTCGCACCAAAACTACAAGCAACATAAAACAATTAAGTCAAAAGACCAAACTATTGGCATTTCAAAGTCTTCTGTAAAGCAAGACTATCGGCGAAGAGAAGAATCCTTGAACTATCGGCGGTCATACCATCAGCGAAGTTCAAGACCAAACTATTGGCGTCCCAAATTTTTTGGCAAAACAAGACTACGGCAAAGATAATAATCCTTGAATTATCGGCGGTCATACTATCGGCGGACAAGACTATCAGCACACAAAACTATCGGCTTTAAGCCTTAGGCAAAATGAACATTATGCATGATGGAACCTTAGGCAAAAAGAATATTAGGCATGAGAAAAACTATTGACGAATATAATGGCCAAGACTATCGGAACAGAAATATCGGAGTGGGACTATAGGCGAATTTCACGGCCGAGACTATCGGCGTGCATACGATCGGCTGGCATATATTATCGGCATGAAACTATCGACGGGCATACTATCGGCAAACCTCCACAACCTTGGCCAAAAACGACTTCCATGGCCTAATGGCCCCAAAAACCCACTCAAACTTCAAAGTGAGATTCTATAAATACACCAATTCCATTCACTCGCAGGGTAAGTTCTATCAACTTGTCAAAACTTTACATAATTGAGATCATGACTCTCTCTCTCTCTCTCTCTAAAAAATATAGAGACAAGACAAATCGTTCACCAAGAATGCAATACAACACGACTAATATTGAGCGTCGGAGCGCGTGCCAGGGAAAACCCTTCCGCGTCCCTCTAGTTCATGTTTATTGTCTTTTCATGCGAAAAATATGATGAACACGATGAATGCGAAGAACCCGAAGATTGCGAGGAACCCGAAGAACACGATGAACTCGAAGGACTCACTGAACATGAAGAATGCGTAGAACCCGAAGAACACGATGAACTCGAAGGACTCGATGAATACGAAGAACGCGAAGAATCCGAAGATCGGAAAGAACCCAAAAAAACACGACGAACCCGAAGAACTCGATGAACGCGAAAAATACAAAGGTAAATTATTGACAAAGTGACGAGAAATCGAAAAGCTCTTTCCAGCGAGGCAAAGACGACGAGAAGAGAAGATTTTACTACACATAATCTACATACAGTCATATGGTCCGGCTCTAGACCGCATCATAAACAATTTATAATTGTTGACTAAAAAACGACGTTAACTTGATTAAATCATATAGTACTCAATCCCTTTTTTGTTTACCGGATCCGGATTGTTATATTTACAGAACTTTGAGTGACAAAATTAACATAGATAATTTGCTTAATTGATTTACACGAATATTAGCTATAAATTATTTATTTAAAAAAAAAAAAAAAAAAACAGGAAGCTTAGTACATGCCCCACAATCCCACATGCATTAGTTGACACGTACCCTGTATTATTATAGAGCACTCATACACTTTGCGACAGGTACACTTTTTGAGGTTTTATTTTATATATATTATATATACATAATTAATACATAGCTCGATATTTAAATATTAAAATAATAAATATTATTGACAACTTTTTTAAAGCCATGCTCTTCGCGCATTCGAGAGAGGCCCATTAACAATTAAATAATCCATAATTGATGTGAGAAAGACACATCACATGCTTAAGTTAATATTAAAATTTTAATTAAGCATTATTGTCCTTTTAACATCGAGATAATAAACTTTATATGATTTAATTAGTGATTACATTATTATTATTATTATTATGATTTATACTTTATAGATTTAAAATTTACAGATTCCTATGTTTTGGTTTGGGACTTGATATCAAAATCCTGCGAGAACTAACAGGGATGGACAAGACAGAGAGAATTGGGTCGCACGGATTTTGTTGCATTTACAACTATTGAATTTTTTTAAATCTAGGTTGTTACGAAAGTGTTAAATGCGTTATTCTCTCACTTTATTTAATATCTGCGTCAAATTACAAATAAAGACACATCAAACATTTAGTGGGTACAAGTCATTGCTTGGATGGCGGTGGCTCCGGCCACTCGACTCCGACGGAGGATAATAAAATAGATCTCATCCTCTTTTGCTGACTCTCTGTTCATAAAAATTATTGATATTTTTTTTAAATCTGTTTTTCTGGTAATTGTTTATTTATTTATTAAAATCTTACGTATTTGTATGCATTTTAAATTGCACGTATATATACTTTTATTTACACAATTATAGTCGTTGATAATCTAACTTGACAATTTATTAATTGATAAAATTACATGTCGCTAGTTAAAATATTGGATTATTATAAAACTTATAAGAGTATGTAAATTTAATTGTTACTAATTATATTTAAAGGTCTTTAGTGATAACAATATTAAATTATCAGAAATTAAAACATAGAGATTATAATTTAAATATTTACTCATTTCTGTGAAATTTTAGTCCATACTTATAAAAAAAAAAAAAAAAAAAAAAAAACGAAACAACACTTTTAGATGCCAATAACCCCTAAAGAGCAAGATTTCAACCAAATTCGCCGACATTATAAATCATAATATATTCTTGGATAAATTACAAGAATACCCCCTGAATTCAAGGGTCGGTAACGAACTGCCCCCTAAACTCGAAATTTCCACAAAAACTGTTCTGAACTATTGTTTTGCTGCGGCGTTGCCCCTTCCGTCAAATTTATTCTAACTCTGTTAAAATTTTGGTGACGTGTATATCAAATGTGATTTAAAACATGTTTAATTATTTGGTTACCCTCAGTTGTTATTATTATTATTATTATTGTTATTATTATTATTATTATTATTATTATTATTATTATTATTATTATTATTATTATTATTATTATCCATTGCTCCTCTTTCTCGATCGTGATGACTTGGAACCTTGCTCGAGGACGAAATCGTCGGCCAGACCCGATACTAGCAGACGAGCTTTGCGTCGCCGGAGATCGGATCGAGATCGAACCACACTCGGCGGATTTGGCCGAGCGGTTGTGACAGGGCGAGAATCTGCAGAGTCGCCGGGTTGAGAACAAAATTTACCTGGCAAAGAGAAATAGTTGAATTCTTGAACACATTGTCGCCGACCAAAACATACATCCAAGAACACCAACCCAATTTCAGAAATGCCAAACCATGTCCAAAAAGAATAATAAACCCCTAATTTCAAATCAAATTTTCGGCTAAAACAAGAAGAGATTTCATAAATCAAACCTAACACACGAATTCACACAAAAACGAGCCAAACCCGAAGCCAAACACCATATGACCACGAAATCAAGCAATCAGAACCAAAATCCCTAAATCAATTTTTGAAAACCGAAACCCTAGAGGATGTAATTCAATTCATTCAGCTCATAAACTACCGCGATGAAGAATCAGAGGAAGAGAACGAAGATACATGGCTTACCGCCGAAGTTTTCTGGCGAGAATCTCTTTCTTTCGGCTGACCCACGGCGCGCGCAACCACAGAGAGCGCGAGTCATCAACTCCTCGTCGGTCTCTTCTTCTTTGTCCCTCTCTCTCTCAGTTGCTCATATCTCCGCGTGTCTCTTCTCCTTGTTGGACACTGTCGAACACCCGCGAAGAACCTTCGGCGAAGCTCTTCTTCCTCGCGTGCGGCTCCAACGAGACCACAAGGGTGAGCTTTCACACCTTTGCTCTGTTTCTTATCAATCTCTTTTTTTCACGATCTCTCACTCATGTTTCTCTTTTTCTCTCTTCTTTTCTTTTTCTCGGTCTTTCTCTCTTTCCTTCTCTCTTGTTTTCTCGGTCGATTTCCTCAAGAGCTCGGGCTGTTTTAAATCACAGTTGATATACACTTGCCAAGCCTATGATTCCATGACATACACTTCTTCTTTTCATTCAGGAATGTCTCCCCAAAGAGGGGTGACTATGCCTTCAAGATTTCCTCAAAGAAACACGGCGGAGATTTCAAGAAACCGACCCAGCCACGGACCGGTCGAAAGATCCACAGAGAAAACGAGGCCTCGAAGCTTCCTCTCGAAGTGATCGGCGGGCACATTCTGGTTACGCTTCCGATAAAGTCCTTGTTGAGGTGTAAGTCTGTGTCGAAGAAGTGGCGATCGCTGATCGAAGAACGCCGGTTCGTCGAGAAGCAGATGAGCCGAGCCGAACCTGGTTTGATCTCGACCCGATCTCCGGCGACGCAAAGCTCGTCTGCGAGTATCGGGTCATGGCCGGCGATTTCGTCCTCGAGCAAGGGTTCCTAGTCCTCATGATCGAGAAAGACGAGCAATTGAGAAGAATTACGAATCGGAGCCAATTTGATATCAATTTGGGTAACTTGATAATAATAATAATAATAATAATAATAATAATAATAATAATAATAATAATAATAATAATAACAACTGAGGGTAACTTGATAATTAAACATGTTTTAAATCACATTTGATATCCACGTCACCAAAATTTTAACAGAGTTAGAATAAATTTGACGGAAGGGGCAACGCCGCAACAAAACAATAGTTCAGGACAGTTTTTGTGGAAATTTCGAGTTCAGGGGGCAGTTCGTTACCGACCCTTGAATTCAGGGGGTATTCTTGTAATTTATCCTATATTCTTATGACATCCATATGTAATTTTATAACTTATAGAAATGTAACATTGTAACACTTTTAGTACGCCTAGTTCTCATCGTAGAATATGTGGTTGAAAGAATCGGTTGGACTTGAAATATTACACACACAAAATTGTACTTTTAAAGTCAAAGTACGGCTAGTTCTCATCTAAATAAAGAGATGACTTTAGCGTCTCAATTGTGTAATATTCGTAATTTTATTTGTACAAAATTCCAGTTCATGTATAAAAAAAATTAACAAAATCAATTATGATTAGACTCCAACAACAAAATTTGTGGGACTCACAGTCACACCTAAAATTTGTCAAAAACTTAATTTAGTGATATTCTTTTTAACATGAACTTAGTATTGCAACCTGAAAATACTGAACACTCTGTGTTTCAAACTTGATATTTTGTCAACAAATTGATGAAATTACGGTAAAAAGCTCATAGGTATTAAAATTTCAAAGTTTAAGGGCTACTATTGATACCAAAAATATATGTAATCTGCCAAAACACATGAAATTCAGACAAGAAGAAAAAAAAAAGGTTATAATTATCGAAGATCTTGTTTTAAAGACAGATTTTATAAGTTGGAGTGACAAGTCTAACTAAACCATCAAAAGCTCTAACTAGCTAGCTACCAACACATACTATTATAAAGTTTTATATTAATTTGGTCCAAAAAAATTAAAACGTACTGCTTAATTAGCATGTTATTTTAACTCCAATATAATTTTATAAAGATTATTCTAAATGTCATATTTGACAGGACAACCGAATAATAAAAGCAAATATAAACAAAACTTTTGAATAGTGAAATAAATAGAAGTAATATTAGTAATACCTACAGCATCATGTATCGTATTAGACACTGTATATGAATATTTTAGTTAGTGTAGTGGTGTGCACAAGCTTGGATATTATTCATATGAATATATACAAATATATTAAAGTACTACTAGGCTACACAAGATTGTTTTAAAAAAAAAAAAAAAAAAAAAAAAAAGCACAAGTTGACTTGGGTATAAATATGAAAAGTGAATTTGATCCTTAGCTAGATCCATAAATTGCTCGAACATGCACACACATACACACACATGTACACACACACACATATATATATATATATATATATATATTTATTACATACTCTATTCATAATATATTACATACATTATATATAAAATGTATGTAATATATTACGAAGAACAGTGCGCTAAATATTGCTGGAGAAAGAAAAATATAGAGAACCCTTCCTTAAGATTTTCAGAGAATAAATAGCAAAAATATAGAGTAAAGAGCACGTATGTGATAGATTCTTAATCAGAAAATGCTTACGACTTTTCATGTCATTGATAGATCAGGTCCATTAGTGCGAGTCTGGCTGGCATGAGATCTAGAACATTGGATAATAAATTATGGTTCTGCATGAATTATTTGATATTTCTTTATTGTTTATATTATTATTATTATTATTATTATTATTATTATTATTATTATTATTATCATCATCGACTATTTTGTTAACTAGTCAAATCAACCTATTAATATTAATAGAATAGTCAAAGTTTCATTTAATTAAGGGAATAGTCAAACTAATCTAAACTACATAAATTACTCTTTCACACAACTCTCTCTCTCTCTCTCTCTCTCTCTCTCTCTCTCTCTCTCTCTCTTCAACATATTCTTCTGCGATGAGAACGCCGAGTCCTTCGGGATGAAGATCGTCACTCCCTCCTCCGTGTCGTTGGCCTGGTTCTGTAGCGATTCGATGACCTTCGTCGAGATCAGGTGGCCGAGGAACGACTTGAACGGTCCGACCACGCTGAGGAGCTCCGTGAGGTTCACAAACTCCTGCGTCGGCGTTGGAGCCGACGTCGGAGTCAGCGACGGAGGAGGCGACGTCTTCTGAGCTGACGACTGAGCGAGGATCGCCATTGAAACGGCGATCAGCGCGAGCTTTCGTGATTCCATTTTTTTTCTCCTCCAAATTTGTAAACAAGACCCAAAGTTAATAGGTTAATTACCAGATTGACTCAGAAATCGACAGGGGGAGAGGAATCGGCGGCGGAGAGGAAATCGGCCTGCGATGGAGGGGATTGAGGAGAGGCACTTTGTAAATTCACGAATCAGTTAATTTAATTAACCTACTGGAGTGAGTTAGGTTAATTAATTAACTGATTCGTGAAAAATTTGAAATTCACAAAAAATTTACAAAAATTATAACTTAAGTCAATTGATATTCAAAGCATTCAACTAATTAACCTAATTCCGAATTCAATCATTTAGTAAATTAACATTACTAAAAAAAAAAATCAGAACCTAAAATAATATTCAATCAATAAGTTAATTAATTAACCTAACTCACTCCAGTAGGTTAATTAAATTAACCTATTCGCGAATTTACCAAGGGTATTATGATCTGAACCGAAAATATGGGCTATTTGCTTAATAAAATGAAACTTGAGCTATTCCCCCAATAAGAATGACAAACTTGACTAGTTACAACAAATTTCACTATTATTATTATTATTATTATTATTATTATTATTATTATTATTATTATTATTATTCTTCCCATAAGCAATCGTGAGATTATTCATGGGAGCTTCAGTAAATTAGCCTATCAGAAACATAAATTTATCAAAATATTAAATATCATATTAATCAGACAAAAATACTCTTAATTAAAATGAAAGGTTACCGAATATAAATTAATTAACAAAAATAAAATAAATAACTGGAAAACATTACAATAAATAACTCTTTCATTAATAGATTACAAAATTCTCTAAAAATATTATGAGATCTTCACCGTCGATCTTCACCGCCGAGTCAACTTGCCATCCATCTCGAACCTTCGATTCTCTGACCAGAGACGCAGAGCCTCCCTCACTTTCACCGCCTCCACCTCGGTCCGCTCTGCCCGAAGCAGTTATTCCATAGAATGCGCAGGCTCTCCGTTTTTTACTTGAGCCACCGATTTTCCGATCGGAAACATAGAGCCTTCCTCACTTTCGCCACCTCCGAATTAACAAGAATTAACACTGAATGAATTAATAAATAAACACAAATAAACCGAAATTAATACGAATAAAACATAAATAAACCGAAATTACATATATATATATATATATATATATAATGATATTAATACACATAAACCTTTAAATCAGGTAGAAATCACAAAAATAAAAAATAAAAAATAAAAAATAAAAATAAACACGACTATAAAATACTCATAAAAATCTAAAATGAATTTCAAAATTAATAAGAGAAATTGCCCAATTTGCCACCAATTTCATAACATTTTCCCATTTTCCACCAAAACACTAATTTTTCCCAAAATGCCACCGAGATGTCAACATTGTTGACACCTATGTCAACAATGTTGACATCTCATAGTGAAGGGAAAAAATTAGATGTCAACATTGTTGACATAGATGGTGGCATTTTGGGAAAAATTAGTGTTTTGGTGGAAAGTGAGAAAATGTTATGAAATTGGTGGCAAATGGGGCAATTTCTCAATTAATAATAAAAAAAGAATCAGTCAAGTACTTAAGAGAATCAAACAAACCTGATTTCATATACAAATCATATCTTCCTTGTTGTGCTGAGTATTATTCAACATCCGCGAGCAGAGCATCCATGTCTTCATCGTGAACCTTATCGTGTCCAAATCGACATCTTCGCGTCTAGTCTTGCACCAATGATTCTTCGACGTCGGCAATAACGCCTAGCCCCACACCAAAAGGCATTTGGCGGCAACGAGCAGAACATCAACAACGTCCTCGCAAACCTCAATGTCTCCAGATCATCCTTGCCACGCCTGGTTCCTACGCCAAAAATTCTTCGAGGATGGTTGTTGTTGTTAGGTTTCTAGCGTCGGAGATGGATTCCTCCGAGATTCACTACGGTGGCGCTAGGGATCCCAAACTCGATGAGCCTTGTTTTGATTTGTGGCGATTCGTTTAGTATCAAGGTTTCATCGTCTTAATCCTTATTTTCATGGAGTATTTTATTTGAATGTACCAGACTTGAAATTCTGATGGAAATTCTATCGCACAAGAGAAATAGAGAGGGGGGAGGGAGAGCAGTTATTGTAGAGATAAATAAGGAATTCAAAGTAAAAGAAAATCAAAAGTAAAGAATATTGGCTGTTGGTTTGTTCTTTTTGTATATTTCTAAAAATAAAACGCAGCAATCTTAGCAGGGTTATTTTCAACCTCAAATATTGGCTGAAACGTCACGTCAGCGAGTCTAGCTATTTCTCAAAACAGTTTTAAACGTTGGCTAGTAAGCAATCTCAACGTTTGAGATTGGCTACCCCATATAATTTTTATTAGTTATTGCATTATATTATATATTACCCAGTATGACAAGAATGGTCCCAATAAGAACCATAACTAGAAAGATAAAATAAGAAATAAAATTGAGCAATAGATCATCTAAAAAGTTTTAGAACAAATAATATTACACCTACGACTAAGTCGTTAAAAGAGTGTCATCGTTACCACAATATTTATAAGGAGCTATATTATCTAGTCGACTAGTCGATGCGAGACATTTAATACATTTTCTCCCACTTGAATGAACATAGTGTGAGTGGTGGCTCAACATTGATGTTGAGTTTGACTCTAATTTTATTAGTGGTAAAGTCTGAATTTTAAATTAATGGACATGGTCAAATAATCTCACTTATAAATTTATAGTGTACGATATTTTCATGATCAGTGATCAAATATGTAAATATATATATATATATATATATGGGTTCCCTAATTCCCCCGCCCCTTGATACCTATCTAGAATTGTGAGAGCTTAACTTACACTCAAAAGTTATCTGGTCACGTATTAAATATGGTTTACTGTGTTTTTTTTATTTCTTTTTAATTTTGCTAGTCAGGTGAACTTTCTCTCAAGTATTATGTACTTTTCCATCAAAGTTTTTTTATGGAACTTCATGCGTGCAGTATTCAAAGAGAAATTTTTTGGGTTGTTTGATGGCCTCTAGCTTTTGACCTCTCACAGCAAACTTTTATTTAATTTGCGGGATCGGGTATGATAAGTTCCTCCTATCGTTGGAGGTTGGAAGCTATACAATGGTTGGTTGTTGTTTGCTTGATCAGATTTTTTGAAGCCCAAAAAACCACGGGACCGCCAAAGCAAAAGCCCAACACCCCTGCCAGCCTGCTTATGCCCTCCATGCGCTTGCCATGCGCTTCCACGCGCTCAACCGCATGACCGCTCGCACCGCACCTCCTCCCCCGTTTGCACGCCACGCGCCCATCTCATTGCTGCTTTTTTTTTTGCCTTCTCCAATTTTGAGCTCGCTTGGAGCCTTCTTTCCTCGTCACTGGGCTGGGACTCACACCTGAATCTAAGTTTGAAGCCATCTCAGCTAGGACTTACCTAAATCTCATATCTCATTCAACTCAACTGCAAAACACTATAAATACCCATTCAATTCACCATTTTCTCTATAAAAAAAACTTAGGTAAACTCATGTCAAATTTATCTTTCACTTCTCTCTCGCGATTCTTCTCCTACAAGAATATTTGAGACCAAATAAACAAAGAGAAAAATCACTCTAGTCATGCAATATTTCACACAAACAAAGGCTAACCAAGTCAAATTATATTCGCTATCTAAAAGTTCAAAGAGCTTGAGAAATCGATTCTCATGTTCTTCACTTAATAATAGGAGTATTTCACCATACACTTCACGTTTTCTCTTTTCTCATGAAACCGCGGTGATAAACTCACTTCCGGCGTGAAGTTGAGCGAAGAACGAATTTGTTCCCATCGTGGAGTCGAGATCGAGAAGAGCAAACTCACTCTCGATGTGGAGTTGAGAGAAGAACCACCACCATCACACTCATAATCTCCCCTTAGAACCGTGGATTGAGTGACGTTTTGGGTCTAGACCCCAAAGTTCTCTCTCTTTTTCGGTTTCAAAAGGAGTTGATTCCCCCCTTAATCGTAATTAAAAGGTATTCCGGAACTCACAATTATTCGAGCTCTCACCCTTATCTCCATTGTACTTCCTGAACTTTAGAAAAATAACTTTGGGCCCACCAAGACAAGACACATGCACGTCCGCCCACGCCACGTGTCCTTGAATGCTAATCGAAAAAAATGCATTAACATTGGTCATGTAATTCTGATTGCGAGATGAAGAAATGTCTCAAAAAATTTTGAGTAAGTTCAATTCTGCGCTTAGATTTCAATGATTCTTTGGCGATATCAAATTCAGCTGGTCTACTGGATTTAGTGATTTTTTATAGTGTTATGAGGACTTTTAATTCTCTTCTATTTTTTTCGTCAGTAGCTTGTCAAGATTAATGACATTTCTTGATGATAATAATAAAAAGAAAGAGTTAACTCAAAAGTGGAGAGAGTTGATCATAGACACTTGTAGAAACTTACAAAAAGCACACTACATTACATGTTATTCGTTGATGTGAGACATTCGATTAAAAATGGGATAGCTCTAGTGAGCATCCTCTACCTAAGTTAGAATTGAAGTCATAAATTTGAATACAAACCGTGACTAAATTTCATATTACGGCCTAATTTATCTGAATTCACATTACATTTATTAACTTGCACTTGGTAGTATATAATATATATTTGTTATAAATGTATATGATGCAGTACTCGTCAAGGGTACTAATGATAAAGTACCTACTTTTGTGTTGTAAAATCTTGTACAAATTTTATTTACCCCTTTACGCTCTTTTTCGTTTCGAAAATAAATATATTGAAAAAAGAAATATATATATATATATATATCGAAAATCTCTTACAGATAACACGAATGATAAATCGGTTGAGCGCCCTTGTTATATGAACTTGGTACTGTTGAGAATAAAGGAATGAATCTACTTTTTCTTTTTTGATATTATATGTGATAGTGGGACTTTTGTAAGAATATTATTTACAAAGATACTCGTTCATTTAAGTTGTTTTTCTTTTCACTTCTAAAAATAATACAAAAAACAAGAAATCGACCGTTGATTTTGAAGATTTGCGAGCTTCATTCTTTTGTATACAAGCAACTTAAAATTTCTAAGATATCGCTTTATAACAGTAGGGTTTTTGCCATTATAAATCATACTGCCTTTCAAATTATGATAAGTTCTTCCAATGTAGTTAGTCAAAAACCTTTCCCCAACTCAAATTAAATTTACGTATAGATATATATATATATATATATATGTATATATCTATCCCCGTCTCTCAGTGATTAATAAACTAGCAAATATAGCACAAGGAAAAAAAAACTAATAACCCAACAGATTTTAAATCACTTGTACGCTTATATATAAATAATCTATATATGTACAATTGCGCTAACATTAGCACACACTAAATCAAGTGCTCTAATGGATGTATTTTTCCATCCACAATTTGTACATAATATAAATACGAATACGAAGAATCTGTCCATATAAGCAAACCGTAGCTACCTAACTAATTTTAAAAACTAAATCAACGTTTCATTTATTTTGATAGATTAACTATTTATCAAAATATAATGTAAAATGCTATTTGATAATGAAGTCAAATCATCAAATCTGATTAGATTATAAACATATATAAAACATTAATTATATTATAAATCCAACGTTTGAAGTAACTGTATTTTTTATAAAACCTACTCGCAGCAATATGAATTTAACAAGGTTTTAGTTGTCCGTACAAACTATTGATCTATAAACTTTTATCTGCGATTACCGGTAAATAGTACATTAATTTATCCTAATAATTTAACAGTTGTTTAATTATTTCTTTTAAACTTATGTTTTTTTTTTCTTCTCATCATAATGTTTATCAGAATTTATATCCTTATTCTTTCAATATTACCAACTCCAAAAATAATACAAACCTTATATATTGCTATTAATGGCCATTCTTATTAATTCAACGAAGAGATGCGTACATTATAAATCATAAACTTGGACATCTATTTTCCACAACATATACACAAATGAAATACTAATAATAATAATAATAATAATAATAATATTTTTTTTTTATATTATATTACCGGTCACTACGACTTAGGCAGCTAGAGACAAGTAGAAGCATAAAAAACCCACTTCCGATGGTTTCCATTTCTCTCTCTTTCCCTCAACTTTATCTTCTTCTAATTTCTCTGCCTCTCTCTCTCTCTCTCTAAAAATAGAAAAGCCAACAATAGCATAATCGGATGAAGATCCAGTGCGACGTATGCAACAAAGCGGAGGCGGCGGTGTTCTGCACGGCGGACGAGGCGGCGCTGTGCGGCGCGTGCGACAAGCGCGTGCACCACGCCAACAAGCTGGCCTCGAAACACCACCGCTTCTCTCTCATCCACCCCACTCAATTCCCTCTTTGCGATATCTGCCAAGTAATTATTCCACTATCTCTCTCTCTCTCTCTCTCTCTCTTTCTCTCAATCGCACTGTTCCTTATTCTTTGTTGGTGTTTCTCAGGAGAAGAGAGCGTTGCTGTTTTGCCAGCAAGACCGAGCGATTCTGTGCCGAGACTGCGATATCCCAATCCACTCAGCCAACGAGCTGACCATGAAGCACACCAGGCTCCTTCTCACCGGCCTCAAGCTCCAAGACCAACCCTCCCTCACCGTCTCATCATCAGATCATAATAATAGTAATAATAATATTAGTAATAATAATAAGAAGAAGAAGAATATTATTCCCAAACAGAATGTTTCAGTCTCCGGCGAAGACCACTCCACTCCCTTCAGCATCTCCGAGTACCTCATCGAGACCCTGCCAGGCTGGCACGTCGAGGATTTGCTCGATACCAACAACAACAACAACAACTCTTCTTCCTCGTTCGGATTCTCCAAGGTCTGTCTGTCTCTCTCTCTCTCTCTCTCGGTATGATTCTTAGGGTAATAATGCTTTTGGAGCTGATTGAGATTATTAATGGCAGATTACGGACGAGGGTGGTATGTTCGAGGATTGTGATCTCGATCAGGCGAGTGATCACTGCTGTGATAACAACAAGGCTGCGAATAATAATAATAATAATAATATGGGTATTTGGGTCCCTGAAGCTCCGAGTGTTCCTCTGGTTTACTCTTCTTCGCAAGAAATGGCTTCCTATCATGATAATTCGAAACCAAGTGACATTTATGGTGGAAATTACAATAATGCCACCGCCAGAAGGTGGAGCGTCGCCGTCGACGATGGCTCTTTCACCGTGCCTCAGATCAGCCTTCCTTCCGTTGGGTCCAAGAGATCAAGGGTATTTTGGTAATAAAAAAAGTATGTTCGGAAAAATCCCTTGTGATATCGCACGGTGGTACTTTCTCAATGCTACTACGTAGTAATTTTTAAATTACTTTTTTGTTTTGTTTTGTTGTTGTGACGTTAAACTGAAACCCGGTTCTTGGGTTCAGGTTTTTGATGCCAATGTATTATCTGAAATCATTATATGTAAAACGGAGATCTGGTCAGGTGTAAATATTAAAATTTTCCCAAATTGAGTTTTATTTATATTTTTTAAATATTAGTAGTTACGGGGGTTGTACTTGGCGTGGATTTGGATAGAAAAAGCATTCATTTCTTTTGTAAAAACTAATTACTAAAAAAGGATTGACCGAATCTGGGAAGCTGTTACGTGGTGCGGTCTGTCTCCAACCTAAAAAAAATAATGGGCAAAAAGAGAAGAAGATAAGAGAGAGAGAAAAGGGTAAAAAAAAAAAAGGTTCTTGGAGACCCAGAGAAGCAAAAAAGGGTAAAAAGGTACTTGGTCATATTTATCTGAACTTCAAAAGAGAATGCTCTTTTTTTTTTTCTTTTTTTTTTTTCTTTTTCTTTTCTGCAATCAAAATAGTGTTCGTGTGTATCGCAAGTGTATGTATGTACAATCATTTTCATTTCGAAAATTCTCTGTTTTAACTTCTAACTTGTTTTTATATCTATCATCACCATCCTCAATGTCTATGCCCACCCTTCTGTCTATGTGTTGTCGCATAGTCCAAATTACTCATTTACTAACATAAGTACAAACTATTTGGCGTGTTAAATATGAAACCCACCCAAAAATAAGATAACATTAATTAATAGAATATGATGTATTTGTTGTTAGTATGTCTCTATCCACAAACTGAGCAATAACTGTATTCCCATTCTTATAATTTTATATCAAGCTTGGACTTTCATTCGCTAAGAATCAATTGATTGATCTCATGTCCTTTATTTTTCACTTAGTATTGCTACCGATGGATACTCTCTACTCTGTTTAATTTCACAGATAAATTATAGAGATATTGACTATCGACTTGTGTATCGGACCAATATTTCAAAATTATTTAGATACGGATATCAACTTTTAAAGATAAAAATTTACCGAATTATTGACACTGTTTAACATTACTTTTTAATCCTAGTATATTACACCTCCAATTCATCTCTATTTTATACTTCCAAGATAAAAATAATCTTTACATCAGCGAATAGTATTTTACACCTCCAATTCATCTCTATTTAACATCTCTTTAAAGAATCTTCCAACTATACTCTTTCTCACTATATTTTTCTTAAAATTATAGTTTTAAACCTTTATTGTTTTTATATTTTACAAATTTACTCTAAACAAACTTATGTTTTCATATTAATCTAAGTATATATGTTATTTTCCAAACCACTTGATTTTTATATAAGTTTGAGTATCATGAAATTAAACTAGAGTTTTATAAGCAACTAGGCCACCTAAAACGTTAGGTTTGGGATCTAGCCTATGTTTGGAGTTTTTTAGGGAAATAGCCAAACGTAATAGGTGGCAAATTATGTTTTACTTTTTTGTCCTCAGTTTTTTAATTAACATATTTTTTTTCCTTTTTTTGTGCGTTAATTGTTAGGCAGTTATTTTTCTTTTGAATTAGTATCCACGTTCAATATCTCTCTCTCTCACTCTCTCTCTCTCCAGCCACTCCACAAAAAAACTCTGGGCGTTTTCTCTCTCTCTCTCTCCAACCCGAGCGTGGCTGCGCCCGGCGAGATCGGCACCGGGTGGCGTCGGCCTAGGAGCGCCAGGGAGAGCCGAGTCGACCGGCGTGGAGGCGTTCTCGGCGAGGCGGGCCCGGGCGAAGGTGCGCCGGCCCTCGTCGGCGCTGTCTGCGCCGGAAGCATCGCTAGAGGAGACCGAGTCGACCGACGTGGAGGCGTGCTCGGCGAGGCGGGCCCGGGCGAAGGTGCGCCGGCCCTCGTCGGCGCTTTCTGCGCCGGAAGCATCGCCATAGGAGACCCAGGCGGCTCTGGAGGCGCGCGCGGCCTGGGTGGAGTCGCGCAGGTCGCGCATCTCAGATCTGGTTTTTTAAAAAATAGTACAGACTGTGTATGATTTATTTACAGTTATTTCCATTTATTTCCATTCAAGAATGAGATAATTTCCAGTAATTTACGTTTATTATCTGTGTTGACAGGTTCTCAACAGTAACGCCAATCTTGGTGAGCCGTTCTAGATTAGCGTGCCACGTATAACAATTTTGAAATTTTCTGTTATTTTATATTATTATTGCCTATTATTTAATAATATATTCATTATTTCCATTTGATTAAGTAAAAGGGCAAATTAGTCTATTAATTATTGACACCTAAGCACGTTGGCTATTTCCCTAAAAGTTATGAAACATAGGCTAAAAACAAAATCTATAGTTTCAAAGTGGCTATTTTGCTACAATGCCCATTAAACTATGACACATGTCTTTAAATTTTTATTTATATTATTTTAAATGTCTTTGTTAATTTTACATTGTGGCTTTATTGTAGTATAGTTTTTTTTTCCTATATGGGTTGTATTTAAATTAATGTATTTTAAGATAAAATATTTAAATCTTTGTATTCATTTAGTAAATTGAGAAATCATATTAAAAATGTATACAAAACATTTAAGTATAAAGTTGTACCAATAAATTAACATTAGAGTCAATTTTAGAATTATTAAAAGCTTAAGTGATTGATAAAAAATATATATATCTCTGTATTTAAATCACCACTATTTCAAAGTGATGCAAATTTGAAGAGTGCATCAAAATTTGCATCTTTCTTTTTAATTTGAATATTTCTCATTAACAATCAGAAATTGGGTTCGACCATACAAAGATCCCAGACAGACAGAGGTCAGTACCTCATTCAACAAAGTATATGTCCTTAATGAAAATAAGATGCAGAAGACGGACAAAGCAAAACAATAGAGGCAAGGGTCTATTATGTTCGGAATGGCGAATCTCGTCCCGAACTCCTTTAAAGAGATCTTCTGCAGTCCTTGGAACGAGCAAGGATACTGCCGAAAACAGGCCAGAGCTCGAATCCTACACGACCCTCGAAAGCTCAAGAGGCCCTATCCTGACAAGCATAAACCTCCTAGCAATATATATATATATATATATATATATATATATATATATATATATATATATATATATTAATCGGAGGGATTTCACTTCAAACCCCAAAACAAGGTACTCAAAAACCACTCATATAGTGGACTTAATCCAAACATAACATCAAAGCTAAAAACTACTAACCAAAGTAGAGACATTTAATCTAACATAAAAAAAGCACTAACACCGCAGACCTTTCGACCAAAGGCTAGTCAATCCTACACTAAGCTCATCCCATTTGGAGAAGAGAAAACATAACAAAATCGAGCCAGCCCCGCCGACACCCCTGGTCTCGATCTTCGACAAGGACAGCGCCATCACCGTAGGCCGAGACCGCCTGAGACAGAGTCAAATATTAACTTTAATTATCTTTATATTCTTTTATCAAATAATTTTTTGATGTCCCAAAAATTTATAATTTATTTTTTACAATCTGTAGAACACTCAATTTAATATTTATTCTTTTATGTAAATAATTATTAATTACAAATATTAATACATACTTTATCAAACAATGAATTTGCTTCTGCTAACAACTACAACAATTTTATAATAGTTTACCAAACGTATATCTGCTTTTGAAAACATCAACGTCTTATAATCTCATAATCTAAAGCATTTTTTTCAAAAGCACAACAACGCCAAATTATCTGACATATATTCTATAAATTATTAGAGAGCCTTTATATTTGATAATTTGTTATACCGAAAAATTAATTTCAACTTGCCAGCGAAATTGTACTGAAAGATACTGCGTGTATGTAAACCCTTGATCAAGAGCTTTTCTAAAGTTGCTCATCCGACCATTATGGTGGTTACATCGAAGGTGTGAATAAGTTTAAATAATATATATAATATAATACTTGATTCCACTATTTTTTTTTTTTTTTACGCAGATTCTGTTATTGTTATTTCCTAGTTTATTTTTTTTTCTTTCAGAAATTATTTTTCTTTTGTATAACTCTTTCAGAAATTATTATTTGCTTGTTAGTTAGCCAACCATAGGTTGTTTGTTTGTTCCTTACTTTGTTGCATGTAACCCACGTCAATAGTTTTATTTATTTTTAAATGGATATATAACTCTACGAAAAAAAAAAAAAAAGAGGATTATGTTATGTTAAAGATGAAACGTCATTGGTGACATCATCCCGTCAAGACACGTCGGATATATGATAAAGAAATCGATGCCGAAATGGAGGGAGCACTAGTACCAGTACTATCAGGGGATCTGTATATGTAAAGTTCTCAATGCAAAAACTTTTAAACGTTTGAACATTGAGGTTCCGATTGAAACCGGGAAATATGAGAGAAATGGAAAATGAAAATCCTTTTTATTTCCCTTAAATTATTTGGATTGAGAAAAATATAGTGGAAATAAAATATGATAGAAAATACGAGGAAAATTGTATAACTAAAATGAGGATTTCATTTTTCTTCGAAAATCAAATGAAAAATGAGAATCTCTCCAAGTTTTTCTATGAATGGATCACATTTGTGAGTCTCGTCCAGTGACCGAACCAGAAAAGCTCAATAAGGGGGCTTATTTGAAAAAAAAAAATTAAGGGGGTTAATTAAAAAAAAATCATGGTAAAAATAATTTTTTTTAAACAAAAATAGGTTAAAATTGTAAATTTTTTAGGGTAAAAAATGTAAAACTTTTTAAAAATGGGCAAAAAATATAAATAAAAAATATTTGAGGGGGGCTAACTAAAAAAAATTCATGGTAAAAATGAATTTTATTTAAAAAAAAGGTCAAAAGTGTACATTTTTTAGGGTAAAAAATGTAAAACCTTTTAAAAATGGGCAAAAAATGTAAATAAAAAAAGTTGAGGGGAGCTAATTAAAAAAATTCATGGTAAAAATGAATTTTTTTTTTTTTAAAAAAAGGTCAAAAGTGTAAATTTATAGGGTAAAATGTAAAACTTCTTAAAAATGGACAAAAAATGTAAATAAAAAATTTGAGGGGGGGACTGGAGTCCACCCTGAACCTTAGCTAACTCAATCCCTGATCTAATCGTTACTTTCCCCTCAATTTTCTCTCATATTTTTCATGACTTCCAAACACAATTAGAATTTTGACTTTTCCTATTGTTTTCTCTCACATTTTCATTTTCTCTATCATTTTCACTCTCTCTCTTATTTTTCGGGTTCCAAACGAAGCCTTAGAGAGTTGATAAAATATGCCAAAGCATAACTAGAAATGGTTAGAAAAAAGCATGGAGAGGATTGTTAATACGTAGGGTCATGAAATGAAAGGGGTCAAACGTCAACGTATAATTTTTTTTTTTTTTTTTCTGAGGACATAAAACTTATTATTTGTGAAAGTCAAACAATCACCGGACCAGTTTAAAAAAAAAACATATTGTTAGTTCCAATGTTCAAAATGTCGGGATCCAATATTCAAAATATCGGGATATATCGGTGATATATCGCCGATATATCGTTTTTTGAAGAGTCTCGATAAAATATCCGTTATAATCGTTATCGTTTTATAAATATCGTTAAAATATCGATGATATATCATTAAAATACCGATATTTTTAGTAGTTAAAAAATCCAAAATATCGTCCAAATTTAAAAATATCGTTTTATTTGTTTTATTTATTTTTTTCTTTATTTTTTATTTATTATTTCTTATTATTTATATCTTTTACTTATTAATTTTAGAGATTTGTAAACAAGTAGCCAATTTAATAAGGTGAGATTAAATTAGTAGCCAAACTATTAATTTATTTAGGAAAATAGCCAAACACTAATAGAGTTCTCCAAAATACCCTTTTTTCCCCGATTTCACTTATCTCCCACGCTTAATATGTCTCACTCTCGCCAAAACCCTCTCTCCGATCTTCTCTTTGATTCTCCGCTCTGACCGTCCGAGCCTCCGACGCCGCCGAAACTACCTCTCGCACGACCACAACCTCTGCGTTGACGACGGCGGATTTCGAATGGCCGCCACCTCGTCATCGTTCTATGAAATCATCGGAATTCCCGCCACTACCACGTGTTAGGGTTTGTTGATGTTAGAATGTATATTGTTCATCAAGGATAAAGACCGCTTACAGAAAGCTCACTAGGGTTTTCCATCTCGACGAGGAGGCAATTGATCAGAAAAGCTCCTCCGCCGACGAGTTTACGAGGATCAACAAAGCTTACTCGACTCTCTCCGATCCGGCCAAGCACGCCGATTATGATGGGAGATTCCTTCGCTGTCGTGCCTTGGTCTTCGTCGTCGGACTTTCTGGATTCTCCGGTGGAGATGATCCACATGATGCACTATCTTTCTACCGTTGCGTCTTATTCTCCTTTGAGCTGTCTCATCCCCTGGTTCTGACCTTCGATCCGAAGACTCGGCTCCGATGGACCGCTTACCTTCATGAGCGCTTCATCGACCCCGTCACTCAGCTTGGCGGCCCTGGAAGTTAGTCATATATTCTTCTCTTTTTACCTATCTCTCAATTTAGGTTTTTTTTTTTTTTTAAATTCATTTATTTTGCTTTTTGGTTTGTATTGTGTGTTCGTTTGGGCGATTAGCTTAGCTGCTGGGAAAGCTCTGATTGGTTGGCTGTCTCAAATTAGTTTAGCAGGGTTTCTGGTGATTATTACTATTTATTCTTATTTTTCTTTAATTCGCACAAATCATATCTTGTTTCCAAAATCAGAATCCCCAAATTCCTTATTTCTCTCAAACAAAGCCCTTATTTTTTTTTTTTCCATCGGTTCCAATTTCCAATCGAGTTTTGATTGAAGGTCTACTGTGGTGGCTATGGCATGTGTGAAGAGAATGAATCGATCAGTGTTGGTGGCGCTTGCGCCGGACGCGCCGTATATGACGATCGGACCGATGGCCGGAGCAGTGGATTTGGCGCTCAGCTCCGTCGCGAGCGTCGAGATCTTCAAGCTCGATTTCAAGTCTGATGATTACAAATTATCGATGGTCGAAGAGTTTCCGAGTCCCAAGCGTTTCAATCGGATATCCTGGGCAAGGTCAACCGATCCCGGGAGCTAGAATTTCGGGCTCGGTCTCATGACTTTCATCGTCGGTGATCAAGTTGATGGAAGTATTTACTTATTGGATCCGTTCCCTTTGATCTGATAAATAGAATTGAATTCTAGTTTTTTTTTCCTTTTTTTTTTGTTCATTTGATTGAATTGAATCATAAAAATCTTGGAATTTTAGTAAATGTGGTGTCATGGATCGCGGACGCGGTCGAACCTCCGGAGGATCTGCGACGGCGAGTTCTGCGGCGGAAGCGAGGGGCTGCGGATCAACTTTCTATTTTCCTCGTCGGAGACGCTCACCGAAGCTCTCGGGACTCGTGGCGATTCTTCTTTCCTCGGCGAGGCGCGCGCGCGGCGATGGAGGCTCGGTGATGGTGCTTCTAGACGGGCGCGGCAAGGAAGAAGAAGAGAAGATGCAAGGAGGGAGAGAACTGATTTTGGAAATAAGATTTACTGTCGTATTTACTGTTAGATTAACTAATAAGTAAATCATATTTACTGTCGTATTTACTGTTTAGATTAACTAATAAGTAAATCATATTTACTATCGTATTTACTGTTAGATTAACTAATAAGTAAATCGTATTTACCGTTAGATTAACTAATTCTTAACTCTGATACTTTTCCTGTTATGGTAAATAAGATTTACTGTCGTTCTTCTTATGGTAAATAAGATTTACTTTTGTTCTTGTTACGGTAAAAAAGATTTACTTTTATTCTTGTTATGGTAAATAATATTTACTATTGTTCTTGTTACGGTAAATAAGATTTATTGTCGTTCTTGTTACAACAAATATTATTTATTTTTGTTATTGTTAATTAGATTTACTAATTTTTTTGTTATGGACGATATTATTTACTATGATAGTTAATAATATTAACCTAATGGTACTATTGGAATATTAGAATGTTGTCATGATAAATTGGCTATTTTCCTAAATATGTTAATAGTTGGGCTATAATTTTAAAGTAGGGGTGTTGTTTTGGCTAGTTGCTTAGCCGGCCCTTAATTTTACTTAGTATAATGATATTATCAATAAATCCTTATTTATATTTTATAATACATATAAATATATGTATGGCAAATAACGTACTATATATATATAATATCTATACTAATAGACTAAATAATTAAATATATAATACTATTCCTTTTTATTATTTTAAATAATATTTTTAATGTAGTAGAAAAATATAATATTTTTTTGAAAAAAATTATTTTAATATTGAGAAAGTAATGTAAATATCAATAATGTATATCTATAAGAAAAAGTTATAGGTATATTTTAAATTTGATTGTTTTATTTAAAATTTAAATATATAAATAGTGGTACATATTATATTATATTTTGTTATAAGATTTTTGTCGATATATCAGTCGATAATCGATATATCACCGATATAATCGGTAGTCGGTATTAAAATTGTTATAGAATATATGTCGATACTCGATATATCCGTAAAATCAAAAACTCGGTATGGGTATCGGTATCGATATTTTAAACCTTGGTTAGCTCAACATGTTGTCATTTTCCAATCAACTTCACGCCCACGTTGAGATGGGTCCGATTAGGTTCAAGTTTATGCGACCTCTTCTACAAGATCATGATTAGAATTCCAGGTCAACCCTGCCTATGATCTATGCAAATTTATGTGATTTCAATAATGTATCGCCACCTAATTGCAGTATGTATGGCCAGAGGAACTTATTACGGACAATGTAGAGGTCCTCGATTTGGCTGGGAGCTTCTAGTCTGATGTTGCCATTGTGATTCTGATAGCGCAAGTTTTATGGAAAGAAGCTACTTTAAAGCCTCTCCTTTTCAATTCCAGGGACCCTTTCGGACACATTATTATTTACCTTTCGCTAGGTATAGTTGAGAGAGAGAGAGAGAGAGAGAGAGAGAGAGATGTCTCAAGTACGTTAAATAAATGAAAAATTACGAAGAAAAAAATCTAAAAGTGGTTAATTTTCCTTGAAAAAGGTACAAGTAGAAGAATTATCTTATACATGTATAAGATAATTATAAAAATAGCCTTTTTTGGTATAAAATAACACCCCAAAAAAGTTGAAAAAAAAATCAATAAAATTTCATTTTCAGTATTTATTTATTTATTTAATTTTTTTTAGGGGGAAATTTTCATTTTCTACTTCCAATACCTTTTGCAAAATTCCAAATTTCCACCGAACCTGCCAAACAGAGTCGAATATAGGGATAGCCTAGAGTTGAATATTTCCAAGTATGCTTATTCTCTCTTTTCCCATTGATAAATATCTCTCCTTTTCCCGTTGCTAAATAACACTTTCTTTTTCTTTTTCTTTTTCTTTTTCTATTCCTTTTGCAAAAACTTCCCCGCAACTGCTAAACAGACAAACATAGGGTTAAATATTTCCTAGCTATGCTAAATATCTCTCTTTTTCCCGTTGGAGATATAGAGAGATACTAATATCTTAAGAGAGATATTTAGCACTTTATCGCGCCAGGGTACATAATCTAAAATATCTAAAATCTAAAGGATATATGACATCATGATGAATAAAGCTAATAAAAAGTACATGTTAGTCTATCCCATTTGTGGTACAAAGAGAATTTGTTCTCTTCGACATACAACAGCCATGGCTCACGATGGGGACATAACATGCATATAGTCCCACACGGTAACAAAATATTCTGGTAAGGAATGCTCTCAAGGGCAGATCACAAAACAAAAAGCAACCCAATAATTCATTCAGTATTAAAAATAAAATAAAAACAAAGCCAGCTATTGATTATTCTAGCCCATGAACGTGCTAACGGTAATGAAGAATCATAAGCCCACACACACACTCTCACACACTCAGAAGAAGAAGTACAAAATAAGTGGTTCTCGTATTGACAAAAATATGAGGGGCTAAATGATGTACAAAAGAATGCAATGATTAATATTAACCACAATTCATCTGTCTGCAAGTATGGCACGGGAAGACTATGAGTGAGCTTTAGTTCGAAAAATATAAGGAACAAAATATAAGAGGATAGATAGTGCAAACATCTCTCAGTTGATTTACAATGCGAACAGAACAAAGCTTACGTGGTTTTCACCGATAGGGAAAAAAGATTTCATTTCCAGGGTGTTTTAGACTCAAAAGACTTCTGAAACCTTGCTGGCTAGGACACGCTCTCGCCTTTCGACATAATTAAATGGAAACCAACCTGCTTTTCCCTTGCATTCACCTTCAGCCCAACCACTGCTTGATACCTGCTAGAGAAGAGGAAAAAAAAAAGAGAGGTAATTACTGTCACGTGCGCAGTGAAGGAGCTAGGGAGGTGAATTAGGTGGTACTAATATGAAAATAAATTTCTAGCAGTGCTTTCGTTATATTATTTAATTTTAACCCTTTTTACTTGTAGTTTTTTTGCCCCCTGAAAGATGGATTGTATTTTAATATGCCCTGTAAGAAGAAAAAGGGAAAAAAAACGTATAACTTGGATAAAAGCATTATATACTTTCTATTAAGTTTACCAATTCTATCTTCAAAAACTATAGAAAAAAAATTATAAGAAACATATAAAAATCAACATAAATGGTATACAATTTGCTAAATTGTGTACATATTTATGGCGATTTGAAGGAGTCAATTTAATCAAAGCTTGATTTGGATAACTGGAAGAAAAACAGTCCCCAAGTAATCAAAGCTATGCTAAAATGTCAAAATCATGATTATATTTTCTTAACGTCCAATGCAACTATTAATTGAATTGATACAAATCATTAAAAATAGAGATCTTTAGAAACTTTTGCATAATTAACGTAAAAACGTCCATGATTTTAATCCATTTGTAGATGGAAAACTTTCAGGGGTAAAAATACAATGAATATTTTTATTCTTTTCATATATCAGGTTTATATTTAATTTTTTTTTTTTTTTTTGTGTGTGTGTGTATTTTATATAAGGTAAAATTAATCAGCAAGCAGATTAAGGAAATTATCAATGTTTTTGTTGATCAAATAATGAAATCACGAGAAAAAGAGCAAGTGAAGGAACACCTTTCGGACAATAACATAATCGCCAATGGCCAAACTCAATTCCACTTCAGTTACAGCCTTAAAGGAATGTAGAACCTGCAACAACGACAACAACAACAACACAAAAAACACAAATTAAGAAAGAGGAGAAGCTTTACAAGTATCAGGTTATCATGGTGCCAAAAAGTATCTGTATGCGAAATAGTTACCTCTCCCAAGAAATAATCCACATTTTCTGCTGAGACATCAAAAGTCTCTGAAGCAAAAACACCACTGACCTCTTCATATGATGGTGGTGGAGGCATATTTACCTCTGGAGTAGAAGATAATGGAGACGATGGTGCTTCGATCCGTTGTCGCTCTGATGACATCTGTGAAACAGACCACGGTTTTATAATATCCACAGGCAGAAGATTAATCCTTCAACCTCAGATTCACTTTTTAAAATACTGATTACTTCATACCTCCCCTTCAAGCTGATCAAGTATCTGAACGACTCTCTGATGATAGTTGCGTTCTGCTTCAACCTGCACAAAATAATCAGTATAGATGTGTTTATATTTAGAAACAATATACTGTTGGCTCTATGAGCTCAAGGTAGGTACTAACGAAAAGGAATTAAAAAAGACGGCAAGTATATTACCATGGCTAGAAGCCGCTGGAGAGTCAGCCGCTGTTGTTGACCTTCCACAGCAGCCATTGCCGCACCGGCCTCTTTTCCTAGTGTAGCCACATTTGACTTTAGTTCTTGAAGTTTGCCTTCAGCTGCTTCTAGTCTCAACATAAAATCGGAACTAGCCGAGGATTCCCTCAACTTCGCTTGGCGTCTCGATACATCAGTAGCCTGTCTGGGTGCAAATTCCAAAGTACAGACAACTTGTAATACTTGTCCACCGAGTTTCCAACTATCAAGCAAACAATAAAATAACTTCCACACAAGATCTCAAAGTTTTTTTTTTTTAAATATGAGCTTCAATTTGTTGATCTCAAGTGCTTCTTGTATAAACGTTTAACTTTGGCCAACTATAGCATATCAACTAGGCAATTTAGTTTAAATGGCCAAAACTAGACGTTGCAAAAGCAGGAGTATTACTTGACAGAATAGTCTCATATATTATTACCTGAGCTTCTGCTTCCTGTCGCATTCTATCGTATCGTTGAGCAAGATGTCTAGCATCTTCTAAGGGAGCTCCCACAACCATTGCTCTTAAAGGCTCTGCAACCTGGACGTTTGTTTTAAGTGTGAAAGAAACCCCATCATGTGTTCGTTGTGTTTGTTTCTGTGTATTCAAACCTTCTGATCCACTACGTTTTTCTACTTCTTTTTTTATTTTATTATTATTATCCAAAAACATCCATTGGATTAAACTTGGGAGTCATTCTAACCTGTGTCCCAAGAGATTTCAGAAGAATTCCATGTTCCTTTTCCATCTGAGCACGAGCTCGTCCGAAACTCAAGGCTGCCCTAGACAAAGTATTACCACTAGTGCATGTATTTTCACTGCCGTACTTCCTGCTATCCTCTGACAACTTTGAACCTGTTTTAAAAAAAAAAAAAAAATGACAAATTATTCATGCAAATCAAAGTGTACATGAAATCCACACCTGAAACGGAGAATATACATATTATAGCAGCTCACCGATCTCAACCTGCTTCGATCCATTAACTATATAACCTTCAACGCCACGAACAATGTCTCTTTGGTAATGCTGAAACCAAAGTCACAACTCATTCATTTCAAGAAGAAAAAAGCTGCATATTCAGAAGACATTCAAATGAGGAACAAAAATCAACCTTGCCAGCACGAGTCGAGATGTATAGCCTCTCCAACTTCTGATGCTGCTGGAGCTCAGATTCATCGGCAAGGAAACTGTCCGAACCTCCATAAATACCACCGCCAAATTGTTTGAAAACGGCCTGAAAAAGTTAACAAAACTTAATGCCTAAATTACTAAGGTGCTACAAGAATCAAGTATATCAATTCTAAAGGCCATTTTCCTATCCTCTTCTTCATTTCGATGTTCAAACAGCTAAAACCTTATCAGTACCCGAATTCCTTCATCTAAAACCACCAATACGGGAATCGATTTATGTATAACGTTCAAATCCACAAATCTCTGAGATCGCCGATCAATATTATACACAAAACCTAGAAATTCTCCATGATTTATTTGATCCTAAATAAGTTCAAGAAACCGATTAGAGCGTTCGATTGAAAGGGAAAATCAGTAGCGAGAGACGAGAAGAGTGATTTAGGGTTGGGAAGAAGGTGAAAGATCGAGACCTGCTGTTGCTTGGCGACCTGGTCTCTGAGCTTCGTCGCCTGCTTTCTGATCGCTTCCATGATCGAACTGTTCGACTACTTTCAGAGCTATCTCTGATTAAGGAAAAATCTAGAAAGACGATTAAATGAATGATTTTCTCCGCTTCCTTTGCAAATCTCTGTCGCTATTTCTCTGGTTTCGAGTCTTTTGACCCTAACACTTCTGGTGCGCTGTACACTATTATTATTTACCTTCTCTTTTTTCAAAACTTGGAATAAACGTTAGCTTTCTTTTATTATCATTATTAACCTTATTTAAATATTTTTCATAATACCACTTCTGGTCACAATCTGGTCCTTTGACAGCTGTTCAAATCGGCCCGTTTATAAGTTTGGGCCAGTCTAATTCTTTCAGGCCCAATACACAATCCGGCTCTCCCGAGCCACTCTTTTTTATCACATAAATTAACGCATCTAATACCATTTCATAACTCATTTCTCATTTTCCACCGAAACTATAATTTGTATAATTCTATTAGTAAGCTAAATGTGCGAATACTTTTTTACCCTCTCTCTATCTTTTTCTTTCTTTCACTCATTTTCATATCTCCTCCATTCTCTTTCCTCGGACGCTACTCTTTCTTCTCATCTCCTTTCTTTTCCTTTCATTTTTATCTCTTGAAGTCTCTCTCTGGTTCTTTTCCTTGTCCAACAACGGCCTCATTCAACGCATACACATAAATAATAACAAGACCTATCTTCTTTGAAATTAATGATTTATAAAAAACTAATCAACAAGACAAAAGAAGAGAATCATGATCGAACAGTTTTAGCAAACTCACGTATCAATAAATCGTGTTTTTTGTTGGCATGTATATCAATAAATGATATCATCTGTTGACGTATATGTCAACAAATCATGTCATTTGTTGATATTTATGTCAACAAACTTCACAGTGTTAGCAAATTGTGTCAAATAGTCAAACAAACCCAGCTTTCTAAAATAAAAATAAAAAATAAAAACTTGATTTATTTACATATGCGAGACTCGAGGAAAAAAATTAAAGAAAAAAAGAGGGTAAAAATTGATAACAAAAATATTATCTTTCCAAGATTTAATAGTAGATTTGTCCAGATTATGATTTTGTTGGGAAAATGGAAAATGTTATAAAATGGTAGCAGATGTGTCAATTTCTCTTTTTATTGTTGATGTCGTTTTACTTTTGAGAAATTGACACATGTACTGTCATTTGATAACTCATTTTTCGACAAAACACTAATTTGGACAATTCTATTAGTAAAAAATATGAGAGGGAATATTTTTTATCTATTTTTATTCTTTTCTTTTTTTTCTTTACTTTTTTTTTATCCGAGTCTCGCATGTGTCAAAAAATCTAAGTTTTTTTTTAACTCTGACTTTGTTTGACGATTTGTTAATATATATATATATATATATATATATATATATATGTCAACAATTGACATCATTCATTTATTGACATATATATGCCAACAAATGACAACATTGAAAAATTTATTGACTTGTTGACCTAAATGTCAACAAATGACATGATTTGTTAACATATATATGTCAACTAAATGATAACACTTAAAAATTGATTGATTTGTTGATATAGATATCAACAAATGACATGATTTGTTGATATAAACGTCAACAAATGACACGATTTGTAAATATGTGGGATCGTAAAAACAATCATTTGATCTAAGCTACATTTGACATTCATAAACATAAATTAAAAAGTTATATTGCTAGCGGTTGAATTCTTGACAAATGGATTAAAACTCATGGGAAAAGAAAAAAAAATATCAGCATGAAAGGTATTTCAAGATGTAAAAAACGTGTGATAATTGCAAGAATATGCATAAGTATATCAATTTCACAAAAAATAAAACGATTTAATTGACCATAGATACACAAAGTGATAATTGCAAGATAAGGATGGGAATAGGTCAACCAATGACAATGAGCACCACCATTCCAGTACTACCGAAACGTCCTATGCTTTCTCTATCAAACAATACCAAAAAAAGTGGGTATTTTTGTATTTACACATTGGCTCTATTAATTAAATTGTAGTTAGCATTTTGATAAAAATAATAAATGGATTATTAAATGTTAGTAGATCCGTCAATTTCTCTTTACTTTTTTTACCCATGTGAGCATTTCAATTTTATGTAAATAATAGAGAGATTTTTTTAAAAATTAATTTGTAATATGTAAAATGATGGTTCTTGAGTTCCTTGTGAAACATCCTAACTCTAATAAATGCTAAGAAAGATAGTGGTGGTCTACAAAATTTTATGCCCGTCTGTAAAAAAATGATTTAACCTTTGCAATTATTCTATAGAAACGTAATTTAAACAAAAAAGACAAATGAATATTTAATGAAGGTCATGTCCAGCCGCGTTGGTAAAGAAACAGATCATGACATTGATCAAGATACGCTTTCAAATATTTAATGAATTCGGAGAGATGATACATATGTTTGATTAGGACCATTACGTAATTCAAAAGCGAATTAGTGTGTGAAGTGTGATGGCAGACAATTATCCCAAGCCAAAACGACATGAATTCCAACCCCTCTAATTAATTCATACAACAATCACATTAAAAAAGACGAAGAAAAAGAAACACCCTAAAACTTTTCTACTCAATTCATCAATCCGAAAACGACAAAAAGGTACAAGCCCCCACCCAAAAAAAACACCATCATCAACCACAGAAAGCTCTACGTTGTAACCGTAACATAACATAACGGTAAGGAAAAAAAAAAAAAAACCCTAATAAACCAAACTTCCCTTGCAAGCAAAGACATATCAACGAATCATTAGTCCTAGTCAACGGGGACGAATACGACAATGAGCTTTGCACATGAAACGACAGTCGTAGTAACAAGCTTGGGGTCCGCAGTGAAGAGGACAGTCCAACCTCAACCCTCTACACCGGTTTCTCTTTGTGCACTGAGCGAACTCTCCGATCAAATAGTCGTCTTTGCTAAACCTACCATTGTCGTTTCTTTCTCTTCCTCTTCTCAGATGTCCGTTATTATTGCACCGCCCCCACTTCCACCACCCTCCTCCGCCGCCGCCGCCGCCCCAACCCCAACCCCACCCGCTTCCCCTTCCGCCGCCGCCTCCACCTCCGCCGCCTCCGCCGCCGCCGCCCCATCCCCAACGGTAACTTCCTCCTCCTCCTCCTCCTCTGTTGTAGATGTTTTTGTCGTTTACGTGGACTTCGTTAGAGGAGGAAGTGTCGTTTGGTTGGAATTTGTTATTAAGGGCCAGAGAAGGGTTCTTCTGATTATCAGTTGCAACGATGATAGCCATAGTAATGTTGATGACGAACAACAACAACAATGGAGCGATATCGAATCTTCCCATATCTTTAGTATTTGCAATTTACATAGATAGGTCTCTTCTTTGAGTACATATATACATATATATAGTAATAATGAGTGTGATCTTATGATGATGATGACTAGAAAATGAAGAAGAAAAGATATTGCTTTTGCTTGGGCTACACTTTTTCATTATCTATAGTTCTATATAGAGATAGAGAGTCACGTGCCCACCACAGTCTTGGATGCTAATAGCTTGTTGAGCACGCGCGCATGTCTTACTGGACCATTTTCTTACAACGAGATCATCGGTTTAAATATTTATATGTATATGTGAAATTGTGAATTAATCCACGATCTCATCTTCGCTTGTTAGTTAGTTGCAATATATGATAAAATAATTGTTCTGGTACTCTAGTTATAGTTACTGTATACCCTACGTACGTGAGTACTATTATTACTACTACTATAATTGTTGTTGTCTTTTTTTTTATATATTATATTTTGTTGCTTAGCCTGCAAGTTTGGGAGTTGAGTGAGGTATGTAACAGCAAACATGGCGTACGTAAAGTAATATGGTGGCCATACAGTTGTGCAATGTATATTATAATCCTTATTTGAGAGAGCTCAAGTAATATCATTTTCTCAGTCATGAAGAGAAAGATCGGAAAGTTTATTCAGACTTGTCTCAGAAGTGACAGTAAAACGAAAGCAAACAACGACGTACGTGATTACACAGTGATGATGCAAAGCTCGTTTTTGTAATATCGGGATTTGGACACAACGTCTTTTTAATGTGGACAAATATTTCATTCAAGACTTTTACTCAAATTACTCATATTATCTTTATTACTCTGCACTTTTAAATATATCAAAATTGTATCTTCAGTTATTTGTATATTGTAAAATTACTCATTATGCTTTATTATTGTATAAAAAATTATTATCCCTAATAAGTGTTTTAAATCGACGTAATTGACTTTTACTTGTAAGTTTATCAAAAGATGGTAAAAGTGTATATTATCATATTAATTAAAAGATTAATTCTTGATCAGTTGGATAATTCCTAATCTATATTTTAATATGATATTAGTAGGCCGATTTGGTTGATTAACTCGCAAAAATCAATTAAGATATAAATTAACTAAAAAGAGGTAATTTTTCAACTTGGCCGAAATCTATCAATTTAAATTCAATAACTAATTTAACTCTAAGCATTAATTTCCAACTTGTCAGAATCACGTTCGCTTTAGACTTTTCTCGAATCTAGACCGGCTTAGGCTCTATTCTCTCTAGTCCGTCCTCATGATCACTAACATTATATTTCTTTTATACAAAATAGTTCAAGAATTTCTATGGCATAACGAGTATAAAATCTAGGACAAACATCTTACATCTCTCTCTTAAAAAAAATAGAATGAGAAGTGTAGTAGCTAATTTGGTATGGTGATAATTTCACACATATTTCGTTTGAGATGTCTTAAGTTCAAGTTCATGGGCTGCATAGATACATGCCCATAAGAATAATCATAAATTATGAATATTGGTCAATAAAGCCACATGCGCTTTTAATATATCATCTAAATTTGGTCAATAATGTGACTTAAAAAAATGAGAACTCAAGATAACAATTATTCAAAATTAAAATCGAATTAAAGCACATTATGTATAAATTTCTGACAAATGGAATATATATAAACCACAATCAAATTTACAATTATTAATGTTTTTTTACTTTGTAGATAAAATTTCGTGGTCATTTATTTCAAATTTACCAAATGTTGATTATATAAAATTTGAGTTTTTATATGATTATATACCTAGAGAGTCTTTTTTGTATGTTCTACAAACATTGACGCTTTTCTGTTTTTTAGGCTCGGCAGGTCATATGGGTGCTATATCTTGGCTATATTGTAATACTAACATCGATATTAATTCGACAACAAATTTGAAATGAGATACATCGCTTAGAAAAGCGGCAAAGGTGTCTAAGACTCTTAATCTAAAGTTTATTACCATCACTAAATAGTCTTTTATATTGTTTTTATTTATTTATTGTTTTCTTTGGTTTACGTTTGCTAAGTAAATAAAATTAAATCATAAAAAGTAACACCACCCTATATATTCCCATTATTATTGCAAATTTATTTATCAAACATCAATTTATTTGAGATTTTAACACAAATATTATCAAATTTATGTCACTTTATTAAAGTAACCAAAACTCTTTTAATAATTTTATTGGTAATGGACATCCGTTTATATAGAAGGTCCAATGACTTAGGCCAATTTTTAAAAGTCCCAAATAAAAATATACCAAAGAAACAAAACAAGCCTAATTCATTTATGATATTGACGATGAACTCGGATAAATGATCACCTCGATACGATTTAAAGATAGAAAAATTAGTCGGATGCCATTTGAAACATTGATATTGCAATATAGTCAACGTTTCACCTAAGTTTCAAATCTAGCCACGGATGATGACGTGACTCTATTATTCATTTAGCAAATTACTAAATTATCCTCTATAAAAAATCGACTTTTGATAGTTTGATTAGTTGATTTGATTTTTTATTTATTTTTTATTTATCAATTTTACTAGTCCATAATATTTTATTTCATTTTTTTACTAGATTAACTATATTATCAATTTTTTCATTTTAAAAAAAAATTACACGTCAACTTTTAATAGTCCATAATAATTTATTTCCTTTTTTATAGTTTAATTAGTTGATTTGAAAAAACGCATTCAAATATGCGTAATCTATAATGTAAGATAAGTTTTCTTTGGTTAATTCAAATTAATTTCCGTTTATTTTACATGCGATAAATTTTGACTGGCTGAGACGTAGTAGTTGGTTTTTTTTTTTGGGTTAATTAATTTAGTTAATTTTCGTTTATTTCACACTCGATAAATTTTGGCTGACTGAAACGTTGGTTAGTAGTTGATTTTTATGATTTATATGTTTCATAGATGTATTTTCGATATTTCTAACTGTTTATTTTTGTAAATGACTAGATTACAAAAATTTATCAAATATTGGTTACATCTTTAAAATCATGTTTGAAATTGACTATGTTGCTATATTACCCTTCCAAATACGAATGATCCACTCAATTGTCAAAAAATTTAATTACAATATCAGAAAATTTGGACAGTATAGTTTTGATTATTATATTGAAAATGTGAAATTTTTATTATTTTATGAATCAATTAGTTTCAAAGAGATAGTTTGTATATTTCTAAAACTTTAGCTATTTTATTAAATCAATAGATATTGAAATAAAATTTAAATCGTCGATTCTCTTATATATAGAACTTACATATATATATTTTGATAAAATGTAGAGCAAAATAACGAGCACAATTTATTTTTCTTTATTTATTATTTTTTTACAAATAACACATTTTCTTTGGAAGGAATTGCAATTCCCCATAATATATATATATATATTTTTTTTCTTTGCTCGAAGTAAAAAATTATTAGGATACGCTATTCTTGAATACTAAACCCTAAATCCCTCGCTTCTCAGCTCTGTGCCTCTCTACATATCTCGGCTGTTCCATCCTTTTTCAGTTGAAGAAGGAATCATGGGAAAAAAGAAATTCATCGACAAGAAGAAATCTGCAACATTCCAACTCATTGCTCGCGACTCTTCCGATCCGCTTTACGACGATTCACCGGGCAACGACCGAGTTTTCGTCCGAGTCGACAACAACCTTTCCTACTCCACTGAAAATTTTAACGGCGGGAACGAGGCCGAAGACGATCATGATTCGATATTCGCCGACGCTCCGGAGGACTGCGACGCCGGAGAACCCGCGAACTCGTCGCGCTCTCTGCCGGAGAAAGTGAGGAAGGAGATTTTGGAGCTAGGGTTTCCAGACGATGGGTACAATTATCTCTCCCACATGAGGGAGATAAAGAATCTCGGTGGTGGTTCGGCTTTTTATAATAATCCCAAAACCAGGCTCGATCAGATTCCCAATGATGTCAAGGTTCGTTTACTGTGGTCGTGCTAGATTTTTATTCATAGTATGATAATCATGTTTATGTAAAGTGTTATTGTAGCATATTTCTGTTTGGGTCGATACGTTGTGTGGATTGATATAGTTTGCTTGTTCGCTATTTATGTTTTTTTTGTCAATTAATTTTGATTTTAGCTTATTGTTCTCTGTTTTGGTGCTTAGTCGTATGAAAGTGGAGAATATACAGAGATAAATTTGTATTGACTTTTTAGTGTTTTATTAGGCTTATGATGCTTCAAGATTGCAAATTTCCACACCAAGTGACGACCGTGACGATAAATACATGTATAACGTGGCTTCCGAGACTGTTGGGGTTAGGGTTCAGAGGGCACTTGATCCTGAAGTAGCTGCGTTGCTCAATGATGACGATCTATCCCGATTCGGTTCTGATGTTGAGGATTTCGAAGAGGATTTCGTCATCCAAGCAAACCTCTTGGAAGACAACGAGAATGTCTCTACTGAGGGGTTGAATTCACACAAGCAAATTGATTCCAAACCCGTGGTTTTCGAAAACAATGACAGGTTCGCGGATCCACAGATAGTGGCCGATTCGAGCTCCCAGGTTGAATTTAAATATCCGGTGACTGAGGAAAAAACCGAGAAAGCTGTTGAAGAGCCACGGGTTCGGCGTCTTTTGGACGAGCAATTTGATATAGTGAGTCGAAATAATCTTTTCGCTTCGTCTGTTTTCTAGTACAATAATTCTCGTAAAAGATAATGGTAAATTATATTTTGGCAAATCAAATGTGTGTCTCAAGTAATTTCTGAATTCATGTAGTTTAGTTCGAGTCATCGACATCGACTTCTATACCTCTCGATATGATGAACATCTTAGCTTCATATAGAGGATTATTAACTTATCTGATCCTAAGAAAGAGAATTTCCATAAGTATTGCCACATACTGTATTCTTTATTTATTTCGTCAAGCTTCGTGTCCACAGCTTGAAAGTCAGGAATACGGATCCGACGATGACGACGGCGATGACTACTGTGACACAGCTGAAGAAGAAATTTCTCTCGCAGAGAAGCTGAAGCGGAAAGTCGATCTTAAATACGATGACACGGATGTCGTAGACCTTGCCGGAAATTACAGAGCTCCGGCGGATCTACTCCGTCCCGACGAGAACCCAAAGAGGGCCGAGCACGCGGATTCAGCCAGGGAGGTTATTCGCCGCTGCGTGGAATACGGCGAGAAGTACGAGAACGTCGATCCAAAGGACGAGGTGGTTATTTTCGAGGAAAGCAGCGACGAATCCGAAGTGTGGGACTGCGAGACCGTCGTTTCGACGTATTCGAATCTCGACAACCACCCCGGCCAAATCCAAGCCCCGGATGGAAGAGCCCAGAAGAAGAAGCTTTTGGAGACAGTTTTCGGCGCCGTGAACTCTACGAACCAGAAGATCGTTCTTAAAGGGAGAGAAAAAATGCCCGTGGATTTCTTGCCCAATGGTAGAAAACCGACGGCTGAGAAGACAAAATCCGAGGAGGGTTTGAAAACGGAAACGCAGAAAAGAAAGCAGCACGGCCTGGAGTCCAAGGAGGAGAAAAAGGAACGAAAGGTAGCCAAAAAAAAAAAAAAAACCCTCTTGAAATTTAACCGAAATTCGAATTTGCGTCTAGATTCATTTATTAATAATTTTTTTTTTCAGGCGGCTGTGAAGGAAGAAAGGCGTGTGGCGAGGCAGATGAAAAAGGAAATGAAGGGACTTTTCAAAGGCGAAGCACTGCACGCTCAGAAAGTTGCTGCCTCGTCTCGCCCGTCCATTCATCTCATGTAAGTTCGCCGAACGTTTTATTATTTATATTGTTTGTTTGATATCTGTGAGTGCTTAAACTGCTAAGATTGGTGCTTGTCCTGAATTTTTCTGGATTTCTTTTTTAATTTTCTTAAACAGGTAAGTTTGCTGAATTGTTGGAACAGCACTGTGGTGGCATATTGGTTTATTTATTGGCCTTTTAATGTAAGATTTGCGAGTCTTTGAGAATGTACTAATTTGAATACACTATTTATATTTGGAAGGAACTCCACAACAATTCATTAGTGATAATGATATATCAATGGATGAACATCCATAAAATTTTGGGACAAGGTCACTTGGAGCGAAATTCTTGATCGGAAGTAGGATTTATAACGTATCTACATTTTTTTTAACTTATAAAAATTATTATGGGTTCGTTCATTTTATGTGGAATGCCAGTAAAATGTCCAAAAATAGTCCCAGTAATCGTATTCTCACAAATACAAGAAAAATAATCGTGTTGAGAAGTATTATAAATTCAATCATTTTGTATTGGATTTTTCGATGGCTGGCTAGAGAAATGAAAAGGGGGTTCTAAGCATAGTGCAACATGCATTCATTTTTTTTTTGAAGGAACATGCATTCATTTTTTTTCCTGTGTTTAAAGTCATTAAATTCTCAACTAAATTTTAAATCAAACCAATTTAAAGAAAATGAAATCCAGATAAATCTTCTTCACCTAAAAAAATACACTATGATCTTGCTTCATGTTTTCTAACTCATTATTTGAATGGAAGAAAATGAGTATAGCGAAATAAGTATATGTTTAACACAGCTGTGTAAAATGAGATTTTGCTAGGATCATTGTTAAGCTGCAAAAAAATATAAATAAAAAATAAAATAAGGTTTACATCAAGAGAATCATGAACTATCAGTATGACCTAAGCCAATAGAAACAAAAGTTTTAAGAATCAAGATCTTCCTCCAGAAGCCATTTCATCATCATCTTCGTCGTTGAATATGCGATGACTGTGAGGGATCGGAGCTCCACGGCCTCTTCGATAGTATGGAGTTGGGTTCCAAACACCATAATCTTCAGAGAAAAGCCCCCGAAAATCACTTCCCTTTTCTCGATCGTCACTCCTTGAAGACGCTCCTCCAGAGACCACCACTGCCACTAGAATCACAACACTAACCATGGCTTTGCTCACAAAGAACATGACTGTTAATAAGCTTGCCAAATACTTATTGATTTAAATTGTAGTATATACTATTGTGATAACATAACTATTAACTAGTCCCGTAACCTTTTTTGTTTATTACTTCACACCAATTGTATGACCTAACATGTTTCTTGCATGTAAGCTTGGTGTCTTAACTAATCGTTTACCCATAGCATATTTGATGATTATAATCTTCCTCACCAAGCAGAGTCTAATTCAATTGTGATGATTTTATAGATTGATATGCATCTTATGAATATTGACTGGCTTACTAATATGTAGTATGTTAGTATGTACATACATCATACATGTACCCTTGATAAATAAATATATATATAAAAATAAAAAAAAAAGATATGGAAAAGGAAAAAGTACAAAATTTTCCGTTGCCGGGACTTGAACCCGGGTCTCTAGGGTGAGAGCCGAGTATCCTGACCAACTAGACTACAACGGATTTGTTGGATTACGACTATATTTTAATTACATTACAATAAGCGTTATTTTTTTTTTCTTTGAGAAAAATGACTGTTTTATGGTTGCTCATTAATTGTTGGGACTTTTTGCTTGCAATAATTTAGCTTTCACCAAAAGTAGTAAAAAGCTTGAATAAAGATACTAGATTTCGTCTTCACATAAAAAGCTCATTCCCTGCTGAAATAAATAGCTTGCTGAGTTAATGCAAATAAATAATGTAACACAGTTTAATTGCAACGAAACAACAACACAATTGGCACGTCTCATCTCATTTACATTGCTCCAAAAAAGTCCATTGCTTATTAATTACAAGAACCCCATTTTCCAGTCTCGTCCTTCTAGGCTGGGGACTAGTTCTTCCACCTCAGGAAAGTCCATTACTTCTTTTAATTCTTTTTTTCTCTTTTTTCTTTGTAATTAAAAGGAACACGAGGCTGATTAGTTTACTACTAATCATCGCTTCTCATTATTCAATTTCGTTTGACAAATGAGAGAATGATTCCAAAGATTATTGGGATAGGGATATGATTAAATCATAGAGTGACTAACATGTTCGAATCATTTAGCAAGCTCTTCTTTTCTTTCTTTTCAAAATCCTTGCACCTTTAAATAAGCTAAATGCTAAATCAAAGCCGGCCTACTTTCCAACACCATTCACGCATTAATATATATATTTATATATTTTGCCTTTTTGAACAAACAAAAAAGTTCGTAAACTAATAACTACTATCAAAGCAAATTAAAAAAAAAATTAAAAGATTGCTAACTACTAACTCAAATTTAACAATCCAGCTCATGGATCAATATAATTTCACAGGGTATTCGAACTGCCCATTCATCTGACTATTATTCTATCAAAGTTATCAATGTAAAGACCTTTCCAAGTAGTGCTGATTCAAGTTACATTAAACAAATCATATATAATATAGGGAAAATATCATATATCTCCCCTGAGTTTAATTGAAATGCGCCCTTTATTCCCTGAATTTCTAGAAATATCATGACAAACCCCTAACATCACTATTAATATCAATTTTATACCCTAAAATTATTTACTGCTTCAAATACCACCCTTTTTCTGATTTTTTGTTGAATTTTAAAAAAAAAAATTGTTTGAAATGGCAAAAATACCCTTACACTTAAAATCAGGTAATCCCTTAATATATAATCTGTTGAATATCCAGCGTATCTTAGACTATCTTATGAATATTCAGTGTATCTTAGACTCTTCATCTTCTCTCTTTTTTTTGTATAAGAGACTCTTCGTGTTCTTGTTTTTTCTTCAACACGTTTGGACCAAGAAAAAAGTTCAAGTGAGTGTGGTTCATCACGTGTATCAGGTGGCAAACAGGTTCAAGAGATTTGACGAAGTGCTGCGTGGGTAAGGTTTTTTCGTTTCTCTTTTGAATCGATTTTACATTTTCTTTGTTCTGGTTCGTTTTCCTTTCACTGGTTTGTTTCTCCTTTTAGTGGATTCGTTTTTAGTTGCTCTAGTTTGTTTCGTTTTGTTTCTCTTTTGTAGTGGTTTTGTTCATTCTCTCGGTGTTGTAATGGGTTGTCACTTGGGTTCGTTTTCTTCGTCTAATGTTTTCAGGTTTGAGATGTTGGTTCACAACGTGCAAATTGTTTGTAACAAGACGCATGAGATGTTGAATATTGTGTATCCCGAAGGTGAAGGGAATGACAGAGATGAAGACAATGAAGGAGTTGAAGGGATTGAGAGTGAAGCCGACAGCGAGAATGATACGAGCTGGACCGAAAAAGAACCGATGAGTGAATTGTTTGTGGAAAATGAAGGTTGTGAAGATGAACGTGGTGAAGATGAAGATGTCGAGTACGATAGTGATGGTTTTAAGCATGAGAGGCCGACCACTCGAACATGGGACGAGCCAAGGCCAGATCCGAATGCTAACATTCCCACTGTAGAAGCTGTCACTGAGGATAGAAGATTGAAGTTAGAGAAGTGGCAAGTCTTCAAGAACCACAAGCATCTTGGTGCCACCCTTGAGGACTACGCAATTCAAGAAGGTTTTGAATTAACAAAGCTAAAATTCGAAAAAACAAGAGTCACAGTGATTTGCAAAGCCGAAGGCTGTCCTTGGAGAATACATGCCTCACCTGCCCCGGATAACTTGTCGTTTCTAATCAAAACGTACAATAATGTTCATACTTGTTCTGCAGTGAGGAGCAACACCCATGCCACCTCGACTTGGATTGCTAAAAAACTGAGTGCTAAGCTTCGCGAGAATCCTGATATTCCGATCCAGTCCATGAGAGCGTGGTTAAAAGATGAGTACGGAGTAGATGTTAGCAATTTGAAATTATGGAGAGCTCGACAAAAAGTTAGAAGCAAATCCGAAGGAGACCACAAAGAATCATTTAAGAAGCTTCGATGCTATGCACAAATGATTTTGAAGACAAATCCAGGTAGCTACGTGGTCATTCAGAGCACTCTTCCAAACGGAGAACACCGAAGTATTGAAGACTCTAATGTAGTCCCAACATTTCAGAGAATATTTGTCTGCTATTCCGGTGTCAAAGAAGGCTTTTTGCTCGGGTGTAGGCCATTTGTAGGTGTCGATGGCTGTCACTTGAAGGGGCAGTTCAAAGGTGTTTTGCTCACGGCGGTTGGTATTGATGCGAATATGCAGTTTTTCCCGTTGGCATTTGCAGTTGCCGAGGCCGAGAACAACGATAGTTGGGCCTGGTTTATGCATCACTTACATCAAGTTATTGGAGATAATCTTCATGGTATTCCGTGGTGTGTAATGAGTGATCGACAAAAGGTACGGATTTTTTATTATTCTGAAATGTTAGTGTGTTTTGTTAATCTAATTTGATTGTTTGGTCTTGTTCGCAGGGAATACTACAGGCTGCCCCTATACTGCCCGGGTCGCTGCACCGATTTTGTTGTTACCACTTGCGCAATAATTTTCAGAAACAGTTTGGTGATGTTGAACTAAGGAACAAATTTTGGGCTGCTGCGGAGGCTGGAAATTCACAACAATTCAAACAGATTATGGACGAGGTTAGACTGGTTTTAAGACAATTTTTAGACTGGTTTTAAGACAATATTTAGATTGGTTCTAAGACAATATTTTGACAGTTTTTAAGCTTTTTTTGTATTGCTTTTAGACTGGTTTTAAGACAATTTTTTGACAGTTTTTATACTTTTTTTTTGGACTGCTTTTAGACTGGTTTTAAGACAGTTTTTATACTTATTTTTGGACTGTTTTAGGCTGGTTTTAAGACAGTTTTTTTTACAGTTTTTATACTTTTTTTTTGGACTGCTTTTAGACTGGTTTTAAGACAGTTTTTATACTTATTTTTGGACTGTTTTAGACTGGTTTAAGACAGTTTTTATACTTATTTTTGGACTGTTTTTAGATGTGTTTTAAGACAGTTTTAATACTTATTTTTGTGCTGTTTTAAGACTGTTTTATAGTTATTTTTGGACTGTTTTAAGACTTTTATTTTTTTACAGTTTTATACTTATTTTTTTTACTGTTTGGTAGACTTATTTGCTGGACTTTATTATTGTTTCCAGATTCGAGTTATGAACACTGATGCACATACGTGGTTGTCTGCCATACCACCGCAACATTGGTCTTTGAGTGGTTTTGACACACGACACCATGTTGAGCATTTGACCAACAACCATACTGAGTCCTTCAATGTGTGGGTTGACAAAGTGAGGTACAAGCCGATCATTTCACTTTTAGAGGGATTGCGTGTCAAGCACTTCTCACTGATGTGGTCTAGGCGCGAAGCAGCTTTAAAAACTGAGGACCAATTAACACCACGAGTTCGTGCGAGATTGACGAAATTGATGAACAGATCTCGTTACGCACGAGTTTACCGTGTTGGTGACCACGAGTTTCAGGTGGACTTTGATGATAAAAGATGTGTGGTGAAGCTTGATGAGAGATACTGCATTTGTGGACAGTGGCAAGTCCGTGGTATACCTTGTATACATGCGTGTGCGTGTATTTCGACAGTTAGAGGTAACGTTGTTGATTACTGCTCTAAATGGTTTACTACCGAATCCTGGAAGAGGTGTTATTCCAGTTCTTGTCACCCTATACCCGATGAATCTATGTGGCCGATATTCGAGAATCTGGAACTAAACCCTCCATTCGTTAAGAAGCAATCTGGAAGACCGAAGAAAGTGAGGATCCGAAGTAGTGACGAACCGAAGAAAGTCACTGGACAATCAGCGACTAAACGGTGCAAAAATTGCTTAATGTTCGGTCATAACGTCCGAACTTGCAAGGTGCCACGAGCCGAAGGCAGTTCATCTTCCCGTGCTACGAAAAGATCACGACGTGGACATCAATCTAAAACTGTAAGTTATGATATCTTCTCATGTGGAAACTTATATTTGAGTTAACTTATAGCTGTGTTTTCTTTGTAGGTCCAGCAAGATGAGATCCCAACAAGTCAAGGTGGCGCATCAGCAACCCAAGACAGTCAAGGAGGGGTATGATATAATCTTGGACTTTTTGTTTGTTTGTTAATATGCACAGATTTGAGCCGTAAGTATTTTTGTGCTCATATTTTGTTATTTTAGAACTATGAAAATGTACTGATATGAGCAATATGTATGGTTGTGCTCATATTTTTCTTATTTTGGAACTGTGTAAATGGATTGATCAGAGCAAATATATGTCTGTGCTCATATTTTGATTATTTTGAAATTGTGTAAATGCACTGATCTACTAGTTTGAAGTTTGAACACTAATATTATAATGCACAATTTATGTTCTCATATTATATTTCCCTTCTACTAATTATATTTTCTTTGAACTAATTTTAAGTGTAGGGGTATTTTGGCCTTTTCAAAAAAATAAGTCATAAAAAGTCAACAAAAATTTAGAAAGAGGGTCGTATTTGAATCAATAAATCATTTTAGGGTATAATATTGATATTAATAGTGATGTTAAGGGTGGGTTATGATATTTCTAAAAATCAAGGGGATAAACTGCGCATTTCAACCAAACTCAAGGGAATCATATGATATTTTCCCTATAATATATGCAGTGCAAAAATTGTTGCAGACTATTTATAATAATCATTAAAGCATTTCATTAATATTATATCTTCGCACGCAAGATCATTAAAAATGTTAAATTCCTCACATCTTCAACTTCACGAGTCTTTTTCTATTATTGTTCTGATGTTCAATCCAACAAAGTTTAAATAAAGGATGTCCATCATTTGTGCACGAACATAAGAATTATGTAATTGCTTTCAAACCAAGTGGTTTTCCATAATGTAGAAATACAAAATCAAAATCAATTCTATCCACTCAAAATCCAGAAGAAGACACAGAAATGATGGTGCACAAACATTACAATAAATTGATTGAAAATTCAATTCACAGAAACAAAGATATTGGAATCCCCGTTTAGACAAATTTATTGTACAAAAGGGGAAAGAAACCCATTAAAAAACACAATTTAATTCAATTCAATTATATAATTCACACTGCACAACTAAAAAAACATGAATGATACTACAGAGGATGAACAAAGAAAAAAATAAAGTACAAAAAAAAAAAAAAAGATTTAGTGTCAAGGATGGTTATTGGAGTGGGAAGTGAAGCAAACGCATTTTTCCTTGATGACTTGGCTCTCACTCCCATACTCTTTGAAGCTGTACTCTTCTAGCTTACACGAAGAAGGCACTTTCCCTTCGCTGTAGCACTGGTTGCAAAGACTGAAATGCCCTTTGGTCTCCTTGAACCGCGACCCGATTATCGGGTACCGACACACCGAGCACACGTGGCGGCCGTGGCGGTTCCGGTCCCCGGCCTCGAGCCTCACCAGAGTCGGCATTATCCCGAAACCCCAATCTCTGTCGTCGAACATGGCCGAGAATTCCGAGAACGACGCCGTTTCGCTCTCGTTCTCTCCTCCGTGGATTTCGAGCATCTCGCTCGAGCCTTGAGTCGCCGGGATGTAAACGGACCGGAGATTCTTGATGTACTTGACCGCGTCGGATTTTCTGATCCGGGACCCGCCTTCCTCGTTCACGGGCCGCCAGAGGAGCGAATCGTACGCGACTCGCTTCCGCTTCTCCGGCGATCCGTTGCAGATCGGGGCTAGAACGGCGTAGAACATTCCCAAGTCCACTCTCCCCGAGCCTTGGTCGTCTAAGACGGAGAGGATTCTCTCGTTCACGGCTTTCACGGCTCCTTGGAAAGTCTCGGGCTTTAGGAAGCCGAGCAATCTGCGGAGGATTTCTTCGAGGTTGGGCTTTCGGATGGAACGTTCCGGAACGCCTCCGCCGGAGTAGGACACGGGGACGTCTTTCTCGTTCATCTCCTTCCTCAGGAGCTCGACGTCGCAGCGGCTCAGCCTCGTGACTCTCTGGAAAGCCCTGATCTCGAGGGCGATCGCCAAGTCCTGCCTCAGCGTCGTCTTTTCCCCGGCCGTCTTGAATTTGGTCGGGTCGACGATCGCGAAACTCGGCTCGCCGTTGCTGGGCTTGACTTTCTTCTTCTGGAGTTGCTTCAGGTGAGATATGGCGTCGTGGAGCTCGACCCGGTTCGTCATCTTCAGCGCTTCCTTCAGAGCCTTCCTTGCTTCCTCGGTCTCGCCGGCTCCGAGCAGAGACACGGCCTTGTTGAGCTGTGCTCGCCAGTGGTTTGGCCAGACCGTGAGAACCCGAGCGTACATCTCCGAGGCTCTCTGGAACCGGCCGAGATCCATGTAAAGCCCGCCGAGATTGTAGAGAGCGTCGACGTGGCCGGGCTTCAAGTCTATGGCTTTCTGAAACACCTCGATCGCGCGCTCGTCCTCGGCCACGGCGTGCAGAGCCGAGGCGAGATCGCAGTGAGCGTCGGCGTAGTCGGGCTTCATGAAGATTGCCTCTTCCAAGGCCTTCACGGCGGCTCTGTACTCTCCCACGCCGAAGAGAGCGCTTCCCAGGAGCTTCAGAGCCCTGAAATGAGTCGGGCACAGAATCGCGGCCTCTCTGTAATACTCGCAGGCGCTCAGAACCATACCTTCGCCTTCGAGCGCGATCCCGAGGTTGACGTAAATCTGAGGGAGCAGATAAGCCCACTGGTTTCCGCCGGTCTCGGCGGCCTCGAGAGCGAGCAAGAACTCGTCTTTCGCTTCCTTGTACTTGGTCAAGGCGTACAAGCAATTCCCGGCCCTGAAATGGGGTCGAACGTCGATCGGTTGAAGCTCACAGGCTCTCTTGAAGCTCGCCAGAGCCTCCTTGAAGAGCTGGTGCTCGTACAGAACCCGCCCGATCGCCATGTGGCCGTCGAAAGCCTCTTCTCTGGACCTCGCCGAGTCGGCTCTGCCTCTCAGAGCCACCAATTCTTTCAGAAACACGCCGTAGTCGTGACCGGACTCTTCCCAGAAGACTCTCTTCTCGGAAATCTCCGCCGACGGTCCCAGCTCCCTCGACCAGCCGGCGTCGGAATAGGCGTCGAAGTTATCGGCTTTGAGCTTCCCGTCCTTGGCCTGCTTCGCTTTGAGCCGTTTGATCATCACCTCCAAATCGTCCACGATCTTCCACGTGTCGTCGAACACGATGCCGTGGTTCGGCGAAACCGCCCACGCCGCCGTGCGCTGCTTCTTCTGCGCCTCCACCGCTCGCTCGTCGATCGCCGACGACGACGAGGCCTCCGAGGCGACGGAGATTCCCTTCGCCGCCATCGCCGCCGCAGAGGATTCTTCGCCGCCGCCGAGCTCTAACCCTAGCGCGTCGAAATCGCGGTCGACGTCGCCGGCTCCGTCGTCGTAGGTCCTGAGAAGACCGTCGTAGGTGAGTCCCTTGTCGCCGTCGATGAACTCGCCGTAGGTTCGGAAGACCTCGTCGAGAATGGCATTGATCTGCTCGTCGCTGAACTTAACCCTAGGGTTCACCGCCACGACCAGAGCGGCCATTTCGTCTCTGTTAAGACCTCCGTCGCGGTTCGCGTCGAATTGCTGGAATATTCTCTTCACCTTCTCCGATCTACTCCCTCTCGCTGCCATTTCTAGGGTTTCCGAAGCACTCTCTCAACTCCGAGAGAGTAAAAAAGAAGATGGATTTTATCGTAATTATTTTAAGCTTCGAATTAAAGCAACAAAAAGAGGAGAACAGAGAAGAAGGTAAACAAGAGAGGCAAAGAAAGAAAGGGAAAGGAAGAAAAAAAAAACTGAATAACGGAAAAACTAATTAGAAAACTTAATGATTTAAATCCATTGATTTGAAGGGCTTAGATTCAAGTGAAGCGAAGAACACGCCGTTTTGGTGTTTTCTCCTCAGTCTTCTTTCATTAGATCTCTGTGGAGAGAGAAAGAGAGCTTTTTTTTTTCCTATTCCGTTTTTTTGTTTGTTAAATATTTTCAATCCTGGTTTTTTACTTTTTAAGTTTAACACTTTAACCCATGTGTTTGGCTTAGTTTTAGATTAGGCATATAGATTATTACAGGCTTTACATTTTTTGTTTTAATTTTAATTGCAAATGCAACTAATTTTATTTTTGGTGCCGTTGGGATTCCAATCCAATTTCACTCCCAACTTTTAGCCAAAAAAAAAAAATTCACTCCCATCTAATCCACATTATTTTCGTTCGTAGTTTGTCGGTCAAATAATAAACATGGGGTAATTAGTCACCTGTTTTTAAAAAAATAATCAAAATTCTATTTATTAAAAAGATCGAAGTAAATTATTTAATTAATTAAATTAATTTAATTTATTCAAGAAAATAATTCATGTCGAAATAAATTAAATTAACTTAAAAAAATTAATTAATTTACTTCGATAGATTATTTTAAAGTTAGAAATTTAAACGTATTTAAAAAAATTGATTTCTTGCAACAAAGTAGAGTAATTAGTTGAATATATAACTACTTTTTAATTTATCAACAGATTTTCGTTTCTATATATAGGAGGAGGAAATTAGGTGAATAATATATTGCTAAGGTGTTAATTTCCTTATAATTTTCATACTGTTGCTAAGCGGATCAAAATATGTTATAATTTCCTTATATGATATACGTTCGACGGTTTGAGATAAAATTGTTTAATTTCTATCAATTAAGAGACCCTTGGGGCAATCGCCAGCTGGTTGGCTGACGTGTCAGTCTTTGGGGAGGCAACTTTGGCTGTCATTCACTCACGCCGTGGCCACTGCCTTTTTCTTTTTTCACAAATTTAAAAACATTAAAATAAAAATGAATAACAACAACGAGAGATCAGCGATCTATAATTTCCTTTTTTATTTTGGAAAGAAGCTTTTGTAAATAATAAAAGTTTACTGAAAATTTTAAATACTCTACAATCATTTTTGTTGTTGTTGGGGGAATTCTCGTTTTTTAGGTGTCAATTGAAGCGAAATTGAGTAAATGAAGGATTAATTGTTGTTAATGATCGAGTCGTGAAACGAAATCTCTACAATTGTTGGTATAGATTAGATTATTGGTCTACTGAAAACCATTGATATATTCAAGGATAGTGTTGTTAGCAATTTTTTAAAATAATTTGCGGATTTCCATAAATACATACTTAAAAGCCGGAAAATCAACAAAAAATCATAACTAAAAAACGTCGAGGTCCGTCTTATCACTCTCTCATTAACATCGAAATCGACTAGCAAAAACCTCAGATGATACAACGATGAAGAAGAGCGTTGTACCATACTATCTGACTTCGACGAACTAAAGCATGAGGCAAAATTGCGTACCACCATAACCAAAGATGGAAAAAAATAGAGAGGAATAAAGAGAATTGTTTTGAAGCATTGTTTTGGAGTTTTCATATGATTTTATCATTAGATTTTTTTATAAAAAAATTAGGTAACTAGCCAATTAACATATTTAAAATTGCTATATAACCAACGTTTCGTAAATTTTAAGTAAATAGTCACAAATATGATGTGACATTCCTGGTTTGACCTTTCGTTGAAATAACATGATGGGGTATTTACATCAATTTACGCGTGTAAATACATGGATATAGTTTTTTTTTTTTTATCTAATATCTACGAAACGTTGGTTGTATAGCAACGTGACACTATAAATATGGCTATATACTTAATGGACCTTCATTTTTCTCATGATTTTAACACACTTTGAACATTACTTTCATGTGATTTTGAAAAATTAATAGTGGATTTTAAAATTTTCGCTACGAGGAATAAAAAGTAATTAAATTCGTATGTGTCGAAGTGTGAGCCTTACTGGAATAAATTTCACAAATTGAGCCAATGGTGATAAAATCATCTTTATTTCAATTTTTCTAATAAGCTGTCTAATTTAAAATAAGCAAGCACTTATTTAAACAAAATTTATTTTATATACAAAAATATCGTCTATTGTGTGATAATAATTTCCAAACAAGTCTACTATCTTTCAACGTCACACTTGTGTGTCCAAAAACGACCAAAAAAAACAAAGCTTTGTGGATGGTATAGCCTTAAAATTTGATTGTTGCAACTTGCAACTCATAGCTCAAATTCGAATGCTTCATGGCCTATCCAAGTAGTCCCATCACATGAGAACCCAAAATAGTGCCTTATTGAAAAATAGAATTCATATGTTTTTCTCTTTGTTTAGAATTCATATGTTTAAATGGTTCTTTATCCAAATAACCCTTGCCGTAATATAATACATCTGGGATAGTTAATCACATTGCACTATTATATATTACGGTTATCTTTTCTTCTTTTTCTTTCAAATATTGGTTTTCGTCGCTGGAGTGAGTTAGAGAAAAGAAATTAGAGAAAAGAAATGCCGGAGAAGAGGAATCGAACGGGAGACCGAGAAGAGAAAGAGAAGATCGTAGTGTCTGTGAGACTAAAGCTAAGTAATCATTTTTTGTTGTGACGTTAAAGCTTCCTAATGTGTCCCCGGCCAAGGAATCACGGCCTCCGTAAATTTGCCAATGGCGAGTTTGAAGAGCTCTCGTTGCCGAGGAACTAGTATTTGCTCATCGGACTTATTTGGATGGTCTGGTTTTGGCTAAAAAAGTTCGGAAGTATGTGAATCGATCCATTTGAGCTACCATCTTATCACAAAATCGCACAGATCATGGGATGTATTCAAGACAGTCATCAAAGGCGATCCAAATCATGAAAAAAAAAAAAAAAAAAAAAATCGACTACTGACGGGCTAGAGAGCTTTTCTTTTTCTCTCTCCCTAATATGAGAAGCTTAATTAAAAGCAGTTTCTAGAGACCAAACGACCATTGACACCAGAATCGAAAGAGGTTACTAATATGACTTGGATTTTGAATACTTGAATTTTCAGAGAAACTTTTCAATGTGATTAACACATAAGCACAAGTAATCAAAGTCATTTCCCGGATGCAGAGGCTGTGGAAACTTGTTCCAAAACTTTATATTCCAATTGACATTCGTTTATTGTTTATTCAATTGACATTGGTCAATAATTTTACGCCCCTCAATCCATTCCTCCCTAATCTAGACACTTATTTACAGGCAGCTTCCAGAGACTAAACGACCATTGAAACCAAAATCAAAAGAGATTACTAACACGACCAAGATTATTAATACTAGAATTTCCACCAAAGGCATAATCTGAATGCAGAGCTGCGGAAACTAAACTTGTTTTGTTTTACACACGAACAAAAGTTCAATTTTTTCGAGAACAAGAATTGTCAATGTGGAAACTTGATATACTAGAATTCTGATATTTACACAAACAAAAAGTTGAATTTCAAGAACAAGTTTTCCACGCGCTAAGAACAAGTAAAGAGGCAAAAGGACAAGTAGGTTAAAAAGGAAAGACACAACGTCAACGAAGCCTATCTGTCTCCTCAGATATAGGTCTCTTCGAAGTAGTAGAGCTCGTTAATGAAACCTCAGATATAGGGCGTGTTTGGCACAGCTTTTTTAAGCCTGTTTTTGCTGTTAGCAAAAAACAAACTGCAATCTTACTGTTTGGTAAAACAGTTTTTAGAAAAAATTTCAAAAACGATTTTAAAAATTGTACATGAGTCACAAAAGTTAAGAATCTTAGCTTTTAGAAAAAGCGTTTTTGTATCTGATATAAAATTACTTTAATATCCTCATGTGATTATCCATAGCACTGTTAAATATTTATTTTATGTCTATTTTAGTCTTTTTACTATAATATATTTATTTTACCAAACGCTAAATCAGTTTTTGTTACCAGCAACAACTGTTTTATAAATAGTTTACCAAATACCTTGTCAGTTTTTTAAAACAACAGTTTTTGAAAACTGAATCTAAAAGCACTTTTTTTAAAAACAAAGCTGTGCCAAACGATGCTAGGATCTGTGCAGAGTATTACTGTTCATCTTCAGTTAGAGTTTTCATGGGTAAATCATTAATTCAAACCACCCATCCATTAATTGATAACAATAACCTTAAGTTAGGATTTTCAGCCCAAAGAAGAAGGAAAAACTCGCCTTCAATTTGTTATATTCCTCTACTGCACTTTTCGCTGCATCAATTGTACCTTCACAATAGTCCGAATCCGAATCCGAATCCGAATCCGATTCAAAGGCAGCGCGATCCGAGTTCATCCGCGTTATCAAACAAACGTCAATGAGCTGAGATGAATCAATTAAATATCTGAATTGCAGAAGAAGTTTTTACATCGTTCTTTTTATCCTCCGTGGAGTCATGCTTTGGAAGAAGCGAATCCGTTTGCCTGACATCAATGGAGCCCAGAAATTAAATCAACAGAAGAATTCAAACAAATAACGAATCATTCTTAACACAGAATCTACCTATATACACAGGACGAGACTGCATGAACATTGGACGATTACAAATCAGATAAAACCATAAAAGCGTTAGAGTTACGTAGACAGTGTTCATCGACGATTTAACAAGAGTAATAGTACAATACAAGGACATGAAAATGAAAACCGAACAACTATCAATGAAAAGGGTCGAATAGGGTTTGATTACGTGAGCCTCAGGAAGCATCGTGAAACAGAGAGATCAAGTGTAACGAGAGAGAATTGAGTTCTAACTTCTATGCCAAAAGGTTTCAGAATTGTGTAAAATAGTTACATACATATCTCCTTGGTTTTCAATAATATCAAGTGTATCCCTTGGATTTAATGTTTATTGTATATTAATCCCCTCAAAATGATTTATGTTACAAAAGTATACCTTATAATATTTACTTTTGACTAAAATATTTTACGGAATTTCTGATTTGCCCTCACTGAAAAACCTTAGAGGGAAAAAGTGTGGTCTCATCAATGGCCATGGACGATTGTAATGAAAACTCGAAGAACGAGGTGATGTTTTCGTTAATGGTGTAAGCCCACATTCCACATAATATCGAGCGGATTTGCTTGGATTTATGGGTTTGTGAAAATTTTCTTCTATATCAACATTCTGTATTTATTTCAATTTATTTTTAAATTCTATTCTGTACTATATTGATATTTTTTTTTATTGATTTTTTCCTCTCTGTGGGACTTGGGCTTGGAGGGACAGACACAGGTCTCGAAAGAGTATTAGTAACAGCTGACGAAGCATTCTGTTACCGTAAAAACTATAGGTAAATGGTTATTTTATCTATATAATGTTCGTTATTGAATTTATTTTTAATTGGTGGCACATACAACCTAAAGTTCTTCATCTCTTAACTTCTGTATAATTTCTTTCTCATCATTGACGTATTAATTAATCTAGCTTGATATTTTCATCAAAGTAAATTGTCTACTCTTCATTTGCAGAGGAACTTGCAGAACTTCTATCAATTGACATGAGCAAAGAAGATCTTTGTGGAAAAAACATCAACACTTAACCGTTCAAGAAGAGTGAACCATCAAGGTTTTATAAGTCATATTTGATAGAAGTTTTGGTTTTTTTTTTTCTTTTTTCCTTTCAATATTATCTGTTACTGTGTTAAGGTGCAAAATGGATTTTGTAGTCATATTTGTTTTCTTAGCATCTTATCATTTTCGTCGGCTCTGCAGTCTTTGTTTTAGTTTTGGTATAGTTTCACCATTGTTATTGATAAAAATTATTTATACAGTTCAACAAATATCCCAGCAGACTTGAGTATTTATCTGAGTTCTTCTCGTCTCTTCGAGTTTTATGAAGTCAATGTCAACTGAACAGGTTTTTGTCACTAAAAATATCAGTAAAACCAAAAAACAGATATCAACTGCCATGCACTTTCTTTTCATAGAAATTCCCCAAAAAAAAAAACACTCTACTATCTTTCAACATTACACTCGTGTGTCCAAAAACAATAAAAATAAACCAATTAATTCAAATAACTTTGTGGACGGTATGGCTATAAAATTTGATTGTTGCAACTTGCTACTCATAGGTTGAATTCGAATACGTGATGGCCTACCGAAGTAGTCCCATCACATGAACCCGAATGAATAATATGTTTATGTTTCAATTTTCTTATTGTTTATTTATTTATCTATTTTTCATTTCATCACGTCGGTCGGTGATGTTTGACGTAACCAACTTTCCAAACTTAGATGACTCGCCATCACGTCGTCAAATTCACTTCAATTGTATTTGGTAACAACACAAAAAATAAATAAAGCGAAGCCTTAATAAAAATTAGAATGCATATGTTTAAATAGTTTGTTTATCCAGGTACCTCAAAAGTCAAAAATAACAAAACAAAAAAGTCAACCAATCTCAAAGAGAAATTGGATGTACAAGAAAACAGAAAATGACAAAAAAAAAAAAAAAAATTAGAACATACATTCATTTGTTCGTTGAGAGAAAGGGAATTCATGCAAATTAAAAAAAGGTATTGTCGGTCGATGAGACCGTTAGTACGCGGGTTAATTGTAAAGCGACGTGGAGGGCAAAATGGTCATAAAAGTTAAAAGATCGTTTTTTTTTGTCAGAGAAACAACTATTAATTCAAAGCTCTTTTAATAACTTGTCTCTCTCTCCCCCTGAGATTCCCGCGATCGTTTTCTTCCTCCGAACAGAAAACCGAGAATCGGTTTGATAAATTGTCTCTCTCATTTCTCTCTTTCATTTTTCTAGCGCGCACACACACATTCATGTATAATATAAGGCCAATTAATCATATTACACTACTACATATTCATATGTCTGCATTTTGAACCGTTGTTTTTATTACAGTTTTTTTTTTTTTTTTTTTTTGAATTAGTGGTTTTCGTCGTTGGAATTAGTTTAAGAAAAAAGAATGATCGGAGAAGAGGAATCGAATGGGAGAGAAGAGAAAGAGAAAATCGTGGTGTCTGTGAGACTAAGGCCATTAAACGACAAAGAGATCGCCACAAACGACGGTTGCGATTGGGAATGTATCGGCGATCACACTATCGCCATCGATACCACCACTCTCCCCAATGCTTATTATACTTTTGGTATATATTACAAAAAAATAAAATTAAAATTCTTTTCTGATCATAATTACCACGACTCTAATAAAACTTCTGGTTTTATGTGCGTATAAAATAGATAGAGTTTTTGGCTTCGAGAGCCAAACAAAGCAGGTTTATGAAGAAGGAGCCAAAGAAGTTATTCTTTCTGTCCTTAGCGGAATCAACTGTCAGTAAAATTTATTTTACAGTTAATTATTCCATGATTTTAAATTTTGATAAGAATTAAAAAAGAAATTGAGAATTTGCAGCGACGATATTCGCGTATGGGCAGACAAGCAGTGGAAAGACATACACCATGAATGGGATCACAGAATATGCAGTCCGAGATATATACGACTATATTCACACGGTAGAGAAAAATAAAATATGTTTATAAAATTTTGACGTACAAATTTTGTAACGCATAATGATCAATTTTTTTTTTTTTTTTTTTAATGTTTAGCGTAAAGGTAGAGAATTTGTTCTTAAATTCTCGGCCATGGAGATCTACAATGAAGCTGTGAGAGACCTCCTCAGCGCCGATAGTTCTCCGCTCAGACTCCTAGATGATCCGGAGGTGAAATAAGTGAATTTATTTTGTATTATTTCTTCTTTTATTTTTTCATTATTCGTCAAAAATTTAACTGCAACGCATGTTGTATAGAAAGGGACTGTCGTTGAGAAACTCACAGAACATAATTTGAGGGATCAGAACCATTTGCTTGAGCTTCTTTCTATATGCGCAGGTAAATATTTATGAAAATATTTATTATTTTTAAGAAGAATAGATTATTGAATTGATACATTGAAATTTATTATTGCAGCCCAAAGAAAAATGGGAGAGACATCTCTTAATGAGACCAGTTCAAGATCTCATCAAATTTTGAGATTGGTAATTGATAATCTGTGTACTATATTTCTATCTTAGATATTTGAATAAGTTGGTTTCTTATTTGTCCTTTTGATTGGATGATAAATTAAATTAATAAACCAATCAAAGACCGTCGAAAGTTCAGCCCGTGAATTCAAAGGAGTTGGATCTTCAAGCACACTCACAGCTACTGTGGTATGCAAGTTTCACTCCTCTCATCTTTGTCTAAAAGAAACTATCATTTCACAAACGAGAAGAAGAATATGAAAATTGACTATAAAACCCCTGAACTGAACTTTCAACAGAATTTCGTCGATCTTGCTGGCAGTGAACGCGCTTCTCAGACTTTGTCGACGGGCGCGAGGTTGAAAGAAGGAAGCCACATCAATCGCAGCCTATTGACTCTCGGAACGGTGATTCGCAAACTAAGGTCTTGACTAACACTAATCTCTCTGTCAACTAGATCTCTTGTATTTTCTCTTCTTTTTTTTCTTTTTTTTTTTTTGTGTTCGTTTGAGTTTTGTGTGCTCTGATACCAACATGGCCGTTATGGTTTTAATGTGGGATCGATACTTATGAACTGTAATTCGACTTCGGCGCAGTAAAGGGAAAAACGGGCACGTGCCTTATAGAGATTCAAAGCTGACGCGAATATTGCAGAACTCATTGGGTGGGAACGCGAGAACAGCCATCGTTTGCACGTTGAGCCCGGCTCGAAGCCAAGTCGAACAATCCCGGAACGCTTTGCTTTTCGCCAGCTGTGCGAAAGAGGTGACCACGGACGCGAAGGTCAACGTGATGGTTTCTGATAAGGCGTTGGTCAGACAGTTGAAGAAGGAACTCGCTAATATGGAACACGAGCTGCGAACCTTGACTTCCAAGCCAGTGACTCTTGATTCTGCTGAGTTGCTGAGAGAGAAAGAGCTTCTTATCGAAAAGGTAATAACACGACCCCAGTTGCAAAAAAAAAAAAAAAAAAAAAAAAAAAAGACGGGTACTATTTTTAGTTTTATGTGATTTATGGATCTGTATGGAAATTTATACAGATGGATAGAGAGATTAAAGTACTGAGAAAGCAACGCGATTTTGCCGAATCTCGAATTGAAACCATGATGCGTTTGGGATCAAAATTAGTCGTTGGTGCTCCTAAGTCTGGAATTGATGAGACAATTACGTTAGACCTCAAGAGAGAAGATTCTTCGGGTTTATCTGACCTAGAAAAGAAACAAGAAAGCGAAGGAGACGGGAATATTGCGAATGGAAGCGGTTATGAAGCTCTGAAGCGGAAGATTCAGGACATGCAAAAGACGATAAACTGTCTTGTTGATCTTCAACCTGAAGAGGAATCTCCTTGTTCCTCCGAGGCAGCCATGTCTGTTGGCTCTAGATGCTCGAAGCTGACGAGAAGTAGAAGTTGCAGGGCTGTTCTCACGACAGCTTTACCTTCGATCTGCCTGAAGGATTACGAGGACGTGTACACCGCAAGGTCTGAGATCGACTCCCCCGGATCGATGCAGAGCTTTTCATGGAAGATTTCTCGATCGGACCGGTGTACCAATATCACCACTTTGTCTAGGAAAGACTCTTGTTCCTCTGCTGTGAGTACTTTGTTTGACATGGACAACAAAGAATTTGACCCAGAGAGTCAGCGGGTTTCAATTCGAAAGTTGCTTAGAAATGATTCTCAGACGGAGACAGAGAGAACGAAAGAGATTGATGATGGTGACACCGCTGAGGACTTCTATGGAGCAGAGAAGGGTCTACGGAGAAAGCTGTTCATAGAAAAATTTGGAGCTAATACAGAAATGTCATCTACAAAAAACAAATACGGCTCCAGAGAGTTTGATTCAGATGACAATTTAAGTGTCACGAGCTTCGTCGCAAAACAGAAGGCCGAACATAAACAAGTAAGAAGAGAAAACCCTTTCGCTCTCTCCATAATTAGGTGTTTCCAGTCTGATTTTAGCTGTAATTTTTTTTTTTATAACGAAAGCTTCTTGATCCATAATATCTGAATCTGCATGGTTGTGCGTGATAGGAACAAGGAGACTTGAGTTGGCAATTCGAATTCGAGAGACGGCGCCAGGAAATAATCGAACTTTGGGACTCTTGCCATGTCCCACTGGTTCACAGAACTTACTTTTTCCTCCTTTTTCAAGGCGAACCTTCCGACTCTGCTTACTACGAAGTCGAGCTGAGAAGGCTCTCCTTTCTCCGTGAATCATTTTCAATCGGAGGCGCTGGGAATAAAGGCAGTCAAATACCAACGCCGGCTTCGAGGTAGCATTTTCGAGCCTATACTCAAAACAGACACTGTTTCTTCCTTCTTCTCTTGTTTCTGACTTGTTAAACACCAGTTTGAAGATTCTAAATCGCGAGAGAGAAATGTTAAGCAAGCTAGTGCACAGAACCTTTACCAGGAAGGAACGTGAGAGTCTATACGAGAAGTGGAGTATCGTGTTGAGCACGAAGCAGAGGAGCTTGCAGTTAGCTCGCCGACTCTGGTCGAACACGAGAGATCTCGAACACTCGCAGGAAAGTGCCTTTCTCGTGGCTAAGTTGGTCGGGTTTGTCGAGGCCGGTCAAGTCCCGAAGGTGACATTTGGACTTAGCTTCACGCCTCTCACGCCCACACACCCCAACAGAAAACCCTTTGCTTGGAAACATACCATGTCTTCGTTGTCATGAGAAAAAAAAAAAAAAAATGATCTGTATTATATGTGATACCACGTTGCTCATTTCTGTTGAATTGCCAAATCAAACACCTGGTTCAAGATTTTTTTTTGGAATTGCACTATGAAAATAATAACACAGTACAGAATCAACATGATATACACACCCACAACATTTGTATTTACGCGTTCTAGTGTTATGATTCGAGAACAGATCCTTCAGTAATCTTCCACCCAGAAGTGGAACAGGACATTTCGTATCTCGTTGTGTAAGTTTTGGTGTTCGAGTCGTCGTGCTCCGGGTTGAGAAAATCGGTTAGCTGTGTCGACTCTTCAATAGTCGCTTCAACCACAGCTCGTTGCCTATCTAGAGAGACAGTCACGCTATCAATTGTCAGGCTCAAGAGAGAGTAATCGTAGAACCAACCGAGTTGTGCAATCTCGGCTGCACGGTCTGTCCATATCTCCAACATGCGACCATCCAAAACCTGAGAACCATTATATCTCAATGATAAAGAGGCTCTGATTACTTCTTTTTTAGCTACGTCAACATCACTTTATTTCCAATTAATACTGACGAAAACATTTTTCTTACCTCGGCTAATTTTCCTATAGAATGATCTGGTCCGAAAGCCTGAGACTTGATATTCTGCCATTTGCGAACCAGACCTTCAGCGATTCTCGCATCCATTTTCGTTAGTTCTTCAGCTTCTTTATCTTCAGAACGTCCTGCAAAGTTAATTCAAGCGAGTAATTAAGAAAGAATGAAGAAAAAAAATTGATTGGACCATTTCTATAATTCTTTTGAAATTGCAAAGATTGTCATACCAGAACCGATTGAATCTGATACCATTATCGTACCAAGCTCTTTGCGAATACTGCTACTCCTAGAGGGCAAAAACCTCAGGCCGACCAAAGTCATTACTCCGATCACAACACCAGCGCACATGATCTTCACGCTCGCATCTTTGATGCTATTAGTAAGCAATGCCACTTCACGTATTTCCTTGGACCCGCTGTCACTCCCAGAAATCTCCACAACATTGACCGAATCGTCCCCATCAGGATTCTCACCCGGGGGAAGAGACTCGCTTGACTCACTGCCCTCTTGAAGTGTCGCGCTCGAGGGAAAGACCTTCTTCAACGCCAGAATCGCACTGGACTTCACGTGATCGAGAACCGCGGTGGCCTCAGCCCCAATCCTAACTATCGCCGCTGCCGCGGCTAACGGGGAACCATTACCTCCGTCAAGCCTTTCTAGATACCTAAGAACCGTAGGGTCATCGTAGTAATCTCCGAGCCTGAACCAAACACCATTGGTGTCCCTGAACCTCGGGAAAACCACCTCCATTAACCAAGTCTCCAAAAGCTTACAGAGTCCAGGAAGATCGCTATCATCGTCGTCTCTCGAGTGTTCCAAGACAAACTCGATAATGGACGCATTTCTGTACGGAGAATTCTCGTTGTCTAAGCCCAGCCACGAACGACAATCATCGAGCTCGCCTACAAGTAAGGAACACAGGCCTCTTTCTAGAGCGAAATCCATCTCGCGGTTCTCTTCGGGTTGCGCGTACGCGTTGAAACCGCTTCCCAGCGAAGTCACTTTAGTCTGTTGAAGTTGTTGGAAGAGATTATCGGCGTCTTTTATCAGATGAGGCTTTTTTCCAACAAAAGCCTTAGCAACAAGTGCGAGTGCCACTCCGTAGACTTCAAAGCTTTCCGCTGGGATATTACCTGGTGTCGCAGCGAAAAGATCAACCTTTCAACCACAAAAATGAAAACCATGGTTATACACAAAAACAGAATTCGCCCAGAAAAAAAAATGATAGATATCGAACATTCGATAGGTTTGTGCACTCCCACTGGGAATCTCTTCCCCCCACTACTCTCTCATACAACTAATCCCTCTTTTTTATCGGCTAACTAACTTTTAAGTATTCTATATTAACCCCTTACTTATCTGCTTATAAGTATAATACTCTTGTATCTAAATTCTAAATGACACACCTTAATGATTTATTTATACTAGGATACAATTAAATAAAATAAAACAAGATTAAATAAACAAAAAATTAGCCAAATAAGCCACCGAAAGTATAAGAATTGCTAGATAGTCAACCTTTTGTAAATTCTTTGTAAATAGCCACCTCAACTTATTCACGGCACTCAAAAAGAAAAAAATACCCAAAAACATTCCCGCCTATTTTGGTTTTTTTTTTTTTTTTGTCTTTTTGAGTGCCGTAAATAAGTTGAGGTGGGTACTCACAAAAAGTTGGCTATTATACAAAACGCTATAAGTCAAATGGCTATATAGCTAAAAGACCCTTAAATAAATGAAATTACTAATTTACACTTCCAAATAAATGATGTACCTGTTCGGCTGCTGTCATGCGCGTGAATGCCTCGTTCATAAAGTTCTCGCGGGTGTATCCCCCGGCAATTGCAGCCGCTCCTCCTCCTCCAACGGCCCACAGAATATTGCGAACGCCACGGAGTCCCTCTTCCCTTCTTGATCGATACCCATCTTCCAGGGGTAAGTCAATAAGCTCTAGAACGCAACGAGGACTAATTTCTTCGAGTGTCTCGTCAATTTGAGCTTGTAGATCAGGGGCGAGATTACTTGCCCCTTCTTCCTACACATTTGAAATTCTATCAGTTGCCATGTTCTAGCCAAGGCTTTTGTCTGTTATAGCACGGAAAAATGGTGTTATTGCTAGATAGCCAATTGAATTTAATGGACAATACCAATGTCCGTTTAAAATTAGTGGAATGGTTAAAATTTACAAAAATATAAAAGTACTAGGTTTCAAAAAAAAAAAAATACATGTGAATACATTTTTACTTTAAAAAACTGCTTGTCCAAACTGTAAAAAAAATAAAAAATAAATCGACAATGTAACTTTGGCTATGTTGCTAATCAATAGATTCGAATGGCTATGTTTCTTTTAATGTCTATGTGCTGGAAGCTATTGGTCAATCACTTTTCAAAGACATTTTTTTGAGAAAAATAAATAGACAGGTTTACATCAATATGAAAAAGAAAATCCCCCCAAATTTCTTCATTAGCTGATGTTACAAGAAAACCGACCAAAATGGGAAAGGAAACAACATTAAGAGTAGGAATATCTTGAGGTACAATCTTTTACCTGCAAAAGCTTCAAAGCCCTCTCAAGCACTTCGCAACCCCGGATGAAATCAGGAGGGTTCAGCGACATGAACTCTCTAGACATGTCAACGTAAGCAAGTGCCATTGCCAAAACAACATCTTGTTTAAACGATTTCGGTAGCCTCTCCTTAAGCAAACTCTCACCGATTTGGAGAACCTCCTCAGTTTCTCCAGCCTCTTGCAATACGCACAAAGCTCCAGGAACCTATAAAAACCACAAAAACATATTCCATATAACCTAGATTCTCCGAGCACATTACAAAATTGTAGTTCAGAATTCAGAAACCTAACAAAGAATAAAAGGTGAGGCCTTTGTACATTCATAAATGAACTTGGAGATGAATGCAATCATAGATCAGTTACATTATAAACCAATTAAACAAAGCAATGAAATAATCCACATTCTCTAAGCACCTTAAAAATAAGATGTGAGACCTTTTCCATTAACAAATGAACTTGGAGTTGAATCAGTTATTAACACCCATATTCTACTTTATAAACTAACTGATCAAATCAATGTAGAGAATAGATATACATACGAGATAACTGAATATATATATGGAGAATGTGAGAGAGAGAGAGACCTTGTCCCAGGGGACTTGAGTGAAAACCGTTCCTTCCTCGTCTTCAACGAGGTTCTGATTGTACTCTCGGCGCGAGCCAGAGGTGACTAGGGTTTCGCAAGCGGCCATGAGAATCTGCCTCCGGCTGAGTAAAGCGTCCTGGCTGAAGCCGTACTGAGGCGGCTTCGAAACCCTAGACTCGTACGCCCTGCGAATTCCGTCACCGAGGAAGTGAGTCTCGGCGCCGAGGACCTGGTAGAAGTCGAGCGGGATCGACACGTGGCGCTCCGTGGGAGGAGCAAGAGACGGCGGCGATGGAGGAGAGAGAGTGGCGGTGGATTGGTATTGATCGGAGGAGGATACATCTCCGGCGAAGTTAAAGTCTCCGAGGAGGCGGTCGGCCCATTTGCTGGCGGAGCAGGTGAAAACTGTGGGGCGGCCATGGCGGCGGGGATTCCGGAGGTTTCTGTGCGAAGGAAAAGGCGCGATCCGAGGAATTGAGTAGCCAATGCCGAGTTGACTCAGAGACTCCATTGTCGGACTGCTTGCGAGTGAGCCCTTAAACCCTTCGCTCGCTTTGCTTTTCTTTCAATTTTTTGTTTTTTTCAGGCCACCAAGTGGGGAAAAAAAAAATCCCTCTCGACCCAATTTTTATGAAACTTTTTATAATAACGAAATCAGTATCGTTAACAACAACTCCGTTGTAGTCTAGTTGGTCAGGATATTCGGCTCTCACCCGAAAGACCCGGGTTCAAGTCCCGGCAACGGAAAAAATTCATTTTTTCAATTGAGAAATGATGTTTATTAGCGTATAAATGCCGTCGATATCATATTTAAACGCTGATGTATATCATTTCTCTTTTTTAATATTTTTAAATTTTATTTGATTTACATTATTGACATTACGTCTAATAGAATTTATTTTTTCAATATGTAGTTGTTTTTTTAGTCTAATAAAAATTATTTTAAACTTCGGAAAGATAAAACTTAAACAAGTAATGCAATAAAAGTGAGTTCCAATTGAACCATCTATCGCTTGCTCACTTTTACTTTCTCTGCCTCTCTTATTTTTCAAGCTCTTCCTTTTTCTCAGCCTCTATATTTTCTTTGGCCATCCTTCTCCAATGTCGGTCCTCAATAGCTATCCTCTTCGAATGTGGCTGACATTATCGACTGGCTCTTAAGACATGAACTAAGGAACTCTTTGTGGCCGACTTAATGTAGTTTTGTGATGGTCTCATTCTATTCGGTGTTCCCGTTGATCTAGTGTTCGTGCTTTTAGTGTGATGAAACTATTTTAACAAATTCCCCCTCCCCCAATTCGTTGGTTTTAAAGTTCATGTATGGTTAATGAAATAAGCATCGTGCATGCGTGAGAAGATGGGTGGATGATTTATTTTTTCTTCAAGTTATAATAATTTAATTGTATGTTGTTTTAGCGTGATGGTGTTCACAAATTGTTATCTTTTTTACTTCATTCCCCACTTTCTTAAGAAAAATATTTACTAGCATTGACAAAACCATATCATTCTCATCGATCAGTTGAGGGAGGAGAAAGCTAGATAGAAAGGACAATCGTGACAGAAATTAAGAACAGGGGTTTGTTATTATTATTATTATTTTGTAATAGAAAGAAAAAAAATAGTAACTTTTAGATTTACAATTTTATCTACTTTTTTTATAAAACCAAAAGAGCAAGTGATTCTTCTTAATAGACGTGGTAAAACATTTACACTCATTTTTCCCTTGTTTAACCGTCTTATTTTATTTCCTATTCTAACAAACAACACATAGTTGTTTTTTCATCCCAACATACATTCTACATTATATAATATAAAAATTAGGAAAATAATCAACTTAAACGTTTGACATTGTTAAATAGTCAATATTTGGTAAATCTTATGTAAATTGCCGTAAATAATGACGTGGCATGATATATGGAAGTGGCTATTCATCTAAGATTTACGTATGTAAATACATGAAAATGACTATTTACCTAAGATTTACCAAACGTTGGCTATCTAGCAATGTCAAACGTTTAAATTGACTCTTTTCCTAATGAACCCTTTTATAATTATACCTTCGCCGATTATTGGTTTATTGATGCCAACAATTTAACAACCCAAATACGATGCCACAAAATATAAATATATTAAAATGAGCATTGGTGTAACTTAGTTCATAAAAATCAAATAAAGTAAACCCACAAGCAAATGTTTGAAATACCATATATCAAAAAATGAAAAGGCTCGGTACAAAAATCTTTATAACCCATTAAATATCGATATATTTTCGCTATTATTTTTTGAATTTTGACTAAATAAATTGCATTTTTACCATGGTCGTGGGTTATGTTTAAAATTATTTATGTATGCACAATTGTATTTAAGCATTTACTTGTATATATGATTTTTTTTTTGTGCGCGTACATAAGCGGCCAAAATTCTTTGTGTATACGATTCTCATTGTGGATACGATTTATATACATATAAATTAGGCAAATAGTCCAATAGCCCACCATTTTTTAAAAATAACCAAATTTTTATTTTATGAAGAAAATAGTTCACTAGGTCGAAGTAAATAAAATTAATTTAATTTTTATTTCGGTCTGGTGGACTATTTTTATTAATAAAATGAAATTTGACTATAATCTTGAAAGAAGATTGAAGATTAGCTAATCACAACAAATTTTTCTGTATATATATTTGTTTATATATATATATATATATATATATGTAAAAATTCATATATCTATATATATTTATTAGACATATTGTATATATTATATACATTTTAAAAAATAAATATACAACATATTTATAATTACTCTTTTATAAGATATTAGTTATAGTATACCTGTCGTTAACCAGTATATCAACGATATACTATCAATATTATCGATAGTCGGTATGTATATTTTTATAATATATCAATTGACATACTGATCGATAGCCGATATATCAGTAAAATCAGAATTTCGGTATCGATATCGATATCGGTATTATAATCCTTACCCACGAGACACAGTGTCCAAACTCCAAACGTGTAGCATGTGTAAGTTTTGCACATACAAATTATCTTACCAACAACATTGTCTTTCTTTTACACTCTACACCAAGATGCCGGGTTTAAATAATTATTTATAAATTATTTGATCACGCATATTTCCATATCCTTATAAGTTTGTTATACCTACCTGAATATATTAAATTCTTAATTTATTTTTTTGCTTGAATATTACAAGTTACGTTCATATTAAATTTTGTTCTCAACCCCCAAGCCAAAGAGCTATATGGCTATGTTATAAAAAAAATCAAGTGGAGGACTAGTTTCACGTGAGAGTTTATAATTAGTTGACTATCATGCTCATGACCCTGGGACTATTTAATTCTATATTCTCATTTATTTCATCGACAAAGAAAAGAACAAGGAAAAACATAAAATAGAAGAAAAAAATAGTTTTGCATGCATGTTGAGAAGCGTGAAAGTATAAAGCGTAGTTTGTAATGTACGGATTAGAGAGAGCTACTTCAGTACCAAGGATTTAAATACCGGGGGAACCGGACGGGAACCGGTCCGGTTCCCCCTTTTTGGAGCTCCCCGGCACCGGAACCACCAAAACCGGAAGTTTCCGGTGGTTCCGGGGAGCTCGCCCAAAAACCGTCGCGACCCACACAAAAACTTCCCACTTCCCGACCGGATCCCGCCGACCCGCCTAGTTCCCGACGCGACGAAGACCATTTCTGCCCAGATCCCGCCGGTCTCCTCATTTCCCGGTCGACGTCCACGGCGGCTCGCGGCACTCGTTCTCTCTCAGCCAAGGCGCGCGGTGATGGCTCGGTGCTGGAGCTGTTGGCCGAGCACGGGTGAGGAAAAAGGAAGAGTGAATGAGGCGCTGGAGTTGTTGTGGTTGTTTATTTTTTTTTATTTTTTTTCTGTTATTCTTTGATGCAGAGGAGAAGAAACGAGAAGAAGGAAAAAGAAAGAAGAAGAAGAAAATAAAATAAGGAAAAAAGAAAAAGAAAAAGAAAATTTCCTTTTAAAATGAAATTAGTATTCCATATTTGCTCATGAAAACCCTCAATTCTCCACCGTTTGTAAACTGACCCCGAGCTCCACATTTTATTTCAACTGAACCCAGAAAAACATTACAACCACGTCCTTGTCACAAAATTTTGTGACTAAAACCGTAACCGATCGAACTTTTAATTAAATGATTTGATGGATTGCGTTGAACTTTATCATTTTTGTTTGTACTATTGAACTTACTTTTTGTTGTGTTTGTAATTTTATATTGTATTGAAACATTCTACACTATTTTTAATTTTATGAATTGTATCCTACATACTTTGTATGTTTTTTTTGTATATTTCTTTTATGAATTCCCCTCGGTAAATACGGTATTTGACGGTATTCCTCTACGGTAACGGTAAGTTCAACGGTACCGGTTTCCTTTTTTTTTCTCGCTTCCCCCGGTATTCCTTTACGGTACGGGGGGTTATCAGTAAATTCGAAGGCTCGGAACGGTAACGGTAACGGTATTTCGATCCTTGTTCAGTACTAATAGTTGCTTAATAATAATGTATCATATCTTTATAATTTAATATTATTATATTTTACTATATATTGTTACATATTACTCGATACTCGATTTAAATGGGTACAGACAACGCGTAAAGAAATTGAGATAATAATTGGTGGTTTGGCGGTTAACTAAAAAAGTTTTTATTTTATATTTTTTAATTTTTGTAGTTGTACTGAAAAATTATTTTGCAGTTGTTTTCAAAAAGCTGTTTGATACAGTTTTCATTTTTGTTTTTGAAAAAATGAAAAGAGAAGATGAGGAGAAAGAGGAGAGAAAGGAAGAATTTTTTTTCCAAAAATATCTTTTTTTTTTTTTTTTTTTTTTTTTTCAGTTTTTTTACTCTTTTACAAAACAACATTTTTCCGAAAAATTAAACCAAACGTATTTCGTTTTTTGTTTCCAATTTTTTTAACTCAAAAACTATTTTTGAGATGAGAACCATGTTCCTTCGCATTTCTATTGACTATAATAAAAGTATTCCAATGTAGTTCATTTTTGTGAACGAAACATAATTTTGGTACTAATTTGGACGGAAGCGGAACGAAACGAAATTCTGATTTGTTTTTGGTTAAACATAAGTTATGTAGTTCATTTCTATTGACCGTAACACTTTTTAAAAAAACTTTGTTATCATCGTTTTTTATTTATACAAAACAAGTTGGTGGGCAATGGCCAATGGCGAGCAAATAATCATGACTTTCTATTTACACTTCATTATTAAGAATTCCATAACTTATAAAGAATTTGAAATATATTTATGATAACTTTCAGGATTTTAATTAATTTTTTATACATTTGATCATTTTGCTTTGAAATTTTATTTATTTTTATTTTAAAGTTTTTTTTTTTTTTTTTAAATTTTGTCTTTCAGTTTCTATTCGATTTCTTAATATTTTTTTTTTCATTAAACTTCGTGTCTGTAACCTTTAGTCCGTTAGTAGTTACTGAATTTCCGTTAAAAAAAATTAATTTAAGGGACGAAATTAAGAGCTCTAAAACCCACATAGCTGTTTAAGAAAAAGTGAAAAAAAAAAAAGACCATTCACATTTCACCACACAGACTTGGTTTTGCACTTCCATTCTATTGTATTAATTTAATTCACAGTGGCACTATATTTTCACCATCTTCGACAACAATAAAAAGGCCTTTCCAATCGCACAGTTCAGTTTTGGGAAAGACATCACAGACACACAAAAGGCCAAAAATCCTCGAGCATTCTTTTTTTCTTCCCTTCATTTCTTCTTCTTCTTCTTCTTCTTCTTCCTCAAAGATCAGCACTGAGAAGTAATGCTAATAACCTCATATTAGTGTTGTAATAATAATTATTAGAATCCAATTTCTCTCCTTCTCTCTCTACCACGCTCCTTCAAAGCACCCACCACAAAACCCCACAAATACTAAAGAAAGAAAAAAAGAGTCTCGAAAACTAAAGAAAACAACAAAACCCAAAAACATATTCACTGTCGCATTTCTGTTCCCTCCCTCTTCCTCCATGGCACCGCCGATAACGGCTACTTTATATCTCCTGTCATTATTCTTCTTCTTCTTCACGGCATTTTCACGGAGAGACTCGGAGGTCAAAGCACTGACGGCCTTCAAGTTCGCCCTCCACGACCCCCTCGGACACCTGGACGGCTGGGATCCTTCCACGTCATCAGCCCCCTGCGACTGGAACGGCGTCGTATGCTCCGGCGGCAGAGTCCGCGAGCTCAGACTGCCTCGCCTCCAACTCGGCGGCCGACTCACCGATTCTCTCTCCGAGTTGCACGAACTCAGGAAACTCAGTCTCCACTCGAACAGCCTCAACGGTTCTATTCCTCGATCTCTCTCCCAATGCTCTCTTCTCCGAGCGGTTTACCTAAACGACAACTCTCTCTCCGGCCAATTACCGTCGTTTTTGCTCAACCTCACCAATCTCCAGGTTCTCAACCTCGCTCGAAACTTCCTTTCCGGCGAAATAACGTCCGCCGAAATCTCGCCGAATCTCCGGTACATTGACGTATCGTCGAACGCCTTCTCCGGCGCGATTCCGGCAGAATTCTCTTCTTCCTCTCAGCTTCGGCTCCTAAATCTCTCCTTCAACCTATTCTCCGGCGGAGTCCCGGCTGCGATCGGAGCTCTTCAGCGGCTGGAGCATCTGTGGCTTGACTCGAACCGGCTCTACGGAACTCTTCCGTCGGCGATTTCGAACTGCTCGTCGCTGGTTCATCTTAGCGCTGAGGATAACGGTCTCCGAGGACTAATTCCGGCGACGATAGGACGTTTGCCGAAGCTTCAGGTTCTCTCTCTGTCGAGAAACGAATTCTCCGGCCCGGTTCCGATTTCTCTGCTTTGCGGTTTCCCTAATTCGCTGAGGATTGTGGATATTGGATTCAATGCGGTCACGAGCATCGTAGAGCCGCCAGACGGAGGGAAATGCACGAGCCTTTTGGAGGTTCTGGACTTGAGAGCCAATCACATTCGAGGCGTGTTTCCTCATTGGTTGACCGACGTAAAGTCTTTGACCGCGTTGGATCTTTCTGGAAACTTCTTATCCGGTTCGCTGCCGGTCCAGATTCGGAATCTCGCTCGGTTGGAAGAGCTAAGGCTGTCTAACAACTCGCTCTCCGGCGAAATCCCCGTCGAGATCGGACTATGCAGTTCGTTGAAGGTCTTAGACCTCGAAACCAACCGTTTCTCCGGCCAAATTCCTTCACAGTTCGGAAGCTTGAAGGGCTTGAAGACGTTGACCTTGGGTCAAAACTCGCTCTCCGGTCCGGTCCCGGCGAGTCTCGGAGCGCTCTCTGAGCTCGAGACGTTGAGCCTCCGAAGCAATAATCTCACCGGAGAAGTTCCCGAAGAGCTCATGAATCTAAGCAACTTGACCGAGCTGGACCTCGGCGACAACGAGCTCTCCGGCGGAGACGACCTTCTGAGCAAAGTCGGCGAGCTGAGAAGCTTGCAGGTCTTGAATCTCAGCAAATGCGGTCTCTCCGGAAGATTCCCTACGAATTTCGGCAACTTGATGAAGCTCTCGTCGCTGGATTTGAGCAGGCAGAGACTCTCCGGCGAGTTGCCGATGGAGATCTTCGGTTTGCCGAGCCTGAAGACAGTCGCTCTGCAACAGAATCGTCTCTCCGGCGACGTCCCCGAAGGATTCAGCAGCTTGGTTGGCCTCCGATACCTGAACCTTTCTTCCAACGAATTCACCGGCCACATCCCAACCACGTTCGGGTTCCTCGGCTCCCTCGCCGTCCTGTCTCTGTCGAGGAACAGAGTCTCCGGCGAAATCCCAGTCGCGATCGGAAACTGCTCCGCTCTCGAATCCCTCGAGCTCCGCTCGAACCGCCTCACTGGCCAAATCCCCGGCGAGATCTCCCGCCTATCTAGTCTCAAAACCCTAGACCTCGGAAGGAACAAGCTCGCCGGAGAAATCCCCGAAGAAATCTCCGAATGCTCGTCCATGACTACGCTCTCCCTGGACTCGAACCAGCTCTCCGGCCCAATCCCGGCCTCGCTGTCGAACCTCTCTAACCTCGCCGGCCTAAACCTCTCCCACAACAAGCTCACCGGAGTCATACCAGAGACGATCTCGCTCCTCGTACCAACCCTAGCTTCCATCGACCTATCCCACAACGAGCTCGAAGGAGAGATCCCGAAGCCGCTGGGCCGTAGATTCCCCGACCAAGAACACTTCAAAGCCAATCCAAACCTCTGCGGATCGCCCCTCGAGAACCAATGCCCGAGCATCAACGATCACAAGAAGAGCCAGAGAAGGAAAAGAAGAAAAAAAATACTGATCGTGATCGGAGTCGCAGCCGCCGGAGCGTCCCTCGTGGCTCTCTGCTGCTGCGGATACCTCTACAGCCTCCTCCGGTGGCGGAGCAGAATCAGAGCCGGCGTCTCCGCTCCTCCCAAGAAACGACGAAGCCCCGCCAGAGGAAGCACCACCACCACGAGCTCCGGGAACAACAACGGAGGTCCGAAGCTAGTCATGTTCGACGCGAAGATCACTCTCTCAGAGGCTCTCGAGGCCACGCGAAACTTCGACGAGGACAACGTGCTGAGCCGAGGCCGCCGCGGCCTCGTCTTCAAGGCCTCCTTCCCCGACGGCACCGTCCTCTCGATCCGCCGCCTCGTCAGCACCGCCTCCGACGAGGCGGAGTTCCGGCGAGAAGCGGAGGCTCTGGGGAAAATCCGGCACCGGAATCTCACCGTCCTGAGAGGCTACTACTCCGGCTCGGAGACCCGCCTCCACGTGTTCGACTACATGCCGAACGGAAACCTCGCGACTCTGCTCCAAGAAGCCGGGCCCCACCTAGACGGCCACGCGCTGAACTGGCCGATGCGCCACCTCATCGCGCTCGGGGTGGCCCGCGGCCTCGCGTACCTCCACTCCCTCTCGTTGGTCCACGGCGACGTGAGGCCGGCGAACGTGCTGTTCGACGCCGACTTCGAGCCCCACTTGTCGGAGTTCGGGCTCGAGCCATGGTCCACGTCATCGCCGCCGCCGTGCGGCTACGCGGGGCCCGAGGGGGGAGGAGGGGGACAGGTGGCGGGCGACGTGTACGGGTTCGGGGTGGTGGTTTTGGAGATTCTGACGGGGAAGAAGGCGGCGGTGAGGGAAGGGGAGGAGGGCATCGTGGCGTGGGTGAAGAGGATGGTGCAGAGCGGGATGGTCTCCGAGCTCATGGAGCCGGGATTGCTCGAGATAGATCCGGAATGTTCCGAGTGGGAGGAGTTTTTGCTTGGAGTCAAGGTTGGGCTTCTTTGTACTGCGCCGGACCCGCTCGACCGTCCTTCCATGTCCGATGTCGTCTTCATGCTTGAAGGTTGCCGCGTCGCTCCTTCCTCCGCGGATCCCACTTCCGTGCCCTCGCCCGCCTGATTATTAAGGAATTAATCTTTTTCTTCTTGTTATTGCTTGATTTGATTAGTAATAGTGATTAAGTAATTTTTGTTTTTTTTTTTTGAGAAGTTTTGTTCATGTTGTAAGCTTTGGTGCTAAGTCTAAAAATGGAATGGAATATACTTTGTTCTTCTTGTTGTTTTTTTTATTAGTGATTTACTATTTTTTTTTTCTTCTTAGCTTCGTTGGGTTGTATGGTGTTTTTTTTGTTGTTTCTTTTTTTAGAAGAAAAGAGTAAATTTGGCGCTAAATGTAAAAAAGGAATCTACTTTCTTCTTGTTGTGAACTTTTGGGATGATATTTGTAAATAATTATTATTGGTGTTGTTGTTTTCTGTTTAGGATAGGTATGGTTGATTTGATTAGTGATAGTGATCAAATAATTTTTTTTAGCCTCAATGTCATCACCATTGTGTTATATTGTTGCTATTTAAAGAAGAAAAGATTAGTTTTGTTTTGGAAGTACTGAAAAATGTAAAAAGAAAATTGGAATCAGCTTTGATGTTTAAGTGTTGGATTTGTGGGTGGGTCTCTATCATCAACATCCCTTTCATTCATTCCTAAAATTCGCCTTCGTTTTTTTTCGCAGAAAGAAATCTATGATGACCCAACGGCACCGTTTAAGGAGGCTTTTTCTCATCTTCTATGGGACCACCGCACTCCGGTTGGAAATTGTAGCTGCTAAAAATAAAATAAAATAAAAATCCTTCTGCACAATATTATGGTCTCGGAAAAATATTGTCACATATTAAAATGCTATTCTAGAATAAAGTTAATTAATTCGTAAGTTAAGAATTGTTCTTTTTACTTTGTGTAAATAACATTCCGAGAGCAAAAAACGACACATTATGAGAACGACAAATGTAACGAATGCGAGAAGCACAAAAGAGATTTATTGACGAGATGAAAATGGCGAGAAGGAAAGAATTTCACCACACCTGATTTACGTGCGGTCATAGGGTCCGACCCTGTATCGAAATACAGACGGTTAATCTAAAAACGCAATTAACAAATATTATTTACAAATTAAAAACTTATGGACTAGTGATATTTGTAAATTTTGTTTACATAACATTTTTAATTTTAGAATAAATAAAAATTAGTTTTACAATTTATTAATTTTATTCGGCTATTTAATTTAATTTTTTTTATTTTATGAAGTTTGGCTATTTAATTAGAACCCCCTATTTCTTACTATTTAATGAGTCAATTAAATTAGTGCTGACCCAAATGAATATTGTCGTTTCTGTTTCTATTTCCGGCCGGTGAGACTGTAATGAGTAGGATGACCCAAATGAATAAATGGGTTTAGTTATTCGTCCCGCCAAATAAGAAAGACAAAGACAATGAATAAGGCGAGGCCACGTGGAGGGTCATTGAGAGCAGAGAAAAGTAGCCGTTAATGAGTGCAAGCTTCTTTCTTTTGGGGAAAAAGCGAATAACTTTAGGATACGTGAACACTGTCGGACTCTTAATTAAATAATAATAATAATAAATTAGAGTCTCACTCTCTCACCTGCACTAAATGCCACGTAGGATTTGACCAGCAAATGGTCCGTGACAGTCCCTCTCGTTCGTTTCTACTAAATTATTAATAATACATAAAAATAAAAATAAAAATATTGTTGCTCTGTTTTGTGAAGCAATAATATGGTTGCACGGAAGGTGTGAGCTTCTGGTGGGTCCCACACACAGTTGCATCTTATTTTGTGTATTATTTTTTGGTGTGTATATAATTATAATATAATGCTCTCTTCCCAGAACACACAGTGATAATTGGAGTTGCAGACAGAGATTATAGATTCTGATATTTACTGCATGTATTATATATATCACGTGGCAGTGCAGGGATAAAAGAGTACGTTGACGTGTATGTAGTATATATATAGAATCCAATTTAATGGCATTAGTGGGACCCGCCCGGTAAAACCCAAGACACTCATTTCTTATTATTATTTAGTTCAAACTGTTTGACGTGAAGTAACAACTGCAAAAGCAACGTCCTTTTATTGTTTTTGAGCTTTCGCTTCAGCCCTCTCTCTCTCTCTCCTTGTTGTCTCTTGCTTCATTTAATTTCACATTCCACCAGTATTTGTATTTTTTTACTTTTATTTACCCACCTCCTTTCAATTCAGCAAGAGAATGGGGAGTTCATACAGTAATGAGGGACCTATCACCTATGTGATGCTTTGTCTGATTCTCTTTTCCCTTCACGAGTTTCAAGAAAATTGATTTAACTCTTCTTGTTTTTTATTGCAAGATAGTACGGCATAGATTATCAGTTTTCGAGTTAAGTTTTGTCAAATAAGGCAATAAGTTGGTACCGTCAGCTAAATTACAATTTCATGTTTTTGGCTCAAAACATCCGTTCGTAGCACTAGGGCGTAGCACACATTAATGATATGATATTCTGATAAATAAATAAAATTATATATATATGATATCATATTTATCATTTATAGAGTTTATATCATCATTGCATATGACGAAAAAAAAAACTGTCGTCGTTTTGGCCCCCGAATTATTGTGGGTGTGTCAAGTGATACCCAAAAATTATAATATCTTTTCAGTTAGGTCCTTCAAGAGAGATGGATCATTTTTTACTTGGATAAAGCAAAACAGATGAACTGGTTTGCCAAAAAGAGGACCACATTTTCATTCTCTTGTTCATAATGAAACTCATGTTTTTAGCTTCACGCTCTAAATTTTTGAACGTCGTGACTCATGATAGAGTTGCACATGCTACATCTTAGAGCTTAAATGTATAATTAAGCATCAAATAAGTAAAGCAAACTTTCAAGAAAAAATTAACTTTTAAAAATATATAAAGAAATAAATGTTTCATTCTCTTATTCATAATGTACATGTGACACCTAACACGCTAACCCTATATGTATAGCCTTTTGCAATTCATGTTACCTACTCATACTTAAGTTTCACTTTGTTAACTAAATAAACCCCATGCATGCTAATAAATGGATAAAATTGACACTATCTAACACGAGCTAAAAATCAAACATTGAAAAGAAAAGCAAGATTCCAAGAGGAAAAAAGAAGCAACAAATAAAATATTGTTTCCTACTTGATAATAAGTGAATGTACATAGCAACAAAGTAAACTAACAAAAGCTTTCACCATCTTATCTGGATCATACAACATCACTGGGCTACAATTGAAATTTACTAAAGGAGACAAATTAAAAATTATTGGAGCGATTCCATGAATGAGATATCTTATATAGTCTGTGTGTGACTAAATATGATATACTGTACACATACCAGTTGGAAAAAAAATGGGAACGAAACACATTAATTAAGATGGAGCTGTGTCAAGCGAACTTGAAATCCTCTGTAAGAGAATCGTCGACAGGCCGGTCGGGTGAAAGAAATCTCCGACAAGAAAAAAAAACAGCCGAATGGAAACCAGTAGGGTTGTCTATGAACACAAAGTGCCCAGCCTGCAATTAAATTTCAGAAAACATGTAGACGATCCATATCAGCAAATGGCCAACCAACCAATGGAGAGAGAGAGAGAGAGAGAGAGAGACCTGAGGAACTCTGATGATCTCACAAGGGACATTATTCATCAGCTTGCGAGCTTCTTGAGCTCCTTGATAGTCCATCCAATCCTCATAACCATATATAAAGGTAGTAGGTACCTTCCACTCCGGCGCGCTGTTCGTGAAAATAAAAAAAATAAAAAATAAATATTGGTCTTTAAGCCGTTAACACAATGGAAGTTCTTAGTTTCTAGGATAACAATGTGGCAAAACAAATCAAGAGAGGTAATATTATGGAATACATGAATGAGATCCAGTTGCTGTGTTATCATTGAAGACAAACTTTCAGAAGTAAAAATGTCTTTATAGAAATAAAAAAGGGACTTCTTCAATCCGCAAAATAACCACAACGATCTATTATAAACAATGCAGGCTTGACTGTTTAGTAGATTGTACATGTGTATTTATTATAATATGTATCATGTGTGTGTAATTGCAAAAACTTCAAAGAGAGTAGTGGGATTATCAAACCTATGTACAAGGGGCTTCCTTGCAAATGCTCCAAAGGCAAAAATATATTTTAAGCACAACTCGCCACTTCCTTTAGCCACTAAAGTATGATACGCATAATCTGGAATTGAAAAAAGAGACCATTAGAGACATTGTTCATAAATCACAGCTTATGGAATGGAATATGATCATAATTTATAGCAACCTGTCAGCAGTTTAGATTCGTCTTCAGTCAACACGCTCCCAATTGAATACGAGCCAAATCTAGCAGTTGTATATCTCTGAACAATATTTGGGCCAAATGGACCTAAACCCCTGTAAGAGGACCAAATATTAAACGATGAGGTAATCACATTATTCTCCATAGTCCCAATTTCAGCATAGATTATACCTCTGGTATATACTGTTAAGATTTCAATATATGGGGTACTTGGTAATAATAAATAGTATGGGGTTAGCATGGGTATAAAAAGACATTTTGTAATAGTGTAAATAGAAGGGAATCGGGGGAGAAAAGGGATCGAATCATTTGTATTGAGAATTCTTATTAAAGAATCGGGGAAGTATAAAGAACCGGAATTCGATCAACACTATCGAATTCACATCATATACTAAAAGAACAAACTTTAACGAAAAAAAAAAAAAAAAACCGTTGTTTTAAGTGAGAAACCCCCTGATGTAGGGAAAATACAGATAAAAACGTGCATGCATTTTCTTTTCGGGTAATGTGTAAGACTAAAGGATCATAATCAACAGCACATATCGTCCGACTCTGAAAGAAAAACATTCGAAATGCAGACTTAATTGTTTAAATAAAGAAAGAAAGACAAAAATTGGACCTGATGATCTTTTGAGGAGTAAAATTAGACTCCCACAAATGGTTTAGAAGTGCTCCTTTCCAAGTGGCTCTGAACTTGGTAAGGAACTCAGACTTGGCAGCATCGGCCTCTGATGAAAAGCCAGCTGGCCCTACTAACACCAAGTGCTTGACATGCTCTGGATGCTGTGCCGTGAAGATAAAATAAAATGAGAGACAAGAGCAAAACACACTTCCCACAAAATTCACAGTTGGAAACGTAACGTTATTACCTTAAGAGCATACTTTGATGCGACATACCCTCCAAATGAGTGTCCCAGTAGTATAAAGTTGCTGAGGTTCTTGGCTTTACGCCATTCTTCAAAAGAATCAACAAACCACGACTCGGTTTCTGCGTTTAAATCACACGACAACAATATGAGTATGAAGATCTTACATCACGGCTAAGCATCTCATTCACAGACATTGATAAGGAAATATTATTATAACTAATGGATTAGAAGAATTACCCTCGGTGCTTTTGCAGGTAAAGTCGGGCCTGCTTGATCCACCCCAACTGCAAGACATTACAACCGGAACTAAGCCAAAGAAGATATATGAAAAAAGCAACTGTTTATCTTAATACTACATTGCTATTTCTATTACCACTGAAAGACCAAATAATCAAACAGGAAATTCCACGGTTTGCCGTCTTCACACTAAAGAGGTTTACACAAAAATAGAAAGAAAGGAAACGTAAACCTCACAGCAACAGATTCATCAAGTTCTATTTTTTTTTTTTGTTCAGAAGAACTAAGCCAAATGAAAAATATGAAAATAAAGCAACTATTTATCTTTCTACTACTTAGACATTCCTCGCAGCAAGGGATTCAAAACCTCAGAGGCAACGAAATAAAGCGAGAATTAGAAAGGAAAAAAAAAAGAATCTACCACCAGTTGCAAAGAAAGAAAACAATTAAACACGATCGATCCCCTAGTAAAGTCCTCTGTTTATCCAAACACTGATCAAGCTTACCCAAGCTGGTCAATAGCAATGACTCTGAAGCGACTAGCAAGAGCATCAAAGTTCCTGAAGAAGAAGCCCTGTGAAGCACCATAGCCGTGGACCATTACAAGAGTGGGTGCGTCGGCCTTGCTGTCAAAAGTTACTGTGTTGATAAATCTCGGCTCGCTGCTTTCAGATCGAAACCACCTGTATTTTGATCCTGGTGGACCTGAACCTATATTAACCTGTTCTTGAACATAGGGGGTCCTATAATTCAAGCAAATCAAACCATATCCAAATAAGACACCGTCACAAGCATCAACCCTAAGAAAAAAAAATATTGAATTTCAACACTATAATTGAACCAATACAATCAGTTTTCTGAGACAGGCACGAAATGCGATAACCCTCAAAGGTCAAAAGGCCAAAAAATGAGAATTTTGTACCCTCTGATGAACCCGATTTTTCGATTGCACGAAGAGAGAATAGAAAAAAATAGGATTCTAACAACTGAATTCCATCGTAGTGTCGGCAAGCATGATTAGGGTTTCGAAAAGGGAAAATCCAGACCCTTCCGTTTCAATCAAATTAGGGCTTTGGTCAGAGAAGAAAATTACTTGACGATAGAAAGAAGACGCTTCTCAGCGGCTATGATATGATCGGTGGAAGTCGGAATCCACCGGAGGACGGAAGGCCAAAGCGATCTCGGGGCCGCCGGAAATGAGGTCGAAGCCGATTTCACGTCGGCAGATTTGGTGAATTCCTCAGCCATTGAAGAGGAAAGCCGAGACCAGCGTAGACCACGAAAGGTCATGCAATAGCGTGATCGTCACGAAACGGATTGTAGAGAGAAGAAGATCTTTGAGGTCTTCGTATTTTCTTTTACTTTTTTTAACTGAAGATTATTTTAGCGTCTTTGTATGGCGGTAATATATGCCACGGACAAACTGTTTTGTTCGTCTCTACAATATGCGCGGTTTTTATAGTTGGCTCTGAAAAAGAAACAAGAAAAAAGAAAAAAAAAATAATTAAAAGGCTTTGTGGCGCGTGCGAATACGTGCTGATTAGGGGAGTAAGGCTTTGGTCCTTGACGCTCAAGGAAACAGCTCTGGCGCGTTTGACCACGCGTGTCTTGTAGAAGTTTGCGTAAGCAATGACTATCAATGATTTGTGTTAGGCGTTGGACATGACGATTGAATGAGACGACGTGCGTTTAAGGAAACGACAATTGCGAAAAGATGCAATCACGTAAAAACTAGTAAACTACCAATTTTTAAAAGACTATTTGTCAATTGAAGGGTTATGAACATAAATACTCTCTCTTGTTTGTAGTGGCTGATGAAAATAGTTATTGATTTTTTTCTTTTTTTAGGGTGGTGGATTAATGTTACAATCCACTATGAGTTTGTTGCTAAAAAATACTTAAATATAGTGAGTAAACTGAATTAATAAATTATTCATCCACTTGTTGCCCCTTAATGAGCTTGGAAGTTAGCTTGTAAATTAAGCTAAGGCGAATGTAACAAAGGGTGAATTAGAACAAAACTTGAGGCGAGTAAAAAAAAAAAACTTATACTTGAAAAATAAAAAGAAAAGTCAAGAAATATCATTTTCTCCAAATGGAATGAAAATAAGAGAGGGATTTTGGATGTACTTGCCTCGTCTTTGAAGTGATAGTTCACTTTTAATCTTTTACAAAACCAATACTCGGATAGATTAATCATATAAAATTATAGGAGGCAGTGAGGCACGTGGTTGGTAACATTTTCTGAAAATAAAAGAACTGTTAAGTAACATGCAGCGATGAAACCATAAATATTCCTACATAAAAATGACATGACATTTGATTAACTCCTTCTTACTTTATATTGATTATCACTCAGTCTGTCTGTAAATATGAATGAAAAAAATTATTGGACTTGGTTGTAAAAAAACTACAAAACTTATTGCCTTGAACATAAAGTCCTAATGAACTATTTTCAAGACTATTATCTACAGTAATTGTTATATCACTCGACCCTATGTTTCTACCTCTGCGTATGGGCTCTCAGAGAAATGTGAGTCGGTCTAAAACAGAATTAAAATCCGCATCTTCCTAAACAGCAAACTTTTATCTCTGATCCTCCAGAAACGAACATTAAACCAAGTGTACATGATTCGACGACATAGATATATGACATGAGTCTTCAAATTTTGAAGCACACCTATGACTTGAAGATGAAGTGATTTAAACCAAATGGAGGAGAGTCTTAGAGAAGAAGATGAACTTGTCCACAATCTTCCCCTTAACAAGCTACAGTAATTCTCGCACATTTCTAAACGGCAACTAAACAAGAGACCAGAAGGAAGAATACTAAAACACAATTAAAAAAAAAAAATGGTATAAACGAGAATGAGAATGTGGCACTTTATCATTACGACGCAAGAAAATATAAATATGGTAGCAATAATACTGAATCCAGATTTCAGATCTCAGCTGACTGGTAACAAAAAAAATACAAGAATGAGTGCATAAACCCAACTTTAATTCTCAATTACAGAGTTTTTGGAACTAAACACAATCCCCATTTATTCATTGGTAAAATTTAGTTCCTCATTCTACAGCCTACCAGCACGCAAAACTCGACTTTAGATTATAATTACACCAGGAAAAAAAAAAAAAAAACACATTTATAAGAATACTTCCTCAACGCAAAGCACTTCTTCAAGGAATGTCAAAATGGTTCTGAACTCACAGCACTCAGCATCAATGCAATCACCTTATATGAGAACAGTTCTCATTCAGCTCTTGACTGGCCCGCTCGGGAAGAGAGAATGATACCAACGATGAGACCGTACAGAGCAAGAGCTTCGGCGAAAATGAGAATGAGGATCATTCCAACGAAAAGCTTCGGTTGTTGAGCATTAGCCCTAAACAGAAAAAGAGAGGGGGAACAAAAATCTTTAGAGGAAGCTCCCAATGAAAAGAGATCATACAGAAACTCATGCACAATACCAAACACAATAGATCACAGCCCATAAACTACTGTACAACACGGTCCTGGCAAACTAGACCACTTTGTTATACTTCGGATAAGAACAATACATGGCTCGACTAAACTATTCTCAGGATTTCTCGAAAGATAAAAGGCATGAGCAACTGAGGAATCTAAATCAATCACCCATAAAGCCGGCGCTCAGGCAAAGTGCCACAGTCAAATATCATCATATATTGATCAGACCAAAAAACAATGTCAAGTATTAACTTAACCTTCGTCTCTAACAAATTTTACTTGAAGCGACAAAGTTTATTATGTCAGTTATAATGCGATCATACAATTATATCTATTATGACCTGTGTTATTATTATCATGAAAATACCAAGGGAAAGCATAAATTAATATATTGACAAATTCACCTTCTTAGAATCCAAATTAAACGACGTGACATATCTCGGTCACTAAATAAAGATAAAGTGTATGTACCTAACACCAGCATCGCCGACGATTCCAATAGCCATGCCTGCGGAGAGACCAGCGAGTCCACAGGAGAGACCCGAAGAGAGATGAGCATAGCCATCGAAGAGGTAGTAAGATTTAGCCTTGGGGTTAATTCCCGTACTGATGATGACGGCGATGATGAGGCCGTAAATACCAAGCACACCAGCCATAACCACCGGAACGATCGACTTCATCACCAGCTCCGGCCTCATCACCCCCATCGACGCCACTCCCACGCCGCTCTTAGCCGTCCCGTACGCCGCTCCCATACCTGAAAAAAAAAACCGACGAAATCCGAATCAGATAAACCCTAGATCCGTACAATACCGGTGAAACCCTAGATCTCCGGCGAAATCGCACGTACAGGAGAAGATGAGCGCCGCGGCGGCGCCGAGGAAGCCGAAAAACGGAGCAGTTTCGTCACCGCTGAAAGTCGACGACATCGTTTCTTCTTCTTCCTCTTCTCCGGTGAGATTGTATGATTATTGGCAACGACGATCGATCGGATCTGAGCGAGTTTCTTTGAGAGGAGGACGATAATTGCGTGTGTATATTTATGGATATTTACTTAAATCTTTTTTTTTTTTAATGGCGTTATGCAATTTTTCTCAGCCAAGGGAATAAGATTACGGAAATACCCCTTCATGTAGTGGTGTCAGAGTCGTGCCAAATTGGGCCTATTTGTCGTTTCCTCAGTTCTGGGCTTCGCCTGATGATGAGTTGGGCTAAGCAACTGGCCCACTAGCGTAATGTCCCCTGCAGAGTGCAGAGTGAAATTTAAAGGTAAAGCTATAGGGACATTTTAGATTAAATTAATAGATGATTAATTGATTAAAGAAAGTCTTGATCAAGTAAGATATTTAGTCATATTTCCAAACAAAAATTATATCAAAATATCTTTTATTAGTCTTCATGATTGAGGTTTTCCTTTCACTTGACTTGTACCAACCAAGTATTGCCATGTTTAGTCACGTTGACTCTCACGATAAACTATATATAAAAGGCACGTGTTACGATTCGATTGTTCTCTATTTTTTTTTAATACAGGACCGATAGGCATTTTCATCAGCAAGTAGATTAGATTATTTGACGAAAAGATTAGATACCAACACAAATATTTGTTTTAAAATTTGGATTAAATCTTTAAAAAGAAGTAGAAAATGGACTAATTACAACAAATACTTGTTATAAAAATATTACCAACACAAATAACATTAAGTCATACGGTCAACCTTACTTTTAGAAGTCTTGAATTTGTTTCCTCTTTTGTTTTGTTTCTCCATTCCCTATTGTTGGCCGCCCATACCAATTTCTTTTTAGAGGAAATTTGTTTCTTTTTTTTTCTTTTGACAAGTATCTCCATACATTAATGCACAAAATAATCTCTATTTCTCTCTTATGCTATGGACGAAATTAAGGGCTCTACTTGAAAATTCTTAATGGGTTTTTTTTATGTTGTCATGAACAAATGAAGAAACATCTAGAATAGATGTTTCTTCATTTGTTCATGACAACATAAAAAAAGCCCATTAAAAATTTTCAAGTAAAATTCCATGAAATGAAATTAATCCTCAAGGCCCAAATTCATGAACTTGGCCGTGTGAATCAACTCATTGTCATCATATGACAATTTCAAAAATTTATTGACATTCATTTCATCTCATGTCCAAAAAGACAAAAATACCCTTTAGACAATTTTCGTAAAACTTGTCTAGTTCTTATTTTGACTTAGCCTCTAGTTTAACTAATCCTACTCGATATGACTTGTGAAAGTGACATCATGGATCCAAATGAACAAAACTTGAGCTTACATACCTAGACTCAAAAGTTCACAAACATTTCCCAAATTTAGCTTAATGCCAACTGACTCCACTAAAGAGTTGACACTGAGAATCTCTCGGTTCAAATGAATTTATTTTCTACTCAAGAATTCAACTTAATTGTGATGAGTGGATCCACTGAATATTATCTATGTTTACCCTTCATGAATATCATCAGCTAGTCGGGATTACAAAATTACAATTTTATCCTTCTAGCTGTTATTTCCTCAAACTCATTTGTCGCTTGTGAATAAGTTAGAAACAACATATTGACGAGGAGCTAAAAAGTCACATTGATTCATCCAAAAGATTCGGGACTCAATTTGGACACTGGCCAGATCATTTATTCGCAATCTAAGGATCAAATGACTATTGATCTCAATACGATTGTTAGGAGAATCTATGATGTCTGGTTATGGGACATTGAGAGTTGGAGACTCTATAGTTCTTCTAGGTATCTTCTGAAGGTACTGAATTGACCAGTGCACTTCTAGAGACAGAATAAGAACAAACCATTTAACCTCTTATGTCTCGAAGTCACTACGTATGAATTGCATCATGTTTACCTCAATCCTGAAATAAGACATGTCATTTCATAGCTTACGTATTCTCATTTGAGAAAGTCAGAGTTTGGATTCACTATATGATTCTGAACAGGACCTATTGGTGAAGTACTAAGTTATGAAGATGTCATGAGTAACTTTGTGAAGATCTCATAGATATGGAATTCACATGGACATGATCCCCTATGCCTCGGCAATTGGAAGTTTGATGTACGCAATGGTGTGTACGAGGTCGGGCATTGTTCATGCAGTGGGAGTTGTGAGCAGATTTAGGAGTAACCCAGAGAGAGAGCACTGGGAGGCTGTGAAGTGGATACAGCAGGAAGAGCACGTCCGGATACGTCTACATGTTCGGAGGGACGGCTATCTGTTGGATGTCGAGGTTACAGAAGATTGTTGCGTTGTCGAGCTGTGAGACGGAGTACGTGGCCATCACCGAGGCCACGAAGGAGATGACATGACCGCAGACATTTCTGCGCAAGCTGGATCAAGACCAATACGGGAGTGTGCTGTACAGTGACAGCCAGAGTGCATTCAATTTGCGAAGAACCCGGTGTATCATGCTAGGACGAAGTATATACAGTTGAGATACCACTTCATCAGATCGACGTTAGAAGATGTAGTGTTGGTGCTTGAGAAGATCGCGGGAAGTCAGAATCCAACTGACATGTTGACAAAGTCAGTGTCATACGATAAACTGAGGTTATGCTCGACCTCAATTGGACTCCCCGCCTGATGAATTGAGTCGTCGCTGCAGAATGGATACACGTGATGAGATTAGTCTCCAAGTGGGAGATTGTTAGAAGATGTTGAGCCTAAAATACTAGAAGTGAAAAAAAAAGTCCCACATGGGAAAGAGAGAATAACTTTGTGAACTCTAAGAGTATATAAATAGGGGTCCACAGTGTGTATTCTATTCATCCCAAAAATAAGAAACACTTTATACTGTAAACACCTCACTTATAGTGATTTTGCAGCGACAAAGTGGATGTAACTAGGGGTCCATAGCGTGTCTTCCACAATTGCAATACTGTCATTAAAGAATATAACTTTAAGATATTGAAGGCGAATCCAAATTATTTCGCTATAATGGGTTAAAGATCTTACCTTTCTGAGACAACCCCGTTATCACCACTAGTCACCTTTCTTTATTTCTTTCTTCTTTCGCTCTATACCCACTCATTTCTCTCTTCTGTCTTTCTTTCTTTCTTTCATTCGAAATCAGAAAGTGACAAAATCTGTTGATACTGTGAGAGTGGTGACTGATTAAATAGTGTGCCCTCGGCGTTCACGCAAAAAAAGACAAAAATTGTAAAGTGACGTGGCATCTTACGTAGCAAGTCACCTACTTTTTGTAATATGCAAACCGTAAATAAATTCTTAATCAAACTCAATCTTAAAGGCCACATGTACGTGGTAAAACGACACCTCATCAAAACTCGGATGAATGTGTAGCTAGGGCTTTCCTCCAATCTAAGAAGATTTATAGCTAGGGTTTGGCAATGGTCTCCATCAATACGATATCCTGAGCCCGAGCTTGAAAAAGTTTGAAATATTTTTTCATGATTAATTTAATTTAACTTTTATGAAGATATTTTTTACAATTTATTTATCATTATCATAAAAAAAAAAATTATCGTCGGTCACCCTCATTTTTAGTTCCTGGTTCTGCACCTGCTTTTATATGACACATTCTCAGATTTGTGTCATTTGCTATAATTCTCAATGAACCTGGTGAAACTTTATTGATCGATAAAAAAAACGTGGAAACATTTAAAAAACAAAGACTCTGCAGAGATTCCACGTCACGAATCCTGATGTGTAATAATACACCATACGTCATAGCTCAAATATTCCCAACACCATATATAACAACTTGTTTGTCAATAACAAAAACCGCCAATCTCTAGTAACAACATAGATATTTATGTTCTAGATTTTACTAGACGGATTTGAAACAGACAGAATGAAAATTTTGTGTAAAATCCTTCCGAGTCTAACCTTAAATTTATTGATGTCAAATTGTAATAGTTGAAAACTTTTTTTTCCCTTGTAAATAGACTTCCGATTTCCAGCAAGAGAGAGTGATAAATAGACAACGATATCAATAAATCTTCAACGATATTCCAGATTTTCAGAAATTTTTTACAGACTTTTTCAGACTTCTAAGAATTGTTCTCGAGCATGAAATCACGAGAAAAATGTCTTCTTAGTTGAGCACAAGGAGAGAGAGAGAGAGAGAGAGAGAGAGAGAGAGAAAAATAAAATGAAAATAAAAATAAAAGAATGTTTTATTGAGAGTATTTTTATACGAAAAAAATACAAATTAGTCATAATTTTGAATTAAATTAGACATATTAGATTTTTGGTCATAAACTAGCATGGATGTCATGGTTTAAAAATAACCCTTTAAATTAACTAACTCTTTTTAAAATGAAGTAATTAAACTAGTGGCCCAATAATCCACTATTCTTTTGAAAAATAGTTCAAGTTTCATTTTTTTTTATAAATATAGTCAATTAGGCCGAAATTAATTAATTAATGAAATATTTAATTTAATTAACTCCACTCTTAATAAAAGAAAGCAATGAAAAAATCTCCTTTTTGCTAGGTCGATATATGTTCCACGTGTAAACATCTTCGAGCGTTAACCTGCCTGAATTGAGCACATCGTTCCATAATATCACCTGGAAAGTAACAAAATTTAATGCTGTACACCAGAAATCTCTGATCAGGGCACAAATACAAAGTGGGTTTCCTGTAATTTCCTTTGTCAATTTACATGGCTTTTTAAAAAAAAAAAAAAATCAGGCCTCCGTAAAGCCTCTCCGTCATATGAAAATTACATGGCATTTGAAAGCTGTGGAATATGGATTATACATGGAACTATGAGACAATGAGCTCGTGAAAAAAAATAGATAAACACTCTTGTTATCATCTGATCGCCAGCTATAACAGCTAGGATTATCGACTTATTTATGTTAAAATAAAATTAAAAAAGGTAAGACAAACTCTTACCATCAATAATGCCTATCAGCGTTACAATCCAGTGTCATATATATAGAAAAGCAGAAGGTAAAGACAAATTGCCTAATTTGTGAACGTTACAACAATCCAGTGTCATATATACTCAAATTATGAAAATATAAAAAACACATACCTATTCTGACGATGCTCACATTTGTTACCATCCAGTATTATAAATCACTGAATTGTAAGATATATAAAGCACATAACACGTTAATAGCTAGTGAAGTAAATAAAGAGGATACACATCTATTCTGGCGATGCTCATGACTGTTACTATCCATCAAAAAGTGAAAAATATAGTATAAAGACTAAATAAACATATTTAAATGGTAATGTTTGCTACTGTAAATAACATGCCAATTAGAGGCGTTACAATATATGGTTAAACAATGAAAAATATAAACATACCTCTTGGCAACGCTTGCTAAGGATCAACATGGCTGAGGACGAAAAAAATACGAGCGAAATTTGATCATCTCAGCACAAACTCAGCTCCACAACCATAACTGAAACTTGAAACGAAACAACAGTTGTAATAAAAAGACATGATCCAGCTTCATGTACAACGATTACTTACCTTTTACGTTGCAGAATTGATGAGAAGAAATAGAATACTGTCTTACCTTTTACGTTGCAGGATTGACGAGATGAAATAGAACAATGTTACATGTCTCACATTATTCTGAGACTTGGGATATAGCAAAAACAGCTTAACAAAAGATAATCATACTCATCGACACTTAAACAGACAAGTAATGCTAAATGCAAATGAAAATTTTGCAAGGCTTTCGTTAATAAAAGTTAAAGTTAACCTTGAAAAATCTGGGAAAAAAAAAAGTACTCTAGACAATGAATGGAAAATATTCTGTATGCCTGTCTGTCACTAAAGCAATCCTACGCTGTACAGATTGGGTAAAAAAAGAAAAAAAAGCCTGAGAACAATTAGTATCTCGACTTTGGGTCTATGAAAAGGCAGGGTCTTTTCTACCCTTGAAGCACAACCTTGATAAATGAAAGCGCTAGTGGTAAAAAAAGCACTTGTTGTCTTTGTCCATGCGTACAAAACAACTTGCACCGAGCCAATCTGCGATTGCTTGTAGTTCAAGTTTACTCCAGAACACAGTCCAGCCAACTCCAACTGCGTCTTGACGGTTGTGAAATGCCATGCATGATTTCGCAGGCAATAACTCATTATTGACTTGCATTTTTGTGTCCCTTGGATTACCAATATGTTGTTGAAGATCCTCCGGGTGTGAAATGCTCAATGATCGGGGCCGTTGCGATTTACAGTCGGCTTCGCTGCCATGTGCCTCTCAATCAATTTATCCACAAAAGCACGGATCTGCATGGGAAACGCAAAGTTAAATAACAAATTGACAGAAGCTAAAGCATGCTTCGTATGTGCTCATAAATCTTCTATCAATGGCAAAAAATTTCAAAATACAAGGGTGATATAGCCTCACTCCGCGAACTCCCTGTTTTTTTTTTCTTTTTAACCAGGCAAACTAAAAAGGACTCTGTAATCTCATAAACAACATGTCCCACATGGATTCAATTTTAAAATCTCTTTTTTATAGCTGTGAGCTTCCACAACAAGGATAGTGCCACATAGGGCATTCGACCTTACCATTAGACCAACCTTTGGGGCTAGACCAACCATTGGGAGTTTAATTTGACAAAACAAATTTCGGAAAGGAAAATTCAACACCTAAATTCGAGATCAAAGGTTTATCAGCAAAAAGAAATGCACCTTATTCTTGCGCTTGAAATCAAGAAACTGGGACACAGCCATAGCTTTCTCAGCATCTGTAGCTTGCTCCATCACCTGGAAGTGTGATAATACATGTATCAAATAATGTATAAAAGAGATCTACATTTATGTTTTCAAACAAAACAAAAAATACCCACTAATATACAGACAAAAGAGGAAGGATGAGTCGAGGTAGAGAGATGAAAGGAAACCGACCTTGGTTGCGGTTTTCTTCATGATTGACTTGTACCCATCCTTGTCTATTTTCTTAGCTTTGTAAAGGGGCATAAGCAACGACGTGACGTAGTCTACAACAGCTTGTTTAATGCGATCCGAACCTCGATGATGACCTCTCGCCGATTCCTTGTTCACCGTGACATGTGAAACAGAGCTATCGTTTGCACGTCCATCGTACTTCCACGTAGGTTGTCTTGAACTCGCATTTGAATCCTCCTCGTCCCTCGTATTCTCGGCCGGATAACAGAAACCGGAATCCGCCGCCGCTGCTGCTTGAGACTGCCACCTCTCGATGGCGTGATGGTCTTTTATCCCCTCACTGCCAGCCGAGTCAACCCAAGCCTTCGTGTAAAGGCTGCTATCAGCCGCAGCGCTCTCTCCCGAGTGCTCTCTCAAGTTCACATGACCGGCGACATCATTCGAGTGGCTTCTCTGAGAAAGGTTATCGGCGGGATTTCTAGAGTCGTCGAGGTTGATACAAGTGGCTGAGAAATCAACCGACCAATCCCTTACTCTACAATTCCTAGAGTCTATCTCTGACACGCAATCTGGCTTTCCAAAAGCAGAACCGGGCCATTTCTTGCCATGGTCATACTCCTCCGGCTGAACATGCTCGCGTCTGACAAATTTGTGAAATGAGGGAATCTTAGGAAGCTGCAATAAAGTGGTGATTTTCGCCTCTGAAGACGCGTATGCCTGCAACGCACAATAACTAGTCATTTTACCCGGGAAGACCATAAAACAGTCGCAAAGAGTACCTAGTAGAATCTTAATAATTTGCAGCTAACGAAAAATCTACCAACTTTTATAAACATTAATGGAGCGCCACAGCCCGATGCTTAACTTTATCACGAGAAAACAATCAGTAATAGCGAAAACATAAATGACATAAAAAAAATAAAAACAGATCACCGGTCGAAATTATTGAAAGTTAATAAAATGCTGTATTCATAAAATGACTAGTAATGATGACATGGCTCTATAGAACTGACATTCAATAACTAAGAAGATTATGAGGGTTTACAAACCTCAGCGGCAGCCACAGCCGCAGCATGGGCAGCTTCTGCAGCAGCAATGGCAGCTTTTTCTTCTTCAGTCATAGCATCTTCCACATCCAACGCTGGCTTTACTACTTTACCATTTGATGCAGAAACTGGAAGACTTCCTCGGTTCTCCAGACCTCCGTGATTGGTGTGTAAAGGTGGCTTTCCTGAAGTTGAATCTTTCAAATATTTTCTCTTCGATGACTCTACTGACGCTGATTGCCTTGAAAGCTTCAATGAACCATTAGAAGCTTTTTCCTTCCGAAAAACTTCTAGCCATACGTTAACAAGTTGACTTGCTATAGCACGTATGTCACGACTAGTATGTACACACACCTTTTCTTTTACTGTCTTTCCAATGCCTGCACGCATATGAATCATAGCAGGTAATAAGTACCAAACACAAATGCATTTGTTTGATCACCATGTACCTAATATATGGTGTTTATGCAGTGAAACTTTATATCCTCAACCCGCTGTAAACTCACTCGACAAAAAATTATTCTGACAAGACCTACTTCTTCTGTGTGGAATATTTTTTTTTATAAACCGTGTTTAATAATAAATAAAGTAGGTTAAAAAATTACTGAGTAAAAAAAATAAAAAATAAAAAAATAAAAATAAAAAAGCAACTTGGACTTTACTTAATTATTAAAACTTGTATATTTTCTGTAATAAGAATCCTCAAATAGACTTTATCGATTTAACCCATTAAGGGCCTGACTGCTCGACCAACAGCTCTCAGGTCAACCCCATGTAAATAAAGATGCTATAAAACTCTGAATAAAGAACATACCAGATACGCGCACAGCAAGCAAATCTTTTGAAACAAGGACCAAAAGACGAACACAATGCCGCAAGAGTTGGGTACCATCCTTCCCCATGGAATCCTGTTTATGTTGTGAAGAGATTGTTCACTTAGCAACTCATATATAGAATCAACATTAAAACATATTGACACAATCATTAATTAAGAGAAGCAAGTACCAATATCCATGAGTTGAGAGTGCTTAACCCTTCTTTGGTTCCAGCAAAGGACTTGAGGGTTTCAGTAGGAAGGTGCAACAACTCCTTCACCAGATGCAACCGACCAGCATTGGTTTTCGCATTAAAGAACAATTCCTGAAGAAGGGCTTCCATGGACAAAATCTTGGTCCCGTCCAAAGAGTTCTTGTTAAAGACATTGGAATATTCAACTGCGTCGAGTCTCCTAGCTATGTCTCTAACTTCATCCCTTTCGGATTCCGAATGTCTCTGCACAGCCTCCAAGGCCTCTACTTCTGCTGTGTAATCGTTTCCAGTCGTCAAAATGTCGATTATGCGAACCGCTTCTCGAAGCCCACTCATCATGGCACCGCCGACGGTGTCGGGATGCTCTTTGCAGGTAGCTTCGCCGGCGAAAAATAAGCAGTTCTCAACGGGCCTGCCTAATATGTCGTAATCTTCTCCGGAAGCCCCAACAGCGACATATGAATATGCACCGTAGCTGAAAGGGTCTCTACCCCAATCTGTCACAACTGATGCAACTGGGTCGGGCACCGATTCCTCTCCGAACAATTTACGAAGCCCAACCAGTGCATGGTTTACATGGTCAGAGGAGCTCTTAATTTGACCATCGATCGCCGCCTTGCCGACCAACAGTGCTATAAGAACAGGAGCGCCCACTGTTTTCTTGAGATTCCAGAACATAAAGCACTGCCCTCTCAGGTCTGTTTCCTCTGCTGTAGCTCCAAAGTAATCCACAGAATCATCCCAAAACACACTAGGAAACTCCATAACTACCTTGTTAAGAACCCCAAATCCAAGCCTCTGGACAGAAGACTGTTTCCACTGGGGCAGTGGAGGAGAAAACTTGATCGTTTCAGCCTTCAAGCAACCAAGCGGCACCGTAACCAAAACAGCTTCACCAAGAAACTCGCCACCATTGGACGTGGTAATGCTGACTTTATTTGACTGACCATCACCGGAGACCTTTGTGTTATACGACACATCGGTAACGACATGATTCAAGTGGACGCAAAGTCCTTCTTCGAGAGATTCCACGACAGCACTGTACCCTCCTTTGATCATACAGTGAGCCCCTCCAAATCCACCGTAAACATCATCTTGGTTCCAGTAAGGAAGAGACACTTCTTTAAGTAGAGCAGCACAACCGTATTCCAAGTTGGCGAAATGCCAATCCATAACCCTTCTCTCGAGAGGACTCATAAGCTCCTCAGTTGAACGATAATCTACAATAACATCATCGGCGCTGCTATCTTTCTTCTCTTCAGCTTTCACTCCTAACCGTGCTCGGCGGCGCTTTTCCAGGGCATACTCTAAACCCTCTTCGAGCGACATTTTCATAGCATGGTCTCCCTTCTGTGCAACAAGCAATATCATATCATCAAGAAGACTATTGTACTCAGCCTCCAAAGCTTCATCCAAATCTGAAGGAACTTTTTGAGCTGTTACGGTGTCGTAGAGAGGACAATCACTTTTTAATATTGTCAACTCTAGCCCCAATTGAGCACAAATCAATGAGGAAGGATCTGGTCTTCTTTCAGTGTCCATGTCAGCCTCAACGCCGGTAATAATGCTAGCACCAAGATCAACAGGAACCGACAACGATGACCGATCTGTATAAACACGCCCTCCGATTCTATCTCTAGCTTCTAATACAGTCACGGAAAAACCTTGTCGCTGCAAGTGTCGCGCGGCAGTCAACCCAGCAGGACCAGCTCCAATAACGATGATTTTCTTTCGAACATCTGTATCACATTGCAGATGATCACTCACCATACCATCTTCATTAATCGTAGACTGAACATGACACGGTTCCTCTTTTATTTCTGGAGGAACGGTAGGAACTTGACCAACTTCCAATATCTTCAAAGAAGGCTCGGTACTGCCAACATCTAAACTCGCCAATCTGTCGGATAACTTAGCATCTATACTACAATTTTCTGCATCAGCATAGCTTCTTTCAGGTTCCGCTGCGTTGTTTGGTTCTGCAGACACAATTGCAACACATTCGCTGTCTTTCACAGCTTCCTGTGTCTGGCTTTCAACGTTTGAAATCACATCATCCTTTGCCTCATCAGTGGCTTTAGTCCTATTAATCTGACCAGTAATAAAGGAAACTCCATCCTCCGAGTCAGCAACCGAGACGCCAGAACCTTCTGCAAAAATCTTTTCCCTAAGTTTATAGTGTTGCTTAGAGCCGTATTGTGCTTCATCCTTTTCTGAAGCAATTCCAAAATTAATATAACCCTGTTCAGAAGTATATAAATGTTAGACTTCAGTCACAATCTTAAGCCTAATACAAAAAATATAGATAAATAACACTAAAAGAATAGTGTGAACATCAATGTTTAAAAGAAAGAACGATGATAACAAACTTACACTCTGATCAAGAAATGCATAGATCTCCCTAATCAAAGAGGAATGCGTCGATTCATAGACCGATGCGGACTCTGTGACCCCGCAGTCAGAAAGGGGCAAAATCCGACTGACGTCTTTATTCCAGAGACCTAAAATGTGGTTCCTGCATCACACCAAGAATGGAAAGAAAAGCTAAAGACAAAACGGTAATAGTAACTCAGCAGAATAGTAAAGTTGATCCAAATTTTACGGGTTAATGACTCAATGATATCAATAGACGATGCTAACCTGCATTCTAGATAATCCTGAAGCCCACCTCTGCGCTTCAAGACCTCCTTGAATTTAATCCTCTCAACCGGCCCAACTGCCCGAGCCTTAAGGCCTGCAGATACTGCTGCTAACTCGCCGCCTTCAGACTCGAACTTCACTCTGGCTCCGACTAGGCGATCACTGTCCAAAGCCCGTTGCCTATCTTGAAAAGCCTGGTCATGTATCAGCTTCTCCCAGTCAGCATCGCCCTCGTAAGCCATGTCTCTGTGCCTGCGTTTTTTGGGCTTGCGCGTTTCCCGGCTAGCAGATGCCCGATTTTCTCTGTTTCCAGAATCGGGCATAGATACTGTATCTTCTAGGTTACCTTCATCTTCTTCCGGAGACCCTGATCGAGGAGAGTCTCCACGAGTTTCTTCGCCACCCGAAATACAATCCCGACCTTGCGCACTAGTTGATTTCTGGGCAGAATGATTGTTATCTAGATCAACACCCAATGGCTCGGGTGCTACGGGACCCGAAGCAAGATCTAGCCTTCCCACATCGGTGTTTAGGCCATCACAGTCCGTGCAACTTTCTCCAATCTTCTGCGAGTAGGAAGAGCACGAAACAAACGGTTGACCATGATGAGCAACTTTCGAACATTCATCGGAACCAACCTCCTTAGATATTCTTTGAAATTCGTTCTGCAAATCAACGTCGTGAATAGGTGTCGGAGTTTGTTCGGGATGTTGTTTCGGTCCGTCCTTTGAAATGCAATTTTTCAAGGCAACCTTTTGATCCGGTGATAGTCTGATTTCTACACGCTGATAACTGGTACATGGCTTGCCTTCTGTTTCGTACACTTTTCCAGAGCTACTTGGGTCCGTATCAAGTCCCGCCTGAAGAGTCGAACGCTGCTGTGACAGCCGATTCTGTTCTTCACCGTTTTCATGCGTACTCTCAGCAGATGTATGACGCCCGAGACCCTTCTCGTGATCCTCTCCCACACCTGGCTTGGCACGAGACTTCTTTGCTAAACCAGATTGTGCCTTACGGAAAAGCAACGACAAGGAATCTTCAAAACGATCGCCGGACGAGTGACGCCGGGAATCTCGATCTTCCACAACCACGATCCCCGAATCATCGTTGTCCTTCACAAGAAAAACCCCCGATCCCGTAGAATCCAAACCAGCGCCGCTCAACTTTACATTTGAGTTACTCTTGGGCCTTCTCTTCTTTCCTTTGGGTTTGATTTCTACCCCGATTTCTGTCGTCGCGTCAGATCCACCGTTACGAAATTCTGGGTCTTTCTCTACACCCCTCGAACCTAATTTCCCATCTGAATCAACAATTCCTGAGACAAAATCCTTTTTCGAAACCTTTAATTTCTTCCATAGACTCGCTAATGTGTCATCCATTCCACCGAAACCCTCATCTTCAGCCTCGGCCTTCTTTCCCTTCTCCAACCCCGCCGCCTTTCCCTTTTTGGGATTCCGAGGTTTCTTCAACTTCAACAACGATCCAATCGGCTCATCGTCGTCTGAATCGAGACCAACGCCGATTTGCTTCGGACGTTTTTTCGAACCAAACTTTCTCTCACCGCCATCCATCTTCTCGTCGCTACCTCTCCAGGTCTCAACTTTTTCCCCTGATCCTAAACCAGATTCAATGCCCAAATCAACAAGCATCGATCTCCGAAATAAATCTTCACCCGAGGTTTTAAAAACGTTAAAAACATTCGTACTGAGGAGTGGAAACAGTAAAACGCCTCAGTAACGTACGTTTTAGGTCTGGAAAATGAGGCGTACGCCTAGCTAGGATTTTTTTTTTACGTGAATGACCTTGCTTGAACACCACTTTGCAGATTTTCACTTACTTTTACTCAGTTTCAACTAAAAAAGACGCAACCCTAAACTTCTAAGTCAAAACCCAGGACAAAATCCCCTAAAATCCAAATACACGAACAAAAACCATCATCTAAGCCCTAAAATCAGGGACTCTGGAATGCTCTACCTAGTATATCTTGATTAGACTTTGCCAGAAACGGAATTTGAATTTTAGACGATTTCAAATTACATAAACTAAAAACAACAAAAAATTACTGAGTAAAAAACACATCGATTATTTTCGAAATTAAGTACGGAATTCAAGCAATACTAATCAGAAAAATAAAATAAAAAACTGAAACTAAAAGTTTGAACATCACCTGATAGTCGCAACGATGAGCCGGTGCGATACGGTGGGAGAAGGCGAGACGGTGCGATACAGGTTTTTATATTTAAGAACTATATTTTTTTTCTTTTTCTATTTAGTTATATTCGTTAGTAGTAGATATAGATCAAGCTTTGTATATTTTTTTCATGATATTCGATTTGTTGTTTTCAATGAAAAATCGACAAAAACAGAAGAAAAAAAAAAAGTGACAATATATAATTAAAATATATAGATATAATATATATACATTGTATTATATTTTTTAATTTTTAAATATATATATAAAAAAAATATTCTGTATATAACTTTTTTTTATAGAAAATTGTATATATAAAATTTTGTAAATGTACTAAAAAATGTAAATATATATATATATATATACGTAAATATTATATCATTTTTATTTTTATACATTTATAAAATCAATTTTTATTTTTTGTCTTAAATAGAATAGCATGCACATAATAAATAATAAAAAAAAAACATAAACCAACATAAACACAACATACATCAAGTGACGATAGCACTCCAAACTTGGAGCAGCGTGTCTCGTGTTTATATCTTGGAGACAGGATATAATTTTTTTTAAGCAAATAAATTAAAAAAAAAAACTAAAAAAATGACAACAAAATAGTAAATAATAAACGAAAAATGACGACGAAACGAAAATAATGTGGAGTTCATTTTTATTGATTCAGCGAGGTGATGCATATATTAAAAGAGATCTCATTTTTTTAGTATAAATATTTATAAATAATGTTAAATTATGTGTATGTGATACTAATTTCATAATCAAGTTTTTTTTCTTCTCTATTAAGCGAGGTTATCATAATCAAGTATGTATTATACTTTCGATGATTTAAAATATAAGAATAAATAAGTAATCAAACCAGTTTCGATTTTGGGTACAAAATTAGCTCGACAAGCCATACGCACTAACACGGGTAAATAAGCTCATAATTATTTAAGTCGAAAGCAACTTTTCACTAGTTATAATTGTTGGTGTTGGACTTTGTTCTTCATCAAGAATAACTGTTTGGGCCTATGAAGAACATCAAGTTTAGGCCCAGAGGGTGACATTGAGGTGTGGTTCACACGGCTCAAGATATCTGGTGACGAGCTAAGCCGTTTTTGGCTTAGCCCGTCACAAGAGATATGACGAGCTAAGCCAATTTTTAGTTTAGCCCGTTGTAAGATGCGTGACGAGCTAAGTCATTGCATGTTTTGCCTGTCACGAGCAAGTTAACGAGCCATATAAGACAGGACAAATAAAGAATCATTTTTTTTATATTTATTATGGACAATTTTACTTATATTATTTTAAAAAATTCAATAACAATACAAAGAAGGAATGCATGATATTCTTACAATCATGAAAAAATTATATCAAATTGGTAAATGACTATTGTCATATAAAATTATAATATAATTATTTAAATACTAGGGGGCTTGAGTATACTAGGTAATTTGAAACATAAATTTGTCAAAATAGTCAATGTTTAGTTTATTTTGCGAAATAGTTAATAAACCACATTAACCCATTTGTTTATACAAAAATATCCTTCATCAAAATAAAGGATTACCAAATATAAATTAATTAACAAAAATAAAATAAATAAATAAAAAACATTGCAATAAATAACTTTTCCATTAATAGATTAAAAAAAATTCTCTAAGAATATTACGAGATCTTCACCGTCGATCTTCACCACCGAGTCAACTTGTTATCCGTCTCGAGCTGTCAATTCTCCAACCGGAGACACATAAGTTGTGTCTGGTAGTTAACTCAAAAAGTTTTTGTTTTCTGTTTTCTAATTTTTGTAGTTGTAATGAAAAACTGTTTTGTGGTTGTTTTCAAAAAGCTGTTTGGTACAGTTTTCATTTTTGTTTTTGAGAAAGTGAAAAAACTAAAAAAAGTGTTTGGTATAGTTTTTATTTTTGTTTTTGAAAGAGTGAAAAGAGAAGATGAGGAGAAAGAGGAGAGAAGAGAAGAATTTTTTTTTCAAAAACACATTTTATTTGTTTTCAGTTTTCTTTACTTTTTTCCAAAACAACTTCAAAAATTTTTGAAATTTTTTTCCAAAAACTTAAACCAAACATGTTTTCAATTTTTGTTTTCAATTTTTTCAACTCAAAAACTAAAAAATTGTTTTTGAGAGGAATACCAAACACTACCATAGTTTCCCTCGCTTTCACAGCCTCCACCTCGGCCCGTTTTGTCTGAAGCAGTGACTCCATAGAATGCTTAGACTCGCCATTTTCGACTTGAGCCACCGATTTTCGGACCAGAAACGCAAAGCCACCTTTGCTTTCGCCGCCTCCGACTCTGCCCGAAGCATCCACTCCGAATGAAAGAATTAACACTTAACGAATTAACAAATTAACCAAAATCAATACGAATAAATCAAATATATGTAATGATATTAACACAAATAAATTTGATTTACCAAAAAATAACATAAATAAAAACAGCTATAAAATACTCATAAACACTTAAAATGAATTTCAAAATGAATAGAAAAAGAAGAAGAATCAGTCAGCAATTAAGAGAATCAAACAAACCTAATTCCATAAAACAAAGCATATCTTCCTTGTCATTTTAAAGAACTCCAAAGAAAAATAATCAAAGCGCATCAAGACGTTAAAGAACGATTGTCCTTTCACTAACTCGCAGAGTAGCGAAGAAAAGAGAAATCAATGGCGTCGAAAGACAAGAAGGCTTCGAAGGGATCAAGCAATTGCGTTGGCGGAAATCGTCACTCCGCCAATCACTTGCTCTAGCACTGCCAATCATCCTCCCCGAAACCGGTTCATATATTTCACATAGAGAAGATAAAAACTTGGCTATACGGTCAAGATCTTTGGTGAGTTACTTATTGACACAAGAACATGAAGCACGTTGGATATACAGGGTTAATGAGTGAGAGATTTGATATCCACCACTAGCTATGGCTGAGTAGAGAATCCATATGCGACTCTTGCTTTCTTATTTCATGCACATGGCTTATAGGGAGAAAACATATTTGAACAATTTGTCCTATGGTCACACCCACTTGAACCTATTATTCAAGTGAGATTTTAGTTTGGTGTTGCCATTTTGGACGAAGTAGCAGGGACTAGGTTTAGATGTGTTAAGTAGCTTTAGGACATGGTTCATAACATCGTGCCATTGTTTCTCGAGTCGAACTTTGGACAAGACTTCACGGATAGATGCGAGAGGTTTGCGGTTGAGAATTCTAGCCTTGACTTCATTGAGACCTCCTTGGAATTCAACTACCTCGCTATAACCAGAGAATTCTCTGAATTTTTGTGTGTTGCTTTATCTGGATCTGGTGTCGATGGCTAGCTTCATAGTTTGTGACCATTCCAAGCAATTACGACCATTAAGCGATGCATGGTAATTTGCATCGAAGATAATGACTCGTGTCACTAGGACGATGGCCTTTTTGGAATCGATCGCAAATCAAAACCCATGGAAATATATTAGAAGCATTTTTTTTTAAGGAAAATGGTAGACTCTGATACCATAAAGGTCTGAATTAACATGAGAAGCTTGACTTTCATTAATCAACCATAAAGACTGTATACATTAAATAAATTAAATATGTTTACTATAAACATACCATGTTGACGTAGACTGGGACCGCTTCAATGGTTTTGTGCGGAGAACGGCTTCAATGGGTGTTGTACGACAAAAACCGTCGATTGCGGGTGAGGGCGACAACAGGCAAGTTCAAACTGAGAAGATAAGACATGTGGAGAGGGATCGAAAGTTTTGACATTTTTTTTGTCGAAGTACAAATGGAAAAAGCATAATTTTAGGGCAAAAATGTTGAGGGTAGGTTTTCATGTCAGTAGGTGTAGGGTTGTATAGATTATACAATATCATATAGTGTATTGTCATTTGAAAGCTTGTTTTCTATGTTTTCTAAGTACCCATTTCAAATGTATCTTGAATGATTCGGAGTATGGCCTAGATATTATATAAAAGAAATTACTCAAACCTATATTCTTGATTCAATAGAGTGGTAGACTAATAAGTAGATAAATGACATCACTAATCAAACAATTCATAACAAATTTTTTAAATTTAAGATATCGAAAGCACAAGTATACTGTCAATAACTTATGTCAATATAAATTAAATTTAAAAAAAAAAAAAAAAAAAAAAAAAAAAAAACTCATAAGCTCAATCAAATTATTACTTCCCTCATTCACAAAACATTGAACAAGAAAAACCTGTACTCTTGATGTTACCCTCTATCAATTCCCATCAGATCTTTTTGTTGTTTTTTTCATATCGTCTCTCTAACTGGGCCACGATCTTCACGGCATTGTTCGGGAAGCCACCTCGAGATGGTCCGTTCCGCAACGCTATACCCTTCCAAACACAGAGGCGAACTATCTCCACTGCCATTCTCAGCGACATCGAGAACCAACAAGGTCTTGGCTACTCCGCCACATAGGCGGCCCGCGCAGTGTACGTCGGACCACACCACAAGCCTCGAGTTTCTGCTTCCTTCCGAGAGAACGAGCACGGCAAACTCGGAGTGAACGAGGCCCGGGTGGTGCCTATACGCAACAAAGTCCGTGCCGTACCTTACCCCGGACGTGACGACCCAATTCTTCAGCCGGAGATGAGAGTAGGCCTTATAAAGACGAGGGAAAAACTCCTTCTCCGATTTCATGTGTCGCCACAGAGCTTTGTCGTCGTACGCCGCGCTGCTCTTCTCTCTGTCGACGATGGCGAGGCATTTCAGGGCACTGGAGAGGTAAAACGCCTCTTCCGCGCCCAGCTGGAACCACTGCTTGGCTCTATCGGAAGTTGTGACCGGAACGCCGAAGCAGGCGCGGTTGAGCAAATCGGCATCTTGTAGGTCCAGGAAAACCAGGACGTTGGACCCGGAAAGCATTCCGTGAGCCTGAGATTGGATCAGAGAAGATTGAAGCTGTGAGACTATCTGGGACATGGGTTCGCTTTGAGCTTTTGCTTCCGCTCCCTTTCCTTTCCACCTGGGTCCCATCGCTTGAGATGTCCTGTAATGCAAAGAACACTTCTAAAAGAAATCGAATCGAAGTTCAACATGCAACAACTTCTTTGCGTATCCCAATCGTAACTGTAGAATCCACTTACCTGGTTCATAATCAAACAATGGACTATGATACAGGACTACACGAATCTTCCAACATTTAACAAGTGTTCCTACATCACCAACGAACCGAAATTGTTCAAGTTTATATATTACTCTGTAACTTCATTATTAAGCTCTCAAACAGTTCTGACATGGCTCTAGTTCATAAATCAACGAGGAAGGATCTGGTCTTCTTTCAGTGTCCATGTCAGCCTCAACGCCGGTAATAATGCTAGCACCGAGATCAACAGGAACCGACAACGATGACCGATCTGTATAAACACGCCCTCCGATTCTATCTCTAGCTTCTAATACAGTCACGGAAAAACCTTGTCGCTGCAAGTCCAGCTCCAATAACGATGATTTTCTTTCGGACATCTGTATCAAATTGCAGATGATCACTCACCATACCATCTTCATTAATCGCAGACTGAACATGACACGGTTCCTCTTTTATTTCTGGAGGAACGGTAGGAACTTGACCAACTTCCAATATCTTCAAAGAAGGCTCGGTACTGCCAACATCTAAACTCGCCAATCTGTCGGATAACTTAGCATCTACGCTACAATTTTCTGCATCAGCATAGCTTCTTTCAGGTTCCGCCGCGTTGTTTGGTTCTGCCGACACAACTGCAACACATTCGCTGTCTTTCACAGTTTCCTGTGTCTGGCTTTCAACGTTTGAAATCACATCATCCTTTGCCTCATCAGTGGCTTTAGTACTATTAATCTGACCAGTAATAAAGGAAACTCCATCCTCCGAGTCAGCAACAGAGACGCCAGAACCTTCTGCAAAAATCTTTTCCCTAAGTTTATAGTGTTGATTAGAGCCGAATTGTGCTTCGTCCTTTTCTGAAGCAATTCCAAAATTAATATAACCCTGTACAGAAACCATCATCTAAGCCCTAAAATCAGGGACCCCTGGAATGCTCTACCTGGTATATCTTGATTACACTTCGCCAGAAACGGAATTTGAATTTTAGACGATTTCAAATTACATAAACTAAAAAAAAAAAAAAAACAAAAAAATTACGGAGTAAAAAACACATCGATTATTTTCGAAATTTAGTAGGGAATTCAAGCAATACTAATCAGAAAAATAAAATAAAAAACTGAAACTAAAAGTTTGAACATCACCTGATAGTCCCAACGATGAGCCGGTGCGATACGGTGGGAGAAGGCGAGACGGTGCGATACAGGTTTTTATATTTAAGAACTATATTTTTTTTTCTTTTTATATTTAGTTATATTCGTTAGTAGATATAGATCAAGGTTTGTATATTTTTTTTCATTGTTGTTTAGATGAAAATCGACGAGTACATGAAAAATTGAACGAAAAAATATATGAAAAAAAAAATATTCGATTTGTTATTTTCAATGAAAAATCGACAAAAACAGAACGAAAAAAAAAAGTGACAATATATAATTAAAATATATAGATATAATATATATACATTGTATTATATTTTTAATTTTTAAACATATATATAAAAAAATATTCTGTATATAACTTTTTTTTATAGAAAATTGTATATATAAAATTTTATAAATGTGCTAAAAATGTAAATATATATATATATATAGACACATGTAAATATTGTATCATTTTCATTTTTATACATTTATAAAATCAATTTTTATTTTTTGTCTTAAATAGAATAGCATGCATATAATAATAAAAAATAAAATAAAAAATAAAAAAACAAACCTAAACCAACAAAAGCACAACATGGATCAAGTTGATGATAGCACTCCAAACTTGGAGCAGCATGTCTCGCTTTATATCTTAGAGATCGGATATAATTTATTTTTTAAGCGAATAAACCAAAAAAAGACAACAAAATATCATGTAATCCTGGCCGATAGTATCACTTGCGCTTTGCACTGCTAATATATCATCTAATCATGATCAATAGTACCCCTACTAAAAAAAATGACAACAAAATAGTAAATAACAAATGAAAAATGACGACGAAACGAAAATAATGTGGAGTTTATTTTTCTTGATTGAGTGAGGTGATTCATATATTAAAAGAGATCTCATTTTTTATTATAAATATTTATAAATAATGATGAATTATGTGTATGTTATACTGATTTCATAATTAATTTTTTTTTTCTCTATTAAGTGAGGTGATCATATACATGACAAGTCATACGCACTAATCTCGGGTAAACGAGCTCATAATTATTTAAGTTCAAAGCAACCTTTCACTAGTTATAATTATTGGTGTTGGACTTCGTTCTTCATCAAAAATAATTGTTTGGGCATGTGATGAACATCAAGTTTAGGTCCAAATGGTAACATTGAGATGTGATTCACATGGCTCAATATATCTGGTGACGAGCTAAGCCGTTTTTTGCTTAACCCGTCACAATAGATATGACGAACTAAGCCATTTTTGGTTTAGTCCGTTGCAAGATGCGTGACGAGCTAAGTCATTGCAGACTTTGCCTGTCACGAGCAAGTTAGCGAGCCAAATAAGACAACACGAATAAAGAATAATTTTTTTTTATATTTATTATGGACAATTTTACTTATATTATTTTAAAAACTTCAATAACAGTACAAATAATAAATGCATGATATTCTTACAATCATGAAAAAAAATTATATCAAATTGCTAAATGACTATTGTCATATAAAATTATAATATAATTATTTAAATACTAGGGAGCTTGAGTATACTAGGCAATATGAAACATACATTTTTCAAAATAGCAAATGTTTAGTTTATTTTGCGAAATAGCCAATAAATCACATTAACTGATAGATGTGTTTATTACGCGTAAAACTCATATTTACCGGACTAAAAACTAACGAGTCTTCAAGTATTTTTGATAGTTTTGTGTGTTTATGAGTGATTTTCAGGTTTAAGAGGTCAATTGGGTCTTGATGAGGTTATTAGCGCAACATGTGACGATTCCGAACAATTTCAAGGAGAGTCGTAGACATTAGGACAACTTGGAGCGAAACAAGGAACACGACGTCTTCTTCTGCAGGATTCTGGGATTTTTAAATGATGATTTTGGATGATCCATTTCCAGAACTGGATAGAGCTCTCTCTTAGTTTTCCAACGCATGTTTATTTGCAAAAATCGGACGTCGGAGCTAGGAGTTACGACCGTTTAAAAAACGGTGTGCAGCAAGTAGGAAACGCGCGGAAAAAAACGCACGCCGCGCGGACAAAAATTTCGCCGTTTTCGCCTCCAGAGTCATACGCGCGGACCGCGCGAAGCCGAAAAAATGGACTGCACGCCGCGCGGTCCCGAAATCAGCATTTTCGAATGTTGCATTTCTGAACGGATTTTGGTCATTGGATCAACATGAAAGGTCCATATGGCTCCGAAAATATCCTCATTCAGCCTTAAAAACACAAATACAATCAGACTAAGGCATGCAAAGGCTTGAGAGATCTCATCTCATCTCATGTGATAGAGAACTTTTCTTTTCTCTTCATTTTTCCTTAGAGTTTCTCTTGGTTTTGCTTTGGAGAAGAAGGAGATCGGAGTGTCATCTCACCGGAATTCGTCCAGCCACCACCACCATAGTTTAATCCTCTTCCTCTATCTCTTGAACTCCATTTATTTATAAAGATTATGTTGGTTTCATTGTTCTTAGTTTATGTTTGCTTTGTTCTTCGTATCACCATGAACTAAGCCTTCATAGGGCTATGGTGTAGCGAGTTCTTGACGGTTATTGATCCCTAATGCTAGATTGATTTTATTGTTGTTGTTCTTGTCATGTTGCTTAGTTCAAATCCATGTTTAATGCCTCGTATGAGATTAACTACCTTATGCATGTTATGTGATCTATCTAATGCTAGAGAAAGATTAGATAGTTGTGCTTTTTATTTGGATTACTAAAATACATTGTTAGGCTAGAGATAGCTAGGTTGTTTTAGGCTCGTGTGTGTACTCTTGTTGTTAATGCTTGCCGTGCTTTTTAGGAGTTGAAATCGAGAGATAAAACTCCAGTATTGGGTTTAGGTTGTTAGATGCTCGAGAGAGATTTAGTGATACGATTAGCGTGAGTACGAGTAGTAATATATGAACAACAATAATCGCGCGTAATTTCCGTGAATCTGAATCGTAGATTGAACTTGTGAAACCATAGTACTCCGTCTTCATAATCGTAAAACCGTTCGTTAGTTTTGTTATTTATTTTATTTACTTGTTAGATAATTTTGTGACAAACCATTTATCATTATTTTTGGGTTCTCATTCAAACTTGTGAATCTTGAATCTTCAATTTAGCTAGTGCTCGTGGGATCGACTCGCACTTGCGAATTATTACTATTGCGACCACGTGCACTTGCGTGTACGAGAATTTTCGCAACATTAACTCACTTGTTCAGATAAAAATATCCTTTATCAAAATAAACGATTTCCAAATATAAATTAATTAACAAAAAGAAAAGAAATAAATGAAAAACATTGCAATAAATAACTTTTCCATCAATAGATTAAAAAAATTATCTAAAAATATTACGAGATCTTCACTGTCTATCTTCACCGCCGAGTCAACTTGCCATCCGTCTCGAGCCGCCAATTCTCCAATCAGAGACACGTAGCTTCCCTCACTTTCACCGCCTCAACCTCGGCCCACTTTGTATGAAGCAGTGACTCCATAGAACGCGTAGACTCGCCATTTCCGACTTGAGCCACCGATTTTCGGACCAAAAACGCAGAGCCACCCTCGCTTTCGCCGCCTCTGACTCTGCCCGAAGTATCCACTCCGAATGAAAGAATTAACACTAAACGAATTGACAAATTAACCAAAATCAATACAAATAAATCGAAATTATATATATATATATATATATATATATATATATATATAATGATGTTAACACAAATAAATTTGATTTACCAAAAAAGTAACAGAAATAAAAACAGCTATAAAATACTCGTAAACACTTCAAATGAATTTCAAAATGAATAGAAGAAGAATCAATCACTAGATAAGAGAATCAAACAAAGCAAATTCCATAAAATAAAGCCTATATTCCTTGTCATTTTAAAGAACTCCAAAGAAAAAAAAATGAAAGCGCATCAAGCAGCCGCGTTGGCAGAATCCGCACACTCGCAGATCTCAATAAACACGGCGCCGATTCCGACGACGATTCTGAAAGTCCTCTGGAATAAGATCATTTTTTATTAAAGATGAGGATCGCTTTTGTTTTTTTTTTGTTTTTTTTTTTGGGCTTTGAACCGCTTGAAATCTATCCATGTCTGTACTAAAACTCATCATATCCATGAATAACAAGTTGCATATGAAAAACATATCTTATGCCGAATATAGAGCATTAACAACAGATTGAAACGAATATCTAATAAAAGTCAAATTATATATGAAGGAATGGATATGCAACAAACAAATAAATAAAAAAAGATATCACAATAGAACATTAATGGTGGGAAATATACTCAATGTTTAAACACTAATTATATATTAATTTTTTTTATTTGGCAAAAATACAACATATTACTATTTAATAGCGCTGTAACTTGCACCGTTAAATTCAGACATAAATTTTAACGGCAGAAATATTTACGCGTAGTTAAATTTGTAATATGAGGTATTTTTGTCAAAAAAAAGAAGAAAATGAGTATATAAATATTGATTAGAGCAAACTTTAAGTATTTTTGCTGTTATTTCCATATAATTAACGTTGGCTTTTTATGAATTAGAAAGTTTTTTAAACAATTTTTTGTATACATAATCAATATATATAAAATCGGTAATAGAAAAAAATAGATTAATTGTCACGTCATTGATTTGGCTAATTTATAAAAGATATTAAAACATTGATTAATTTACAAAACTCTTGATTAAATTGTAATTTCAACCTTTAAAATTGGCTATTTCAGATAATTTTTCTAAATATTAAGACTATCCAGTTACGCTTACACTGTCCAAAATTTTAACGTAAATGATCTAAAACGATTATATGTCTAACTTTCTCATATGATAAATTACATTTAAATTGATTAGAACGGTTTAATTAAAATTAAACATGAAATATTTGGTACTAGAAATAATAATAATAATAGTTTAGTCTAATGAGTGTATTTCATAATTAGGCCCACAGCCCTCTAATACGGTATCGCTAATACGGTCCTTGGTTTTGGCGGCAGAGTTGGAGAGAAGAGAGAATGAGCAAGAAGAGTCCACCGCCGGACCCCACGGCGGTGCTGAGAGGTCACCGCGCCTCTGTAATGGATCTCTGTTTCCACTATTCCAAACCTCTCTTATTCACTGGGTAATCACTTTCCACAATATCATTTCTTTCATTCCTTCTCTTTGCTTCGCTTTCGCTTTCAATCAGATATAATTTGTCCTCTCTCTATGACTATACCTAGTTCCGCAGACGGCGAGTTGCGGATTTGGGACACCTTACATCATCGAACCGTATCATCGGCTTGGTATAATCATTACCGTAATTCGATTCAATCAAATATAATAATATGTTGAGTTAATTGAGAGTCGATTACAGGGTTCACAGTGCAGCTCACGGAGTTATTTCCGTTGCTACTAGTCCTTCCATTGGAACAGATAAAGTTCTCAGGTTTATACATATGGTATTGTTTAATGTCATATGGATTGTTTAAGGGTTTAATTGGTGAATTTTTTTTTAATTTTATTTTATTATATATACAGTCAGGGTAGAGATGGAACAGTCAAGTGTTGGAATATAGAAGAAGGCGGTCTATCCAGGTATTCAACTGAATTTTTGTTTTCTCTCAAATTATCTTTAAGAAAATAATGATTAAATTTAGGGTTTAAGTTTTTGTTGTGTTTCCAATCCTGAAATGGCGTGCTTTTATAGGAATCCCTTGGTTACAATCAAGACAAATGCGTATCATTTTTGCAAGCTTTCGTTGGTGAAGAAGCCCTGCTCTTTTCGGGTTCCAGTGCCGAGGAATGATCTTGGATCGGAGACTAGAGAAGCTGATGAATTGGGGATTCTAGGTGACACTGAAGGACGGGATCAAGGAAATAGCACGGAGCATTCTGGTGATTTTAAAGGTTTGTTAATGGTGGATTAGCTTGGAGATTGTTGTTTAGAATTCGCCTTTATGTTCTAGAAAGGGCGTAGATTTGTTTCTTATTTTTTTTTATAGTACTATGTACTGTTATGATAATAGTAGAGCCCACAGGTGATACATTAGTCGAGTGGGATTTTTCGCTTCTATTTATCTAAAGTAAAAAAATCTTAAGTCCGTTGATTACTCAGGAAACTTGCACGAAGAACATACATGCGTGGCTGTAGCAGGAGAGCAGCCTTCTGAGGTCAATTTATAACCCTTTTTTTCGTCATAATTTAAATTTTGTTTGATAGGTTGTATAGAGTTGTTGCTTATTTTTCACGGGTTGATACACGAAGGTTGAAATTTGGGATCTCAGTTCTGAAAAAAGAATTGTACGGCTACCTCAAATTTGCCCTGGTAGTTCACCAAATAGCTCTACAAATGAGAGAGGTAATTTCAGATCTATGCATGGCAAGAACCTGGACTTGTACATTTTATATATTTTCTTTTTTGGTTGAGACACGAATGACATTACTTGCAGGAATGTGCATGGCTGTTCAAGCATTTCTTCCATCCAATGCTCAGGGATTTATAAATGTCTTGGCCGGGTACATTATTTTTCTCGTTTATTTAACATTTTTGTGAACTTGTAGCAGAGTGCCTAATTTACTGCTGTTAATCGATTGTGACCATATTAAATGCCTTTCGTAAGTTGAGACTGCTCAAATTATGCCTCTTGGTGTCCGATTTCCACGTGTTTTGCTACTGAATTTGATTACTTGGATCATAAACATGGAAGAAAGATTTAGATGCTTCCGGAAAAAAAATATCAACTCCAACTTGTGGAGTGATTATTCCAATTCGGTTTTAATTACCGAGAGCTTTCTGTGTTTTGTTATTTGCACATTGTAGTTACGAGGATGGTTCGATGCTTTGGTGGGATATAAGGAATCCCGGTGTACCGGTGACTTCTGTCAAGTTCCACTCAGAGCCAGGTGTGGGATATCATATAATGATAGCTAACGAATACATAATGCATTGGTCATGGAAATGTGGGAAGTGGTAATCTGATGATGAAATAACGAGAATGAAGCGCAATAACGATTGGTGTTTGTTTTCTCATGCAGTTCTAAGTCTAAGCCTTGACGGTTCGTGCAGCGGTGGTCTCTCGGGATCCGCAGATGACAAAATTGTGATCTATGGTTTGGATCATTCAATGGTAACTCTTTGCCACTGTATACCGAAAGCTTTTATTGTATAGAATTCTATCATGCCGATCTTGTCATCGAATATTTTTACTTGTTACCTAGAAGATTAAGTTTTCATCTATAGAATTTCTTAAGAGGGGCTGAATTTTGCGCTCAGATTTGGAGATGAATTGGAATATGCCACTCTGCCTTTACAAGAAAAGATCGATTTCATGATCTTGGGTTTAAACATAGCATGACGGGAATAGAATAAATACGCTATTTTTTCTGTGATATTTACTTCTTGAGCTCATTCTGTATTGTATATCATATGGCCAGGGTACTTGCGTAATCAAGAAGGAAATTAGTTTGGAACGGCCGGGCATATCAGGCACTTCAATTCGACCAGATGGGAAAATCGCAGCAACTTCTGGCTGGGACCACCGGTAAGGAAATTTTTTCTTTGGAACGATCTGTAGTTTGCTTTGTTTCTCAAGTTATCGAAATATCGCTGTCGCATTCTATGTATTCCAAGAAGAGCAAGAAAATGTCGTATCTAGTTTGGAGGAAATCAGATTTTAGAAATCAATTTAAGCGTACATAATTTTCTGTACTTTATCTGACTGATACAAGTGTATGTGAAGATTAAGGATTCATTATTAACAACTGGGTAATTCCTGTTGGGCAGGATTCGGATATATAATTACCGCAAAGGAAATCCTCTGGCCATATTGAAGTATCACCATGCAACGGTAGATGACTATTGGCTTCACTTTGTGCTACAAAAATACACGATAGTATTTCATGTTATTTTACTAATATTCACATTTTTTTTTCGGTGCGTCTTCAAGTGCAATGCTGTGTCATTCTCTACCGACTCCAAATTCATGGCGTCGGCATCGCAAGACACAACCGTGGCTCTTTGGGAGCTTTATCCTCCTCAAACATGAAACCCGGTTATTGAGCTCTATTTTAGTGGCTCACCCACGACATATACGAAAAAAATTCCCTTGGAGAATAGTTATTGAAGAAAACCATTGACAACTCCTAATTTGATTCCAAATAAAATCTGGAGAATTCACTCCTCCTATTATTGTGCCATCTCAAACTTAATTATTCAATTAAGAATGAACCTTTATTGTTTTTAAATAACTAGCCAAAACATGTTTTCTTATGCAGTTTTTTTTATGTTCAAATTTACTATTTTTAGACAATCATTCATTTGTTTAGCCAATTATCCACGTTTATAGATTCCTTTATATATAACTGCAATTAGGTGTTTGTTAGACATGAAAGATTTGTTGGGGGTGCAAAGCAATTGATTTTCGTTTAACATTTTATTACCTAGTCATTTCGGAATTTTCAAATTTAACTTAATTTTTTTTTTAGGGTCAAATATATTAAAATGAAGAGTGCAATAATTAAGGGTATAATTAACAATAAAAACAGTTTCAATGACTCAAAGCTAAAATTTGATAACTTACAATACATTGGATATTATGCTAGTGTCAAAACTTATAATGACTAATATGCTACATCGCCCTAACTTTAAATACATTATATTGTTATAAATAACTATGCATAAGAAATGTAATATTGTGATTTTCACGATCTTTGTCTCGTAACTATTTAAGAATAATTGAAGATGTTTTTAGAAGCGAGTCTTTATATGCTGCAAAAAATATGTATCTCAATAGGGCAAGAATGAGATTTTAAAATATTCAAGGTCAAAATAAAATTTTAGAATATATTTCTAAAAAGTTGAGTTCATCTCTTTAAGTTTAATTAACAAACAAAAATTTCAGTAAATTGTTGATAAATAATGAAGGTTCTTCTAAGCGAATACATTTTTTTTAAACACCTTAAATATATTTTCGATGAAGTGAATTAAATTAGAAAATTATTAAAGTATTTTCCATTTTTTTTAAAAGGAAAAAGGGTAATGTTTAAGTTGAAAATGACAAAATTGCAACAATGTATAGATTTCGTGGTAGAAAGTCGGAGGGAGAAAATAAGTAGAGACTTATTAGCAAAGTAATTGACACTTCATCATCTTCACTGTTCGAAATCAAAAGAGGGAAAATAAATTTAGGGTTACGTTTGGTTTCTTGGTTGAGGTCGCCGAAGAAGTAGCGGAGGGAAGGATTCTCCATCGATTTAACATCAACCAAGGTAATCTTCGGGCATGATCGAAACCCACAGAGGGTTAAGTTAGGTTTGTTTTAAATCCGAATTGAGGTTCGTATGTGCTGGAATTCGTTGATTGAGGATACAATCGGATGTTTAAATGGATTTCCCTATCAATTTTAAGTATCGGAGTTCGAAATTGATGCTGATAAATTTGGGGGGTTTTATGGAATTAGAGTTTTGGTTTGAGTTCAAAAGTTGATGGTTGTTTGTCTGAGAGATAGTACTGATGTTTCTGCTTTTAGTCACGTTCTCAAGCCCGGATTTTGGAGCCGAGGTATTCTTTGTTTAGGGTTTCCGATTTCTGTTTGTGTAATTGATGTGTGTGCTGTAATTTAAGTGTTTATTGAGTTTTTGTGTGTTCTGTTTGTTTCCGAGGGATTCAAAGGTAAAAATAAAAATAAAATAAAAAATTCATTAAGAGATTTCTAGTCGCATATTGCCATTTCTATTGCTAGTAATACGAGTAATGTAAACAGGCTCTCTTGCCGACCACCACCATAATGTCTTCGAGGTCAGCCGAAAGGCTTATTAGAAGGAACCTGAAGGTTCTCAGAGGAGATAATGTAAGCCTTACAATTGATATCTTCAACTGATTTATCATATTCCGTGTATCTATTTATATTTGTTTTTTTAATTAAACATCTTTTGTTTTTCCCCGATCCGTGCAGATTTCAGCCATTCGGAACCGCCGCAACGAAACGGCTTCAGGGCCTCAAAACGAGAAGCTGGTAGGAGATACGAAGTTGTCTAATTTCTTGTCGCGCAAGAAGTCTCGCCAGAACAGCCCCGAGGCGGGTCTTCTTCTGAGAAAGGCCATCCCTGCAAATAGCTGTCAGTCCCTGAACTATCTAGTCATGCAATACCTGTTCCATAAAAAGAACAAGGTCTCTTTCGATCCCGTTTCGGCTCTGTCTCATTTCATTGTGCCTCGCTCGGCTGAGGCTGAGGCTGAGGCTGAGACGTCAAGCTCCGAAGAGCCTATCGCGGTAGGTACACTTTTTCATATATTTTAAATGGATTCATTTGTATTTTTCAGCACGAAGTTTATACTTGAGTTTAGTAAATTTCGATTTTGTTCATTTGTCGTTCATGTCCGTATTGAAACTCCGAATGCTACACTGCCAATTTAGTCATTAGTGTTATGTGAGATAAAAAAAATTTATTCTTTATTCTTTGTTATTTATTTATTTTTTGTTTGTTTGTTTGTTTATGGAATAGTGCTTTTTAGAATAATGAACAATTGGTAAGTAAAGATTGACTGGTTGGATGTTTTCTTGTTTGTACGAAATCTGCCTCTTTGTTTTCTTAGATAGACTATAGAGTTTGTTCTGAAGTAATGATTTTGTTAACTGTCCCGTGGTGTTATTTGATATCATCGGTAAAGAAACTTCAAATTGTACACCGCCAGCTCGTTGTGTGAAGTTCTCTCGTGGTATTTTATGAAAAAAATGGCACAGTATTCAATGCGAATGTCTGAGATATGCATAGGTCAGAAATGTGGTTGGTTGCTTTTTGATTGCTTGACTCGGTGACTCTGCTATCTTTTTTCGTCCAGATGATATATGTAACGAGCCTGTGCTTTGATTCATAATAGGTCGAGGGACACAACGAAGAAGGACAAGGAGGCGATGAGAAATATGGAGGGTATGCGAACCAGCCTTGTATTTCCTAGTTCCAAATTTAAGGTTAATATTTTTATTTTATTTTATCATTTTTCAGGGAAGTTACAGTATCTAGAGGCAGTGGTCGATCTGGACTCGCTAGTTATCGCCTTGAGATGTTGAAGATGAAGGCTGCGCGAAGACCGTCCGATGGTACGTATCCAATTCCTTACCATGACTCACTACATGCCTCGGTTTTAGCCAACTAAGATGTGAATAAGGCTTGCTTAGAGAAGAATTGATTTTTGCTGGGGATTTTTTTTTTTATAGATATATGATAACCCGGCTTAGGTGTTGACATAAACATTAGATGCATTGAAATCAAACTAACGGGATAATCTCAAACTATAGTGACATGTACTGATAGTGTATAGAGACTCTAATGACATACAAGCAATCTCTGGCGTCTGAAGAACTACGGTTTTGAATAGCTGTGTCTCATTGTAATGACGTAATATAATTGCAGAAGCCAAATCCAAAACACTGTACAAACTTACCATCTCTGACTCTGACAATGCTGATAAGATTTTGTGAACTTTGGTCGCAGTTGTTTCCAAGGACGCTCCACAGCCCGTACAAGAGCAAGAACAAGAACAAGATCAGGAACAAGTTGTTTCAGAGGACGCTCCACAACACAAACAAGTTGTTTCCGAGGATGCTCCACGGACCAAGCCGGGATCGCCGGATCCTTGAAATGCCTGTTTTCACATTCAATTTTATTCATCAGAATAAGCATGTGAAAAATGCCAACTCTGTTTTCCGTGGTTTGGGGAGGAAATGAAAAGTTTAGCAAGATTTAACTCCAATAAGGAATTTTCTAGTTTGGGGTTTATACACTTCTTGCCAACTACATGAAAGTAACTCGTCTCTGCTACATCCGGGTTCATTTTTTGCCTGTTCTTCATTTTCGCTTGTTATTCATTTGATCTTGATCGTTATCCTCCGCTTGGCGTTGTTAGTTTTCTTTCGATTTTTAACTTTCTCGATTAACTTAATAGAATTTACTAATAATTCTTTCAGGATTTGAGAGATTGGACTTTTTTAATATAATAATTTTATGTTATTTTTAATGAAATTTTATTGAATTAAATTTAATAATTTTTTTTATAAATTGTGAAATTTATATGAACTATACTACAATATTTTTTACATGTATATTTTTTTTGTCCATTGAGAAAGAAAAAGTTATATGAATCAGATTCGTTTATAAACTAATAAATATTGGTAAAAAGACTAGTCTTATTAAAAAAAAAAAAAAAACCCTTTGTTTTTGTAAACAAAATTCTTATTCTATATCATATTTGTTTCTTTATAAACATATTGCAACTTTATTAAATGTTCTAAATGACTAAACAATTAGGGCTGTTTATCAAATAAATAATAAGCTGCATTTTACAACATGTTTGCGAACAAACAAACAACGAACTCCATAGATTTTCAACAATTTTTATATCGCGTCACTTGGTTACCTATTTTTACTTTTTACTACGCATATAGTTATCATCCTAATATACATTATCTTTACTACACATGTAGTTAGCATCCAAATATATTATCTTTAGTTATATTATTATTTTATATTTTAGTCCAAATTTATATTACTATTTCGTGTTTATGTCCTTCCTTATTCTTTTATTAGCATTTCCCCCATCATGTGATAGTTATAACTTATTTATTTTTCTTCATTTAAAAGTAATAATTTATCGTGTGGAATTATTGTTTTGAATGCTCTATCAAAGATGCACAACAGCTTACAAACAAAATAGACTTTCTATGAAAAGAAAGAAAATGGCATTATCGGCCATCTAAAATAATAGATGTGGAAATCATGATTATTATTAGACTTTTTTTAATCAATTATTAAAAAACTTACCAACATATTAGGCTATTGAATTTAGGGTAATATAGCTAAATAGCCTCCTATAAATATGGAGTTTTGGATATGGCCAACATTTTGTTAATTTCGGGTAAATGACCAGCCCAATTTATTTACACACACAAATGTACCATAATGTCCTCACTGCAGCAGTTTCTCTATATAAACCAATCCCGCCCAAAAAGCCTACAAAAATATATTAATTAATTCAATATTAAAGGCTAATAACTACCTCATTTATTTAGGCCATTTAACGCTCTGTAAATTCATTTGCACAATATTGACATTCATTTTTTTTTTGTTTTTTTCTCTTTGAAACTGAGTGCGCAGAATAAAAGCCACCACCGCCCACACCCACGCCTCCGCGGCCGATCCTCCATTTCCGGCGGCGGAGACGAGATCGAGCACTCGACGTCGGTGCCAGTCCCGACGCACTCCACGGCCGAGGGTTTCTGCTCGTTCTCGGCGACGAAAACGCGGACGTGGCGACGGAGATTCCGGCGAGTGATCATAGGAGGAGAAGAAGAGAGTGTTTTGAGGATTCGCTGCGGGTTGAGGATCGGGATCGGCGGCGCGAGACGGTGGCAGGACAAGGAAGCCGTCGCGGCCGCCATTTTTGGACTCCAAACAAACTGTCACTCACCTCACCGGTGTGGTGTGTTGAAGAATATTTTCATTTTTATTTTTAATTTTTTTTTCTTAATAGTGACTGAGTGTGTCGATGTGCACAACTATTCGCCACATATATTTTTACCTTCACGCGCCTGAGAAGGAGATGAGTGGCTGGCGACGCACGCACAAGATCGCTGCTCTCGCTCCGCTCATCCTCGCGATGTATATTGTAAACTAATTCTTTAGATGTAAATTGATGTTAATGGACAATAAATATAAAATTTATTTACAGGTTATTTGTATTGTAAATAAGCTGACAAATCAATTAACGTGAAAATTTCCATTTACACGTCCAGAATTTCAGGGAATCATTACCATTAATGCCGATATACACAGACCAAAACACACGTCCAACATAACTAAAATGCAATAACTGCTTTCCAAAAAAAGTTTATTCCGAAAATAAAAACCAATTCGGAACATTTCAAATTTCAAATTAAAACTGCCTCAATTTAAAAATGAATGCGCAATTAATAAGGGCAATTCAGTAACAAAAAAGCAGTTAATTTCCTGCCACGTAGGCACAATGGCCATTTACAAAAAATTAACCAAACGTTGGCTAAAACACAATTGCCACTGTTTTTAAGGCTTATCTGGCCAATTTTTTGTTGAATTTAATGCGTTATGGCAGCGCAATCCCATATTTTTCTTCTTAGCACTAGTAATCCACCCGTGATCCCTTTGTTAAAAATGAGTATTTTTTATTTTTACATAATGCGAGTATTTTACCTTATTTTAAAGGTAAAATAGAGCAGTTTATGTATTAAAGAAAAAAAAAAAGCACATCTCAAATATGTGACCCACAAATATAATTGTTAAAATTTGAATTAATATAGTTGATTTAGTGATGATTTGAATAACATGACAAAGGGCCAAGGTGATACATTTCAAATTTAAGGACTACCATTGCAAAGACAAAAATACACGAGTTATGTCAAAATGCATAAAATTCAGAAACTACGTGTACAAATAAACCTTATTGTCATTTAGAACGAGCGGGAAAAAGATATTATCGCTGTCCTTTTTTTATGGACGAGCTCAAAGAATTTAAAAAATAAAAAATACGTTTCCCTCTTTTATTAGATAGATAGACTATAAGAAATAAGAATTTATTATTTCTTACATTAAATACGGAAGACGTGCTACTGTTTCTTTGATTTGCACGTCAAAAGAGTCCCATCGTAATGTTATATAAAACTGAAAACAAAGATTAATTATCAAGAATAAAGAGTACAAATATAATTAAATCAAGTATTTGGAAGAAAATATATTTTGCCTGAACTACCATGTCAAAGAATTCTCAATTGAGACTCGAACACGTTAGGAATTTCAGTATTAAAAAAAGTGCCAAAAAAAAAGGAAGGGGACATCTATATTAAAATTCATAATAACATAATAAATAAATTAAAATGAAAAGGTCAAAGGGCTAAGAATCATGCGTTGGCCTTCAAAATTCCATAGACGTATATGTAGCAAGTATATCTTCCTTGTCCTTGGTTTTTAATTATTTGTATTCTTTTTTCTTTTCTTTACAGTTTGGCACAATTAGAGGCACCGAAAGAGAGGATAAAATGCTAGCCAGCTTTTTTAGGTTGCATTATATTTATATGCACTACAAATCCATGATGAGAATACATGGTATTGTATCATTCAATAATTCCTTCATTGAAGATGTCAAAATGGAAGTAAATCACACGTAAAATGCTGAATTTCTAATTAACAAATATATCGGGTGTCATCTAAATCCTAATAAATATTATTTTTTATACATGATAATTATGATCCATCATTTTTATAGATAATTAATCATATTGCTATCAGTTATATAAATTGCTTCAATATTGCTTCATAGTACAAATATAACACTGTATTACGCAAGACTTTTTTATAGCAATTTTATGATAATGTTTAAAAAAGAAAAAACCAACTTTTCTTCTTTCTATCAAACAAAAAAAATTACTTGACTCTCTTTTTATCCGTAGTCAGTAATGCACTGTAGTAAATAACGTTGACTCTCTAAACATGGCTTACAATAAAATTCTTTAACCATTGAATATATGTAGTTAGTGATGATTGATAGTTTTTTCATATGTTCAATGAGTCAAGCGATGTCATTTGATGTGAAAAAAAAAATTAAGATAAAAGAAATATGGAAGGAAAATCTATACGTGCTCCTTCTTTCATAAGACTGAGGATTCCTTAATTCAATATCTTAAATGAGTTTCAATGACATACACTAAACAGTAACGTACAAATGATAGAACAAGTTGGCTTGAGAATGAGCTAGGACATATAAAAAAAACAGATAATATTATATATATATTGCGTTATTATAATATAAGGTATAACACTAACTAGCTAACTCCAAAAACCTTCTCATTATATACAAACACCAACAATACCCTTTTTAAACGTCAAAAACTAGAGAGAACACTAATAATAATAATTTATTTTAACCTTTTATGTTAAAATTTTAATCTAATTGTCTAATATTTAAAAAAGATAGTTCAAGTAAAACAACACATACTATGCATTCTACCTATATAACTAACTGAAACTAATGAATTTATAAATACATTGGTCTAAAATTAACGAAATAACTAAAATTTGTAAAAAATAAACAACATAGCCAAACTTTAAAAAAATTCTCAAGTTTTAGGGGTTAATTAATAATTTTTTTTATCATGTATATAAATTCACATACGCATAAAGATCTTATAAACACCTGTCAAAAAATTTATTTACACCATCAAATTTTGACTAATTTGTTAAAACAATTTACAACTACTATTTTATTACCAATTTATAATTGACTAGTTTACAAATCAATTGAATGTTCTGTATAAGTTTTATTTTATTTTTATCATAGTATAGAAAATATGTGGTGTAAACCAATTCAACAAGGCAATGGATATCTTCAAGGCATCGATTGAAATTTGAGAACACCTTTTTTTGTCGTTATCCACCGTAACTATTTTTTTTTTTAACGAGTTATATATGTGACGTTGATTGTCGTTGGGAACCATATACTATGTTACTTCTAGCAGTTTGTAGCATATAGCATTTCGTCATACTTTTCAATCATTATTATATTTTATTTAGTGTTAATACATTATCATGTACCAACACAAATAATATTGGCCCCACGAATAGGAATAAAATAACACGCGTTTTTATTCTCTTTAGTATAGAATAAATATCTGTGTGGATCGTCACCCACCTGAAAGATGAACTAAGGTTCCCAAAACTTGTTCATTAAGAATTAATTTTAAAAAATGATCATCACATGAAAATATTCTAATCAATCCTGTCATTAACAACATTGGCTAAAAGTTTAAAAGTAGCCAAAGATACTGTCGAAAACTAATCATCAGTGATTTATTTTATTTTTAGAAAGATCTACCCACATATACGAAATTAAAACAATCCAATTATGAAACATCTTCTGTAAAATTTATAAACTAATATATTATGTTCACGCATTATTGACCAGAAAGAATTGCATACAGACACATAATAGAAAAAAGAAAAAAAAAAAAAAAAAAAAACTCAGATTTATTTATGTTTATTTAGGGCAAAACGGAAAAACATGGTTCTCTCGTCTCTATAGAGCCACTTTCTTGCACGAGTTGTTCATTTGTAGATTTGGGAAACCGTTAGCAATGACCAAGTTCCACAAAAAAAAAAAAAAAAAAAAAAAGAATATGATAAATGATGAAATATGTAAATTGTCATATAATGGACGTTGTTTACCTCCGTTTTCTTTTTCTGTAAGGTTTTCTAGTTTTTTTAATCAAACCATCTTTTTACTCAAAGACACTTTATCGGATGTAACATGTTGTTAAAAAAAAAAAAAAAAAAAAAAAAAAAAAAAAAAAAACCCTTGTACATTTCCCCTTACGCGCCTTTGTATTCAATAAGTATACTATTACTAGCTAGTGGAAAAAAAAGAAGAAAAAAAAACTGCTTATTACTATATTTTCGATCAAGTAGAAATATATATAAACGTTAATATAATTTTGCATATAGAAAGAATAATATTATTAAGGAAAAATGGTATGAAGTAGTCTATTCAAACCATGACTTTTGCAAAATACTTATAGTTTCATTAGGTATAGCAAAATAACCAATTAAGAGTACTACGACTTTTAATCCTGTCTCGATTAATTTTAATCCTGTCTCGATTAATTTTAATCCAGGCTTCATAAAACTTACATTCTGTCTTTATAGTTCATTGAGATTAAATTTAATCCAATCTAGATTAATCTTACTTGGGCTAATTTGCTTATAGTTGACAAACTATGACTATTTTATAAAAGGTTAAGTTCTATTGAGCTATATAGTCGCTGGACCCTATTATTAAAGCTCAGTAGTTCCCATTCTCTCGTTCTTTTAAATAAATAATTACACTAACAGCTAGCAATATGCATTTCCGAGTGTATATTTTATTAATATGGAACGTCAATTAATTAAAAATAATGATAATATTAATAGGAAAAATAATACCAAAGTTGCATTGTCAATTTTTGGTCCTTGCATATTTTTCTAAATTTTAACTATTTAATAAATTTAGACTATACTCTGTAAATCCTTTTATTTCAATTTATTTAGATATAACACCTTTTTTTTACTTTTAAAACTTCAATATTTGTAGTTGTACAATATAGAGCGATAATTATCATGACATATATGATATCCCACTACGTACTTATATATATATGCTTTGTATATAATATATGATTATTATTGTTGATCGAATTATGACTAATTCAATAGTATTAAAAACAAATGATAAGAATACAGCCTTTAAAAAACTCTTAAACAACTCTAAAAAAACACTAAAACAAACCTTCCTCGCATGGCCATTTGACTTACCTATATATATAAAAACCTTCGTACAAAGTGGGAAACACATCTCTCGCACATACACACACACACATACACACTATTCAATATCTCAACACAACACGCTTTAAGACGTTACAATCATCACTAAACCAATATAACCTATAAGAATCGAAGAATTAGAATATAATTATAATAACAATATATAGTACTTGTATCGCAGCTATGCTAACGATCAATATCATTCTCATCACTCTCATCTCATCGTTACTCCGATCTCCGGCGGCGGAGGCGGCCGGCGGGAAATGGCAGCTCCTCCGGAAAAACATCGGCGTGTCAGCCATGCACATGCAGCTCTTATACAACGACCGTCTCGTCTTCTTTGACCGGACCGACTTCGGGCAGTCAAACCTCTCTCTCCCCACCGGAAAATGCCGCAGAATCGCCGGAGGAAAGTTGGACTGCACTGCCCACTCCGCCGAGTACGACACGGCCTCCGACGCTCTCCGGCCTTTGACGGTCAGCACCGACGTGTGGTGCTCCTCCGGCGCGGTGATGCCGGACGGGACTCTCACTCAGACCGGCGGTTTCAACGACGGCGATCGGGTGGTCCGCCGCTTCTCGCCGTGCTCCGGCGCCGCCGCCAATTGCGACTGGAGAGAGGTCAGACTAGGGCTTTCGGCCAAACGGTGGTACGCGACCAATCATATCCTGCCAGATGGCAGTGGCGGAGGTAGATGGAGCCTTGGCGGGGCATATATGCCGCTTAATTTTTTTTTTTTAGTATTTTAATTTTATGTTGTTATTTAGTCCATGGTGATATGATTTTTTTTTCAAATATACTCCCCTCTCGTAAATATGAAATTATTTTTGTTGCCCTAATGTTTAATATTTATGTCTTTATTTTAAGCTCCTCAAGTCAAATCCTAGGGAGCAATGAATATCAAATTTTAGAAAATTCAAGGGTGAATTTTTTTGGGGGATATAAAAAAAATCATATTATTTTTATACTACGAATTAGAAAGAAAAAAAAAATAGTAAAAGTAGGGGTAAACTTTTTTTTTTTTTTTTAATCTTTTCTTAGAATCTAAAAAATTTGAAATTATGCTCATTGCTTTAATTAATATTTTTTGGTCCTGCCTGCTAATAAACTAGCTACTCCACCGTTGCCAGGTGGCAGGCAGATCATCATCGGAGGCCGGGATCAGTTCAATTACGAATTCTTCCCAAAACGAAGGAACGAAGCCTTGTTCCAGTTGTCGTTTTTGGCCGAGACAAACGACAAGAAAATAGAGAACAATCTATACCCTTTCGTGTTCCTCTTACCGGACGGGAATCTATTCGTCTTCGCCAACAACCGAGCCGTCCTTCTCGACTACGCCCAAAACAGGGTCGTACGGACGTACCCGACAATCCCGGGCGGCGATCCGAGATCGTACCCGAGCACCGGATCCGCGGTTCTCTTGCCGTTAAACCTAACCAACACGGTCGTCAAAGCCGAGGTTTTAGTCTGCGGCGGAGCTCCGAAGGGCTCGTACGTTCAAGCCTTAAATGGGACGAGGTTCGTGAAGGCTCTCAAGACCTGTGCCCGGATCCGAGCCTCCGACCCGAGACCGAAATGGGCCGTCGAGACCATGCCGATGGGCCGGACCATGGGCGACATGGTCACTCTCCCAAACGGACACGTGTTGATCATCAACGGAGCCGGGTCGGGTACAGCCGGGTGGGAATCGGCACGTGACCCGATTTTCAACCCCGTCTTGTACCGACCTGACGGGAAAATCGGGTCGAGGTTCGAGGTTCAGAACCCGACGGGGACGCCGAGAATGTACCATTCCTCGGCGGTTCTGTTAAGAGACGGAAGGGTTGTCGTTGGAGGGAGTAACCCTAATTCTAGGTACAATTTCACGGCGTTATATCCGACGGAGTTGAGCTTGGAGGCTTTTCGGCCCGATTACTTGGACGCCAAGTTCGGTGGCGTGCGTCCCAAGATTGTCTTGCCCTTGTCGCAAGCTAGGTTCAAGTACGCGCAAAAAGTAGCCGTTAGGTTTAGGATTGGAGGGAGAGTCGTCGCGGCGGAGTCCGTTAAAGTGACGATGGTTTTTCCGTCTTTTGCGACACACTCTTTCTCTATGAACCAAAGGCTTTTGGTTCTTCCGATGAGTAAAGTTAGGGATTTGGGGAAGATGACGTCACAGGTTGACGTCACTATGCCTGGCTCGCCGAATCTGGCTCCGTCCGGGTATTACATGCTTTTTGTGGTTCATCAAGATATTCCGAGCCATGGTGTTTGGGTTCACATTAGTTAACTGTGTACCGTACTTGTTACTATATATATTGAATGCTTAATACATTGGTTTATAGTTGTGTATACACTTCATTTATATACAATACATACATATATACCCTAAAAAAATGTGAATTTACGTATAGAGTCTTGGCCTTGAAGGTTATATTTGTCCATAGGTACGGTCATTTTTTGGTTTATAATACTTTTTGTGGATATAACCTAGTGTAAATATTGGAAGCCATATAATATTGACGAGAAAGGATCACATAAACCAAGTGTAAATTGGAAGCGCCATAATACTTTCTTTAAATTAAGTAGCTTTTTAAAAAAGGATCAATCAAAAGGCTCTATGTTAGCCAAAAATTGATATCACAAAATCAACGTCGTTAACCGTTTTTTGACGCTCTGCCGCCAAAAATTTGGTTATCACGTCGCTTAAGATCAAACGACGTGGAAAAGAGTTAAGTGTTGAATTGAGCTTTGACCACTGAAATTGTTTAGAAGTGATCTTTTAATGTCTCTTAATAAATAAATATAAAATCAACGCTAAACCCCAGCTATAAAAAATAAAAATAAAAAACTAAAAGGAAAGTTTATTTTTAAAACCCGAAGTCCCTAACTATAGTCTGCATTTTTTTCTTTGTCTCTTTCTTCATCAACGAAGTGCTAAATCTTTTCGCCCGATTTCTTAAAAAGCAAGCAACGTGAAAAGTCATTCGCGTCACTCTTTATAGGACACTAAGCATTTAACAATATTCTAGCAGTGTTATGTCTAAAATTAGCAAAATATTATAACAATATTTTTCCTGTTTGTAAATTATTAACAATATTAAAGTTGGTCTATTGCTAGTACTTGATGTAAATTATTTATTTCCGTATGTATATGATAATTTTTATACGAAGGTATCTGCCAAGATATATAATTTATATATAGGGGTAAATATTTTTAGTATGAACAATTAGAAACAGTCTAGGTTCCCTCGATTAAAAGTACACTATTCACATATTAAAAGAGAGAAGAAACTGTTTGAAATACCTCAATGACACTACAATAAATTAAAATTGTGGTTCAATTATTCACATATTAAAAATAAAGCCCAATTTATGGTCTAATTCTCTAATAATATCATGCATTACATCTTGTCTTTAATTTAACCTATTTTCTTAATCATTAGATAATTAGTTAGAAATTTAACATAAAAGGTCCAAATGAATCTCATATATCTGATAATTAGATTAAAACTTTCTCGTGTATGGTTTGGATCAGACGTCTCACTCTCCACAACATCGATATTTATATGCAATATCAATTTTTTCTATCTAGCTAATAGAATAAATATAAAAATATAAACTTAATTAAACTTGGGTGTTTCTATTTCCCATGTTTCGATCTAGCCATATACAAATACAACATCACTGCAAAAAAAACAAAACCAAGAAACTATAAAACATAGCTCTCGGAGACAAAAGAATTAGGATAATATTAACAATAACCTATAGCAGGTATGCTAGTTAATATCATTATCATTAGTCTCGTTTCGTCGCTGGTCCGATCTCCGGCGGCGGAGGGCGGCGGAGGTCAGTGGGAGCTCCTCCGGAAAAGCATGGGCGTGTCGGCCATGCACATGCAGCTCCTAAACAACGACCGTCTCGTCGTCTTCGACCGGACCGACGCCGGGCCGTCAAACCTCTCTCTCCCGTCCGCCGGAAAGTGCCTCATGTTAGAATAATTTTGGGACTACTAATGTCATTAAATAAATGTGTTGGGTCATTATTAATTAAGTCAAAATTGATGTGGTCTAATTTAGAATAAAGTTTGTGACTTAAGGACATATTTGTCATGAAGTTATTATGTGGCTACCATAAGTGCTAATCTAATTTGATGAGGGGCCAAATTAGAAATAAGCAATAGTTATTAGTAACTGCCTGACAGTTATTAATAACAGGGTAGGTCCCTGATTGCAGAACGTACGATTATTTTCTTGTATCCCCATCAACAAGAATACTCCAGACTATCAGGCAAACTGCAATCAGAAGATCATCCCAATTCTTGGTGTTTGTAATCCATGGATTCAGGTACGCTTCCGCTATTAAGATCTATAGTTTGATTTCTCTTGAATTGAATTAGGATTTCTTTTAGGGATTTAAAATCCTAACAATTGGTATCAGAGCAACCTAATTTTAATTTTTGAGAATCTGCTTGTTTTCATCGGCAACGATGGTACAGATAATAAAAGTTTTATTTTTGGGATCTTTAGTCGTTGTCGTATTTGGATGTCGAGCATACTGTATTGCGATTTTACTTCATTCTCGTTGATCAGTCAAAGTCGGTTATGCAATACTTTGCTTTTGCGATTCTGCTGTTTGGCAATTTTTTTTTTCTTTTGTCGCAACATCTGAAGGCAACATCTGAAGGACTTGACTTTTATACAGTTTTTTTTAATATGGAAAACTCTTGCCATGTGGTCATACGTAGCAATTAATATATATGTAGCATATTTATGAAATATTGTGCATATAGACTTTGGTTTTCTCTTCGGTGATTATGGATTCAGCGTGGCTTTTGCTTTATTTAGCATGTCAGCCTATGACTTTTGTTCAGCCTATTCAATAGATTTAATTCTATAATTTTGTTAGGCTTTTCTACATCATGATTCTTACACGTATGTATCATTATATTCATTCATGTTTATATTAAAGTTTCAAAAGCTACAGAATGTTATATACACATATTTAAAACTTTTGGTAATTCAAATATATGGTTATTATAAATAGTTCTTGGTCTATTATTCCTAATAAAGAGTCGAAACAAAAATGTCGCCAAAGTGAGCTCTTTTGTCTAGATTATTTATGAAGAATTTTAGATGTTGTGTATATGTTAATTTATGCGGATACTAGTCGGCCCAAATGAAGATTAGTGACTGGCCAAATTACATATACATATTTGTGATGATAAACATGTAACAATTGTAAAGTTTTACTTGTGAATAATTGATCGATCCAAAGATAGATTCATTATTTGACAAGCCTTATTGTTAATGTTTGATCATTACAACAAGAATACCGTTAGCAGTTAATATTATTGTCCAAAGACTTGATATTAATGTTGCATTAGGTATCTTGAGATGGGATTTACCATTATTTGAATTTTATTGCTTATTAAGGTTAAATTTTTGTGTATATATGTTTATGTGATTGTATTGTTCTATTTCAGCTGTTGCTACTGTATCTGCTAATCTCAATTCGGTTCCGATCCTTAATGGTAACAACTTTAAGGATTGGAAGGAGAACATGATGATTGTTCTTGGCTGCATGGATCTTGACTTATCGCTTAGAATGGATAAGCCGGCTTCTCTTACGGATGCTAGTTCCGCCGATGATAGGCGGATCTATGAGAAGTTGGACCGTTCTAACCGAATGAGTCTTATGATCATCAAGCGCGGCATACCTGAAGCTTTCAGGGGTGCGGTGTCTGAACAGATCACCAATGCCAAAGATTTTCTTGCCGAAATCGAAAAGCGCTTTGAAAAGAGCGATAAGGCTGAAACGAGCACTCTTTTAAAGAAGCTTATTTCAATGAAGTTCAAGGGCAATGAAAACATAAGGGAGTACATTATGGAAATGTCTCATGTTGCTTCAAAGCTGAAAGGACTCAAACTTGAGTTATCGGATGACTTGCTTGTCCATTTGGTCCTTATATCTCTCCCTCCTAAATTCAGTCAATTTCAGGTCAGTTATAACTGCCAGAAAGAGAAATGGTCTCTTAACGAGCTCATTTCATTTTGTGTTCAAGAGGAGGAAAGATTGAAGCAAGATAAGACTGAGAGTGCTCATTTGGCAAGTACCTCTAAAAGTAAGAATCTCAAGAGGAAAAATGAGGCTGCTAAAGATAAAGGTCCGGCACTAAAGAAACAAGCCCAACAGGAGCTTCCAGAGGGTTGTTTCTTTTGCAAGAAGCTTGGACACGAGAAGAAGGAATGTCATAAGTATCGCATATGGCGTCAGAAGAAAGGTACATTCCTTGCTTTAGTCTGTTCTGAGGTTAATTTGGCTTCAGTACCTAGAAACACTTGGTGGTTAGATTCCGGTGCTACTTCTAACATAAGTGTTTCAATGCAGGGTTGCCTGAGCTACCGAAGGCCAAGTGATGCCGAAAGACGCATCTATGTTGGTGATGGCAAGTCGGTAGATGTGGAAGCAATTGGGCATTTTAGATTGTTATTAAGTACTGGTTATTATTTGGATTTAATAGGTACTTTTGTTGTACCGTCGTTTAGACGGAATTTGGTTTCTGTTTCTTATTTGGACAAATTAGGATATTGTTGTTCATTTGAAGACAGTAAGTTCAGTTTATCTATTAATTCTAAAGTTGTTGGGACCGGTTCACTTCTTATTTATGACAATCTTTATATGCTTGAAACTGTTGCTTCTTATAATGAAACCTTGAATGTGGAATCACGTGGTACTAAGCGCAAATTAAGCAATGAGAATTCAAGTTCTTTATGGCACAAGCGATTAGGTCACATTTCTAGAAATAGAATTGAAAGGCTTGTTTCCGAAGGAATTTTGGATCAAATTGATTTTTCGGACTTTGATGTATGTGTTGCATGTATCAAAGGAAAACAGACTATAAAGAAGAAAATAGGTGCATTAAGGGAAACAGACGTCTTAGAGTTGATACATACAGACATTTGTGGACCATTTCCTACTCCTTCATGGAATGGTCAACAATATTTTGTATCATTCATAGACGACCATTCAAGATATGCATACATTTTTCTTATTCATGAAAAGTCCCAAGTATTGGGCGTGTTCAAATCATTTAAAGCCGAAGTTGAAAACCAACTCAACAAAAGGATAAAGAAAGTCAAATCTGACCGTGGTGGTGAGTACTATGGTAGATATGACGGCTCAGGTGAACAACGTCCGGGACCCTTTGCCAGATACCTAGATGAGTGTGGTATCGTCCCACAGTACACTATGCCTGGGTCGCCCAGAATGAATGGTGTTGCTGAAAGACGAAACCGGACTCTTATGGATATGGTAAGGAGTATGATTAGTCATTCAACCTTACCAGAATCACTCTGGGGAGAGGCACTCAAGACCGCAGCCTACATTTTAAATAGGGTACCAACTAAAGCCGCTGTCAAAACACCTTATGAGCTTTGGACCGGGCGAAAGCCTAGTTTAAAGCATTTTCATATTTGGGGTTGTCCTGCTGAAGCAAGGCCTTATAGGCCGAGTGAAAAGAAATTGGATACCAAAACAGTAAGCAGCTACTTTATTGGGTACCCTGAGCGATCAAGGGGGTATAAGTTTTATGATCCTAAAGTTAAGACAATCTTTGAGACGGGAACTGCAACGTTCTTTGAGGATATTGAGTTTGGTGGGAGAAATAAAGAAAAAGACTTTGTCTTTCAGGAGGATTCGGACTCAACAATTAATATCGAGGAAAGTTTGATTCATATTCCAGTTACTTTTGATAATGTTCAGGATTCTGTTCCTGTCATCAATCAAGAGCAACAAGACATTGTCATTCAACCACCTGAGGTTCAAACTCAACAACCTCAAGATCAAGTGCCTTTGCGGCGATCCACTAGAGAAAGGAGAAATGCTATACCAGATGATTACATAGTTTTTCTTCTCGAAAATGAGGATGGTTGTGGTGTGATGGAAGATGACCCTGTCAACTTCCAAAATGCCATGAATGATACAAACTCTGTAAAGTGGATTGAAGCGATGAATGAAGAGTATAAGTCTATGCAAGACAATAAAGTTTGGGAACTTGTTCCATTGCCTGAAGGAAAGAAACCTATTGGTTGCAAATGGATTTTTAAAACCAAAAGGGATTCGAAAGGTAATGTGGAGAGGTATAAGGCTCGTCTTGTAGCAAAAGGTTATACTCAAAAGGAAGGGATTGACTTTAAAGAGACTTTTTCTCCGGTTTCATCAAAGGACTCTTTTCGGACAATCATGGCACTTGTTGGACATTTTGATATGGAACTCCATCAAATGGATGTCAAGACGGCGTTTCTCAATGGAGACATTGAAGAAACAATCTATATGGTGCAACCTGAAAACTTTGTGTTGGGAGACCCAAAGAAGATGGTTTGCAAATTGACAAAATCCATTTATGGACTAAAGCAAGCTTCCGTCAATGGTACCACAAATTTCATCAAGTGATTCTCTCGTATGGTTTTGAGAGCAATGTTGTTGATGATTGTGTGTATCACAAGTTCAATGGAACTAAACATATGTTCCTGGTTTTATATGTCGATGACATACTACTTGCCACTAACGATAAATGCATGTTGCATGAAACCAAGAAATTTCTATCGACTCATTTTGAGATGAAAGATCTTGGTGATGCCTCTTTTGTATTAGGAATCCAGATTTACCGAGACCGTTCTCGAGGTTTACTTGGATTATCACAAAAGAGCTACATCGATAAAGTGCTCAAAAGATTTGGCATGTATGATTGTAAACCAGGAGACACCCCTGTCGCTAAAGGAGACAAATTCAGTCTCGATCAATGCCCAAAAGGAAATCTTGAGATTCAAGCAATGGAAAAGATTCCCTATGCTTCGGCAATTGAGAGTCTTATGTATGCTCAGGTTTGTACGCGTCCGGATATTGCGTATGTTGTTGGAGTTTTAGGCAGATACTTAAGCAATCCAGGTATGGATCATTGGAAAGCAGCCAAACGAGTCATGAGGTACTTGAAAAGAACAAAAGATCACATGCTCACATATAGGAGGTCAGACCATTTGGAGATCATTGGTTATTCTGACTCCGATTTTGCGGGATGCCAAGATAGTAGGAGATCCACATCAGGCTATGTCTATTTGTTGGGTGGTGGAGCTATATCATGGAAGAGTGCAAAACAGACTCTTATAACTTCATCCACCATGGCAGCAGAATTCGTAGCATGTTATGAGGCATCCAACCACGGTATATGGCTGAGGAATTTTGTCACGGGGCTGCGTATTGTGGAAGGAATTGAAAGGCCGCTTAAGTTATATTGTGACAATAAATCAGCCGTAATGTATTCCAACAACAACAGGAGCTCGACGAAGTCGAAACATATCGACATCAAGTTCTTAGTTGTTAAGGAAAGAGTGCAAAGTGGACATATTTACATAGAGCATTTAGGAACAAACTCCATGATAGCGGACCCTCTTACAAAGGGTCTACCACCGAAGGTCTTTCACGAACACACTTCTCATATGGGTGTTGTAGAGCTTCAGGATATCTAGATTCGGTGGGAGTTTGTTTATTTGTTTTATTTATGTTGTGTGCTTTATGTTTGCTTGTGTTGTTTGTAAACACACATATTTATTGTTTCTGATCAGATTTATGGTATTAGTTTATTACATTTTGCATATTCAAGATAAAGTTTGATCTCTTTAAAGTAGGATCGGATAAAATTGATATGAATAGATCACCTTGCATATAATTTTATCTACCACATATTCATGATTGATCTATGTCATTTGATTATATTGATGTATGTGACCATTGACGTGTTTAGTTGTGATTGTACAACGAAAACAACTTTGATCCTATATTGATGTAATTGATGGACGAGATTGTAATATGTCACATCATAATAATGACAATTTTATGCGCGCTAAGGTTGACACATTTATTTTGTACATGCGTAGTCCAGTGGGAGATTGTTAGAATAATTTTGGGACTACTAATGTCATTAAATAAATGTGTTGGGTCATTATTAATTAAGTCAAAATTGATGTGGTCTAATTTAGAATAAAGTTTGTGACTTAAGGACATATTTGTCATGAAGTTATTATGTGGCTACCATAAGTGCTAATCTAATTTGATGAGGGGCCAAATTAGAAATAAGCAATAGTTATTAGTAACTGCCTGACAGTTATTAATAACAGGGTAGGTCCCTGATTGCAGAACGTACGATTATTTTCTTGTATCCCCATCAACAAGAATACTCCAGACTCTCAGGCAAACTGCAATCAGAAGATCATCCCAATTCTTGGTGTTTGTAATCCATGGATTCAGGTACGCTTCCGCTATTAAGATCTATAGTTTGGTTTCTCTTGAATTGAATTAGGATTTCTTTTAGGGATTTAAAATCCTAACACCTCAGAGTCGCCGGAGGAGACAGCGACTGCACCGCCCACTCCGCCGAGTACGACACCGCCTCCGACACTCTCCGGCCTCTGACAGTGCTGACCGACGTGTGGTGCTCCTCCGGCGCCGTGATGCCTGACGGGACTCTCACTCAGACCGGCGGCTTCGGCGACGGAGATCGAGTGGTCCGACACTTCACGCCGTGCTCCGGCGCCGCCGCCTGCGATTGGACGGAGGTCGGGTTAGGGCTGTCGGCGACGAGGTGGTACGCCACCAATCATATCCTGCCATACAAGGACGGAGGTACGTAGGTGGAGTCTATTCATTTTTTATTTTTACTTCTTCTATTTTCTCAATGTTTACATGATTTTCTTTTCTACATATACGCCCCTCTCAAAACTTTGATATACTGTGTTTTGTTACCCAATTTATGTCCTTAGTTAATATACGCACCCACTCAAGTTTTGATATTTTAATATTTTGATTAATGAGACTCACTAACAGACTAAATTGCTTCAGAAATTAAGAAAATTTATTATTTTTTTTTTAAACTTATTTTTTGTATCAAAATACATTTAACTTCAATTGAAAATATTTTTTTTATTATTATCTCCATTTCTTTTATCTATCTTATTTTATCTTTCACATATATCACTAAAAGCCCAATAATAACATTTGAAATTCAAGTTTAAATAAAAAAAATTTGATTATTTTTTAATACATTATAACTGAATTTTACAATGCATACTGAACAACGCATTTATGAAATTAGCATCGGAATCCGGCATACTCCAAAAAAGTATTTGTTAAAAAATTACGGATGGATTCCGATGAAATTTAAAGGTCTTAAATAATAAACACATTTGTTAAATAATATCCCAACATATGAAGAAGAAAAAAATTAATCGAAATTTTGGAAGTGAAAAAGAGATAGATAAAAGAATTGAGATGATTATAAATAAAGTTTAAAATGAAAATTTTAAAATTTCAGGCTACTTCGATCTGAAAATATGTCAAAAGTTTAATTTTATGGGTAAGTGGGTCAAATTACTCAAATTTGTGCGTTAAATTTTGTGCTATTATATACTCTTTTTTTTCATTCTATTTAGTCCATTTTTTGCTTTTACGCACAAGCTCGCAGGTAGCAGGCAGATCATAATCGGAGGCCGGGATCAGTTCAATTACGAATTCTTCCCAAAACGAAGGAACGAAGCCTTGTTCCAGTTGTCGTTTTTGGCCGAGACAAACGACAAGAAAATAGAGAACAATCTATACCCTTTCGTGTTCCTCTTACCGGACGGGAATCTATTCGTCTTCGCCAACAACCGAGCCGTCCTTCTCGACTACGCCCAAAACCGGGTCGTACGGACGTACCCGAAAATCCCGGGCGGCGATCCGAGATCGTACCCGAGCACCGGCTCCGCGGTTCTCTTGCCGCTAAACCTAAATATCATCAACACGGCCGTCGTCGAGGCCGAGGTTTTAGTCTGTGGCGGAGCTCCGAAGAGCTCGTTTCTTCGGGTGGTAAGAGAGGATAAGTTCGTCGAGGCTCTCAAGACCTGTGCCCGGATCCGAGCCTCAGACCCGAAACCGAAATGGCTCGTCGAGACCATGCCGATGGGACGGACCATGGGAGATATGGTCAATCTCCCAAACGGACACGTGTTGATCATCAACGGAGCCGGGTCGGGGACCGCTGGGTGGGGAATGGCTAGAGACCCGATTCTCGCCCCGGTTCTGTATAGACCGGAACGGGAAATCGGGTCGAGATTCGAGGTTCAGAATCCGACGGCGACGCCGAGGTTATACCATTCCACGGCGGTCCTGCTGAGAGACGGAAGGGTGGTTGTCGGAGGGAGTAACCCTAACCCCGGGTACGATTTCACGGCGGAGTTTCCGACGGAGTTGAGCTTGGAGGCTTTTCGGCCCGAGTATTTGGACGTCAAGTTCGGTGACGTGCGTCCCAAGATTGTCTTGCCCATATCGCAAGCCAGGTTCAAGTACGCTCAGAGACTAGCCGTTAGGTTTAGGATTGGAGGGAGAGTCGCGGCGGAGTCCGTTAAAGTGACGATGGTTTTTCCGTCTTTTGCGACACACTCTTTCTCTATGAACCAAAGGCTTTTGGTTCTTCCGATGAGTGAAGTTAGGGATTTGGGGAAGATGACGTCACAGGTTGACGTCACTATGCCTGGCTCGCCGAATCTGGCTCCGTCCGGGTATTACATGCTTTTTGTGGTTCATCAAGATATTCCGAGCCATGGTGTTTGGGTCCACATTAGTTAACTGTGCATGTACGTCTAGAGAACTTAATGAGATCTGGTGTGACGTTTATACGGAAATTATTATTATTATTATTATATATCAAATAATTAGGTAACTATGATATTTATATTTTCACATTGCTATATAGCAACATTTCCGTAAATAGTAGATAAATGGCCATAAACATGATGTGAGTACGTGACATTGCTAATTTTCTCTTTCATTGAAATAAATAAAAAATGAGGTATTTACGTCAATTTACGCGTGTAAAGACATGGACATGATCATTCACCTAACATTTACGAAATGTTAGATATATAGCGACGTGAAAGTGTAAATACAGTGATGTCTAAAGTTGCAAATATAATGAATAAAATGGAGAATATTCTCCATCTTCAATCCAAAAATTTTATAAATGTAGTTTTTTGCATTTCGAAATACATTTTATGTTACTTCAAATAAACAATATTTCATCTCAAACTTGACACTCCATTTTTAACACCAAAAAAGTATATTCCATATTTTCTCTAATATTTTAAAAATTTTAACTTTCTATTTATTACACTATATGCATAAATATTTCATTTGTAATTTTTGTATCCAATTATACTATATAACTTCTTACATATTACATAAATTTAAAATGATTATGTGACTCTTCAATATATAAAAATTAATATTTTTTATGATATAAACACATATTACATATAACATTTAAATACTTGGAAAACAATTATAGAGTGAAGTGCATCATACTAAAATACTAATTAGAACTTTACATATATATAAAAAGACATAAACTATAAATAACTAAAATACAAAAACATAAACAATTTATTGTTTAGTATTATTCATTAATATACTTTTTTCATACATGATATATCAATATATTCGCACTTAACTTTGTAATGTAGTGTGTCATTATTTAAATTTTAAAGGAAATGTGGATATCAGCCTACATCCCTTTCATCTAAATAACTTTCAATGCCCGTGAGTATTCAAATCTTACACGTCATGTCCATTTGATTTCCCAAAGTAAATTATCACGTACCCAAAAAAAATTACTCGAGCAAGAAAAAACAGGAAAGTTGAAAAAGACATGTAAAAGCAGTATAAATATGTAAATTCCCATTTCCCATTGCTTTTTTCTCTGCTCACGTCCCTATGGCTACATGGTTTTCATATGTCCTTGAAAAGTTGAAAGCAGCATAAGAACAACCACTTTAGTCGTATATGTAGCTGTTAATTTCTAATGTTTGAGATTAGATAACTATTTTTATTGTCCATACATATTAATTACAATTCAAAACAAACTAAAACAAATGACCTTACAATATGAACAAGTTTTCATGCTTTGGAACCATTGTATAGCTAGAAATTTCGTTTTCATGCCATGGTATAAAAATACAATGTAAAACAAGTAGATTCAACAATTTATTTGGGTTTTAACCTCTCTCTCTCTCTCTCTCTCTCTCTCTCTCTCTCTCTCTCTCTCTCTCTCTCTCTCTCTCTCTCTCTCTCTCTCTCTCTCTCTCTCTTATACTAGGTAATCTAGTATCCTTATGCATGAAGATAATAAATTCGGTCATCACGGTCGGACTCTATTATGGATTTCTGACCACATTCTCCATAGGTCCCTCTTATCTCCTCTCTCTCAACTTCAGCAACGACAACGCCATCGAATTAATCAGATGTATAGGATGTCCATGGAAGGGAAGGTCGGTTGTTGGACGACGTCGTGGTGTTGAAATCAACGGCGGAGCAGAGCCATATCATGATGGAATTCAAATCTGTTTAAATTTGTGTTCTCCATTTTTATGTGTTTTTATGTTCGTAATGCATATTAATGATTATCAACAACTATTAACTACCATATGATATGGATGATATAATAGTAAATAACATTTAATATGAAATACAAACGAATAATTATTACACAGAATAACCATGTTAATAGCTGTTAATAGTTGGTAATAGCATATACAAACAAAAAATACTTATGAAACTGAAAGGAAAAAAACGTTGAAAGAAAATCAGAAGGAATTAAATATATATATATATATATATATATAAAAGAACAATCTACGAAATTGTTGTCGCTTGTTCTATGACAACAATTTAGAGACATGAACGGTCCGACCCAAGGCTAAACCAAGTGTTCGCGTTCGAGCCTAGCTGTCTTGAACTCGGTATCCCGAGTTTGTTCGCGATGATGATGTGGCCTTTGCGTTCTTCTAGGTGACCTAAAAGTGAAAAAGAAAAGAAGAACTATCAAAGGGAAACAGAGGCATGTCCATTGGGCGTGTGGCCGAGAGGCTGAGAGGGCTTTGTGGCCTGGAGGGCGAGAGGCTGGGCGGCCTAGGGACCGAAGGGACCGCCCCTAGGCCATCGGCCGGCCGGGTCATGCCATCCTGCACGGATCGACAGCCGGTCTGCCGAGAGGCCAGTGGTTGGCGCCTGATCGGCCGCAGGTTGTCCGGAGGCCCAATAACCCATCCATGTTGCGTGGGCTGATCTTTGGGCCGGGCCCAGAGACTTTCTGGTGATCTGTCGCATCGTTCCAAGGGCTCGAAACGAACAAATAACATAAATAATGAGAGAATAAATTATTCTTATTCATTTGGAAAATAATCAACTAATTTATAATTAATTTAATCAATCAAAAATATTAAATTGAAATACGAATTTTTAAATAGGATATTAAATTGGGACAAAGAAGTCAATTACTATTTGTTAATAAACGTTGGTGAATATTTACCGAATATTAATGAAATCCTGGTTAATATACAATTCTCACATTTTGTTATGGCTTATAGCTAGCCTGTCCTAACTCCTAAATACAAAATATCCTATAATTTAAAATTTAGAGATTACAAGTGTGGACAAAAAGATTAAAATTTATTATCGCTCATATAAAAGGGTTCATATACTGGCCATACAGATGGTACCTTATGCTTCTTAGCAAGCTAAGCTTTCAAATCAAAAGAAATAGAAATGTAAAACATTTTCATATCACCCAATATACTAACCTAAAACGAATTAGAGCCAAAATATATCGTACTAAAGAAATTCAAATGAAACTACCCTCTAACGTCTCAAATCTTAATTAGAAAACAAAAGAAAAAATTAATTCGCCTTCATCCATTCTACTTCCGTGTCAAATTATGTAATTTCCCAAACTATGAATTAAAATCAGAATAAATTACCTTCTGTATTGACTTCTTAACTAATTTTAAGAATATTGTTATAACCATTATACTTTCAAATATACAATTATTCATGGTATATTTATCTATAGGAATTATTTTTAAAAAAATATGATTATTTGATAGTCTTTTTTATTATTTAACATGAATCATTTTTTTTAAAAATATGACAACAAATAATATGAAAAAGATGCATTTGATGGGAAAATGTCATGAAAATACTACATGCTCATACTATAAAATGGAATAATACCAATAAATAACTCATACTATAAAATGGAATAATACCAAATGGTCATACTTTTAAAATAATCCCTTTATCTATTTATCTATAATTTTAATAGTTCATCTAATTTATCACTCTTTCTTCTTCACATCTTCCTTGACGCCATCATGTTATCTAGAGTTTGATTGAGTTTGTCAATAAATTTGAGGACAGAATATAATTATATAGAAAAGATTTGATTTTGAAATCTATATTTATACCATTTTGTCAAGGAGGACGGCATTTTCAACCACATTTAACTATTGATTCTCGTTATAAATCCGGAAGTTTTTATGGGGCCCATATAGTCCTGGGCATAGTTCATCCTGGCTTGTCGGTACGGAAGGACGGTTTCCGAAACTACCTGCGCGCCTGACGGAAATTCAAAGTTCCGTTTAGTACGGAATTGGCGACTTGATTTCCGTGGATCGACGGAAGTGACGTTGGGGTTCGAAGGAAGACGACGAAAGGCTGCTGGGTATGTGCGCACATGTTTGTTTGTTGTTTTTTTTTTTTTTTAATCTGGGCCGTTGGATGTAAAATCCAACGGCCAAGACTTGTTCTGTCGTTAAAGACAGAATAAGAGCTTGGAAGCTCTTATTTCCGTCAAGCTTTAATTCGGGCGACGAAAATTCCATTGCCGATAGCATGGAACTGCCGTCCTGAAGCCCCGGAAATTTTCCTCCCATTTTGACTCGGAAAGGTTGCGTCGTCGAACACGGTTGTGCCGATACCGTCCGTTAGCCAGGACGATGCATAATTAGAACAGAAGGAAATGAAAATTTATGTCCTTCCGGTATCGATCATTGGAATTGAAAATTATGTTCCGTGATTAACGGAACTGGAATTTTCGATACATGTTCATTCGAGTTTTTTTATTTCTTAGATAAAATGATATATTTTAGATTTAATTTATTTTTTTATTCTGTGAATAGTACCGAAAGCAAACTTCCACTTCTCGTAAATCTGAATTTCGATCATTAACAGTCGAAATCCTTACCTTTGTTAAGGATCGAAATTTTTGGTCATTGGAAATAGAACTTCCACTAGTTCCAATGCCCAAGATTAGGCCCATATATAGCTCAGAGCTATATCTAGAAGACGACAAACACACATCACATGGTGGTTTGCAATAAAACTAGCAAAAAAGAAAATGTGTATAAATTTATAATAAAAAATTAAATGAATTGAAACCTTTAGGTTTGGGTCCTTATAGAGCTAAAAATTTATAAATCGAAAAAGCAGTATAATTATTGTATGAAAGATATCAATAATGTAGAAACAAGAACTCCTTTCTCATATTTTAGAAAAAAATTTGTATTATTGATAATATTGATAAAAAAAACATACACAGAAATTTCGTAACGGAGATAAACTTCTACATAAAAACTGAAATTGTTCAGGGAAAGAGCACAAAATAAACTATAAAGAGAACTATGACTCCTGATAGATAAATAGCAACAAAGATGTCGAGATGCATCTGATGGGATTGCTCCCTAGCTCGCCATCCAAAGAAGATAACTAATTATATGGCAGACTATGTCGGTGTCCATTGACCAAAAAGATATATCTTTAGCCTATATAGACAAAAGTCTAACAGAGTATCCCGAGAAAAAAGGTGGACAATGGCTAACCCGTCCCCAATCCAAAGCCAAACACCACAAAAGGTAATGAAGATAGTACAAATATATATATATATATATATATATATATATATATATATATATATATATATATATAAACAGCACCACCAATGGAACCAAACACAAGAATGACCCCAATGCCTCCAGTTCTGCTACAGTCAACAGATGGCGGTGACAAAAATAACTTTCAGGATGTAGAGGCTCATGCGGAACGAGATGCCGAGGTCGAGCAGCGAGGCGGCAGGCGGCCGTGGGCCCGGTGACAGATCTGAAACCAGATTAAGCACGCAAACACAGAGGAGGCGCGGGTCTGGGACCGGTGACGTAGCGGTGGTGGATTTGAAACCAGCGGAGGCACGGATTAGAAAACAGTAGCGTAGAGGTGGCGGATTTGGAACCAGTCCAGGCGCGCGAGCACGGCGAAGGAACGGATCTGGATATGGTGGCGTAGAGGAGACAGATTTAGAACCGGTGGAACCGCGCGAACACGGCAGCGGACGGTCATGAAAGCAGAGTTCGGAGAAGAAACGGAGAAAAAGAGGTTCCCGAAATGAGAAGAAGACGCAAAAAGCGAAGCGCCCTCCTCTTCGGATCGGAGCCGTGCCGCTGATGGCATCCGAAGCCCATAGAGGCGGCGGCCGAAGATTTTTTTTTTTTTAGGGTTTCTTCCAAAGATAAATTTTGGCTCCCCAATCAATTGTATTTTTTTGCATATACACATATATACATGCATACATTTCAGTTTTAACGTATATATACGTGCATATATATATTATACATTCATGCATACATATGTATTGTGTATATATATATATATATATATATATATATATATATATATATATATATATATATGTTGCTAATTATTTGCTTATGAACTGGCGAAAAAAAGTTGGGTAATAAATTCGAGTTTTCTGTTTATTGAATAAAATTTTATGTTATTAGGATGTAAATGAATATTTAGGCTACCTGCACATGTGAGTCAAATATTGCAAGTTCTTCCATACGTGTTTGGTCATCTCAGTAGTCCAAGCAAACAAAAAATGGCACGACTATTAACTCTATTCTACACCTCTGATTTCTGGCCAGAAAAAAATGTGAAAAACTGAATCAGAAAAGTGTTGTTGTGAGTCTTGTGACACTTCGGTCCTAAAATATTATCTCCATGGCCAATTACAAGCGGTAACTTTCACGCAACTTGTGATCTATTTACAGAATCTTGTGACCATTCATGCATGTCTATCTAACATATGTAGATTTTTTTTTTTTTTTTTGCTTTGGTAAAACATCCAATTAAGTGTCCCTATACCAAATATAGCACTTTTATTCTTTTTTAGTATATACTGATCTTCAACTTTTCAAAGCACTTGTGTTTTCTTTTTCTTTTTCTTTTTCCTTTTTTCAACTTGTTTTCTACTTAATCTTCCTCGTCTAAAAAAAGGAAAGAGTATAATTAATTTAGGGGAAAATTAAGGGTTAATATCAAAGACATTGAAAACTCAACCACCACATATACATTAATGCACACATTTGATCGATTGCTTTAGTTTAGTTGGCTATTATATATTATCTCTGTTGTATGGTAATAATACTATAATAACAGATTAAAATGGTACCTAGTGTCTAGTGTTAATTCAACACTTCAAAAATTGTGGGCTTAATCTCCATCGAAAACAAATGCAAATGCCTTTATAAGAAGATCATGCTGTTTATAAATAATAATATAAAAACACGTTAAAATGAATAAAAATATTTATTAAAAAACACAGGATTAACGCTTACAAATCAGAGAGGAATACTATTTTTCCTCACATATAACATACACCAAAAAAAATAGCTGTTTTCAAGTACTAATTTACTTAAAAGGTCATACTTTCCTATTTGACCTATATATTCTTCACAATGTTAATGCTAATAATAAATCTACTTGCCTTATCTTTAAACTCTTAGAAATTCTCGAAGGCCATTATTACAACAACAGTTGTCAATGAATCACACGATCAACTTTTTATATTCTTCTTTAACCTTAAACATTTTTCATTCTAGTTAATAACACGTCCATATTCTTCAGTACTACGCGAATCTTATCACCCAGCATTAAATATTATACAATAATATAATTTTTATAATAAACAAATTACTTATAAATACGCAAAGCTCTTTTTAACTCGTAAACTTATCAAAAAAAAAAAAAAAGATGTCACGACATAAAGAAAACAGTGTCAGTCTCATAGTAATACTAGCTTTAGTACTTAACGTCATTACCTTACTATTTCACGACGGCAACGCGGCGGCGGCTCCGGCGGGGAAATGGTCGGTGGTTCAGAAGAGCATCGGAGTATCAGCCATGCACATGCAACTCCTCTACACCGACCACGTCGTCGTCTTTGACCGAACCGACATCGGAAAGTCAAACCTCTCTCTCCCCGACGGAAAATGTCGCGAATCCAACGAGACCGCGCTGAGATCCGACTGCACAGCTCACTCCGTCGAGTACCACGTCAGCACCAACACGTTCCGTCCTCTGATGGTCCAGACCGACGTCTGGTGCTCCTCCGGCGCCGTCGTCTCCGACGGAACACTAGTCCAGACCGGAGGCTTCCAAGCCGGCGAAAGAAGAGTCCGTACATTTTCGCCCTGCTCTAGTGGCGGTGGTTGCGACTGGAACGAAACCGAGCTCGGACTCGCCGTCCGGCGATGGTACGCAACGAATCAAGTCCTCCCGGACGGCCGGCAAATCATCGTCGGAGGACGGAGAGAGCATAATTACGAGTTCTACCCTAAATCTCGGTCGACGACTCAGAGGAGTCTCTTCAACCTCAGATTCTTGGCTGAGACCACCGATTGGAAGATCGAGAACAATCTGTACCCTTTCGTCTTCCTCAACGTCGACGGAAATCTCTTCGTGTTCGCGAACAACAGAGCGATTCTACTGGATTACTTGAAAGATGTGGTGGTACGGACTTATCCGGAGATTCCCGGCGGTGATCCGAGGTCGTACCCTAGCACCGGGTCGGCGGTGCTTCTACCGTTGACCGGGATTGACCGGTCTCCGATCAGCGAGGTCTTAGTCTGCGGCGGAGCTCCGAAAGGCTCGTTCGCGAAAGCCAATAACGAGACGTTCGTCGAAGCTTTGAAGACCTGTGCGAGGATCCGAATTTCGGATCCGAATCCGGCTTGGGTTGTGGAGGAAATGCCTGTGGCTAGGGTTATGGGCGATATGACTCTTTTGCCGAACGGCGATGTTTTGATTGTCAATGGATGTTCGAACGGCACGGCGGGTTGGGAATTAGGTCGCGACCCGGTTTTGAACCCGGTTCTGTACAGACCGGGGAGCAAAATCGGGTCGAGATTCCTTGTTCAGAATCCGACGACGATTCCGAGGATGTACCACTCCACGGCGGTGCTCCTCCGCGACGGGAGAGTCTTGATCGGAGGAAGTAATCCGCACGTTTACTATAATTTCACGGCGGTGCTTTTTCCGACGGATCTCAGCCTCGAAGCGTTCAGTCCGGGATATCTTGACCGTAGATTCGCCGGAATCAGGCCGAGGATTGTCTCGCCGGAGAATCGGAGAATGGTGAAGTACGGTGAGAAGTTGGTGGTTCGGTTTTCGATGAGCGGGGTTTTGGCGGGAGATTTTGTGAAGGTGACGATGGTTTTTCCGTCTTTTACTACGCATTCGTTTTCAATGAACCAGAGAATGTTGGTTTTGCCGACGCCGGAAAAAGTGAGGAGTTTGGGAAGTTTGACCTACGAAATTACGGCGGCGATGCCGCAGTCGGCGGTGCTTGCTCCGGCGGGGTATTATCTTCTGTTTGTGGTTCATCGGAATATTCCCAGCGAGGGTATGTGGGTTCAGATGATGAATTAATTTTATTTTATTTATTTATTGCGACAAAAATGCCATATCACAAAGGTTTGTTCTTTTCATATTCATTGGTCAGTATTAAATGAGTCAAAGCATGCAGATTATCAATAATACAAAGAGACTGATGAATTTGCAGTTTCTATATCAATGCCTTTGTTATTATTAGTATCTTTTTTGCTCTGGAATTTTAGTTTAAATGTTATTTACACATCCATTGATTGAGTGAATGTGATGTTAAAAAAAAAAAAATTAATGAAAGGAAAAAGAAAACATGTATCGTTGACAACACTGGGAATTCAGAAAGATTTTTATTTGTTTTTTGTTTTTATTTGCATATACTGGGAATTCAGAAAGAGAACTATATAAACCTCATATGGTGTTTTTTGGGAAAATAAATATATAAACGTCGAAAATGGTATTAGTTTCTTTTTTCTTTTCTTTTTTTTGACATAGGTATTAGTTTCTTTTAGAAAAACAAAATATTAAAATTGGCGTCGGCAGACAGATGTAAATGCAATAAAAGTTATTTATTTACACAATTAAGACATCTTTGTTTTTACTGTAGAAAAATTTACCTTTTGTTTGATCAAGCATCGGAAATCATTTATATCACCAAATAAAAACAAAAAAGATTAGATGGCAGTTAAATTGAAAACAATTAAGCAATCTGTCTGCATACAAATGTAACACTTATGCATTTCTTTTATTTTTCCTGTATATCTGTCTGCTCGGTGTGCTTGAAATGGCATTAATATGAAAGAATAAATACTTAATTGTGTTCGTATGTGAGTACTTGATGGCGGGTTGACAATTGCGAAATATGAAGAACAAAAATACAGAAATGTTTATGTTATCAAGCTGGCCAACTTGACTAAAAAAGTACGTGAGAATTTATTCTCGGAAAAGGACAAGCAAACTTCCAAACTTGTGTATATATATATATATTATAGCTCGAGTAAATTTCTACCCTTAGTGTGTGTGTGTGTACTACTTCTTCCAAATTAAACCCCTATATATTGTATTTGTCTCGTTGCATGAAACTTTCGACTACGTATATATACAAGCGACGATTGGCTCATAATTAACGTAAAAACTATGTTCCCAACATGTTTTTACCTTTGAGCATTCTAGAAATATTGAAGACAAAGCAAGAGGTACACAAATTATTCCTTAATATCTCTGTGCACTGCATACCACATATATTTTTTTTTAATATGATAATTACATTCTTGGGTAGTATCCCAGCAGAACCTATGCCTAATTTATAAAAAGTTGGAATTTCCAATCCGATTCATTTTATCTTTTAAAGAAATAGTACAAAAACATGACTAAAACTGTAGTTATTTTTGGCTCATAGAAGCACAAGCATACAAAAAAGGAATAATGTGTAATATCCTTATAAAGTTGAACCTACACGACAATATAACCTATTTAATAGCGTGACGTGATGCATGAATATCCCTGGTCCACTCCACTCGTGACGAAAAAAGCTAACACAGAAATTGCATGTGCATGTCTCAAATTTTAAAATAATATTTCTCAAAATTAAATTATTTCTTATCGTACGTGATCGGCGGTCACATACTGATCCAGCTTGTATTCCTATCTTTAGAATTTAGATCGTTATTTTTCTTCCTTTCGATTAGGTGGCAACGCCCTAATCACATGTGTGTGTGTGTGTGTGTGTGTATATATATAGATGAATATATATTGTTGAAATGACAAAAAAAAAAATTATTATTCTCTACGGAAAGCAATGTATGACAAACGGACTCCGTCAATAAAACATTTAAACTCAGAGAATAAAACGATATTTTAGGTCGGATTATTTTTATATTAGACAAATTTCAATACAAGTATTAATTAAATCAAAGTATATGAGAGTATTGAAAATAACTAAATAAGTGAAGTAACAATGCGCGAATTCTCTCTTGTGCTTGAATTCTTCCTTCTTTTTATACAGTGGATGGGGGTAGATTGTGGGCCATAAGTTTCCACCTCTGAACGGTTATAATTGTGATAACTAATGAGCACGTATTGTCATGGACGTTGCTTTGATAACTAGCTTAATGGAGCTTGAATTTATTTGGTGTTTACATCACGTTTGTAAATATTCTATTTGGCTAGTGTTAGAATAATGCTAACTTCTCTAATTTTCTCAGTTATTATAAGGGATTATCGAATCTTACCTTATGCTTGTTGAGGTCGAAAAAATCCGAGATCAAACTAGTCACGAAACATCGATTTATTATTTTTATTATGGGCCCCGAACTCGCGTTGGAAGATACTCAAAACTTCAAACAAAAAAATAAACGAAAATAACAGAAGAAGTGTTTATTGAATTGTTTTAGTGATTACAGAACGTGATTGTTGAGAATAGTATGCTAGAGAGATATGAAAAAGTGATATACATTTGATGCGTTATTATGTGCTATTTATATAACAAAAAAGATATAATTTTTAAAATCAGATCCTAAAAAAGTGGACGGTGCGTAAATAACCTTTGCTTCTCCAACTCGCCCATTAGCCTTCCATGTTTCACTCTTTTCATGGGTTGAGTCATCACTTCCTTGACTTGACTGGGCTTTCTCTTTGACTTTTTCTGCTCTTCGGTCGCATCTCTGCCTTCTTCTCGTCTTGGACTTCTTTTTACGCTAACCCACATTGAACGGGCTTCTTTGTTTTTTTTTTACGAAAATTTAATTGGCCGGTCGAGCCCAATGCGACCAAAGGAAATTAATTGACCCCTAATTTCTCATTCGGTATGATCCAATATCTTTTATGCTCGGTATCAGTATGCTGCAGAGCTCGGTATATATAATTTTATAAAAAAATATATAAGTCAAACTAGGCCACATAAAATTGTAACATTTTAAAATAGTACGTACACGGATATTAATTAAATAGCAAAAACTTGTGTACAGATTTTAGTAAAATAGAAAAATTGTGTATATGTAGCAGCTTCGGAAATTTACAACGCAAATTCATCTTTAAAGATACTTTGCGTATCTTGCGGTTCTTTTATGCAATTTAATGAACTCTGTACAAAGGCTTTTGCAATCTGTAGGTTTTACTTTTGTCGTTGGGAACTTGGGATTGATTCAAAGAAAGGTTGTAATATTTTTATTATTTTTGTAGGTTGACTTGAAAAGCACTCATGAGATAAGCCGACTCGCACTCGTCACTTACGATCGCCATCGATTTCGGTGGCTGAGACATTGCATGGAGAAATCGCCTTCGTGTTTGCATTTTTTTCCCCGTTGAAAATGAAAAAGGTTGTCTTTAACAAGGAAACCTCAACGGGTATGAATTCAAAATTAATCCTAGACTAAGGTTGAACATCAGGTTCAGGAATTTTTTGTGCTAAACTGGAAGGTTGAACATCAGGTTCAGGAATTTCTTGAATTCGGCAGCCACAAAGGATTCTCACTGACAACGAGACTAAGGTTCTTCCACGAGAGTTGTTGATCATCAACGAACCATAATGAACTAGAATGTCATTTCAAATACAAGGACATGCGTTTTGGAGTGAACTTTTTATCTATTTCCTTTTACTTAATATGTATATTTGGTTAAGCATAAACAAATGAAGGGCTTTTGCGGCACTTAATATTGTTTCAAAAAGAATATTGTTTATATTTTTTTAGACCTATTTTGCAATATAAATTAGACTTCGACTTCGAGTGTTTTTTTAAATCCTACTAAGTACTAACCACGAATCTCAATTAAAATGTTCAAATCAGAAATCGTTTTGGTACAAATCAAAGAATATGGCTTGACCATAAAAATTTAGATTGGCGACAAAAACAAAATTAAAAAAATACGTATGGGCTAGTTTGTAATTGTATAGCTTATAAATTTAAGGTATTTTAGAGCGTAATGTGCATACATAGAAGTAGTCCGAATTAACATTATATGTGAGTAGGGTATAAAGTTGGTGGTGATGTTGGTGGCAGAAAAGGATATCACGGGCCTTAAAGAGTCACGGATGTGTATATAGCTTGTGTGGGCTACAATTTGCCGGCCATATTCAAACTCATAATCAACCACGCACCATTTAATTCCTATATTTATCTCTCTATCACTCAACTCACCCTAACAGTTGGCCTGAAACGACAAATGGGTTTAGTCTTATCTAGTTTTGACCAACCCACTTTTGTCAAAATGTACTGCCAGCGATGGTAGATCTTGAAAATACATAGCACAAGAACGACAAGAAGATTATGTCTGCTTCTCAAAACCGAACAGTGATTAATCGAGGTAATATCCATTCAACAAAAGACAGCGTCACCCAGTAAATCTCAGCAACAATCAACAACGAAGATCTTCTAGCACCAGATTTTTGGTAATTAGATTTGACGAGTATATTTCAGCATAAGATCTTTAGTAACCAACATCCGACTATCTTCTAGCACCAGATCTTTTAAAACTAGATTTCTTTGGTAACTACACTAATCACTATGGACGTTAATTACACAAACTGATTCCAATATGTAAATTTTGATTCGGGTTATAGAAAACTCGTAAAAAAATATTTGAGACAAGAACCTCCTTCGCTAGCAAAATAAATCCCATAAAACAACCAGAGCCAATAATATAAACCATGAACATCAATTTAAATAGCAAACAATAGCAAAAGGATAATCGATTTATCACCAGCTAGAGTTTGGCTGGAATCGTATCATCAACATAGTCTTCGACACAAGAATTCGTCCAAATCAAATATGATCAACATTCAATCCACCGATTAAGAAATATCTATACAAAAAAACTAAAACCATATCATATCTCGACTTTCCCCTATATCATACTTCTGGACAAGACCTTAACAAAAACTAGAACTACAAACGATCGGAGTTGTGGGCTTAAGCGCGTTCACCGCGGATACGGCGGGCGAGTTGAATATCTTTGGGCATGATTGTGACCCTCTTGGCGTGGATTGCGCACAAGTTTGTGTCCTCGAAGAGTCCAACCAGGTACGCCTCAGCAGCCTCTTGCAGAGCAAGAACGGCGTGGCTCTGGAACCTCAGATCAGTCTGCAACAACACAGAATAAATTGAATAGAAAGATTGCGTTATTACTCGTTCATTGCATTATAGTATGGTTCGACCGAACACACGTTAAAAGATATAAAGCGATGGTCACCTTGAAGTCCTGGGCAATTTCACGAACAAGACGCTGGAAGGGCAACTTGCGGATCAAAAGCTCGGTACTCTTCTGGTACTTCCTGATTTCACTGTTGAAGAAATCCATGAAAGATGGTAAGATAGCGGATTTCGGGTAATTGATTATGCGATTGAAGGATATTGGGTAACTTACCGGAGAGCAACGGTTCCAGGGCGGTAACGGTGAGGTTTCTTGACTCCTCCGGTGGTCGGAGCAGACTTCCTAGCAGCCTATGGAAGCAAATCGAAAATCGGAAGATTGAATCAGAATCCATAGAAACAAATTGCTATACCTAAGGAAAATATTCTAATTATTTAAAATCTTTGCCCTAGCTATGAGATCCCTAATTTCGCAGAACGATGTTCTTGATCGATACTCTAGGTTTACAAACCCTAACGATATAAAACAATTAACGATTCAAGCAATTGAATTGTAGATCGAGAAATCAGAGAAACAATTACTAACCTTGGTAGCGAGTTGCTTCCTCGGAGCCTTTCCTCCGGTGGATTTCCGAGCAGTTTGCTTGGTACGGGCCATCTCTTCTTCTCAAGAACAAACGCGAAAAAACTGCAAATTTGGAATCGATTGAGAACAAGATCCAAGATCGAACCAAATTGATATTACAGAATCCTACGAACAAAATAATCAGAAAGCACTAGAGAGCGAAACGAAGAAAAAGAGACTAACCTGGAGTTTAGGGTTTAGATTGAGGGATAATGATTTCGAAAGAGTAGACGAATGGGACAGAATGGTATCGTACGGTTATATATATATAAGAGGACGTGTCTAAGTCGGTTTAGGAAACGTGGACTCAAAAAAGCCTCTAACGGCAAACTAGAAAAACAGAGAACGAGTTATGTTGAAAGTCTCGATCCTTGTGCTTATTTCTCATTGGTCAGTTTCGATATTACGGATTGCTCACGTGGACGAGTTGTGTTTCTTTTGTGAGAGAATAATCGGCGTGTTTTTTTAAGTTTACTAATGAGTTTCAATTTCAACATTACGCTACGCGCAAGTAATTTAATAAATGATATTTTTATTTAAGTAAGTGTATATAGGTTGTTTTTAACTTAAAGAATGATTTTAAAAAAAAATAGTATATTAATATGATTTCAAATATTACATTCACATGAATCACAATATGTTATAAATATTTTGAAGGCAAATAATAAAAATTAAAAAGATGTTACTGTGAAAAATTATAAGTCTAATTGAAAATTTAAGAGACAAAAAAATATACTTCCAACACACACACACACATATATCATACATATATATATATATATATATATATATATCATTTTATTTTATTTTCTTCACTAATCTCTAAGAGAAAAAAGGAGGAAAAACAAATTTGCAATGAAAACTTACCATAGTCGAGACGTGAGGCGCTCCTTTATTATATATATGTATGTATATATAAAAGAGAAAATATCAAAAGTATCTGTTTAATAGAAATGCGAGATTTATCATTTTATTTTCTATAAATATCAGACATATCTCTTCAGTTTAATATAAATGATATATACATTTCCTAAAAAATGTTATATTACAAATATCACATTTTTCGTTTATTTTTTACAAAATAAAATAATTTGAACTCCCAAGAATACCCTTAATAGAATAAATATTTATTTACTATTTTATAAATAAAAAAAAATCAAAATCTCTCTTTATAAAAAAAGAAATTTTTTTAAGGGCAGTATAGCAAAATAGCCAAAATGAAACTATGAAATTTGTTTTTAGCCCTACGTTTCAAAATTTTAAGGGAAATAGCCAACAGGTTTATGTGTCAATAATTAAGGTCTGATTTACCCTTATTTATCAACAAATTCGTCATTTTCTCTCTCCTACTTTTTTCTTACACTTTTTTTACATAAAAACTTCAAAAAAAATCATATCTATCTCATATGAACTCAAAATTGAGTGATTCGAAATCCAACGGATTCGTGACGCCGAGATCTTCAAACATAGATCCATTGTGTTTGATGAAAAATCATGTTTAATACCATAGATGTAGAAAAGTCACGTTACTACCTTAAATATGAAAATAACTAAATTTTTTTGAAATTATCAAAAAAATAAATGGAAACGTAAATATGATGAATTAAACATAATTTTTCATCAAACACAATTGGTCTATTTTTGAAGATATCGACGCCACGAATTTGTAGGATCTGAAATCACTCAATTTCGAGTCCGTATGAGAAAGATACGAATTTTTGAAGTTTTGATGCAAAAAAAATTATTTGAAAAAAAATATGAGAGAGAAAGTGATGAATTTACTAATAAATAAGGGCAAATCAGACCTTAATTATTCTCACACAAACCATTTGGCTATATCCCTAAAAATTATCAAACTTATGCTAGATCCAAAATTACATATTTAAAGTGGTCTAGTTAGTTACAACTCTTTTTTTTTATTTAACTATTTTGTATATAGAATAGAAAATAAAAAATTATTTCTTTAAGGGTATTTTGGGGAATTCAAATTTTTTTTTTTTTTGTAAAAAAATAAACGAAAATGGTGATATTTGTAATATAACATATTTGTAAGGCAGATATATGTCAATTATATTAAACTGAAGAAATATGTTTAATATTTCTTAAAATTGAAAGTATAAATCTTGTATTTCGATTAAATTGTAATCAATTGAGAACAAGATTCAAGATCGTCACAAATAGATACTGAACGATCCTAATAACAAATCAAAATTCGAGAGCGAAAGGAAGTTTCGGGATAAAAGAAGAGATTTGTAAGTAACTAGACCACTTTAAACATGTGATTTTGGATCTAACCTATGTTTGACAATTTTTAGGGATATAGCCAAATGGCTTATGTGACAATAATTAAGGTCTGATTTGTCCTTATTTATTAACAAATTCGTCACTTTCTCTCTCCTATTTTTTTCAAATAATTTTTTTTGCATCAAAACTTCAAAAATTCGTATCTTTCTCATACGAACTCGAAAATTGAGTGATTTCAGATCCTACAAATTCGTGGCGTCGAGATCTTCAAAAATAGACCCATTGTGTTTGATGAAAAATTATGTTTAATGCATCATAGTTACGTTTCCATTTATTTTTTTGATAATTTCAAAAATTTCCAGTTATTTCCATATTTAAGGTAGTAACATGATTTTTCTACATCTATGGTATTAAACATGATTTTTCATCAAACACAATGGATCTATTTTTGAAGATCTCGACGTCACGAATCCGTAGGATTTGGAATCACTCAATTTCGAGTTCATATGAGATAGATATGGTTTTTTGAAGTTTTTATGTAAAAAAAAAGTGTAGAAAAAAAGTAAGAGAGAGAAAGTGACGAATTTGTTAATAAATAAGGGTAAATCAGACCTTAATTATTGCCACATAAGTCTGTTGGCTATTTCCCTAAAAGTGGTGAAACATAGGCTAAAAACAAATTTCATAATTTCATTTTGGCTATTTCGCTATAATGCCCATAAAAGAAAGCAAAATAAATAAAGAGAGATGAACCGGGAGATTTGAGTGTAGATTGAGGGAGGTGAATTTGAAAGAGCAATCGAATTGGACAAAATGTATTGTACGATTACATATATAAGATAATGTGTCTAGGTCGGTTTTGGATTACTATTAGACCGTGGTTTATTTAGCATTATATAAAATATAAATAAATATATACATGATTTTGTATTTGTGTTATTTATTTACTTACCCTCAAAGGCATCGGTTGAAATGAAAGTTCAATTTCCAATGGGTTGGAATTCCGATCCTTAACATCGGAAAAACTTATAATCATTAATAGAAGTATAAGTTTATTTTCGGTGATTTGTTGCACTGTTCACAAAATAAAATTAATAATAACAAATTTAAACCTAAAAAATATCCTATCAGCCGGGGGAAAAAAAAAGGATGAATAGTACTAGAAGATACCGAAAATTCCAGTTTTCTTCCATGGAAACGAAATTCCCGATTTCTTGAATAGTGTTGGAAGGAAAAGAATTCTATTTTTGTTATTCCGTTTGTCCATATATACTTATACTAGTTTTCAGCGCATGCCCCGTCATAGCCTATTTTTTTATTGACACCGTTTGGCGTAGCTTTGTTTTAAAAATACGTTTTTAGATTCAGTTTTTGGAAAAAAAAATGTTTTATTTTTAAACTGACATGTGTTTAGTAAACTGTTTATAAAACAGTTGTTACTAATAACAAAAACTGATTTTGCGTTTGGTAAAATAAATATATTATAATCAAAAGACTAAAATAGACATGTTTTTAAAAATTAAATAATTATTATTATTTGAGAGATTTTAAGAGATAATTTTGGGATTTCACAAAAAATTAGGAAATTAAAGTAATTGTATATCAGGATACATAAACGTTTTTTCCAAAAGCTGAGCCTTCCAACTTTTATGACTCATGTATAACTTTTAAAATCGTTTTTAAAGTTTTTTTCTAAAAGTTGTTTTACCAAACGCAAACAAACAGTTTAGTTTTTTCTAAAAACAAAAACAAAACATGGATTAATAATCCGTGGAAAATGCGGGCATTATAAATATTTATGTTGGATATTGATATCTCATTATATATTATATATTCTTGTGGGTACGTAATTAGTTGGTCGTTATATATGCCTAATAATAGACGTTATGAATTATTGTTTGTGTTATATAAGTGATTAAACTTTTTTTTTATTATTTATTTTATAACTTGAATAGGGATTATTCTTTTCAAAATTTATATACTGTAATGATTTATTTCTATATTTGCGTTGCTCTTGTATCATTAATTAATAACGCCTTCTTAAAAAAATAGTAATTAAACTCATTAATCTTGTTTTTAAAACAAAAATAAGTCCGTTTCTAAACAAACAAACAAAAACGAGTATTGTAGAAAAGATGAGTATTTTACAAACAAATCATTTAACAAAGTACTTGTCAGTGATTATTTGTACAAAATAATTTGTTTGAATATTTTTTTTTATGAGTTCTGGTATATTTAAATTTTAAACTTTGTCTTAAACTTTCCATTTAAAACTCATTTTTGCTGGATTATTAGTGGTGATGGGCTTGGGTCAAAATAAAACCCATCCGAGCCCAATTTTCATTTTCGTCTCTGAATTACAAGAAACGCTTTTCCTCTCTCTCTCTCTCGCTGGGTTACGTCGGTCACGCCGAGATCGTTCTTACATGTGTAACATCTTCTTCGCCATTTCCACGGTGATTCGTCTTCCTTTCCTTCTTTTCTCTTAGTTATGTTTTATTTTTGGATTCCTTTTTCTTTGCTTCAAAACCTGTGCTGTTGAATTTCACATCTCTCAACGATTTCAATCAGATATGTACAAGGACTAAAGAAATACTTGATTTGATTGTCCTTTCTGCATCACATTCATCAATTTACTGCGAATTCGAAATCTTGATCTAGTCCACTTGAATTGGTCAAATCTGGAAGATGTGCATAATTGATCAAAATTAGCGTCGTCCATGATTTAATTTACTTACAAATTAGCAATTGATCGAAGATCGAACTACATAAAAAAGCTAAAAGCTGGTGTTATTATTGTATGCGACGCCAAAATGCTAATTTCTCATTCAAAGTTCACAGCGAGCGAGTGATGACGAGACTGTGATTCGTAGTAGAAGTAGCCAATCGTTGAAGCTTTCCAAGCTATAAGAGTTCTCTTCGATGAGCAGCAATGGCAACGGAAGAGGATATGCCTGGGCACTCTCGGCCGGTCTCAACGCCGCTCTGGCTGCCATATCCGCCAAGCTCTTCGCCTCTCAGGTAGAATTGTAAATCAAAAGATCCGAAACGTGAAATCAAAAGATTGATGAATTGTTGAAAATTTTGATTCAGGTGGTGAAGTACGGCGCGGTGATATTGTTCAACGTGGTGATGTGGTGTTGTTACGTGAACAGCCTCAAAGCTCTGTCGTCTCTGCAAGCCACGGTCACCAACTTCGCCACCAACTTCCTCACCTCGGGACTCGCCGGCTACTTTCTCTTTCACGAAGCCTTGTCCTTTCGGGTAATAACTTCAAACACAATCTAATTCCTATATTAGAATCAAAATAGTAGAATGGAGTTTCAATATGTTTTGTTGTTGTGGAGACTAATTTATAGCGTGAGGAGATCTGTGAGGTTTAATTTAATTAGGGGAATTTGGGACTTTCAACGCATGCTCTTGTTCTCCCTTGTATTTTTTTTACTGTTATGATTTTTTTTTTTTTTTTATCGTAGTGTAATAGTAGAATTCCATGGATAGAGTTTCAATATGTTGTGTCGTGGAGCCTAATTTATTGCCTGAGGAGATCTGCGAGGTTATTTAATTAGGGGGAAATTTTGAATTCTAACTCGTGTTCTTGTTCGCCCTAGTTTTTTATTTTTTTATTTTATTTTTTTAAAAAATTTATCGTAGCGGAATATCTTTTGGCAAAGTTGGCGAATGAGAGGGAACCACAATTAGTCTTTGTGCTATGCTTATTCTTCATTTTAACGATCGTTATTGGTTCACACAATATTCAGTTCGGTTCTCATTTACTTTTGTTTTATGAAGTTTTGGGTTGGAGATGAAAGACTATTTTTATCGTGATATTTATTTGGGTTGTCGTTGCTCTTAGAGCGTTCGTATGATCGGTTGAATTTCTTTATTGGAACAAGATGATGATGATTCAGCTCAAGAACTACATTGTCTCCGTAAAATATAATTGGCTTTTTATTCACTGTTCATGTTTTGGCAGTGGCTTTCCGGGGCCGCGCTCATAGTGCTCGGTGTACTCGTTCTCAGCAAATCGAGTGTTGAGACGAAGGAAAACAAAGACTAATGAAGCCGAGCTTTTTCTCTCCGATGCAATGAAACAAGAACAGCTTTTTTCATCAGAGAATTACTGCTGTGGGTTTTGCATTCTTTCTACCCCTTTTTGCCCCTATTTTTCGCCGGAATGTTGTTTGAAAATTTCATATGATTACACGGCTTAAGTAAGAGGAAAAAATGCCAGCAGTGTTGGCTTGGAATTGGAGTCAAAATTAACTCGTGTTTTGGTCTTCTTAGTCAACTATTTTTTATTATTTTAATATTTATGCAGTGTACAAAAAAAAGAGTCCACCAATAAACCTAAAGATTTAATGGAAAGAAAAAAAAGAAAAAAGAGTTCATATAGGATAGTGAATGAATCTGATATTACTCTTGTCAACATTGACTGATCTCTCTAAATCTGACAACAATAAAAGAATCATAAACGAGGAGGAAATTAATCAATAATACTTTTTATTTTTTCTAGGAGATAATAACAATAATAATATTCTAATCACAATTAACTCATCTCTCTAATTCATAAGACTTACAACTTCCCTTTCGCTATGTATCCAAAAATGAATCCAACAACGAACCTAATCAAATAAATACAAAGAGATATAATGAGGAGGAAATTAGTGAATAATACTCTTATCTCTAATTATTATGAGGAGGAATTCTTATCATTCATGACTTTCCTTTCGCTACGTGGCAGCGAGCCAATTATAGTTGTACACACGTGCGCCAAAAGATAAATTGTAAAAATTGATGAAACGAAGTAAAAAAATTGCTTTTTGCACGAATCTCGAGTGTGACCATATTTACGGCCTAAATTATTGAGTTCTGTGTCTGTAATCTCGCTCCAGTAACCCTCCAACAACAACAAATTATTTATTTTTGTACTTAAAAAAAAACGTAAAAGACAGAGAGAGACATGTATTAAAAAAAAAAAAAAATACCCACGCAATTAAGCGCCTTTCTCTTTCACTGAGCAAAAACGGAAAAAAGGAAAAAAAAAAAAAAAATTTAAAGAAAATAAAGAGAGTTGAAATTCTTTCTCTGTTTCTCACCGAGCTATTCCTGCTTCGACATTTTTGTCCGTACTGAAGTATTTTCTTCTCTTTAGGGTTTCGGAAAACCCTCGCTTTCTCTGTGTTTATCGGCTAAGCAAGCTCTTTCTGGTACGTCTTTATCTTCTTCGAGCTCCGTTTTACTTCCATGGATATTTTTGTGTTTTAATTTATCTTGTTTGTATGATAGTCAACTTGCGCTGAGCTTTTGAATCTTTCTAGCTCTGATCGGTATTCAGACTCATTTAATTGTGTTGGAATTGTTCTCGTGTAGTTATTGTTAGCTCTTGGTTCGTGTTTATGTCTAAATATGGTTGCTATTTCTTAATTTAGGGATTTTATATACACCGGGCATAATTCTTTTAAGAACTGGTATTTTGAAACCGCGATCAACTCTGAATGCATGTGTATCTATAGTTCTTAAATGCTTTTTGATTCTCGAAAAAATCACTCTTAGAGAAATGTTACAGGATCTTAAACTTTCTGAACAGAAACATCACTTGTGAATGGATGATCAAGCTAGTTAATTGACTCTAGACAAATTACTTGAAATTTATTACTTGAAAAATCTCATCAAGGAAACCCCTAATTTGCCTACGTAGCGATACTATGCGAGTGTTAGGAACCCGTATACGCATATTCTATAACCGAATCAGTCCAATTTAGTTCTAAGCGATTCGGATCTAATTTGATCCTTCTGGTTCTGAGTGGTAATGTTGATGAAAGTTTTCCTTCTTAAGACACGTAGTTTAATCAATGTATACTACATTTGCATCATAACGATGAACTAAATCTTTATCATAATGCTCATCTGCGTACGCCTTATTCGGAATCAATTGTGGAATATTGAAATCATAACCCAACCCATGTTCGATTCAGTGTTAAAAAAATATTTGCCAGAATAAGATTGTTTTCCTGTGCTACAAATGACTATCAACTTCGACAAGTAAACACTCAGTAAAGAATAATCAGGTAGCGCGATGAGTTCAGTGCTTTAGTTTTTCAGATGGACGACGGTGGGCATCGTGAGAACGGACGGCACAAAGTAGACCCTTACAAAGCAGCCCAGGGTCAGGTACTATAGCATCTAAAATCCCTTTTTTTAGTACAACATACCGGCGAACTTGATGAAAAGAATGAATCGTTGTTTTCGAAAAACGCAGCTATTTGAGACAGTAATTTGCGATCTATCTTTGTGTCGTTGTTGCTGCAGTGGATGATGCAACACACTCCGTCGATGAAGCAGGTGATGGCGATGATGGCGGAACGAGACGCGGCACTGAACGAACGGAATTTGGCGGTGGCCGAGAAGAAAGCGGCCTTGGCCGAGCGAGACATGGCTTATCTCCAGCGAGACGCCGCCATCGCCGAGCGCAACAACGCCCTCTCCGAACGCGACAACGCCGTCGCCGCTCTCCAATACCGCGACAACAACAACAACAACGCCGCCACGTCATCGTCCCAATGCCCTCCCGGCTGCCAAATCTCCCGCGCCGTAAAGCACATGCACCACCCCACGCACCACCACGCGATCGCCGACCACCACCACGACCCGATATCGTCGCAGCAGCACGGCCACGAGGCGGGTCCGAGGCAGCGAGGGAAACGGGCGGCGAAAGAGCCGAAGCCGCCGGGGGCGAAGAGGAGAGTGAAAACCGAGGAGTGCGTTTCTCTGTCGGTGTCGGAGCTGATCGGGGACGACTTGGGGTCGAGGTCGTCGGAGGATTGGAAAGGGCAGGAGATGGGTCTGAACCAGGTGGCGTACGACGAGACGACGATGCCGGCGCCGGTGTGCTCGTGCACCGGGACGGTCCGGCAGTGCTACAAGTGGGGGAACGGCGGATGGCAGTCGTCTTGCTGCACGACCACCATGTCGCTCTACCCTCTCCCGGCCGTGCCCAACAAACGCCACGCCAGAGTCGGCGGCCGGAAAATGAGCGGGAGCGCCTTCAACAAGCTTCTCAGCCGTCTCGCGGCCGAGGGACACGATCTCTCCAACCCCGTCGACCTCAAAGACAATTGGGCCAAGCACGGAACCAATCGCTACATCACCATCAAGTAGTAGTATGGCTTTTTCCGGCTCACCTCTGTCTCTTGATTATCAATTATTTACCGGGCCAATTAAACCTTTTTAAAAGAATTAATAGAGCAAATGGTCGCGTATTGCCTGCCATTTCAACTTCGCCCATTTACTTATCTCATGTAAATGGAATTTAAACTACTTTACCACTTCTGTAGAACGACATGTGTACTTCTTTACCTCTGCGTCTAATCCTTCATATATTGCGGAGTAATAAAATGTTCTTCTTCGTATAACTCAACTTCATTATTGAGTGTAGTCCAAGTAGTTCTATAACTTAGCACAGTTACACCTTGTTTATCTTGCTATGATTAAGCTTTAAGTCAGAGGTTTAATAGAAGGCAAATTTTGAAACATATCAAGCTTGTAAAGTCGTAATAGTACGATTGTCCAATGTTAATTTAGTCTTCTCAGGGTTGGTCTTGTCTTAGACGGGTCTTGTACCATAATGTTTCAAGTATTCTCAGGTTTGACTAAAATGCACCGTAAAGTGGCTCGATCCGTGAGCTTTGAACGTTGGTTTGACAATTTGAAGATATTAAGTTAATTTTTTGGTTCATGGCTATGATACATCTTCGGGGTACAGAAAGAAGTGTAGTTAAACAAAGAACATGTTTTGCTGAAAAATAGCTAAAGAAAGAAAAGGAAACGTTTCTAAAACATAAGAAATGAAGATTGAAAAAGGAAAAGGCCGGGTCAGATCACAAATTCTCAGCACTGTGCAGTCAGACAGGGATAACTGTGTAATAATAAATATCATCATTCGCAGCCTTTTCAAATTGAATTTCAAAATTGTTTCGAAAAAATATTTTACGAAAACAGCAGGAAAAAATAATTGAGACGAAGCATCAGATCACAAATTCTCAGCACTGTACAATCAGACAGGGATAACTGTGTAATATGAAATATCATCATTCGCAAATCATCCTTTCAAATTATGTTTCAAAACAGTTTCGAAAAAGGATTCTAAATAAAAAAACAGAAAGAAAGGGAAAGTTAAAAGGAAGCCTCAGACCGTCCTAGTTCATATGATTTCGACATTAATGAATTCAGTCAACCATATATGATATGCATCACAGGCAAAAAAAAAACAATTTCAAAATAACTTATGAAAAACGATTGTATAAAAGAGAAGAAAGATGCATCAGATCTTCCTATATGATAGTGAATCAAAACACCCAAATACGTAATCTGAGCATTCAACTAATTCGAAGATTCATCATTTGGAAACAGTAAAATCAAATTGCTTCCGATTGTTCTGAAAATCTATATAATATAATAAAACATAGTATTTGAAGAGCGAAACTTAAATTTTGAGACGCTGATGAGAGATTGGGATTCGATACAGGGGTTAGTGGTTTATGAAGAGGTGAGGTTGGTTAGGGTTTTATGGAGGAACGAAGCGTTGATCGGACGGCTACGATCTGTTTGAATTAAGATGCGAGTACCCGCTGCGCTGAAATACCGATTGGGCCAATCGGTAATAATATAAATGGGCCAACAATTTGGCCCATCCATGGAGATACTAACCCACCAAATGACACGTGCGCATAGAACGCGACGGCAAACAATAACTCGGCGCCGCCATCACAGACAGTGACGGATCCAGGATTTCAATCAAGGGGGGGGCAAATTTGAGAAATATTTTTTAGGAGGGGCATTATTGAAAAAAAACTTACAAATTTGAGTAAAAAAACATAATTATTAGTAAAATTTAGGGGTAAAATTATAAAAAATATAAAAATTTGGGGTTAAAAAAATAATTTTCAAAAATTGAGGGGGGGCATTGGCCCACCCTGGCCCCCACCTAGATCCGTCACTGATCACAGATGCCGTACTCGTTGTCAGCGTCGGCGAAGAAGCAGTTCCGAACGAAGTTCACGGCGAAGCAGAAGCAGGACGAGGAGCTCGTCGAGAAATTCTGCTCCGACGTCAGGACCCACTTCCGCCGCCATACCGGACTCCGTCCGTACCACCGTCGATATCACCGCCGCACTTCTCTCCGGCGATACCACCGTCGCTCCCCCACTCGGTCACCGCCCTCCACAGCCTCTTCCTCTCTCTTTTTCACATTTTTTATTCAGATTTATTTGTTGTCTTACTTGTTGATTGATGTTAAAAAAAAAATTAGAAATTTGTACCAAATAGTTATTTTAATGCAATTACAAAATCTTATTATTACAATGCAATTACAAAAAAACTGAAAAGAAAAAAACTGAAAACTGTTTGAGTTAACAGTAAAACATGCCCTTAGTGTTTGTTTCATTAATGTCAAATAAATGTGCTTGAGATGTTCACGGCATGTTATCACCGTGAAACTTGGAGAGGGTTGCCCGATGTTTTGTTCTTTTAATCATAATTATGATATTACTGTAATTACCATTGATACTTTTCCAAACTATTATTTTCACTTTTATAATTCTTCTTTCTCACTCTTACAACGATAATGATAATATTTGATAATTTTCGATGAACTCCACCGAACATGCGCAAAATTAATTATAATTCATCGCAAATATTGAAGAACATCAATTTTTTAATAACGACTATAAAAAGAGACGATGTTACCTTTAATTCTAATGAATTCAATTTTTTCTCCAAGCATTATTATTTTAAATTGGTTATTATAATGACTAAATCAACGTGGTTATTTTATTCAAATTCAACAAACATTATATCACATATATAATGTTTCAAGTGGGTTAATTCATTATATATAAGTGTTAGTTTGTTGGAGAATGATGACTTATTGTAATAATTTGTATTTTAGTAGAAATGTAAAAATAAATAATAACTAAATAAGGGTTAATTTGTATTTATATATATATAATAACTAAATTGTACAATTAAGATAAAGTATTTTTAAACATATTTATGCAAATTTCAATATGCCCGAGAAACTATCCAACCATAAAAATACAAAATAAATAAAAAAACAATGAACTAAAAAAATAAAATGTAATGAATTGAACAACACAACAAACAAGACAAAGAATTACATATATCTGCCAAAAGTTAATAATAATAAATAAATAAAAGGGATTATTTTGCTGGTTTTTTTTTTAAAGCACGGGGCTATCATTAGATATAAGGTAAAATACTTTTGATTATGGGAGAAAAACAACTTACATAGCATACCAAAGACCTAAGTCGAAATGAATCTAACACTAGTTATAGATAATCACTCATCTTGTGCACGTTTCCGACAAGGGAAAAACCGAATAGCACATTGACATTCAAGCACTCATATGCCTCTTTCAACATACCCATATAGTTGGTGGAAAGATTCACTAAACCGAGGTCTGATGACCATGAAGATAATGAATATCCAGCATGTATAAATGAACATATAACAGGAACCTCATAACGGGACTGGGGATGTCAACTAATCTGTCTCCCATCAAAATCAAATCCTGAAACAAATCATCACAAATGAAATTATTCAGCAGACTAAAAAGAGGGATAAAATAAAACAAACAGCAAAAAACCCTCAAAATATCGAAGAGAAGAAAGCAAAAATTCTCGCACCAAAAAGGAGACCACCACCGAGCAAACCAGCCGACCTGACCCTCCGCCATGCGCCATCCTGCAATCCGAAGTTTCCATCATCACCGACCACCAAGACCACACAAATGGAGCGTTTGTGGACTAAACTTTCAGGCCTGTCGGAGAATGAAACACCCACCGATTGCGACAACGGATTGATGTCTTCAATAAAAAAAAACTCTTTTTTTGTAATTTAATAACGACAACGACAATGGTGAAGACCACTATATTATTCAAGAACTGAAAATAAATCAATAAAAAATAAGAAAAATGTTAGAAAGAGAGGGCTCCCTCCAAGTCGAAACTCACCGCCGTAGCGACATCCGAAGTCCAAAGGGGCGGCGGCGGCCGCCGCTTGCGTTGAGAAACTCTAGGGTTTTTTTTCGTGGCGGATGGGAGTTCTCTTCAGAGAAACCTTAAAAGGAGAGCGCGCATTCTTTGGTATTGTTTTGGATTATTCGTGATAATTCTCTACGTAAGTGAGACCACTTAAATGGTTAATGCGGATATGGTTTTTTGACAAAAAAATAAAGTTTTATTTTTGAGTTATAGGTATTCTTAGCATATGAAAGTAGGGGTTTTTTTTTTTTTTTTTTTTACATAATTACACTAGAAAAAACATAAAAATAGTCATACAAGGTTATTGGAAGTTTGGAACTTGAAACAAATTAAAAACATGTTTGAGAAAAATAAGATTAAAAACAACTAGAATTAATTACATAAATTCCCCCTGAATTATAGCCCTTGTTACAACGTGTCCCTCGTAATATAATCTTGTTTACCCCTCGATATCATTTTTTATGCCATTACGCTCCTTCTGTTGACAATTTATCACACACCGTTAGTTAAGTGGTCATGTGATTGTCAAATAAAATATTGTATGTATTCTTTCAATTCCCATCTAAATAAAAATAAACTAAGATAAAAATTGAAAAGAAGTCATATCTATTTCTCTTATATCTCTCCGTTCATTCATTTCAGTTCACATCCCACACTAAAAATTAAACCTCAAATTAATCGGCATAACTCGTCCATGGTAGCTTCCATGGCCGATTCGAGCTCTTCGTCGGCTTCCTGGAGCTCCGTCTCAGCTTCGTCGGCCTCGTGGAGGTGGTCCAGATGAGCAAAGAGCATCGTAGTGTCCTGGGCGGGGCTGACCTGATATGGATCAAGATTCCTTCGTCGGAGGCGGACTCGAGGTCTCGAAGGGAAGGCGATCGAGCTACGATCAGGCTTCGGGGTCGGAGAATCTCCTTCCGATCAGCCTTTTCACCTGAGTCACCGTCGTCTTGGGGTTCATCATCGTCAAGGCTGCTCCAGCGGAAGCCAAAAACTGATGCTTCTCGCCGAAGCACACCACATACGATGTTTCTCGTTTCGACTCGTTGTTCTAAAAGGACGTCGATTCCTCTCTGCTTCACCACGGCGATGACGTAATTCTCGTTCCCAACGTCGAACCCAGTCACATGCATCTCGATTTTTCTATCCCCCTTTTTGTTGTTATGTTATATACACATATGACTGCAAAAAAAAAAGATGGAGAAAAACATACTTGCACACAAAAGCTCGATGAATTCGAACAGTTTCATATTCTGAAATCGAAGTTCGAACTAAGCACCAACAATCGTTGTACAATTTCATAATTTGCCGGAAGCCCCAATATATCTTCAAATCCATAATCTCATTCATCACTCTCCGGAGCCCCAAACCACCTCCGCGGGAAAAATTAGTATAAAAAGAATTTGGGTTTTTGGTATTCAAGCTCTGGTAGTGATGCGTGTTCGATATGTGGTGAAGACCAGTCTCTTCGAGTCGGGGTTGAACCACGGGTGATTGGTCCGATCGGCGGACCCGCTTTCCACGAGCTTCTTAAACACAGTTTCGCTCAGGTGGATCAAGTAGAGCTCGAAGCTTCCTCTGCAACCATATTCATATTTTTTTTGAGAAATTGCTCAATTTGCCACTAATTTTACAACATTTTCCCACTTTCCACCAAAAAACTAATTTGGCCCAAAATGCCATCATCTATGTCAATACTGTTGACATCTATTTTTGCCCTTCACTATTAGATGTCAACATTGTTGACATAGTTAAATACATGTCAACATTGTTGACATAGGTGTCAACATTGTAGTGGTGGTATTTTGGGCTAAATTAGTTTTTTGGTGAAAAATGAGAAAATGTTATGAAATTGGTGGCAAAATGAGGAATTTCTCTATTTTTTTCCCTTCTTTCATTGATATGCATGTTTGTGTGATTTATATTTTATATATGTATACGTATGCGTGTATATATATGTATATGTGCGTGCGTGTATGATAAACAGAAGCTTTTCAATGTTTAAAAAAACAATTATATTGGTATTTCAATCATTTTTATTCATTTAAGGAGTCACGTGACAAAAGCGTGCATAGTAAACTGACAGAATGAGCTTAAAATAGACAGAATGACTATAATGACTCAAACTATGATATTGAAGGGTAAAGATTGAGTTTTTATATTACGAGAGACATATTGTTAGAAGAGTGGTAGTTCAAGGCAATGATTGAAATACCGTTATCGATACCGTACCGGGACTCATATTTTGCTGGGTTACCAGGAGATACCAATGGTTTACCGCGGTATCCAGTGAGGGTAAGGGTAAACTATACTGATGAAGTTACCGTTACCGACGTGGTTTACCGAAAAATATCGGATTTACCGAGGGGTATCTAGTGAACACATCATTATATAATTTTGTTTAAACATATGATAAAGATATAAATAGTCTACAATATTTTCATTACAATACATCACGTTTTGCACTTCAATATACCTATTGGAGCAATCAACCCTCTATTATTTAACACCCATGATCATGAGCTTAAAATTTCAAAATTTTCAAAGGTCGGCCCACGATCATTGGCTGAATTTTTTTTAAATTTAAAAAATTGGCCCATTTTTTTTTTTTTTTAAATTGACCTGGTTTTCGAGGTTTCGGTAACCGATCCGGTTTTATTTCGGTTACCGGCGATTTTCTCGATATCTAACCGTTTTGTTCGTACCACTACCGGTAAGTGCTAAAAACCGGCATACCAAACTGTTTTCTTTCGGTAACCCCGGTATTTCAATTTTTGGTTCAAGGACAAAAATATCATTTATTCAAACAACAATAAAGTCTTTTCTAACGTATCTATCATTCTATCTATACTTGGAAACCGCTCAACGACTCAACTTAACGCATTTATCCATTACTTTTTTTACTTAAAAAAAAAAAAAACACTGCTACTTTGATTTACAACAAAAAAAGAAAACGAAAATATTGACTGGAGAATAAGATGCATTCGGAAAAAAAAGTGGTAAAATTACAATTATATTTTTTGTTGAACTGAAAGTTACACTTTATGTTAAATTATCCAAATTCGCCGCTCTTTTCTCCGAATTGTTTAACTTTTTTTTTTTCTTTCAAATTTTCCATATCTCTCAAGCAATTGGAATTTGCTTTTATTAATTATTAAACCCGTAATCTCGGAATTCCCAAATCATCACACTCTCTCTTTCTCTCTCTCTCGCCTTTTCACTTTCTTTCCTAATTTAATATCCTTCTTTTATTGTTTTTTTCCATTTTATTTTTCCTTTATCTATCTTCTTCTCATTGCAAATTAGGGTTTGGGTTTTTTTTTCTTATCTTCTCTCCTGCTCGACCTCAAAACCCTAATCCCCTCCTCCATTTCCCTCTGCGATCTTCATCCACTAGCCGTTGATTTCCTTTCCCGCCAAATCTTCACTCGGCCCGGTCTATTTTTGAATTCTAAAAGTAGCCGTTGAAACCGCACCTCTCTCTCGAGCCGTCCGATCGAGTCATTTTCCGATAAAATAATTTAAAAAAGCTTCTTTGTCTTTTCTTCGATTTTTGGCTTGAGAATGTCTGTGGTCGAAGACATGGAGAAGAAGGAAACTGAGGAGGAGAAAGGCGGAGAGCTTCTGTTCTGTGGCGCCACGTCATGGGACATGATTGGCCGGCGCAAGGGCGGAATGGAGGGAAATTTGGTCTCTCCGACTCGTCTCCGACCACTCGTCGGCATCAATATTCGCTTCGTTGCCTCTGGTTGTGGTACGGATTTTGTTTTTTTTCTTCACTGTTTTGAGATGTACAGGATCTACAGATACAAAGCAGAGACTGATAGGTTTTAGTTTTAGTTTCTGATGCACTGACTGAGATTGTGTTTGTTGCGAAGCGTCCTGTCATTGCGTGGCTTTGGATATGGAAGGTCGTTGCTATACCTGGGGACGCAATGAGGTTTGCCTTTTTCTGCTAGGTTATAGATGATCACTTTTCTGTTTTTTATTTTTGAATGTATGTATGTATGTATGGTGTTATTCTTAACTTAAAAAGAAAATGTGAGCAGAAAGGACAGCTGGGACACGGCGATACCATTCAGCGCGATAGGCCAACTGTGGTCTCTGAGCTGTCAAAGTAAGTTTCTTTTTAGCTTAGTCGTCGAAATTTCGGATAATGGATCGGGATTTGAAAAAAAAATGAAGAGTTAATTTTATTCTGTATAAAGTTTACGAAAACTGATTTGTTTTGGCGTAATTTTGAACAATGTGGCGGTGTGTAGGTACAAAGTTATTAGTGCTGGAGCTGGAAGGAGCCACACGGTTGTGGTGACCGAGGATGGTCAGTCCCTATCTTTCGGTTGGAACAAACACGGGCAACTCGGTACAGGTTCCGCAAAAACTGGTACGTATATAGATTTTAGTTTTTGGATCTCAGAATTAAGGTTCTGTTATGTGTGTATGTAAGCATAATAACATTGTTTTGTTTTGTGCATCGATGTAGAGGTTGAGTCCTCACCCGTTCGTTGTCTTGTCTCTGATGTAAAATATGCTGTTTGTGGTGGTGACTTCACCACTTGGTTATCTTCTGTCGAGGGAGCTTCAATATTGTATGTCTTGTTATGTATAGGTTTTGTGATCTATGGGTTTATTGGTCATGGTAATTCCGATTCGTAACTTAGTCGTTCCTGTTTCTCAGAACTGCCGGGCTTCCACAGTATGGGCAACTTGGACATGGGACTGATAATGAGGTATTCCGAATAATAATGGCTATTTTTTTTTTCTTCTTCTCGTGATCAGTTGTTGAATGGTATAAAAAAATTTTAACGCTATATGACGATGGCTTATGCAGCACATTATTTAACACTATTCACTCTTTGTGCTGTCGTAATTATTATCGAGGCTTGACATAACCTTGGGTGTTTGTGTAGTATAACACTAAAGACAGCTCGGTGAGACTTGCTTATGAAGCCCAGCCACGCCCCAAAGCAATAGCGTCACTTTCTGGGGAAACCATTGTCAAAGTTGCATGTGGAACGAACCATACGGGTTTGAACTTTTTCTTCTTCTTTTTGTTCATTTTGTAATACCTAGTTCATGATACTCACTGTTTTTGAAAGCTTCCTTACATTTTTTTTTTTTTTTTTTTAACGAATCCAGTGGCAGTGGATTCAAATGGTTATGTCTACACGTAAGTCCGTCTTATATGTCCTCACTGGCACGTTTCTTTGTATGTATTCAGCTGATGTTTGTGTCTGTATGTGAGATAATGAATACCTTGTTTGCTGTTATACAGGTGGGGATTCGGTGGATATGGAAGGTTGGTAACTTTGAACTCTTCTTAGAAGGTTTTTTTTCTTCTTCGTCTCACACATCTGTTTACTGTCATTATTGTATTTTTCAGGCTCGGGCACAGGGAGCAGAAAGATGAATTTTCTCCTCGTCGTGTCGACGTTTTTCAGAGACAAAATCTCCTGCCTCCCGATGCAGTCATTTCGGCCGGTGCTGTTAATTCTTCATGTACCGCAGGTGTGTGGTCGTGCTATCTTTACTCTTGCAAAGGACACATTCGTAATTTTGTAGTCAGTTTCGTAGCTGCAAGCCCAAATCAAGAGCATGGTTTTGATTCAACTGTTGTTTCTCAGGCGGAGGACAACTGTATATGTGGGGCAAAATCAAGAGTACCGGCGATGATTGGATGTATCCCAAGCCTCTCATGGATTTGAGGTTCTCATACTATTCCCTCTTTTGAACTGCACCCATTTTGCTTCTTGTCGATGGAATTCTGCGCTTTGGAAATGCATTATTTTTTTTATAGACCAATTTCTTTTTTCTGTATTCTTCTCAGTGGCTGGAATTTACGCTGCATGGACTCGGGTAATCTGCACCACTTTGTTGGTGCCGATAATTCCTGCATAAGTTGGGGTCGTGCCGAGTATGGAGAGCTGGGATACGGTCCACTTGGCCAGAAGTATGTTTTGATTTTTGAGTAGAAAGAAAACAGATCTACCTCTTGATTTAGTGATCGCGTTTCTTTGTTGGTTGGTTGTTCTTGTTCCTCACTTTAGGTCCTCTGCGGTGCCCAAGAAGGTGGATATTCTCGACGGCGTGCATGTTATCGGGTAAATATAATGAGATTTGGATTCATAGCTTTTTGTACCTCTTTAACGATTCCCTGTTTTTCGTCTGAGACACGAAGTGAATGTATGTTTTCCTGCAGTGTTGCCTGTGGTTTGGGACATTCCATGGTCATTGTCGATCGAACGGATATTGCCGATCGTCTCGAACAGGCAAGTCTTTCAGAAACACAAATTACATTTGGTTTTATAAATGAATTCACTTTAATGTAAGTATATCAGTCTTCTACCGTAATGTCTTGAAACTTTTGGTCTGTTCCTGAGGTTTAAAGATTTGGTTTTGCTTTTCTGTGTAGTTTAAATTACAACCTTGATAAGCAAGTCCCAGTTAATCTAGTCTTTCATTTTTTTTTATATTCCATTTCTTTTTCTTCTTACCTTTTAAACACTTCCCTTTCTTCGCATTATGGCAGCTCGATGTACATGATGGAAAACCTCTTGGTGAAGGTATGTATTCTTCGCATTATGACACCAATTTTTTTTTTTTTTTTTTTTTAAATTTAATTCTTTATCGTGCCATTTTGTAGGCGGTGAAGCCGAAGCCGAAGCCCCAGCAAAGAAAGCTCCGAAGAAAGGAGCCGGCAAAGCCTCCGACGCTTCGAAGAAGAGGAAGCCAAAGAACGATTCAGATTCCGAAGAAGACGATGCTGACGAGGACGACGAGGAAAACAGTGACAGCGACGGGACGGCCAATGGGAAGGCTGGTAACAAGAAAGGGAAAAAGACGCAAACTGCCCCTCCTCCTAGCGGGGTGAAACGCGGCCGCGGCCGTCCTCCTTCGGCTAACAAAGCTCCACAGCCGCCGCCCAAGACGAGCTCGGGAAAACGAGGTAGGCCTCGCAAGGCTTAAATAGCCGCGAGGTCAAATTCGGGAATATTTTATTTTATTTTTCTCTCGTTGTAGAGAAGAAGAAGAAGAAGTAAGTTTTTATTTCCTTCGTTAATCGTTGCCGGGCCGGTGTGATGATTCGTATATTGTTTCGGGAAACTACACTATTTGACCGAGTTTTTTTTTTTTTTTTTTTTTTTTTTATGGTATTAACCGAGTCGGTCCGATTCTAACTTTGATCACTAATATGTGTGTTTTTGTTTTCTTAGATTCGTACCAAAGTTTTTATTTTTTAGTGGAAATGAGCAATTTTTATCTTATGATCTGATTTGTAGCAGCTCTACGTTTCATATGCATAGTCAAACTTTAAAACCAAGAGTGGGAGATTTGCCATGTTATGCATGAGAATCGTCAATATCATTCACTGTAACACTGTCGATTGGAGAGAGACGGAGAGAAACCTGACAGCAGGGAAAAATGATACAAGTGTTTTTGACTGGTGTTGTACTTTTTAGCCATTTTCTTTTATTCCTTGTCTTTTTGTTTACCCTCCAGAATTTATTATTATGTTCTTTATGGCTAAATTATTTGAGCCGGTCGTTTAGATTAAAAAAAGAGGGTAGATTTGTACAACTAAGAGAGTACATACCATTTGCTTATTCTTTTTTATTTTATATTTTATTTTATTATTATTATTGCCTTTTAGTTTGATCTTATACCCCAGAATCTTATTTTCAAACTTAATTTCCTAAGAAGTTAGCTATTTATATTTCAAGAATACATTTTTTTTACCGTACTTTTTTCTTTACAGTTTTTAAGGAAATATCACAAATAACTTATTTAAAGATAATGGTTCTGTAAATACTTCGAATATTCAGAGTATAAATACCAATTTTTTTTATATATGATTTTAGATCATTTTTCCATTATGAAACGGGGAAAAAGATTGTATGCTCAGATAAATTGTAAACAACAAGGAAAAAAAATGTGAAAAATAAGATATTTTCGGAATTAAATGAGGTGTTATAAAAAAGAGAAGTGATGTATTTACGAAAATTTCTCTTAAAACGAAGTATTACCTCGAGTTCAGTTCATTTTTTTTGGGAAATTTGCGTCAATGTCACAAATTCGTCGGGTTTTTGCATTTGTGTCACAAAGTTGTCAAAATTGCATTTGTGTCACATATTTACATTCGTGTCACATGTGCAAATTTCAAATTACTCTCTTTCATCATTTAATCTTTTTATTAATTACTTCATGTCTTCTGAATTTTTACAATACCTCATTAAAAATCACTTCATCTTCTTCTAAAACTTTCTAAAATTTTTGCGTGTGACTTATTTGCAATTGGATTGCCAATTTGTGACATAAGATGCAAATATCACTTTTTTTTTTCCGTTTCATTTCGAATACGGACAAAATTCTCCGAAAATTAAAAAACACATGGTACCTATGAAAATGCCTGAAAAATTAAAATACGATATATTATTAGAATTACTATATTCAAGCAAATTATTCTTGTAAATCTCCAATATTATAATTTGATAAGGAAAAAAAAGTGTTGATTGAAATGCCCAAAGGATGGGAAACTATTTTTTTTTTTTTTTTTTTTTTTTTAAAAGTGGAAAATGGATTTGGCAAACTTCCTTTTTTCCTATATAAAAAAGAACACATATATAATCACTTTGTGACAATATTATCATAAAATTATGTGTTTTGTAAGTAAACATGTCACAATTTCCTCTGTCTTATGACAAGATTGTCATAAAACTTGTTCTCTTTTTATATAGAAAAGTAAAATTTGCCCATATTTATAGTCATAAATATGCCACCTCCCATAAAAAGTGGAAGCAAAACAAACTTGTCAATGCAATGGCTATGTGTGGAAAGAGTGCATGGGTTTTAGGATCCTGAAATAAAAAAAAATAAAAATAAAAACCAATTGATCTGAACTTGAAATGCACGTTATGCCTTGGAACTAGTATGTGTTCCTCTTCCTCTGTAGGGACCATAATAGCACTAATGTTTGCTTCCAAAGTGAAGAAAAAAAAAAGTTGTGACCTGTGTGAGGCAGCTTTCAACGTGTTACTGAAACCAAATTCCAAAACAAAGCTTCTAGGAATTTCCAAGTTATATATTAACTATTATAATGAACGAAAATAAAAAAGGTTCATGGAATAATTTAAGCAAAAACTGGCCCCATATGCACTAGAATAAATGACAACAATAATACCATAATATGACTCTTGACTCACCCTTGAAAAGTGATGGTGGAAGTTGGAAATCTTTTATCATGCATTGTTACTCGACGAAACCAAATAATCACTAGAAGAAAACGCCAGTTGATCTTTAACTGATAGTTTTTTTTTTTTTTTTTTTTTTTTTTAAGAAGTTATTTATCAGAATTAAGTACCTGACTGAATGGCAAATAAGGCCCATAGCACATGGTAATATTATGGCATTTGTCGTGACATATTATTATACATTATAGTTTTAAATGAATTCATAGCCAAAAATGGTTTTGGTCATGTTCAATACATATATATTTATGTATAAAAAAAATTAGGTAAATAACCAACTTTGTTATAAAACCAACGTTTCGTAAATTTTCGATAAATAACAATAAAGATGACGTGATCTAATAAATAAAAGTTGCTATTTATTTAAAATTTACGTCTGTAAATATATGAAAGTGATTAATTATCTAAGATTTACGAAACGTTGATTATTTAGCAATGTCAAATTGTAAATGTGACTGTTTAGCTAATGAATTTTTTTTTATATTTTATTTATTATAGAGTAGTAAAATATATAAGAATCCAGCTAAATAATCCCACATTAATTAAAGAACAAGTTCTTCCATTCCATGACACCCCACCATTTATTTTGTCATTTTTCTACTTTTTACATGCATGTGATATATACTATATAACATCTGAGAGAAGGATATTCGTGAGATCCAAGACCATACAATTTAAGCGGACTATTCAGCCTCAAAACATGTGAGTTATATTAAGGCCAATGACCATCCTATATACCCCTATACATGGAAACCTAGAAAAAAAAATATGACCGTGACAAAAAATCGAATATATTGTTCTACTAAGACGGTTCACATTAATGGTGAATCAATCATAGGGCTTTGAAAAGAACATTGAATCATTTCACAACATCCCATAGAGGGCTCACAACACAAGTAGGTCTCTCCCATGTGACTCGTGGCTCCACCAAACCTTCACCGCAGAGAGAGAGTTATTTATATGGTGGACGGTCATATATATATAAATATATAATGGCTTGATTAGTCTCTTGCCTTGGTTTTGATAAGCAAACCCCGTAAAAGGGTTAAGCCAACAAAATTGTCAATTTGTTGCTGTGTCGAGTGTCGACTAAGGATTACAAATAATTTATTTTTATCATGGTTATTAGGTGACATTATTGTGTACCCTTCAAGGAAAATATATATTTTTATATATATACACACACATATATAGATAAGGACCAAAGAAGAAGACCATGCAAGCAACACAGACACAGACACAGACACACACACACACACATATATATATATATATATATATATATATATATATATATATATATATCAATTATATAAATATTAAATTCTTAGTTTAATTATACAAATATAAGAATACAGTCCACGTCTATATTACAATTAATCTCCCCTGAATTTTTTTTTTATTAAAGGAAAAATATCAGCAGTATACCATGTGTTTAATGGAAAAACGACATTTATCACTTCAATTTCTAGAAATATCATGCATATCCATTCAGTTTAATATAAATGATATATACCTCCCCTAAAAAAATGTTATTTTACAAATATCACCATTTTCGTTTATTTTTTACAAAAAAAAAAATGAACTCCCCAAAATACCCTTAATGAAATAATTTTTTATTTTCTATTGTATATACAAAAAAAATATTAAATTAAAAAATGTCTCTATAAAAAGTTATGGATTTTTGTTTATAAAGAGAAGTTTTGATTTTTTATTAATAAAATAGTAAATAAATATTAATTCTATTAAGGGTATTTTGGGGAGTTCAAATTATTTTTTTGTAAAAAATAAAAGAAAATAGTGATATTTATAATGTAACATTTTTTTAAGGGAAGTATATGTCATTTATATTAAACTGAAGATATATGTCTGATATTTATAAAAATCGAATGGAGAAATCTCACATTTCGATTAAACACGAGACATACTCTTGATATTTTATATTCTTTTGAACTTCGTGTTCACAATCGAGAACTTTACGTATAATAATAAATTAAATTAATCATCAAACTAACTTGAATAAGTTATTATAGTAACTTAAATTAACCAACATTAAACTATATTCTTAATTACTAAACTATAAATTAGAAATATATATATATATATATATATATATATATATATATATATATATATTGTATCTCATAATCGTTATAATATCCTCAAGAATGTACACTCGGTTGTGAACTTGTGATGTAGCATGGTTTACTTTTTTCTAGCTCCATTTTGAATAGTATTTAATTACACTCCATGTGGTCTGACTCCGAGTGAGTATGTATTGTTTTAATTACTTATTATGTATAAGTGACGGATCATTTATTTATGACCACAAACTTAATTAAACCTATGTGCTTCTCAATTTCTCACGTCATATTAAATACAATATCGTACGACTTTATTCTTTGGCTTTGCGATTAACGACGTGTCGTTTGGAAGGCAATGAAAATTACAGAGCATCAATCAAATTCAATACATAATGTGGTGATAAAGAGTATATTAGTTGGGTCGCACATGACAGATTCATGTCACCCACTTGCCAATCGGATCTAAGATTAGCAATCTGGTTTTTTTTTTTTTTAAATAATGGCCACAATAATGAGAGTGCCAATTTTATTGCCTTCGGAATGATACTATTATTATAATTTACCACCTAATGATCGTACCTAAATTAAAGACTTTTTTGGATAATTTTTTTGGACGAATATGAGCTTTTATGTATTTTTTAAAATATTATTATTGTAGGCCACGTTCCATGTGATCCTACGTGGCAGTCTATATGGGGTTCTACGTGTCCCGAGAATGTCAATTGGATGGGGTTGATTTGCTGCTCAAAATTAGATGTGTTTGTTAAGTGGTGATTAGAGAGATAATTATTTGTTAGAGAAAGACCAGACAGTCCTCCATTGTTTCCATCAAGACACCGTTTCTTTTGGCTATATAGAAGTCAATTTCAAAGTTCAAACTACAACGTTCAACTATATTATATATTGACTAAAACTAAAACGTAAATTAGATTACTCAAACTTAATTTATCCGAAAGTGAACTAAAATCGGTCCAAAATCGATGTTATAAAGTACTTGTCTATCGTGTTTCCGTAATGATTAAGAATGACTGTGTTTGATTTAACTTTGCTTTAAAAAAATTATTTTTAGATTTGCTTTTAGAAAAAAAGTTGTTGTTTTAAAAAATAGATAAGTGTTTTTCAAACTATTATAAAATAATTGTAACTATCAGCCAAATCAGGTTTAGTATTTGCTAAAATATATATTAATATTTGTAAGTAATAATTATTTATATATAATGTAAATAATAATAAGATATTTATAATAAATATTTGTATGTAATATAAATCAAATTTACATAAACCAGAAAAATCAAGGAACTAGGTTTATCGACGTCTAGTCCTAACCTAAATAAATATAATAAATTATTAAAAGAAAAATTACACGGACTAATCAACCTCAAATGTTGATAGCAAAGTAGCCAACGTTTCAAGATTTTTTTAATAATTAGGTACATCGATGACATGGTAATTAAATTCGAAATTTGTGTAGATATAATAATCCTTGTGCTAAACAAGTTAGTTTTATATTTTTTTGAAAAAAGAATGTTAATTATTATGCATTTAACATTGAGTTGTCTTCTGTAATTACTAGGTTTATTTCAGCGTATATCCATAAATGCTCTCTCTCTGATAATAATCTCATTAATAATCTCGTACGATTTCAAATATGGCAGTCCAGATCGAGCAAAACTTGATGATAGACGGAGTGAGATCGATGTTTAGACACGGTGCTTAACGGCAAAGATCGAAGCGGTGGCAGCTGGAGACGTTGATATTCAAGGTGATGTTAGAGCCCATCCGACGTTGCCACATAGGCCTTCATCAGGAATCCTCCTAACGCGATGTTCGATTTAGGTTTGTATCAATTGTCCAATTAATTGATTTCAATATCCATGAAAAAAGTCTAATTATGGCGTTCGTGTTTGATTTTGGGGAAATATCTGTAAATATTAATTGATTTAATATTCATGAACAAAGTCCACTCCGATGACAACGGGTATACCAAACGCTGATGTCATGTCTCCAAACTAAAGAGAGGTTGATGAATTTGGTTATCAACACATGAATCCTCAGGTTGCCATTTGTGAACAAATCTCCGGATACGGTAGAGATGAGGCAAACTCAAGAAAAATCAGTCATTCACAACCACTGATGAAGGATTCATCGAAAAGTTCAAGATTAGTAATCATTTTTATAAATCGAATGGATTTGGTCTTACACATATGCGAGGAAGGTAATAAAAAAAGAAAGAAGATGACGTTTATTTCGGTCTTACACATATTCGGTCTTCTTTCTTTTATCCCGGTTCTACCATGAGATGACGTTTTTTCTCTGGAGCACGGCAAATCTCATTGGTTGATATGTTATTGAAATGTCTTATTGATATGGTAGTGGGTTTAGGGATTAGAAAATGTGTTTGTGTTTGTTAACTTTGTAAACGAGTCATAAGGAAATGTGAGTGTTTGTCAATTTCGGTTTATTTATGTTAATTTCGGTTTATGCGTATTGATTTTGATATATTTGTGTTTATTTGTTAATTCGTGTTCATTTGTTAAGTATTAATCCTTTTATTTTTAACATTGAAGATTGGCGACATGTTGATTTCGACGGTAAAGATCGACGGTGAAGATCACGTAATATTTTTAAAGAATTTTTTAATCCGTTAATGAAATAGTGTATTTATTTAATGTTTTTCTGCTTCCTTTTTCCCCTCTAAATTATTACTAAAATGTAATCCATCACATGAATGTGGTCCCACATATTACCTTTCAAATACCTATAATAAATCAACTGGTTTATACTTTATAGTTTTTCAATTTATCTGGATAGCATGTGACAAGACTGACTCCAAGGGGATAAATATGACATTTCCTTCCTTCGTAATTGATAATTGATATTTGATTGTTCCATTTATAACCCTAACGACATTATTAATCTAAAGATACACGGAATTCGGATTTGTTGTGAGACGATGATGACATGTCACCCTTTTTATTCATTTTTTAATATTTTTTTTAAGGAAGATATAGTGATATATCACTTGTTTTAGCTGATGGATTTTTATTTTATTTATTATATTACATAAAAAAACAAGAGAAAGAACTACAAAAATAATAAAAAGTAATAACTACATCATATTTCACGCCTAATAAGAAAGAGATAATTTGAAAATTGTTACAAATTTAAGTAACAATGACATTTCTAACCCAAAATTATATTAGATAATTTCTCTGACTTAATTATATAATTTATGTTAAATTAAACACTATTTTTTTCAACCGAATTTTTTTATTTCAAACACCTAAAAGTCATATACTTTATCAATATGCTATTTTAATAATTTTGACTATTTTACATCTAACAAAATTATAAAAATAACCATTTGCAATTCATCGATTAGTAAAAGAACTCAAGCTTCAAATTTTTAGTAAAATAGCCATAGTTACTATGTAATTAATTTTTTGACGATTTATAAGTAATTTATTAATTTCAACAAATTTAATCACGTTATTAAAAATTTATTATCAAACCCCAATACTTGCATAGTACGATTATTTAACTATTTTAGACAAATTTTAATTATTTTACGTATTCATTAATTTTAAATGACTATTTATCTATAACATTCTTATATATATATATATATATATATATATATATATATATTACAATTTGACACACATATACTTAAATTGTGTCTTTCATGTCAAATCATATTTTTTAATTTATTTTATTCATTTTACATGAATTACAAACAATTTTGTAGATTCTCAATTAAATGCTATATTTTAAGATAAGCATACATTATACACAACATAAAGATTAGTACGAAGATTATCACATGAAATACTAAATAAATAAAAATTACATATCTCTAACAATGAACATATTATGGGATAGGGGTGAAACTTGATCGGTATGATTCGATTTTGGTTATATTTCATATATGAATTTGAATTTTTTATTTTAAAAAATTTGGTCAAATAACCGGTCAAGTTTAATAAAAAACCGAAATTCGATTATCTAAATATTTGATTATACAATCTCTTAAATCAAATATCCAATTTTAATATTCTATTTTCAAAATTCGGTTACCTGATTTTTTAAAATCCGGATTCAGTTTTAAAATGATTTAAAGAAATCGGTTATTCGCTTCTTAAAATCCATAATTACTTTAAAACTAATTTTAAAATTTATGCCGGTTATAAAATTAGTACAATGATCTAAATTCGAGTAAAACATATCGTACAATTCTAGCAGGATTGTTTATATTTGATTTTATTTTTTAATCGGTTAAATATCCGATATCCGATTTTTTTCACTATTTAAAATTGATATTCGGTCAAGATTTTGAAACATGATCGGTAATCCAAATTCGAATTTCGGTTATATGACGTGGCGCCGATTTTCGATTTTGGATCAGTTTGATTATCGTTTTTATCTTATTTTTGGTTCAGTTTTGTACTGCCCAATATGGAGAGTTTGGGATATAGTCCATCATGACTTGCTACGCTTAGAGTAAATTGGAGGTTCTTCACTATTTTTTCAGTTTCAATTCTCCATTCACATGATCACAAACAGAACTCTTTACATTTAAAAAAAAAAAAAAACAAACAGAACTCTTTAAGTAGAGTGAAGAAGCTATATCTCTAATCATGACTCGTGGGGTTAAACAGGTGTTGTCCTAATTTGTCTTTCTCTAGCTTTTTTGAGGGACTAATTTGTCTTTCTCTAACTTTAATCATCTTTCAATGTATCTCTTTATTTGCTTTTCTGTTTTCATTTCCAATGAGACATTCTCTTTTTTCAAATAATACACATTTCCGGAATTAATATCTTTCGATAATTCTTTATTAGACTCCACCACCACCACACTCAAATATTAAACAAATGAAATAATTAAAAAGAAACTTTGCCAAATAAAACAATTGTGTGATTCCTCATCCTCGCTTTCCTATCTAATTAATAATAAGCTAACATTGCGTTACAGATCGCCAGCATTATAAAGACAAAAAAATAACATTTAATTAAGGCAACAACAGATAATTGATGATTTTTTTAAAATTAATTATCAGCTGATATTATTAGCCAAATATGGTATAAAAATCTGACACAACGGTCAAGCGCGATATTTTAACGAAAGCGTACTTTCAATTTCTCGCGTGAATTACAACGGTTGGATAAGTATAGTATACAATTGATTTATTTTTAGTTTATTTTTTTTATACTAAAGTCTAAAACTACTTTTGAATATTATATAATAATATAGAAATTGGAAGAGATCTGACAGCCTTTTGCCTTGAAAATATTTGTCACACACACACTACTGTTATAGAGTTCTTCTTCCGCGCTTTGATGATTTAATAAATCTCGGACTCGAAAACGTAAATTTAATTGGATCTAATGAGTTTGTTTGAGGTCCGAGTTCTTTTAAGCATGTAAAAATGTCTACAATTCCCAACGCCTTTTACCTACATAGGCGGTTTTTTTGTCTGCGAGCGATATATTGTGGAGAGAGAGAAGAGAGTGACTGAAAAAGTCCGAGATAAACTCTGTGTTTATTATGTGAGAGAGAAATCTCTCTTTCATTACTGGTCTCTCAGGAAGAAGAAGAAGAAGAACAAGAAGAAGAAGAAGAAGATCCATAATGGTGAAATCTCCGTCTTGTTTCAAAATCATTACCTGTGGTAAGGATTCTGTCGAGGGAGATGATCTCGAAGTTACTCAGGTACACATTGAATTTTCTATTTTTTTTAATAATTCATTTTCATTTTCTTCGCTTGAATTATCCTTTCGTCAAGTTCAGTCGTAGAATTTTCAATGCTATGCGATAAGAAGTGTTTTTTGATTTTTTTTTTAATTATTTTAATTCAAAGATCTGAGTGATTTTGGTCAATTTTTTATAATCGGAGTGATGTGTGAATCTAAAATCGAGTGAAATTGGTCATTGTTTGTTATGATCTCCGACTTCGAAATCTGTACTGTGTACTGTGCTCTTGTCTTAGTGTAATGACTTGGTTTATATTTGCTTGTTCAAAGAACGCGCGTTTATCTGTCAATTTTTTCGAATCATACTATAAGTATAAGTATTGTGGAGTCAATTAACTAGAATCTTTTTGGTTTGTAAATATATCCAAATCGCTTTTTATAGTAATACAAGAATTCAGGAGAATTGACCTTTTACACAGTTTGCATACAGCGCCGTTTAGTATTATTATTTTGTGGTCTCATACTCAAATTTTTATTTTTTCCATTTAAAGGTGACATTATTACTTGGAAGCGCCTATATCATGTAAATTAAGCAAAATCTTACGAATATACGAATTATTTTTTCTGTCGGGTTTAAATCCGTGTGTTGAGATTTGATCTATTTCCTTGTAGGAGAAGGGTTCGAATGACAAACGTGGGTGGAGTTTTCGGAAGAAGTCCACACGGAATCGGGTGCTAAGCAACACCGTGACCACTGAATCCCCAACTCTTGGAATCAAGGAGCGTTCAGAATCTGCCACTGTTAACTTCGAATCACAACCCGACGCAACTATTCCCGACAAGATCTCGGTGGTGCATTGTAACGATGAGAAGCCCCATTTGGCAACATATCTCAAACCGGAAGTGCTCGAGAACGTGGTGATAGAGGAAGTACCCGACAAAACGGTAGTGAAAGAAGAAGTACCCGAGACGGCTGTGAAACCGGAAGAATCCGAGTCTGTATTAGTGAAAGAAGAAGTACCCGAAACAGCTGCGAAGCCGGAAGAACCCGATTTTGTAGTGGTAGCTAAAGAAGAAGAACCCGAAACGGCCATGAAACCGGAAGAACCTCATTCTGTGGTAAACGAAAGAGTACCAGAAACGGCTGTGGCGAAAGAAGTACTAGACGATCTAGTTGCTGTCGAAAACGAGCAAGGGAGTGATGCCAAAATTGACGAGTCTGTTGTCATCGTGATTCAGACTGCTGCTAGAGGCTTTTTGGTAGTTTCTCAGTTTCCCTACTCAAAGTATGTGTACGAATTTTTAAATTTCGTGTTTAAAATATTGGACAGGCTCGAAGAGAACTGCGTAAGCTGAAGAAGCTGGTAAAGTTGCAAGCTGCCGTTAGAGGTCATATTGTCCGAAGGCATGCTGTGGGCACTCTTCGCTGCGTTCAAGCCATCGTTAAAATGCAATCTCTTGTCCGTGCTCGTCGCGCTCGGTTATCTCTGGAGACTGACTTGAAGGTAAAAGCCTGTTTTTACTCTAAACAGAGTTACGAGATCTAATTGACAAGTACACGAAGAAGAAATAATGCTAAAAGATCCTAAATGATTGCTGGAAAGGAAGCTATGTTCTATCCTAATTGGCATAGATTATTAATCGGAAGAAAGGAACCTTTGTTAGCAATCGCTACAGCGAGTCTTGTATTTAGTATCTATTGACCTCCTTAATATTTTTTTATACCGACGCAAATTTGTATTTTAATTATTTACTTCGACAGAATGAAACTTTAGTCGATAAATCGGGTGGATCGAACGCTAGCATGGAAAAACTACTCAGCAATAGATTTGCCCAACAGGTATTTTGATACCGCTTTCCTCTGCAAGTATATTCATGGCTATTTATATTTCGTATATGTTTGCTTATTGATCCATCAATTTTTATTTAGATGCTGGATTCAACTCCAAAGGCCAAACCTATTCATGTTAAATGTGATCCTTCCAAAACCGACTCTGCTTGGAAATGGCTGGAGAGATGGATGTGGGCATCATCGGATAACGCTGCTTCTGAGCCGAAGAAAGTAGTTGAAGTCTCAGACGATCGGGAAAATGAAAAGAATGTTAAGTTTGATGATTCACTACCGGAAACTAAAGTTGAGCCTGAAATCATTTGCGAGTCAGCGGGCTCGAAATGCAGTAGTGTTCACGAATCTACTGCGCCGTCTGAAAGTGAAGATAATCTGATTATCTACGAGGCAGGCAAATTCGACTTTCAAACAACCACTTCTTTGGCCAGAGAGAACTCGGAGCAGCCTGAATTTGAGAACACAAGCACGTCTGATGTTGGAGAGACCGCTTCAGATATAGATGCTCTTACAAGCAAAGATGATCTGTCGCATGTGGATTCGCGAACTCACCACGAGTCTCCTTGTGAAGATCCTGAAGTGGAAGCTGAACAACCGAAGCGTTCGATGGAAAGATTGGCCTCAGAAGAGCTCGAGGAAAAGTCTAAGTTTGAAGAGCTGGCCGAGGAATCACACAAAGACATAATTTCGTCCGAGGCACAATCTGTTATCAGGACACAGGAAATAAGCAAAGCAGAAAGTCCCGTTCATTGGCTGAGGAATCGGGTCGCCGGTTCCGAATGCGGTACCGAGCTCTCTGTCACTTCAACTCTCGACTCACCGGACAGATCTGAAATTGTGGCCATGGAACACGTCCCTGAAGCCAAAGTCTCAGAGGAAGTGATTTGCGATCTTATCACCAATGTGAAGAATTCAGAGGATGTCCTCTTCGACAAGCAAGAGAAACTCGACCACGCCAACGTCGAAATTGTCACACCTGTTGTCTCAGAGGAGTTGCCAAAGGCAGTAGAGCCGAACCCAGAGACACCCGATCTTCAGAAGGAAAAGAAACACGAGACACGTGTTCAACAAGCCGAGGCAGCTTCCCCGATGAGCCACATGACCGTCCCCGAATCCCAAGGAACGCCATTGAGCCAGGCTTCGGTGAAAACCGAGAAAAGGAAAAGTGTATCGGGAAAGAAACGCGCTTCGCCGTCGTCTTCCATAAAGAAATCTCCTCCTCCGACGAAGCACGAAAACTCTGGGTCGAGAAGCAACACCGCGGAAAAGCAGTTACTCAAAGAGCAGAAGAGCGCGAAGAGACGGAACTCGTTTGGGTCGCCCAAACCCGAGAACGGTGAGCAAGAGCCGAGAGACAGCAATGGCAGCGAAGACAGAAACGCTAACATTCCTCACTTCATGCAAGCCACGCAATCGGCGAGAGCGAAGCTCAACGCCGCCGCCGCGAACTCTCCGAGATCGAGCCCAGATGTCGGAGAAGGAGAGACATTCCTCAAAAAAAGACATTCTTTCCCCGCCGCCGCCTCCAATGGCCGCCAGGGATCTCCGCCGCGTGCCCAACGCTCCAAAGGAAACAACGGTATTATTTTATGTTCTCGCTCGTTTTCATGGCTCTTAATACTGACCTTTAAACTAATAAAGCTTCTCTGTTTGACACATATTGAGTTTCTTTATGTACAGAGAGAAAATGGCAGAGGTGAGAAGAAGAAGAAGAGATGACCAGTTCTTTAACTGGGGCGATAATTAGCTGATCATTTTCTGTTTTTTTTTTTTTTTTTTTTTTTAATTATTTTGTTTTGTACATTTATTTTGTTATTACCACTCCCATTATCATCGTTGTTGTTATCATATATTTTTTTTTCTTCTTCTTCTATTGTTTTCTGACTTTTATAAAAGGTACATTGTGTGTGATATTATTAATAGGGGTTTGGGTATAGACGCATTTGGTGATTGTTAATTCAAAGTTGAGGGAGTTATAAGGTGGAGGACTTCTTGAACAATTTCCTTCCTTGCCTGGTCATCAGCTGGTCTTATTGTAATAATTAATCTGAATAATCTCTTCATCTTTTCTCATTTGTTCATTACTTACTTACTTTGTTTTTGTTTTGTTTTGGTATATTATAAAGTATACTAGGGTTTCGGTTTGATAATAAGGTTTAAAATATCTCGGTATAGGACGTTTTTTTATAGTAAAGCTTAGTAAAAAAAAAACATAAAATTAGGAAAATAGTCGATTTAAATCGTTTGACATTGCTAAATAGTCAATGTTTGGTAAATAACCAATTTCATACGTAAATCTTATATAAATAGCTAACATTTGGTATATGAAAGTGATTATTTACTTAAGATTCACGTCTAAAAGTGACTATTTATTTAAGATTTACCAAACGATAGTTATTAAGTAATGTCAAATGTTTAAGTTGGTTATTTTTCTAATGGACCCATAAAAAAGTTATAACTAACGATTCAAAATCGATATATAATATATTTTTCTTCTTCTAGATATTGCATAATAGTAGGCTTTTGTATCAAAGCCGTCGAGTCTCCACCGTCTTTGTAGTCGATGTTGGCATCACTTAAGGCGGTGAGTTTCAGCGAAGTATATGGTAGATTTTTTTTTTTTTTTTTTTTTTTTTTTTTTTTTTTAAATTTATGTCAAGAAAGAACGCGTTTTTGTGTGTCTAGGATAAAAGTTATAGATCGATATCTAAGAAACTTTTGTGGGAAAATTAGAAGGGGAAGAACACCCCTTTCATCAATTAAACGGCTTTTGCCTCCATAAGATTCTGCACAAGGGACAGAATACCACTTACATTATGAAAACCAAGACACTTGTCGAGCATTATCCATTTACACAAACCATGAGAAACCCCGTTAATAATTCTAGGAATCCAAACAATAGATGCCATAGAAAAAGTTTTAAGCTCATTCAATAAATGCCAAAACAGACATTTCTTCGTTGCGGCAAGCTGTCCAAGACGCCCTCAAACACCACTTTAGTCACATCTCCGAATTTAGCAAGCATACAGAGCCCGTGACTCTGCCTCAACCGTCGAATCGGCTTTGATACGGCTACACCATAGCCATAAAGGTTTGCCTTCCAGATCTTTAAAAGCTGCATCGAAATTGAGTGTCACCAACCCACCGTTCGAGTTACTCCACCCAGGAGGAATCTGAATATCCTCGCGATTAGCACGCTTTCAACTACAAAGAGCATCTTCCTCGAGCAGCAAATTGCAATAATCTCTCACTGCCAAGAATACCCTGAATTATGGAGAAACATTCTTGTTATGAGATTTTCAAACAGCTTCCATCATCACAAGATTTTGACAATTTAAACTCAACAAAATTTTCAAAATAATATTGAAATTTCCGTCAACATTCTGATCAATCGATCTATGAAAATAGAATTGGTCAGTGCTCAACTTATATTCATGGGATAAACATTTAAAATAACATGTTTGTGAAATAACTCCAACAACAATATAAATAATGCATAACTAGAACCGAAGCGATAATATACTTGGTAGTAATTTGCATTCGTTCCAAAAAGAAAAAGGAAATATTTTTCAAATACCTATTTTTTTTAAAACAAGTATCTGCTTTTTAAATTAAAAATGTATGCAGATCTTATTCCGAATTAAACTATAAACGGGAAAAAAATTATGAAAAAAGATAATTGTATATATTAAGACCAACTATCTACAATTTGGTTGGTAAGATGGATGGAAAAATGAGCGGATGGATTTAATGGGATGAAAAAAAAAGGAAAGTAGTGAATTATAACTTTCTTAAAACTTGATTGATATAATAGAAGGACAAATTACCATCCATCCATTATCCATATGTTGTTTGGTATCGATAATGTAATGAAAATAATGATTAATTCCATAATACTAAAATTACTTTAATACCCTTACGATTATAATGAGACCAAATTAGTGTGTATATATATTTATATATATACCACCACAGACATATGTGTATATAAGTTACTAAAAAAATGTGTGTATATATATATATATATATATATATATATATATATATATATATAAAATATAAAAACATATCAATAAAGTAGCTATAGCCTATAGTCCTATACTATCCATACGGATGAGTCAAAATAAATATATGTATTACATAAAAAATCACACTATTATAGTACCTAAACAAAATTAATTATTTTACGATAATTTTAAATATTAGAAATAAAAACTTCTCTGTGATTTGTTGTTCACATTCAAAAGATTAATAATATAGCAATTTATATGTTGTTTTAAATAAAAGTTAACATAACTAAGGTTAGTATTGTAATTTTTAAAAAAGTTGTGTTGCCTCAGACGAATCCTTCTAAAATAGAGGGGGTGATTTTTTGGTCATTCCCCTCCCTCTCTCATTACCTCATTTTATTATCCCAAACAAGAAATATGATTAATCTATCCACTTAAATCCCTCTATCATAATCCTTCTATCATACAATCCCTCCTATTTCATCCTGGGCATCGAAATCGAAAATTATTGGAAGTTCTGATTCCGATGCATTAATTTAGCATAGTGAAAGTACCGCTTTCGTGACTAATGGTATCGGAAGAAACTCTTCCAAAAAAAATATTTAGGAAATGAAAGAATGCTATCGGAAGGTATACCATCCACTAATTTCCGTGAATCATAGATATTGTTATTTTTTTAATTAAAAAATTTATGAACTTTTGGTATTATTTTCATGCAAGGGCTGATATTATTTTAATTTTTTTTAATTATATAATCGAAAGCTATTAGAAGCGCAGAATTCCAGTTAGTTAATAGAAATATCATTTCCGTTAAATGTATATAAATGTATTGACAGGGTAAAAAAAAAAAAAAAATCATATCTGCTACTCTCAATTTTCGTTAATTTTGGCTATTTCATTAATATTAGACAAAACTCAAAATTTTGCAAATTTATTAGTTATAATTCGCTATTTAGCTAGAAGGCCCAATAAAAATCAAGCAGTATATATGATATGAATCTATGCGTAGTTGATCTGTGAAATAGATTGCCGTCTCTTCTTTTTCTTTCTTTTTTTGGCTGTTCTGATATAAATCATGAAAAAAATCGTTTTAGTACACCCCTTTTGAAGTTTTAAGCCGATGGAGATGGTTATTACCTTACCTTTGGTTCAGCGTATTAGTAAAACATTTTTGAAGCTTTTCTAAAAATTGTGACACACAGTAATGAATCTGAAAGCACCAAGGCTTTTTTTTTTTGTTTTTTTTGTTTTTTTTCTCTAATAACTCGCTTAGGGAAAGAGGAAAAACCAAATAAAGCCGTAACTCAAGTGACATGTGTAGAAGATTAAGCTAATGAAAGTATCGGATTCCAATGAACGCCTAATTTGTTTTCATATAAAAAGCTGACCTCAAAAAAAAAAAAAAAAAAAAAAACTTAATTTGTGTGGGTACGGGCGTGGCGTTGAATTGACACGTCATGCGTTGAAAAAAAGAAAGAAAAAATTAAGTGGCAGCCAGAGATGACTTTTGGCCTTCAGTCATCTCATCTCTCGCCCTCAGTTTAGTTTCACTCTAAAAAAATATAAAAGATATTAGAAAAAAAAAAGAGAAGAAAAAAATTAAGTGGCAGAAAACTAAACAATATTTAACGCGTCTAAAGCACGCGCCATCTCAAATGGCAGTGAGAGGCCGCTCAATTCCACGCGCGATCACACTCGGTTCGCTTAAACTCCTCAAAACTATAACCAACTGTGTGTAATAGATAGATAGACATATATTTGGACTTTATATATGATTATATATGAACAACACTTCGAAAACCCAAAAATCCAGAGCCGCTGTAGGGTTTTCATTCGATGTCTCTTCCGTGGCGTCATTTGCTCGGTAGATTCCGATCTCCATCGTGCGATTCGATTGTATAAGCTTCGAAATTCGATCGAATTTTTCATTTGCGACGAAAGCGAAAGACTAGGGTTTCAAATCTAAGTCCACTAGGGTTTTTTTTTTTTTTTTTTTTCATTTTTTATATCGGACTTCGAAGCTCTAATACCTGGGATTGGAAGGGAGAACAAAAAAAGAAAAAAGTTAGATTCATTTATTCATTTATTTATTTATTATTAAATATGAGGGAATCGCACAAATCGAAAAGAGTCTCCTGGGCTTCAGATGTTAACCTTTGTCAGGTAAATAACATGACTGATTCGTTAACGACGAATTTGAGATTGGAATTGCTTTTATAATACTGGAAAAATGAATCGGCTGTGTGAACTATTAGTTTTTGTTCTGTGTTGGTGATTTAAGTTATTTTATCTGAGCATTGTATTTATTTTTCATTCATTGATTTACGTAGTTCATTATTTGGACAGTTTTTTTGGGGTTACTTTTCCATGATTTAGAATTATATTATACTTTCATTTTGAAATCTGTAGTGTATTTGTTTCATGTACTGCCTTCTGTTTTGTGACTCTGATATCAAGCATTAATTCAGAGTTGATTGATTTATTTATATTATGTAAAGATTAGAGCTAATAAGTATAGGATTCAATTTTATTTTCATTGAGTTAGATTTACCGAGCTGCTTAAAAAACAGAGACAAAGAGAGGAAATTTAGTTGTCAAGGTGAAAGTTGTGTGATAGCACTTTTAAAGCTCGTGAAGTGGGGACTTATAAGAATTTCTTCTTTATTCTTTGGAAACGCAGACCGGTCATCTGCTTGAATTCGGTATAATGTGAGAGTAGAAATTAGTGACCTTTGAAGTTTAGTTGGAACTTGGAACTGGTTTAGCGTTTGGTTTATTTTTATGAGTTCTCAGCTGTTTCAATACATTTTATTGGAAGAATATCACAGTAAGAAAGTTTAGAATGATTAGCTGAAAGATGAAATCAGACAACTAACCGAATATCTTGGTTGGTGTTTGAGAGGCTCGAAATAAATGTATCCCACCTTCGAGTTTACATGCATTTTGTCTCTGTAATATCATTTTGATCACGCGAATGGCATCGAAAAAAATCTGCTTATACGTAAAGTTTGTTAACAATTTTGGTTACATCATTCAAAGTTAGCTCAGGGTAATCTTTTTGAATTTCTTGAATTCTTATCGTCTTTGCTACCAAGCTCGATTTTCTCGAAAAGTAAATGTTGCACTGAAGAAACTTCATTATGACATGATGACCGATTAGGAAAAGGATCACTTTAGATAGTTTGAAGTGCATGATTGGTTTTTTTTATCGCACTAATATGTCAAACCTATGCACATACAGGTAAGGCTGTTTCTATCCGAGGAATCGCCATCGCAAGTTGGTTTAGATTCTCAAGATCATCTTCAAGCAAAGACGTCATGGTTATCACATTCACCCGCGACACCGGGTGGTACCGAAGATGTCCTTCCTCCCGGATTCGAAGCGGCTCTTTCTCCAAATCATTCACAGTCCGTGGTTTCCCAAATCCCCACAATTAAATGGAAATCTCCTCCGAGGGTAAAAATCAACAGCCTTACTTACACCTTTCAATTCGAATACATAATCATGAATGTGTGATCCAAACCTGCATTTTTTTGTCCTTTTTGCGGTCATTTGCGTGTCAACAGTTCTCTCTGGAGCTTACCTGGCAAGTGGTGGCCGGAGAGGAAAGTAACGAGTCCGAGTCTCAAAATCAGAGGGAAATGAGAGTTCTCGAAGCTATTTACCCTCGCCCATCTGCGATTCCACCAAAGTTTGTATCTTTCTAGATCTTTTCCGAACTTTACATGATATTGGGTTTCAACGACGACTCTGAACTAAATTATCATATCTTTTCAGTCCCTCGGTTGTACCGAGCACAGAAGAGTTGCCATTCGACGATGCGAAAACTCCGTCGATACCAATCACCGCCATTGAAGACGAAGACGCCGAGCCCATGGCATCATCTTCGTCGTCGTCACAGAACGTTTCTCTCAGCACGGAAAGCTCAGCTTTCCTCGCAGCCGCCTTGTCCGGGCTCGCCAACAACAGCAACGATCAAGGAAACATGATCGACCGCGAATTGCTTCTCAAATTCCTAAGCAACCCAATATTAGCCGAGAAGCTAGCCATAGATTACGGAACAATTACAACAAACAACAACAACATTAATATCAACCCACCACCCATTTCAAGGCCCACCATGACGATGCCACCGAGCGGGCCTCAATATCCTCAGCCCAACGGAAACCACTATCCCAATTCCCGGGCCGCCCAACAATACCCGCCGCCGAATCCACAAGGCTCTATTCCGGCCCCCGGACCCGGACACAAAGACTTCAGTTATTACAAGAGCTTGATTCAGCAACACGGTGGAGAGAGGCAAGAGCCTCAGCCACCTCAGCAGTATAGCAATAATAACCGGTATAATAACCAGCACCAAGAGCCGGGGATGAACGGGCACAAAGGGAGAGGAGAGTCGAAGCCGAAGGTGATGAGGCCTTGCGTTTACTTTAATAGCTCGAGGGGTTGCCGGCACGGAGCAAATTGCTCGTACCAGCACGACCCTTCGTACCAGCACCGCGCTGCTGGTGCTATACCCGACCTGCAAACTGCAAAGAGGACAAAATTTGATAGGGAGATTAGCAGTTGAAAAGAAAAAAGTTTTTTTTTTTTTTTTTCAAACAATTTTTTCTTCTGCTCATGGAAGTCTTTATTAAGCAGCTTCCAAATTTTTCCTCCGATTCTACCTGCTTGTTTTTTTTTTTTTTTTTTTTTTTTTTTAATTGATTTTAATTTTAATAGGAATGTCACAGATTTCTTAATTTACTTTGACTCTCCTGGCTTAGTGCTAGAGAGATTGATGTTTTACAAAGATTGTATGTTCTTAGAATGAATGAGGCTTGAAGGACAAATCTTTTTTTTTTTTTTTTTTTCATTCATGTTCCATATGTTCGATAGAGAATACAAAAGTAAGATATAGGCATGCATGAGTTGAGATTTTATTTTTAATATTTAGATAGTTTCAAGTTAGGCGCGTAAGTGAGTTCCGACCCATTATTCTTTGCAACGTAATTTATAAGGTGGTGTCTCGGTGTCTAGTGTCGATGTTTAAGAACATCATGGAGGAGGTGATCTCGGAAAACTAAGGTGCTTTTGTAGGGGGCGCCAAATTTTTGATAACATCATGGTGTGCTTCGAGGGAATCCATACGATGAAGCGTGGAAGATTCAAGAATGGGGGTTTCGCGGCTCTCAAGATTGATATGGCCAAAGCCTACGACAGTGTGGAGTGGCCCTACATTGAAGTGATGATGCTTAAGTTAGGCTTCGCCGGGGAGTGGGTGGAGAAAGTGATGCGGTGCGTTACTTCGGTTAGTTTCTCCTTCAACATCAACGGATCGGTTCGGGGGAGGGTGATGCCGGAAGAGGTCTTCGTCAAGGGGACCCGCTCTCCCCTTTTCTCTGTCTCATTTGCGCGGAGGGCCTCTCATGCCTCCTCAAAGAGGGGGAAAGGAGGGGAAACATCACCGGTGTCCGATTCGGCCGAGGCGACTACCGGGTTTCGCATTTGCTCTTCGCCGACGATAGCCTCATCTTCTTCCGCACTAGTCTCGAGGAGAGTAACGCGATTATGGGCAGCCTTGAGACTTATTCCGCGGCCTCGGGGCAACTCGTCAACTTTGCCAAGTCCGATATTATTTTGGGTGTGGTGTCCAGGAAGAAGTTTGTAATGAGATTGCCTTCAATCTTGGAGTGACTATTACGGAATGCCATCAACGGTATCTCGGACTTCCTACGCTTACCGCAAGAGGAAGGTGGAGATTTTTTACTTCAATCGGGAAAAAGTTTGGGCGAAGATTAAGTCGTGGAGGGGCATTTGGTTCTCTCAATCCGGGAGAGAAGTGCTCATTAAGTCGGTCCTCCAAGCCATTCCGAGCTTCGCGGCTAGTTGCTTCCGGTTACCCAAGACTCTTATAACCATAATTCACAAAGCGGTTGCGAAGTTTTGGTGAGGCAATAGTGGAGAGGAAAGAAAAATTCATTGGTGTAAATGGGAAGAGCTTACTAAGCATAAGAGCGAGGGGGGCTTGAGTTTCGTGATTTGGAGTACTTTAACCAAGCCCTCGTTGCTAAAAGTGTGTGGCGTCTTCTTCGGCGATCGCACAGCCTCTTTGAGCGACTAATGCGTGAAAGCTATTATCCGGATGGAGATCTTCTTGGCGCCACTTGCTCCTCGACCGGGTCTAATCTTTGGCGTGGTCTTGTGTGGGGTAAAGATATTATAACCGTGGGGTCGAGGTGGAGAGTTGGAGATGGGGAGTCGGTGTTCGTAATTATGGATAAATAGATCCCCCGACCTAATAGTTTCTCTTTTCTCAATCCTCCGTTCATACCCGATGATATGCGTGTGGCGGAACTCAAGAACAACGACGGTGAGTGGAATGAAGCCTTGGTTCGAGATATGTTTGAACGGGAAGATGCGGAGGCCATTCTCGCCATCCCTACGAGTAGAGTAGGGACGGCCGATGCTATTAGGTGGCCCTACTCCAAGGACGAGGAATACTCGGTGCGAAGCGGGTATTGGCGTGCTTGTTCAACCTCAAAGATGGCCAGCTCATCGACACCCTCGGCCTCTTCGAAGTGGTGGAATACTCTTTGGAAGCTTACGATCCCCCCGAAGGCCAAAATGTTTGCGTGGAGGTGTGCAAAGGGTGGATCCTAGTGAAAACTTTGCTCCGCCACCGCAAGATTACCGACGATGACCGCTGCCCTTTGTGTCGTGGTGGACCGGACACGGTTTCTCATGCTATTTAGGGTCGTCGTTGGGTGCATAAGGTGTGAAATGTCACTAGCTTCGGGAAAATGCTTAAAGATTCTCAAGGGGAGGACGCCATTGGCATCTTCTCCAATGTCATGGATTCCGTTGAGGTTAGCAATCTTGAATTTTTTTATTGTTTTGGCTTGGGATATTTGGAGCCATAGGAATAAAAGTCTCTCCGGCGATGTTAAGTGGTCCCCCGATTCGCTTGTGGAGTGGTCCGGAGGTTTCCTTGAAGCTTTCATGCGGCGAACATGGTGGTTACCCCCAAGGGCAGCAAGGCCAAAGACGCGGCGTGGCCGCCGCCGAGACCCGGAGTCGTTGCGATCAATGTGGATGCGGCCATCGACTCTAGGTACAGCCGTTTTGGGATCGGGTATGTGCTTCGGGATCACCGGGGAGTGGTTTTAGCTTCGGAAGTTGTGGCCAAGCCTCAAGGACTTGCGTCGCCGCTTATGGAGGCTTCCGCCATTCTTAGGGGCCTTACTTTTGCTAGAGACTCGGGTTGTAGAAGGGTGGTGGTCCATTCCGATTGCCTCCAAGTGGTTCATGCGATCAACACCGGAAGCTTTCCTACGACGGAACTCGACACCATTTTGGAGGATATCAAAGCGAGTTTATTTGCTTTTCATGAGTTTTCTTTTTTGTTTATCCCTCGCTCTTGTAATATTGCTGCCCATAACTTGGCTATGTATGCCCTTCTTGTTAACTCGGAGGTTCGTTGGTCGGGGCTTGTCCCGCCATGTGCCGTCCGGGAAGTTCTTAAAGATATTCTTTTGATGTAACCACAGTGTTCCTCCGCCATACGTGATGATTTTAATCTATTTCATCGTGGTTCCGACCACGTTTCCTAAAAAAAAAAAATTTCCAGTTATAACTTGTACTATAATGAAATTCAAAATAAAAGATAAAAATCTTGAGAAAAATAAATACGAAGCAATTGTTATTCCTTAAAAAAAAGGTTTTTTATACTTCGATTACTCCAACAAATGGCATTCCCTAATAATAATTGTCGTTTCCTTTTGAAGAGTGAGGACAGATTGTCGTTTACTGGCGATCCTCTTGGTTTTGAGTATAAAGCCTAAAACCCTTAAAAATGGAATAGAGAATAGAGATTGGGGAGAAAGAAAAGAGAAGAGAGAATGTTGAAGTTTTTATCTCGAGTGAAGATCGAGTTCAACGCGCTGGACCCTCGCACGGCGTCGTGTATGGAGTTCTTGGCGCAGTGCAACACTCGAAAGGCAAAGGAGTCAAACCCAGGCTGTGAGCTCCAAGTCAAACGCCGCACCGACGACGAGCCTCCGAAGATCAGCGTCACCTTCGTCAATGGCGTCCAAGAGACCTTCGACGCAACTTCCACACCGGCCCAGACCATCCGCGACATGATCCTCTCCAAAGGTCACTTCCTCGAGACCGAGCAGATGTTCCGCGACGCCGGCGAGTCCTGGCCCGTCTTCATCCCTGAACACGAGATCCAACAATTCGCTCCTGGAACCAAGGTTTGCTGTTTTTCATTGGGGCGTTTCGTCGAACACTTGGTGTTCGTCGCCGATGCTGTTTTTTTTTTATCCAACTCTGCAATTTATAATTTTTTTTTTTTTTTCATTTGGCAGCCAAGGAAAGCAGAAGAGAAGAAGCAATAGCTGCTTTACAAAGAGTCTGCTGTGCTTTGATCAACCCAAGCCTTGCCGCGAGTCATCAATTTAGTGGTTAGAGAATACTACATTGATTTCTTTTTCAACTTTTGTGTTCTAGTAATGTTCACATCGAATTTGTGTTACTTGTTATAGCTGGAGAAAAAAAAAAGAAGCAAATAATTTGACATTTCACGTTTCTTTATATATCTGTCATATTGATGAAAACTGAAATGAAAAACTCCAGTTTTTTCTGGACAAAGACTAGCCCGTTTGATCGTTTCGTCACTCATCTTGTCGTATACATTCATAATAAACACAGACCACCCAAAATAAGATAGTAATAAACGCCAGATTCAGTTGTGACATGAACAAACAATGACTCTTATCGCTCTTCTTTCCGAGGAGCGTTTGGGTTAGACATCATGTCCATCATCATCTTCTCCGGCGAGTCCTCCCAGTTTGAAAATGTTTTCAAGTCAATCTGTAGAGGATGTAAACAAAATTTAACCTCTCTTAAAGGGCTAACAAAAAGAATTCGAGAATCAGTAGTCAGATTACGACACTGCTATTGTTATCGTACCGTTCGTCTCTGCTCTGTGAAAAGTTCTTCTCTTTGCTTAAACTTGTCTCGAACGAGCCTGGCCCGCGCCCCACCGAGCCCCCAGACTTCCACTTCCATTATCAAAGCTTCGACTGGTAAAAATCCCTGCAATTCGCATGTCCCAAACCCGAAAACTTACTCGAAATCTCTTACACGACTATCAAAACAGTCGACTGAAACTTTTACAAGCTTATAGTCGCACCTGACCCGGGAAGAGGACGCCATGTTGGTAAGTTTTGTCAACAGCGTGATGGCGAAGAATAACTTTGCCGAAATCTTCGTCGATGAGTACTCTTTCATTACCAAGTTGTCCCCCGAAACCGAGACCCACAGGCTTCGGATGCGGGTCATATGCTTTACCACTGGGATGCAAGTGGCTGTACACAAAGTTCTTCTCTTTCCCTGCTACAATAATCATTTCTTTATTATATTAGCTGATCAAAGTTTCGAAAAAAAAGGATCACCCCAGATTCTCTTCCTTTTCTGCGTACCGATTGTAGAGTATGAATGAAAGACAGGTGACAAAGCATATAGATGTCCCGAATTTCCGTAAAATGCATCCCTGTTCTCGAAACAATGACCGGTCATCGCACCGATTGTCCACTTTCTTTCGATAGCACTACCTGCATTGTCACATTGAGAAGAGGCTGATATCAACATCAACATAGGACCTTCGTAACCTTCCACATTAGACCAGAACCGGTTCATCCCTCTTCCGTGCAACGATGACCTGTTGAAAAAAAACAAGGAGACCAACAAACGAGTTCAACGACAAAAGGAAAGAACATTCTAATTGTTGTGTAAGTGCGACCCTTGAGTGTGGAGATGCGGTGAGATCAAACCTATACAGAAGGTTTTCGTCGTCTGTTCCGTCAGAGTTTTTGCTCAGAAAGCACACTCTTAATAGTTCTTCTCTAACTGTGCCTCTCGTGGTGAGTGAAATTGCCCATGAAATTCCGGGGGTCAAAAGGTTAGAACCGGTTGAGGAAACAACATCTTCTGCTGATTCACATGAGGACTCCGAATCATCCTGCACCAAAGATCCCATTTCAATGAACTCACAGTAAACAACTAAATTGAAGTCAATACCAGTCAAAGGATCAAGTAGTGCTGAAACCGACATACCTCATCAGCATCGCAGTTTTGGATTCGCGAGTGGACAAAGTGAGCAAAGCAATCGGGGAGGCTGGGCAAAGTATGCAACACCCAAGTAAGAAACTTCCCGGCAGGAATTTGAACTTCCAAACCTGTGATATCTCGGTCCCACACGTCCAATTCGCTTTCAGTTTCAGAGCACGAAGTCACAGCCGACCACACAATATGACTGACGTCGGGCAAGAAAAGACTTCCCTTCTTCTTCTTCTTCGGAAGCTTCGAGCTCTGAGAATCCCACACCATGGACCAACATAGCCACAGAAGCATAAGCACGTCGTTTGGAGTGAGAAACCCGGTGATCTTATGATCGCCCTCGTCCTCGGCGTCAATCTCCAAGTTCAACGAAAGTCCAGAGGTTTTCACAGCAGAGGCGAAAACTCTCAGCAGCGTGTTAAGCGACATTGACGATGACATCCTCGCGCTACATTTGTTGTAGCCTCTCACGAACTCTAACCAACTCACTCCGTCCTCGTCAGACACGAAAAACAGGTCAGCGATCGACGATCCGAGATTCTCCAGCAATCCAGAAAACCCGTCCGGCACAGTCAGCGATTCGCTGATCGAGTTCTTGCAACTCAAATCCAAGCATTTCTGAACCAGAATTCGAAACAATTGTCTCAGCTGCGCCAAGAAATCAGGGTTTTAGGTTTAGGAATACCTTGAGAGAATGAAGAGGGATAGCGGTGGAAGAAGGATCGGCGAGGGCAGAGAAAGCCGCCTGAAGAAGAGGAAGAGCGCCGAACGAAGCGGCGAGCGATTCGGCTTCGCGTTCGTCGATCGAAGCCTTGGAATTCTCTGTGGACGATGAACCACCCATTTTCTGGTTTCTGTGATTTGTCTGATTGGCTTTCCTTCTTCACGGAATCGCTCTTCTTTGCTTGAATTCCTTTGTTGCGAGAAGAAGAAGCAGAGCAGAGAAGCCAATAAGGGACACGTGTCCAAGCGAGGTAATAGTTGAATTCCAATTAAATAAAAATATCTTCGAGACATTTCCGTCGAGCACCTGTCGGAAACGTGGCACGTTTCAAAGCAAAGATATTTTTTCTTTATCGAAATTAAAACATAGATATTAATCATACATATTACGAAAAGTTACAATATGAGGTCTACGTTCATTGCAACTCTTATGTACTAAAGAGCGGGGCAAATTCTATGACGTACGTTTATAGTTTTACACGTTATGAATAAACGCGTATATTTATTGCAGCTTGAGGCTTTGAGCATTTTATTTTAAGGATATTTTAGCTAGAGGACTAGGTTGTTATTGTAGATATATTGTTGATTTTATTTTACGAAGTTATGTATTGTAATGGCAACGGATACGGGTATGAACAGGTGCACTTATATTGATATTCGACCCATTAACTCGCATTAGTTAACCCTCTTTTTAAACGGGTCGGCTATCGGGTAATATCCACCGATTAGCGAGTGTGAAATTACAATATCGGTTACTCGTTAATCCAGTTCACAAATAAAAAATAAATATAAATTGTAAACTACAATTTAGAATCAAAATATTATTCAATATGAGAACACTAAAGCAAGTTAAAATTCATAGTTACAAAACAAACTATTTAAAAAATAAAAAGGTATCTAATTTAAAAAAAAAAAAAAAATTTATAACGGATCGGGTTAACGGGTTAATACCAGCTTTACCAATACTCATACACATGAAAAATCTGTCCAACTTTTCTCTCAATTTTTTTTTTCGGTTTGGTGGTAGTGTTTTGGCACAACTTCAAATTCGTCGAAATTGAATAAGTTGATGTTTTGTTTATCTCGTACATCGTTGTATCTTATCGAATGTTACATGTATTATCCGTTAACCTATTTTAAACGCTTAATAACTTATGTTCGTATAATCGTATTCCACATGCCAATTTTTTTTTTTTACTACAAAACAAAACTTTCATGCATAAAGTCGCGTAGCATAAACATTCACAACCAAAAAAACATATGGCATTGACAAATGAAAGCAAAAAAAAAAACAATAAAATAGAGAGTAGTGATTCAATGAAAATCATTTCCGTAGAAATAAAAATAATAATAATAATAAAGAGGAGATCTAGTTTTGCCTCTCCATAATTCACGAGTCTTTAACTTTTTCTACAAGTGGAAGTATAATAAATCGGATCGGATTCCAAATCTTAAAAGCATTTCTTTACCTTTTTTTTTTTTTTTTTTAATTACACACACACCTAATAAAACGTTAATCTAATAAATAAAAAAATATTTCAACAAAAAAAAAAAAAAAAAGTTACTCTATTTATTTACCCTAATGCACCTTGAGTTCTTACTAGATTAGTAAAAACTTATTAGCTATATAAATTAGTCTGTAATGCAATTAGACGAAACATATATATTGTAACTTCTAAACCTGGAATGAAAATCGCTTGCGAAACTTTATTTTCTTTGATTGTGCTTGAAGTAAATTAATAGAGCCACAGAAATGGAATCCGGAACCCCAAATGAAAAAAATATTTAAAATTTGAAATCAAAATAGTTTAGGACATTAAACTTGACTTAAATTCTTGGAGCAACCGACAATAATAAAAAATAAAAATAAAAACGCTCTCTTGAGTCAAAGTAATTTTGACAGTCTCTTCAACTTCACTACTAAACACTCCTCTCTCTCTCTCTCTCTCTCCCTCTCTCGTTTCTCTCAGATCAGAATCAGATCCGGCGAAAATGGGTTCGGTTTCGCTGAAAATCGGCGACGGAACAGCGAGATTCCGAAACGCGACGTTGTGTTCATCGGCGGTGAATATCCTGATGCTCTTATCAGTGGTGACCACGAATCTCTTCGCTCTTTACGCCTTCACATACTCTCCCAAAAACCACCAATACCACACCCAAACACAAACCCTAGCTCACAACAAGAACATCTCCGTCATCTCCGACCAAGTGGCTCTGATCATCAAAGAGATCGACTCTTCGCAGAAGAAGCTCGCTCAGATGGAGAAGCAATTGTTGGGATACGATACCATCGATCTCTCGCGCCCCAACATCGCCGCCGAGCTCAGCCTCTTCCTCGCTCACCACGCGCTTCCGCTCGGGAAAGACGCGCGTACCAAAATCACCGAGATGGTCTCTTCCGTCGGACACACGTGTCACAAATCCACCGACTTGCTCTCTCAGTACATGACCTACAAAGTCGCCGGAGCTTGTCCCGACGATCACCGGAGCGTCGCCGAGAAGCTCATCCTCCGCGGCTGCGAGCCTCTCCCGAGACGACGCTGCTTCGCCAAAACCCTACCCAAGGTCGGTCTGAACCCTTTCCCTCAGTCTCTATGGAAGCCAATTTCAGATAAGATCGTTAGTTGGAGCGGATTAGGTTGCAAAAGCTTTAGTTGCTTGAACGGCAAGAAACTAGGCGGTGAGTATTGCAATGGCTGTTTCAACCTGGTCAACGGCTCCGAGACCGTGAGGTTTGTGAAGCCGAAGAGCAAGAATGAGTTCTCGATCGACGAGGTCTTGGCTCTCGGCTCGGGCGGGATCAGGATCGGTCTCGATTTAGCCGGCGGGACCGGGACTTTCGCTGCGAGGATGGCCGAGAGGAACGTCACTGTAGTGACAGTTACGCTGAACAACGAAGCTCCGTTCAGCGAGTTCATCGCGGCTCGAGGGCTTTTCCCTCTCTACATGAGCTTGGACCACCGGTTTCCGATCTACGACAATGTCTTCGACGTGGTTCACGCCGGGAGCGAATTGGACTCTGGTGCTGCGAGGCCCGAGAAGCTCGAGTTTTTGATGTTCGACATCGATCGGATAATCAGACCCGGCGGGTTCTTCTGGCTCGATAACTTCTTCTGCTCCAACGAGGACAAGAAGAAGGCCTTGACCAGGATCATCGAGAGGTTCGGCTACAAGAAGCTCAAGTGGGTCGTCGGAGACAGGCTCGGATCTTCGGGGAAATCCGAGGTTTTCTTGTCTGCGATTCTTCAGAAGCCGGTTAGAGTATGATCATTATCATTTTTTTTTTGGCTAAACATAATTTGTTTCTTACTATTCTATATATCTTTTAGGATTTTAGACAACATAGGGAAGAAGAAGAAAAAGAAGAAAATTGTATGTTTCATCATCATTGTTTGTTATTATTTGCTTTTTTTATTATTGATATTGATAATCATGAAAATTCCTTTGAAAGCACAACGAACAATAAAAGGATTAGTTTGATTATGAATTATTTCCCTATCTGCAAACCGGCAGTGGAGAAAAGGGTTACCTTGTAATGCAATATATAATAGTTTTTTTTTTTTTTATCTCTTTGATTGTGGTTGGTTCTTTTATGTTCTCTTCTTAAGATATGAAAGTGTATTCTTGAATCAATCAATCCTCCAATAAATCAATTTATATTTGGGGTATTGCCTAGAAACCATAGATGGACACTCTCCCATTGTTCAAGAGATGATGTAAATGTAGAGTAGTATAGAATTAATACATAATATTAAGAATGTTTATGTTTAATCCTTTAATATTGTTGAATGATTAATATTTTGGAATATAATTGGTATTTGGTACCATGTTTTCAACTACATGGATCATTATTGCCTGCAGTTTAAATGACAACTTAATGGAGGTGGGTGTGGGGTAAGAAAAGCCTCTTTTTTCTTCATATATTCCAATTGTATTTGACTTTTTAACCACGCCTCATAAATCAACAAATGTTGGCATTTTTTTTTTTTTCAAGTAAAACCGACCATAGACCTAAATATCATTAGACATTTGAACCAAAGCCTCTTATAAATAAAGAAGGCGGTAAGGGTTTCGACATAAATCAACCAAACGAAGGCTCTTCTTAGCAAGTTTCTGAGCCAGATTATTACAACTCTTTCGAGTAAATAAAATCTCACGCCAACAAGTGCTTATAATATCTGCAATGACAAAACCCATATCGATTGTCGAGACTTTACTCGCTTTAATGAGGGTGACCACCGCTTCCAAATATCGACACTCTTCAAAGTTCAAAACTTCAAATGGCATGGTATGCTGGCATTTAATCTGGGGTCTCTTGTTGTACCTCGTGAATATGAATTGGCAATTTGTGGGATCATTTTTTGGCTCATGCTACAAAAGAAATTGGCCAATGGAATTAGACAAGGGATGTGATTTGTGGAGCTGGAACTACAGTATGAGCAAAAGTATTATGGGTGTGTGTGAAACTGAACTTTCCAACTCATATGATGTTACAGCTTTAAGTTTAGATAAAAGAATGAGGTCTAAAAGAATCATAGAGCGAAAAACTACTCTTTGTTTAAAGTGGATTCTTATTTCTTAATCTAAACCAACTATTTATTCAAAAGGAACAGCACTCTATATATAAAAGCATAGATAGTATATATTTCCCTTTTTTTTTTCCTTTTTCTCAACAACTTAAAAACAGAACTCTAAGTCACTATATAACAAGATAATTAAAAAAATAAAAAATAAAAAGGTGAACTAATACCACTTACTTTAAAGTTTGAACTATAAAAATAAAAAATAGTAAAACAAGCTAGAAAAATTTCAAACTCGCTAAGCGAGTCAGCAATTACTGTACTTTTCACCACCGAACATATTAGTCTCTAATGAGTAGACGCTTTATCATAAAACAGTGTTATCAACTGCTTCCTTATTCGCTTTTTTGTTATGGTTGCTTCTTTGATTGTTGATTAAATTAATATTGTTAAAACAATTAATTGTTCATCAAGTTGTTTCACCCAGTAGTTGAACAATCATCTTAAAACATGTTGAGTAATTTCAAATATTATTATTATTATTATTATTATTATATATGTGTGAATTTTCACAAATATTTGTTCACTAGATATCCTTCTGTAAATCCGGTATTTATTGGTTTACCACGTCAGTAATAGTAATATTATTAATACACCTTATTCTTATCCTGATTTGATACCCTAATAAACCATAATATGAGACACGAGGACTTGATCATAGTAAGGCAAGTAAAAAAAAAATGGAAATAAAATCAGTTTCGGCAATCGACAAGTTGAAAAAAATTAAACGGAAAAAAGAAGGTGAATAAAGATATTTCTGGATTTTATTAGAATTTTGAATCGCCTATATATGCCTAAGCGCATGAAATAAAGTCAACGAAAAACAAGTATTTTGAAGTTTTTAACATTTTTTTCCTTCTAAATTTCCTTCTATGTGGGACTTTTTGAAAGAGTTGTTTGACTTTAGTTGTATTGGATTTGCACGCATGAATCAATAAAGCGTGAAAGTGTAGATGGCAGTGTATACTAATTTAGTACCATTCGTTTCATTTCTTTTTCCTTTGTTTTTTTTTATTCTAGTATATTGCGTAAACATGTATTGCATATTTGCATTTGGTTCTCTAGTATGTGAATAAATAACATAAGCACGTTATAGATGTGTTTCGTACGCGTTAAATTCATATTGTTCGGTTTGAATCTCACGAGTTTTTAAGTGACCTTTAGCGTTTATGTGTTTTGAGAAATTTTCAAGTTTGAGAGCGATTCGGAGGGACTAAATGTGTTATTTTATCATATCGTGAAAAAACGGAGTGAAATGAGTATTAAAATATGTCAAAACGAAAATTTAGACAAGTCAAAGTGAAGAGAAAGGGACCCGCGTGCCACGCAGAAGGTATGGCGCGCCGCGCAAAAATTCCAGCGGGCTGAGACGAATTTCAGGTCCAATTTCGCGATTTTAGTTTGTTTTCTACCGTTGGATCAAATCCAATGATTCTAATTGCTCCAAAAGTAAGCCTAAAATTAAATATATATTAGACTCAGAAAAAGTTATGTTTTTAAATTAGGTTTTTGGCTAGTTTAGAGAGGTTGGGAGAGAAGAAAGACCGGAGAAGAAGACCGTTACACCACCATCACCACCAAGACCGAATTCAACGTTTTTTCACCCTATTAGTATTTGGAACTCCCATTTTATTTATGCTTGTGATTTTGTTATGGTTTTGATGGATTGACGACGAAGGTATTGCTTTAGTGAAAGCGCTCATGGTGATGAACATTGAGCTGAACCGGAAGAGAGGCAGCGAGAATGAATCGCAGGAGTTGATCTCCGTTCTTCTCCTCTTTCTCCGGTCCCTGGGGGCGAAGAGGGATTTAAAAAATTATAAAATACTAAATAAAAATAAAAAAAAGGTAAACACGTCCCACTTACTTTGAACTGTTTCTGATTAACAAAGTCAGTCTGTTTTCATTACATTGCATCACATCAAACCTAAAACATTAGTATAGCTACAATACAAGTAGAAACTAGGAAACCAAAGCTGGTAATCTTTTAGCCTCTCTCTCTCTAAATCTGGTGTCAGGCACGGGAAGGTTCCGGAGCGTTGATTCCTTGCATTGCAGCGCTGTTGAGAAGCTTCATTCCTTCTTCGCTCATCTGCTGAACCTCCGTCGGCGATAGAATTCTTATGCACCGAACACACCCCACAAATTCCCTGCAAAACAGAAACACAAAAAGGTGGATTATAAAACCGCCGGTTAATTCACGACAGAGATGTTACAAAGACGGTAAAAACTCACTCCCACGGATCGTCACCGACGAGCAAAACATCATTCTCGTAATCGACATAGACCAGTTTCCACCCGGAACCTCTCGGGTCATTGAGCAGACCTTCGAGCCCAAACATGCATTCGATGGCCGAGCAGAGTTCGTCGTAGTTCTTGAAACTCGACACATCAATCGACCTTCCTACTGATCCTGCTTTCTGAACCTGCAAACCCCAGAAAAAAAAACAAATTAAAAAAAAAAACCCTCGAGAGGAAACTGATAATCTCATTCCAATACATATTTTGGATTATACCTTTGTGTATGTTCTCACTGGCGGAACTACTTGCTGCCAAGAATTGCTGTGAAGAAGACTAGAGTCGTCGAGATCGACGTTGCTCGAAGAAGTTCCGCCGGAATTGTTTTCTTGCTTCGAGAAAGCTCGAGAGTCGGCGAGGCTCGCCGAAGTTATCTGAGACTGAACGTCCTGGCTCGTGCTGAAACTCCCCACAATGCACTCAGTGGTCGCCGGAGTCTGAAACTCCACGTTCTTCATCGTACAAAGATCATCCAAGATCGTCTCCGAAGGGTCGACCACAAGGCTGTAGATCCCGCTCTGATTGTTGCTCTCATCGGACAAGTCCTTCGCGCTGCTCGAGTTCGAGATACAGTTGAAATTACCCGGCTCCACTTTCATGTTACCGTTGTCCCACATCTCGTGGTGACTTGCCGAAGAAGGCAGAGCGAAACTGTTTGATTCGGGGTAAACCGTGGAGTAATCTTGGAGCCCGTAAAAGGGTAAATTCCCCGGCGATCTCGCCATTCCTCCGGCGAAAGGAGGAGGGTAAAGCATACATTCGTCACCGACATTGAGTCCTGTGATATCGGACGGGTTTGCGTCGGTTTGTTGAGAGAGATAGAACAGAGAGTCAAACTGTGACTGTTGACCCCACTGGCTTATCTGATCCACTGAGACAAGATCTCCTTCCAGCTTTGGCTTCTCTCCGACGAGAGGTTTTGGAGACTCGAGTTTTGTTGTTGTTGTCGTTGTCGTCGCCGTCGGGCTATTGGTGGTCGAAGACGAGTTCAGGTTAGAGACTGTGGAGTTTTCCACAGAGGAGTGAGGACTGATTTGGTTCTGCTGAGCCATCATCGGAGCCTGCAACGACTCGGCGGCCTTGGAAGCCGATTCTTGCTGCAACGAAGCCAATGTTCCTCCACCTTGATAACTCACCATTTGCGGTTTCATCAGCATCTTCATCAACTGCTCGGAATACAGATTCGAGATCGGGTACGGAAGATCTCCGGTCATATTCTCTGGGACGCGCATGAACGGCGGTCTCTTCATCATATTTCCCCAATCAGATTCTGCAAACGGACGAGAAGAGAATAAATTGTTTGATCATACGAAATCTTTAATAAATCGTAAAAAATAAAAATAAAAACCTAAATATCCCGGATGAAGCGGTCGCTTGAGACCCGAAGTGAGAGAGGGAAAAATGAAAAGACTCTCGGGAGTCTCGATCTCCCAAGAGCTGACTCGGTTCTGCTTGTCACAACATCCCGGCTCGTCCCACTCTACCTGGAAACCCATTAAGCATCGAGTGTGTTACTTCACGGTTCTCTTACTTGGAACGCAAGTAAAAGGCGCTCATGCTTTTTTACCTGAAGATTTCTCCATTTCGAGCCCGGCCATCGCAGCGGATCTACATCGCTCATCGCAACTATAGTTCCCATATACCTGCAATAAAAAATAACAATACATAAAAATCAAGGACTAGTCATGGAAGACTGAAGAAGATTTCAAGCACGGTGTCCTTTTCCTAGTTTGGTCACCTGCGTTTTCCAGACTCATCGGTCTCGAACATCATTCCAAATCTCATTCCGACGGAAAGCTGAGTCGCGTAAACGGCTTTCCTGAATTTATTCAATGGAATGACAAACTCCGATGGACACGCCCTAAGAACACACACACACAAAATACAAACGATTACAAGACGAAGCTTGAAAAGAATTATAAATAAATAAATAAAAAAAAAACCTGGGGTTATAGTAGATAGTGAAAGGGCTTCGACTAGCGGCGGCGTGAGCAGCGGCGGCGAGGACTCCGATGTGCATAGAGTCCGCCGAAAGAACCGACGACGGAAGTGTCGACTGTTGCCGATTCGCCCGCCTCACTCCCACCATCAACTGTGACTTCTCATCCCTGTCATCAACATGTTGCTTGTCACTCAAGTCACACTTCCAAAAAAAAAAAAAAAAGGGACTTGGTTTATCCGAAGTGTTTTTTTCTACCTAATGAACAAGACCGAGTCGCCGGCTCTAAGCCTCTTCGCGCCGACAAAAAGACTCCATCCAGTTGTCAATAGATGCCTCTTTGGCTGGCCTGAAAAAAAAAAGTATACTTAATTTTCCTTTTAAATGAAATACTAAAAAAAAAAAAAAAAAAAGAGTAATATTGACCTCGGTAAATATGGCGAAACGTCCAAGTGTTGTCGTGCAAGTCTCGGACAACAAGCTCTTGGTTCGGGGGTTGCATTGTATAGTCCTGAGGGAAGAAAAATAAAAGACTCTTTCTTCTTAGTAAGTGGTGGTTATTATCATTGTATAAAAATGAAATAAAAAAAAATAAATAAAAAAGTCACCAGTGGAGGAAATAGTTTTTCGGCGGCTCTTCGTGGCACAGAGAAGCCACCGTGAGTGCTTGTGTCGCTTGCGGTCAAAGTCTTGCAGAAGAATTCAGTCGGGTGTTTGCTCGGCTTCAGACCGAAATCCGGGATCGTGAACACATCTTTCTCCTAATCATTTCCATAAACCATTGCAAGAGTCAGAAAGCATTTTCAATAACAGAATCTAATAATAATTCATGTGTCAAAAGGACTCACGGAGTTGACTGGTTGAAGACTCATTTGGGCGTAGATTTCATCTGTCTCTCTGTCTGCCTATGAAACCCCATTCATTCACACCCCAAAAACAATAAGAACAACATGATAAAAAAAAAAGAGAGAAAATTGAGAGAGATAAGAACATGTACATGAAGAGTGACATTCTGGACTTGACAAAGAAGCTGAGAAGGCAGGTTCGGGTAATTCGGAATCTGCGATGTCGCCGATCTTTTCGTCGACACTGCAACCTGTTTCATCCCATCAAATTCAATACTTCAAAGTTCAAATCTCCCAAGGTTTTCTGTTGAAACTTTATATAGCACCAAAAAAAAAAAAAAAAAGTGGAATTAATTTACCTGTTCGCTGTGGCCTTGAGGAAAGTAATAAACGAGATTTCCCACAAGAGGAAGTGAGACGAGCGGACCAGCACAGGCGTGCCATAACTCCGAGCTTATTGACTTTCTAGTCCCTAACCCCAACAAAAGAAATATTTATCAAAACAAAAAAACAAGATAGAGGTATAGAAAAAAGAGTTGAAATGAGAGAGATAGAGAACAAACCGGTTTGTTGATCATGTTGAAGTTCCTTCAACAACTTCATTTCGTCAAGCAGATTCGTTGAAGCTGTCACACTTTTGATCTTCTCATCCAAACTACCCATTTTCTTTTTCCCTTTTTCGCTTTTCTTTTTCTTTCTCCTTTATACTATGGCTCTTCTTCAAACACAACAAAACAAGCCATTAATACAATAGTATTGCCTTGTCTTGTGTTTTTTTTCTTTTTTCTTTTTTCCTCTTCTCTTCCACGTCTTCAATGCCAAAACAACCTTAAACCCATCTCCAAAACAAGCCCTTCATTCTTGCTATTCCACAAAGGGTCTAACAAGTGCTTTGTCCAATTACCACCAAACCAAATAACCCCTCATATGTCCCTCTCTCTCTCTCTCTCTCTCTCTCTCTCTCTCTCTCTCTCTCTCTCTCTGCTATGTTATAACAAAATAATCCAAGCCAATCAGAAGCCCCGAGCAATCTAAGAAACAAAACCTGAAAATTGTAGTACTAGTACCACTCTCTTTTGGGGACAAAGATCTCTCTCTCTCTCTCTTCTTTTGTTCAAAGCTGTGGGGCTTTTTGTTCAAAGTTTTTCAAACAAAGCCACAGCAAGACCCAAAAGCTCTTCCACAGTCTTGCATCGAAAGCACGCGTACCAAAGCAAACAATAATAATAATATATATATATACGACTATATTATTGCTTTCATATGATCGTATATAAATAAATAAATCAATATAGTGTAAGAGAATGGAGTGCTTGTTGTTTATTTGTTTTTATCTTCCTAAAGAAATAGACCTTTCGATGAATCGAAACAAACTCATCATCAACACAACACATATGATTCCCTTTACTCTCTCTCTCATCAACAAAATGAACAGAAAATTTTATCTCTCTCTCTCTCTCTCTCTCTCTCTCTCTCTATCTCTCTGTTCCTCTGTCTCTCTTTTCCTCTCGCTCTATCTTCAAGAAAAAACTTTGCTTTTTGATGATATATTGTTGTATGTATGTATAGCTCAGAAACTCTAATCTCTGCAGCTTTAAACTGTACAAGTGAAGAAAAGAGAGAGAGAGAGAGAGAGAGAGAGTAAATATTTACATGGAAAGGAGTTTTATTTATTTATTTATTTATTTTATATTTCAAGGAAAAGAAACGAAGGCAAATAAAGAAAAGCAGAGCAAAACCAGGCGAACACGAAAAACAGTACTACAGTGAGAGAGAGAGAGAGAGAGAGAGAATTAAAATAACTAATAATACAGAATAAATTATATATATTATTTATATATTTAAGTAATTTTACGTATTTAAGTAGCACGTGGATTACGAGGATTTGTTGTTCTTTATTATTCTCTCTTTTGTTTCTTTCGTTACTTGCTCTTTTATCACCTGCTCTCTTAACTTATAAACCCAAGACAACAAACTGAAACTGAGTTTTCATTTTCAATTTTTTTTCTTTTAATGAGTTTGGAATTAATTCATTAATCCGATTGAATTTTAGGCGAATAAAGAAGATTTTTTATTCTCTTTTCGTTGAAAGAAAACAAAAGAAAATGTCCTTTGTGTGATTTTAGAGCTGCTTTAATGCATACAATATTTGACCGATCGTCACTCACGCGTGCAATTCACGACAAAAATAAAATTAAAACAAACAAAAAAGCGCTCTGATGAAGCTTGAGAAAATAATTAATAAAATATTTTGGGTCTGTGACACGTGTCGTCTTCTGATCTGATCAATCGCGGCGCCGTTTATGCTTTTCACTCAATTGGGCTTTCCCTGAGTTGTGGGACCTACGTCTCTACACTAAAGATATTATCAAATAAATAAAATTAGAGTTTTTAGTTGTACAAGAGACAAATTGGAGAGCCTAAATCGGAATTTTGGATCTTGTGATAATCCTCTCTTTTGTTCTTTCTTTTTTTTTCCCAATAAGAACACCCTTTAGGCTATTTAAGTTTAATTAATTAACTAAAATCCCTATGCAAAAAAAATTAAATCAAAACGTAAAATGTATCATTCTTTTTTTTTCCATACAATAATACAAGGTAAGTATTCATTTTCTTTGCAGGTAAGGAATACTCGTATGATGAAGGTAGAGTTTCATTTTCTTTATTTCATTTTCAAATTCAATCATACTTTTGGTTTGCTTTGTGCAATTATAAAAATATTATCTTTTAACGAGGCTACGGTATGAGAATCACCATTTTTTTTTAAGAGGCGTGATGTGATAAATGACTCGTATATCAAGGTATTGACTACGAATATTAACAGGGTAGTTGATTTTACCAAAACTAATAATAGTGTGTGATATTATTATCATCAAATTTCGTATAATTGTGGCGTAAAGACAATTATATGGCTGTGTGGATGACATAACACAAATAACCAACTTTCATTCTTTGTTTGGAAATCGGACAAAAGTTTGATCATGTAGAATACATGATCCCTAGTGACCTTTAAATCATATAAAATCAAAAGAATAAAAGAATTAATTATTATTCAGCTTGAGAGTTGTTGATATTTATTTTATTTTATTTTTTAAGGTAGCTTTGCTACTAGTAGAAATTAAACGCACGATCTTAATTTTGCATATGCTGTGAAATTATCAATTAGACTATATTATGAAAAAAAATTCTCTTCACGATTTCCATTTTTCCATGATATGCGAGATATAACACTGTGTGCAAAACTATAGAAGTTTATAGTGCAAATATAGGGATGAAGTTTGGAATTCAAGTTAGGGAGATTAATATGCGAAAAAAAATTGAAGAGTGGTTGGTTTGTAAATTTTTAAAGTAAAAAATATTTAAAAGGGGGCAAAAATGGCAAAAAAAAATTGAAGAGGACAATAATCCGTAACTCCTTACTTGGCGTCGTGTATATAGATATATAAGAATGAGTTGATTAACCATAGCACGTCATAAACCAATAGCTACAGGGAAAGAATATTTGCAAGAAAACGACAAGAATGGCAAAATGAGAAATGCCAAATTATACAATAATAAAAGGGAGTTTTGCGTAAAAATTATGTAGTGTATATATTCTGAAACTTACATTGAAGAAGACTTGTAAGTTGTGTGAATTGAGATCTTTCTTTACATACATTGGTGCCCAAAAGTGGAAAAAAGAAAAAGTCTTTTTGGTAGGAAGAGATTAACTTTACAGAGTCCACTAAAAAAAAGTAGACCATGACCTTTTACATGCAATAAACATGATTATAAGAAAATGAAATGATCGATTTTATTACTGTTGCATGGCACGGTATGGACACGCATGATATAAAAAGTGTCACCTTTGTGTATATCTTCCTTTGCTTTTTTATTAATATATCTATCAATGGTAGTGACTTCAAAAGTAAAAAAGAAGAAAAAATAAATAAAGGGAGAGAATCAGGTGAAAATCATATCAGATGTGATGCATTATCAATTATTCAATACATAATTGAGTATTGTCAAAGGGCCTCTTATATTACAATTTATTTTATGATTCTTAAACTAGATTTAACTTTTTATTCGACAGTGAGGTTTTGAAATTTTGTTTTTATGTCAATTAAATCGCACTTTTGTGAGTGCATGTGTTCAATCCTCATCCTCTTGAGTAGGCGTAGAAAACTATATTCAATATTATAATATGTTCTGAAATGTAGAATGTAAGTGACTGTAGGCTATATATATTTGGTGTAATAGCGATAGACTTTATAATATTTATAGATTAATGTAGTTGGCAAACTATATCCATAACATAGCAAAATGGCTTGGTTTAATCTCATATGACCGTACCAGTGAGCTCAAGTAAAGCTCGCATATATAACCAAGCATTTTAGGATAGATTAGGTTTAGATAGTAAAGTAACTCGACTCAGATTACATTTAATTTATAATATGTTATTCCGGAGATTATCTTGTGCGAGTTTTGTTTATGTCGGCTTATATAGGCTGTGGTGTATGGATTAGCCGCGTAGTTGTTTGAAATTCATCAAATAAGTTCATATACAGTTTCAATATTTTCTCACTTATCCGTTTAAATTAGAAGATTTTTTTTTCCAATAAATAATATATATATATATATATATATATTTAAATTTCAAAAAACTCCAATTGGTCATTTTAATATATATATGCAATATATTGGTTATTATGATCACTTTGAGAGGTTCTAGATCTGCAGCTAATAAAGACATCACAATGAGAAAAGCATATCATATATAATAGGTGGACCAGTTACATTATTGTTATTATCTCGAGAGACTATATATATATATATATATATATATATATATATATATATAGAAACTATAGCTCAATAATCCACCCTTAAAAAAAGTCAAAATTTTATTTTATTATGAAAATAGTTCACCAAAATGAAGTAAATTAAATTAATTTTTTTCAGTTTAACCGACGTAAATTCAATTAAATATTTTAGTTCATTTAATTTACTTCGTTCTAATGAACTATTTTTTTAATAAAATGATATTTTAGTTATAATTTTTTTTAAAAATAGAGAATTAGCTAGTTGCAACAATTTTTTACTTTCATTCATATTTATATTTTTTAACACGACCAACAATTTTTCTTATGATTTTTTTACTTTTATAGGTTTATTCTACAAAAATAAGTGTCCCGTAGCTAGTGCGTTAGACATAATGAGTGGCTGAGTTTGATTATGACTCCGGTTAATTAACACATATAGTGACTTGTTAATGAACCAAAAAATATAGGATGTAGAATCTTATTTCTAACTAGGGTTTTGCTAATTTATTTTTTAATATCATAGTGGATTAAAGTAATTGGCATTTTAATGCGATGGGAGGAAATTCTACGCACTATATATGTCTAGGATAGGACGTTATCCTATAATTTTGCTTCTTAAAGCTCTAAATAGTTCATGCTTGTGCGTGCGTGTATGAGAGAGATAGGGATAGATTGATTTAGTAGAGTTTCTGTATATGATTAAATGAACAAAATAATTTGCGTGGTGTATCTTTTGGTTGGGAATCCAATTATAAGATGTGAAATTAAAGGGTCACTAAATGGGAGGTTTGAAAGTGGTGTTGTTGAGAATGCACTCACTTTACACAACGCGCAAATGATTGAGATTATTATGAACAAAAATACAACAATATAACCTTACAATGAGTAACTTAAGTCGTCTTATAAGAGGATGTAACTTGTAACAATAACAGTATGACATTTTATGGTAATTAGACATAATACGTATATGTTATTTTTAAATACTAAAATAATTAATATTCAACTTACATTGTAAGCTAAATATTACTACTCAGCGTATTGTTTACGTCGCATAAATAATAATTGACGACTGAAATATGTATACAAACATAAATTCTTATTTTTTCAAAATTTAAAGATATTGTTACCATACGAATAATATAAAAGATATTAATAAACAAATAATTAAAGGAATTTAGTTTGAAGTAACCAAGTTAAACTAATCCAGTAGCAGAATAAATAAAGTTTCATATGTTATTGTATAGTAAGTATTTATAATGTAAAAATATTAATATACCATTGTATGTTCCCTTTTATGTTTGGGTATATATTATTTCATTTAAAAAAAATTGTACGTGATTTTGATCAATTTATTAAGCTCCGAAACCAGATTTCGGTCCATCAATCAATTTTCGAAACTGTTCATTTTGATTTTCATCATAATTTATTAGATTTAGAATTCTTGTTTTAATATTCGTGTTCATGAATCAATTTCCCATCAATTCAAAATAATTAATCTAAGTGATGGCAACGGAGATCGAAGACGACGGTAAGTTCGAATATGACGGAGGTCGACAGTGATGGTAACGAAAATCGACGACGATGGCGCGTTCGACTACTACGGAGTCACGGAGGCGACAACGTTTGAGATAGGATTTGAGCTTTGTGTGTTAGAAGTGTTTGGCGTTTGTAAAATAATAAAGTATGTCTTTGGATATTATGGCTAAACAAAAGGATATTTTTGTGATTTTAAATTTTTTTACTAATTTATTTTAACTTTGGAAAGTTGAGCTATTTTGCTAAACCATAATTTTAAATTTGTTAGATGCCACATCACCCATAAAAATATGTTGATTTTAAATTGTCGAATAACATAGAATTAGGGTTTGATTTTAAGATAATAGTAAATTATACAACTTCTCAATTTTTTTTAATACAATAATTCTATTTATCATAGATCGACTCTATAGTCAAAACATATAATTCATAAATACGTCAGAAAATAAATAAATAAATACGCAAAGAATTGAGATTATTTTGAAATATGTTCACTTATCTCGAAAAAAATCATTGATATGTCGAAATCTTAATCGCGAGCTTTTAGAGTCAGACTATTCACTCACCGCCGAAATTACATTTAATTTATAAGTTTTTCTATCGCCCTAGTCGATTTGAGTAAAAAAATATCCCACAATTTCGAGTCGAGTCAGTTTTCACATTACTTTTTGTATTTGTCTACTAGATAGATATCAATGTTGAACCCACCTATAATCATCGATATTTTGATTCTGAGAATTCAAAGACATTATTTACCAATTCAGCTTACAAAAACTATTAAAAATAAAAAACTAAACAACAAGTTAAATTAAAATACTATTGAGGTTTTTTTGCTTGTGATAACAAAATATATATATATATATGGGAAAATATCTGTAGTATCCTCGTGTTTAATCAAAATGCGAGATTTATCCATTCTATTTCTAGAAATATCAGATATATCTTTTCAGTTTAATATAAATGACATATATCTCCCCTAAAAAAATGTTATATTACAAATATCACCATTTTCGTTTATTTTTTACAAAAAAAAAAAATTGAACTCCCAAAAATACCCTTAATAGAATAAATATTTATTTACTGTTTTATTAAAAAAAAAATCAAAATCTCTCTTTAGAAAAAAATCATTAACTTTTTATAAAGAAATTTTTTAATTTAATTTTTTTGTATATAGAATAGAAAATAAAAAAACTATTTCATTAAGGATATTTTGGGGAGTTTAAATTATTTTTTTGTAAAAAATAAACGAAAAAGGATGATATTTGTAATTTAACATTTTTTAGGGGATGTATATGTCATTTATATTAAACTGAAGGGATATGTCTGATATTTCTAAAAATAGATGAGATAAATCTCGCATTTCGATTAAACAAGAGGGGTACTCATGATATTTTCTCTATATATATATAATATATATATATATATAAAAGTTGGTTTTTTATTTTATTTATCGAAATATATAATTAGTGGGTTATGTACAAAAAGATGGTAAGAGAATAAATGGGCCTAAAGAGCACTAATGGGGTCCACAGGCGATGAGAGAGAGAGACGAGCGTGGGATGAGGAAAACATGGAAGCAGTATAGGTTGTATGGATATAAGGGAACATTTGCTTCTGAAATATTCTGATCTCGCAAACATCAATGTCTCTCCAATTTATTTTTCTATTTTCTATTTTTAACTATCTTTTGGAAAACTCGTTGAATAAAATAATATAATTCGATCAATTTAAATGGATACTTTTTTTTTTTTTGTTAATAAGGTATTGTTTAATTATTATTTTTCAGTTTTAGGAATATAAAAGATTTGAATAAAAAGAATAAATTCATGTTTACAAGCTTGAGAAAAATAATTTGTTAATAGTTTTTCATTGAAAAAATTAGTCTAATAGATGATTTTGATAATTTAATATTTTGAGGTTTGTACCATTCATTATACCAACATATTAAAAAACAGTTGTCTAATTTTTTAGAAAGATGATAAACTTTTTTGTATAAACTTATTAAAAAATAAGATTTAATGAATGAGAATTTAGAGAAAGAGACAAAGAGAAAAAAGGGTAGTTGTATATAAAAATAATAACAATAATAAATAAATAAAATTCCGTATTGCTCAATGATCAATCTTCTTCTTCTCACATTGAGAAGAGAGGTCATTAACTTATTTTATTTTCTTTTCTTTTTGATTGGAGAGCCTAAATTCGAGGCTGCTTTAAAGGCTTTTCAGTTCTTTTTAGCATTTAGATTCAGATGCAGCTCAGTTTCGATTTTATTCTCTCCATCTATTCTATTTTCAATTTTTCATAGAGTCGTAGAAATAGAATAGAATAGAACCTCATTAATTTCATATTTGCTTATATCAGGGGTAGTTGGTTTAAATTTAATGGCTATTTTACATTACACCTAATTTATAGTAATGAATTATGTATTATTTTATTTTATTTTTGAAAAATTTCATCTTATTATGTATTATTGTTTCGTTCCTTTGCTGACATCTTCGGTTTGTTTCTTATATTACATATATACATGTAATATTACGTTAATTTGCAGTGTTTTAAATCACTTGCATGGCTTTCTTGTAGTAACAGCGTATATATAATATATATATATATATATATATATATTCTATTAACATATATCCTTTAAATGTAATTAACGTGATTATAGTGTTCCTGAAATGTAAACAAATATCGCCAGCAAATACATGAAGTCATTATTAGTTAAAACAATGCTCTCAATTTTTAAAGACCAATTTGTTCATTTACTCCAAGTAATAACTGAAAATTAATATTGCTTAAAAAACAATGCCGACCCTTAATAAAGGTGAAAAGTCCTCATGTTATATGTGTCTATGTTAGAAAATGAAAAGAAAATTTATGATGGAAGCCATCAAGTCAATAGATTAAAAAAAAAAAACAGAAAAAAAAAAAAGTTGAATTTCACAATTTCATGTTTGACTTTCATGCAAATGGCTTGCGCACTCATAGTCATATCGTAAACACACACCTTTTTTTTTTTTTTTTTCCTTTCTTACTTTGATATGATTTGATTAAATATCATTCATTGAAAACGTCCTCAATCCGCAATTTAAACAATTGGTTTCGTCATACACATAATATAACTATATCCTTATTTATAATAGTTGAATAAGAAAACCATGCAATGATATCAATCATCTTCGTCACTTTACTACCGAATCCACTTATATCCGTTGACTGAAACTTTTGGCCAATGTTCTCATACTCTGCTTCTTCTCGTGATTTTCTTGCTAGGAAAAATAACACACTATAGATACTTGTCATTATACATTATAATTATCATTTGATTATATAATATACGAGCCTAAATATCCGCGCTTTGCTGCGAAGAGTTGGGTATCTCATTTACACTATCGAGTTTAATTTTAGTTAATCACGATCTATAATATTAAATTTTATATATAAAAATCATAAACCCTAATCAAAATAATTTGATTAGGTTACACCTAAACTAATTAAATTGAATAACAATTGAATCTCTTATATTAATAAATTAACTACTATAATTTATTTTCATACGTTTTGTTTTTTTATAGTTTAAATTTTACTACTTTAAGTTTATCCATCACTTCGTAATAATATTTTATATAATGATATGAGTAGGATTTATTTTATAGTTTTCTACAGTTTTAAAGATATTTTATAACAGTTAAATTGATTACAAATCGTAATATTTTTAATATTTATACAAATTATATTATATATACACACACACTACTACGTATACAAATTCACATAGATGCTAGCAAATAGAGAGATAGTTGGCGGTGGAACTCAATGTTACTACTGTTCATGCTACAATATTTTCATGGTTATTTTTAGATAAATAGGATAATGTTCTCTCACGCTTAGTAAGTAGAAAACTTAAAGATATAAATACGTTGATGTTTTCATAGTTATCTTAAGTCTCAAGCAGTGTATTTGAATTTTTGTTTTGTTAGGCTATAGGGATACTATTAGTAATCTTTATGCTCACTTACGTTACGTGTAATCTTTATTATGATGAAGACATTAACTTATAGGTTAAGAAGACACCAAGGTCAAATTCAATTATTAATGTTTATTTATAGCTCACATTTCATTCTTCAAGTTATTTGCATTGCATTGACTTTACCTTCTTTCCTTTTTATTTTTCCCTCTCTATAAGCAGGTCTATAATGCCTGTTTAGTAGATAGTAGTACTAATAAAGCTTTGGTATTTATTGTTGGTAATGCTAATTTTATGAATATTTTAGAACCCTCTTCATAGGTCTAGCCATACCTTTCTCAACTTGTTAAAATAGTGACATGATTATGAAAGCTTACATCACTAGTTGTCTAAATGAAGATTGGAATTGAAAAGTGATCATGTTAAAGTATATTTCATTTAATATCAAATATATACCTCGTAGACATAGGGGACGCTAATATGTGTAACTCTGATTTATTAAGCTGTCCTATATCCACAGTAAAATTTTCAGATTTAACAATATACGTACTTGTTGAAATAAATTTGGGACCACTTGCTCGATCGTCTTATTAGCAATAATATCATGCAGCTGGTACACTAAATGTAAAATTTTAGATTATTTCTAGTAGATTACGGCACTTTTTTTTGGGTACTACATCTTATCATAGAGGTGAAAATCGATTAAACATTATGGCAGTGTAAATTAATAATTGAGCCTTCAATACAAATAAATTAATATTTTTTGTTTGATATATCATTAAATATTAAGTAGCGGCAACGGTTTGCCATATACTTGGGCTCGCCTATGAAGAGCATAAATACCTCATTGCTTGTATATATATATGGTAAAAGAACATAAAAATATATGTTTTACTTTTTGTATGTTAAACTTCACGGCCCAAAGATTGAGCAAATTTCAAACTACGGGCCCAAATAACAAGGGAAAAATTACACGTGATATCCTAATTCTTTCTCAAACTTAATCGTAATAATAACGTGTCTCGTGTTTTTATTGCGAAAATAGAGTTTTGTATGTTGTTAATAAGAAAGTTGTTTAATGTTTACTACCTTTGTTTACTGTAAAATAATCCCATATAATTATTTACAATTTGAAAAACTATTATTTTTGAAAGGATTAATACAACACTATTTAGAAATGTTGTATTTTATAAACACTATTCTTGTATACATTTTTTTCCAAAATTATATCAATGGTATTGTAAAGTGCAACATTTTCATAATAGTAGGTATTTTAAATTTCTTGAAAAATAGCGTTTTTAAAATGCTAAACACTTTTTTTTTAGAAATGGTTATAGTAGACCCAATTCACTTAATAGGCGAGATACATCATTAGCCGCAAATAATTTTTATTTTTTATTTTTTGGAAAATTTATGACCCACTACAATGCAAATTATGAGAAACATAATATCAAACGAACAAAATTTAGGGGCGAGAGTGATGATGTCGGCAGGATCTTCTTCTTGGCGGGATTGACCACAATCGGATTGCATCGAAATCCACGTGAAGCGCAAACATAGCGCTTCTTATAAACTATGTAAAACAACTATAGCTTCTTCGACCAAAAGACAAAACGGACGAGTGAGAGGAGTAATAAAGGTATGCAAAAAAACTACCCTCATGGTATGGTTTCAAGGGTCATGTTGGGTTTAAACGGTCACATCAGTCACGTTGGGTTTCAAGGAGGCTCCTTGTGTTTGTTGAGTCGCCATAAGCCCGACCAACAAGAGATCGCTGGTTACACTTCGTATGCTGTCTAATGACTCGATCAGCCAATTGATAAAGTCGACAGGGATTACTACTATAGAGTTGTGGATCATGTTATTTCAACAATTCCACACACTTAACAAAATCATAACAAAGAGCTATAAAGCCCCTGAAGATAAAAGGGATTTGACAAAAAGACTAAATATATAAAACATTAAAAGTTTAAAGGGGTGATTTGAAACATCGAGGAAAGACGCATTACGAGTATAACTGTGCAATAATGGAAAATATGTAATTAATCATCAATTAAAAGAATTCACACAGTCCCGTAAAAGTCTAATTATTTCAAATCCTAAATAATTTAAGAAAACACTATGAAATCTGTATTAATATGTGATTTACATGTAATATGATATTAGATGCAGAACGGTGTTGCAAAAGCAACCCACAAAGGTGAATATGAACGTACTCGGTAATTTGTAAGCATTTTTGTCCTTTGTATAAAGTTTTCTTATTAATGTGGGACTATTTTTCTTTGAAGTTTAAATAAATAAATAAAAAAAGCAATACCCATAGGAAATTTCGAAACATACTTATATATATAAAAAAAAACTTTTATGGTAACCAAAATCATGCTCATTTAAAAACTTATAGACTAGTTGTATTTTATACCAAAATTATGACGATCTATTTTATAGCGTTACGTTTTTAAATTTTTATTTTCCCATCCCTTGTCTTATTTCATCTACACGTGTCCTAATTAAATCGAAATTGGTGTTAGGAAAACAAACAAACGGGGTATATTAATTTGCTAAAATCATAAAAAATTCACAAAAATGATAAGATTAATTGACATCTATAAATCTATTGACAAATATGTCAATAAATATTTTAAAAAAAATATTCGATTCTTCGAAAATTTTATTGACACCCATACATTTATTGACAAATATGAAAATAAATTTTTAAAGAAACCGATTTTTTAAAGAGTTATTGACATCTAATAATTTGTGGACAAATACTTGAATAAATCTTCAAAGAAATTCACAAATCCTACTGATATCTAAGAAATTATTGACAAATATGACATACCACTTGATTTCACATAAAAAAAATATATTTAATGTAAACTCTAAACCATAAACATAAAAAAATGAATAATGAAAAAATAAATATGAATAATGAAATCTACATATAGAACAAATAAATATGAATAATGAACCCAACCTTCGTCTTTAACCAGTCCGACCCGTGAGTAGGGACGAAGCTAGATATTTAGTCCAGGGGGACTGTACTAATTTTTTTTTTTGTAAAGAAAAAAATAATAAAATTGTTTTACATATTTTAAAAAGGGTTATATTTAAACAATAGATTAACGAGCTCCAATCAAATTAGAAATATGTTGTTTTTATTTATATAAATCTCAGGAAATATAAAAAATGGTTTAAAAAAATCCCAGGGGACTAAATGCCTTTTTCGACAATACATGGTTTAAGAACTCAAGGGAAAGATGATTAATCATGAACGATTTTGGCACCCAAAACTTGACATCTATTATGTCATAGTCATAGTTTTTTTGGTATAGTTCTTTTTTTTTTTATAGAAAATAATTAGTTAAAAAATATCGAAATGGTGATAGTTTTAGAATTATCCTATAAAAAAGTTAGCGGCCCAATTAAAATGAGCATTTCACAGACGGCTCGAAGAAAAAGCCCAAACGAATAAAGCCTTCTTAGAGTTAACGGCCAACGAATGAAAGACGTTTACAGTTGGGTTAGGGTTTTGGTGGGTTTAGGGGTTTGTCAGAGAAGACTAAGCTTCGTCTCTCTCCAGAGCCATGGAAGGTCTGAAAGTCTCTAAGGCCAACTTGGTGGTTTACATACACCCCTCCAAAAGCACCAAAATCTACGACGCCGTTCTTTCCGAGCTCAGCACTTTGCTTTTCACGTATTGCCTCTCTCTCTCTTTTTTTTTTTTTTTTTCCCCCTCAATCTCTGAACTTCATTCTCATTTTCGTTCTGTTGTTCGGTTTCAAGATTGAAATTATTCACGCGTAGGTTCAACAGTTGGTATTTTCGAGCTTCAGAGAGTCACGGTTGTCTCTGGCGATTGTAAATGCGTTGATTTGAGCTTAATCATTGTTTCTAATTTTTTTTTTTATTTTTTTTTATGTTGCAGATATAACGAGAGATTCGATGGAGTCGTGTTAGCTTACGGAATAGACGACATAGATGAGACCGTGAAGATCATGAATGGTCTTCATCCATTTCTTCGTGTCAAACTCGTAGCTTCGCTATTGCTTTTCTCTCCTAAACCCGACATGCTTATAGGTAATTTCTGTTGATTCCAATTGTGCCTAATCTTGTACTCTCTTAGGGCTTCGGAGATTGGAATTGTCAATTTCAATATATTCCGGGTGCTACAACTATATTACAGACCAATCTAAGTGTCCATTGTCTTTCCTCTTCTAATCTCAAACACAAGTTTTAGCTATGTATATGAACCCAGTAACTATATACTATATTATAATCAACATATTCTCAGTTAAATATTGGTAGAAGAAGAGGACACTCGGATTGCATTAGTAGTTTTTGTGCTGTGTTGTTGCGTTGCTCATTTCTGTCCTATTATTGTCTCTGTTTCAGAAGGAAAAGTCGCGAAAATCACCCGAGGATCGATTCACCTCATTATTCATGGATTTGCGTCGGCCGTTATAGAAGACCCGGAAATTCGCAATGAATTAGAGTATAAAATTGTCAGTGCTGATTTTTTTAATCTTGATTTTGGAATTTCACTATTTTTTTCCTTAGAATAAAATCTGACATCATGATTTTCACAGAAACATGGGGAGGGAAGATATTTTAGCAAGTTACACAAGCGTCACGTTTTAAAAGTTGGTTCCACGGTACGGTTTCTAGTCAAGAGGTAATGATTCATTTTTCAATTTCTCATCCTTTTCAAATTGTTATGATGATTCACTGACTTCATTTTTTTATTTTGGATTGTCGAGATTTCAATTTCTCATTGTATGAAAGAACCAAATGTTGATTGTGAGTTAAGCTAAACACTGTCCATTTTGGTGAATGAATAATGACTCATTTATCAATTTCTCGCCTTTTCAAATAGTTCCGCACGGTCATTCACCGACTTCTTTTTCATTTTCGATTCTCGAGAATTCAATTTATTATTATATGAAAGAATCCATTGGTGATCGTGAGTTAAGCTCTAAACTCTATTTATTTTGGGGAATGAATAATTACTCATTTTCCAATTTCTCATCCTTTTCAAATAGTTCTGATCATTCACCGAATTCTTTTTTCATTATGGATTCTCGAGACTTCAATTTCTTGTTGTATGAAAGAAGCCATTGTTGATTCTAAGTTGAGCTAAACGCTGTCCGTTTTGGTGAATGAATGCTTGTTCAATTTTTCAGTTTTGACGAAGACGTTCTTCATATAGCTGGTTCTCTGACTCCGGATCGCACGGGAAACCTTGATTGGTTAGCAAAATTTTCCGAAGATGACACTGTATCACACAGGTTCTAACTCACTATTTAAATATTGCCAGAGACCAATAAATAAATAAATATTTAATCACAGGGTTTCACTTTTGTAGGAGTAAAGAGAAGAGACCGATCGAGCACGACTCTAAGTTCTCGGACAATGCCGAACACAAAACCAAAAAGTCAAAGAAATCAAAGAGGTCAAGAGAGGAGTCTTGAATTCTACTCGAAGGTACGTGACTTGGATATTTCAAAATCTCGGGTACAATTTCATTTTTGTGGGCTGAAAACTCTTTAACTGAGGGATTAAGGTAAATAGTAGAGCCAATCCATCAGCATAGAACCGCTTTTTATCCAGCCATACTTGATTTGATTGAAAATATAGCTAGTTCTTGGTATGATTGTAAACATACGAAATCTTGGTCATTGTTAGTGCTATTTCTAGCTCTAGGACAAAAATTCAAACGAGTGATTCTTTGTATTGGGCCCTCCAAATAGCACAATTTGATTGGGACTTTGTTTTAATTTTTGGTGGGCTCGTGTTCATGTAATGTTGGATAATTTATAGCTGGAAAGGCTTTTCTTCTTCTGGGGCTCACTCAGTCACAACAAGTCACAAGCAACACATTCATTCACATTCCCATTTATCTTTTCCGCTTCCAGATTTGACAATATCTCAAGTCAACTGATCTTCATACATTTTGAGAGAAGAAATTTTAAAATGAGTAAACTATCAATCTGATTCGCCTATATAATGTATGGGAAGAGTTTGTCTTAATTATCCTTCATATCATATTTTTTGTGGTACCAAAGTACATTCTGTTGTTTTTTTTTTTGGCGTGTGTGGCTTGTTGAATATGTACCCTTATATCTGAAAATAAATATCTCTATATAATGTCTCTTTTTACATATGGAATCAAGATTCTCTCTCCATGATCTTATCAACAGTTATGGGGCTTCTACCATAAACCAATACTCTTACAAACTTCACGATTGAGAAAACGACATATGATAGGTTTTAAAAAATAATTGAATGATGAAAAAAATAATTGATATTAGAGTGTATATGTATTGAATAAATAAGCGGTAATAAAGACGAGGTGGGAGGAGATGGGGTTTTCAGGTTGGTGAATGATTCTCACTTGCTTCCAAATCCCCATGTGAGCTGTGGAGTTGTTTAATTTTTATTAGAAAAATAAATTTTAAAAAAAAGGAGAAAAAAGTTATGAGGTAGAAAAAGTTGGCACATAAGTTCTCCGTATAATCCGGGAGTTTAACATGTTCTAAATATTGTTTATTTATAATTCCTCGCATGCTTTGTAGTTAAGGGCATGTGTATGGCCAACAAACGACGTCGTTTTCTTTGATATCATTTACTTATAGCTAAGAATCTTTTTTTTTTTTTTTTTTTTTTTTTTTTTTTTTTTTTTTTTTAATTTAACACTACATTGCACCATTTTAGATTAACATTATTATTCATAAATATTATGACCCACATCTGAGCTCTCTGACAATACTTCTCAAACTCCAACTGCATGTTGAGACTTGAGAGTGGATTTTGCGAAGATCTTTTTTAGATCTCAATACACAAAAAATGAATTAGCATTAAACTTAACCGTTAAATCTGTATCTATTGATTTGCCATATCTTTTGGTAATAAAAAATAATTAAAAAAAAAAAAACTAGTGTGGTCAGAACTCAAGACTCGAGTTGAACAGCTGATTATATATTTTTGACGCTTAAAGTGATATTTTTGCTGGCCATGAAAACGACGTGTTAATCACAAACCAAACGATTCCCTTTTTGGGGGACTAATAGTTAATACAATACGGATCACTATGAAAATGATTGATAGAAAGTGAAATATAACGTCCAACTATATTCCCCTTCAGAAGAGATTGAAAGCTCTCGAATAGGCCACTCTATAACATACAAGTTGCAACTAATCCACATTCGTTCAAGTCAATGTGTTTGTAAGGGCAAGCCAATGTGTATATTTTTTTTTTAATTAATATAGTAAACATAAAATACAATGGGAACAAATCTTAATAATTCCTAAACAACCAAATTTTGAGATGAACAATTGACCATTTCATAGGCTGAAAAGATCTTAAATTTTGATAATGTAATGGTAATTATTGGCATAAACAACCAAATCTAATTGCTCAACTATGTCAATCATTTATTTCCAATCATTAGCTGTAATTAAACAAAAAACCGTAATCACCTAAAGGAATTATTGAGGCTTTTGTACCCACCATGATTTGTCCGTCTCACTAAACACTACTTTCTATGTGAACACCCATACTTAAATATTAAATTGTCCTTAATCCCGTATTCTCTATCTAGAAAAAGGAAAGAAAGACCACAAAAACCATATATTAAATTCTTTATAAATGAATATTAGCAAGTATTAGTAATTAAATTGTGGATTCGGGATAATATGAATATTACTTGATTTCATAATTCCATTCCCATTGCTAGTGGGACAGCTTGGAGTGTGCGTCAATGAGTTAATTTAATTGATACGACTAGGTCACACACTAAAACATTTAGAGCCATTTTAATTTATATAAACTTATTACAAATATAGTGCTGCTTATTTTTAATCAATAATATATAGATATGTATATGTATATACTATATATGTTTGTAATTATTAGAGACAAATAAAGCGGCTATTATTGCGAGAGCTTGAAGGTATGGGTGTCATGGCCTCACTCTGCATTCGGATCACTTTGGGAATGACCAAATACAAAATATTATAACAGCAATCATTTCTTCTTAGTGTTTTTTTTCCCTCTCTTTAAAGTTTCTATGGGCTGGCTATCCAATCAATTTAATATATGAAGCTAGAAATACATTAAAAGTGCCACAAAAAATATTGGTAATGTCTAGGATCAAAATTTCCAATTCCTCAATTTTATAATACAACAATGACCTATTAACAAATATAAACATTAATATATTACATATATATATATATATATATATATATATATATATGTGTGTGTGTGTGTGTGTGTGTGTGTGTATAAGAAAATAAAACGTCATCTATTGATTGTAGTTGTCATATAAATAGAAGTTTATTTTACCAACTATATAGTATCACATTATTAGATGTATTTCTTTGTGTTAGATTTTTCTCTCACACAAATATTCACTCGACACTCAATGGTTTCCTTTAATCTTCAACTATTTAGTGTTTCCCTCTCACACATATTACAAAACTCTTTGCCTCATGTATAGACCGACAAAATAAAGTTTGCTCACTGCCTTGCGATCTAAGTAATCCATGAAACGGTCGAAATGCATATACAACTTTTGATTCTGATTTATGTTTCTTTTCCACGTCAGCGATCCAGATGTTGTATTATATATGAGATCAAACACAATAGTAAGTTGATATAAGCCGAAATTGATTTCACAAAATTAAAAGTAATTCATTTTTAGATATTTGTTTCAAGCAGCTTTTCATGCCTAAGAAGCCTAAAACTGCCCTAGCTTATTTATTCATTTATTATTTATTTTGATAGCCCTAGCTTCTTCATTGTATTAGGCCGGTTTGAAGAAAATACCAAGGTCCGTAAATTTTAATTAAATTCCGAACTATATTTCCTTTCTTATTTCTTATGTCTTCACTATCACCCAAAATTTATATAATGAAAATCCAAAGGTAGATTCTCATTATTGAATTCACCGTCCACACAACATGGTCTGTAAAGCTGGTACAGCTACAAGCTTTATTAGTTTGGGCGTGCGTTGAGATAATTACAAAAATGCATTTGGTGTTACGTAAAAAATAATTAAAACAAAAATTAAAGTAGAAAGACACTGAAGTATATCTACCATATACTTTTGTACCTCTATTTTGCTAACAATATACTTTTGTACTTGATAGTGCAAATCTATCTGCACTGCCTTCTTCTTTCGGTTACAATTGGAATCAAAATGCCCTGTACGTCATATCCACAATATTTAATTTTTATTTTTATTTTTATTCGAGGGATAAAGTTAAACAAACTCTGTATTATTTTTCAAAATCTTTATGTAAATACTTTTTTTTTTTAACTTTACATTTTCTCTTACGTATGTTGCGGCTCCCATGGATAAATACACATAAAAAATAATAATTCATACGTCCATATTTAACTATTCATGACGGTATATATTTCAAACTTATAAATTATGCTGTTACACCTACATGTACGAAAAAAAGTTGGAAATCAGCACCTCAGCGCCAACTAATTAAAATGATAAAAAAAAAATGTGCCAACTTTTTTTTTTTATTGTAAATTATGTTTATAAAGAAACTAAAATATTACGAAAGCCAACATTTATTACTATAATTAAAGTTATTATCATATGCATAACAATGGACCATTTTGACTAATGACGTACGCCGTTTTTTCTATTTTATTTTACTAAGGAAAGTTATTAAATTAATATTTATGCATTACGGGGCAGTATTTGGGACATATTAAACGCTTAAACGTCATGTATACGCATAAAGAAAATACTAATTTTGTCCACTTGAGATGTTTGACTAATATCAAATATTAATTTTAGAGCAATAATTCGAGTCAACGAATTTTTTGAAATGAAATGTTAGCTAGCTAGCAACATAGATGATCTTGCTGGCTATTTATAATACATGTTCCAGTACATAGTCAAATTCAAACAGTATAATATCATCACAGTCCCAATTTTGATGAAGGATAATAGAATATCTTATAATTTAATTATTAACATCTATAGATTCAATTTCCAGCGCCGTCACTCGAGGGAGGTAACTACTTATATCTCCATTTTATCGATTTTTGCGGACTTTATCGTCAACAAATTTTTTTCCTCTTCGTGATTGTCGTCTCGAGCTCAAATTAGTCAACGCCATGTCAACTATTGCTAGCTCGTCTCTGCCTATTGGTACGTGTTATCTTAAAAAACGGGTAACCCACAATTCTTATTTTAATTGTGACTACGTTTGTGATATACTTTTAATCTTCTTTCATAAAGAGTTATGGATTTTCTTCGAATATTCATTGTAATTTTAGTTATTTCAAATTTTATCGATGTGCTCCCGTGACGACCCTTTCTATTAAAAAAATGTGAAGTCATACGTAAAAAAATTGTTATTAGTATTTGATGATAAGCTTTTAATATTCCTCTGCAAAACTATTATATATGATTTAACAACTTTTAGGGAGGAATGTTTAAGTTAAGAAAAATTACCCGTAATACTGATTAACTACATTATTTATTGACTTTCAACATTAATTCGAAGAATACCGACTGGCTATAATCATTTGAATTTAAAAGATATCAGTCATAATCATTTGAATTTAAACCTAAAATGAGCGATCTTCACTCAATTTTCACTCTATCGCCCTACGTTTCATATATCAATGTCGTCTCATACTTTTCACATTGTGGTCGTGCTTTAGAGCTCAATCGAGTTACTCAGTGGTTTATAAGTTGGTAAATAATCAAAGACAAAGTTGTTAGAATTTGTAGCAAATTGATATTTTTATAATTTTAAGAGTTAAAATTTCGATTTTTTTTTTTTCCTTTTCTCAGTATATAATAGCGCTATCAAACAAAAATACACACGTATAGTAACGTATTCGTGACTAAGGATTTAAATGTGATAGTGTCAATTTTTTTTACAACCAAGTTTGCCTGTATATAATAATTATGCTAAAACACACTATGGTAAAACACAAGTTAAATAGTTGGAAAAAGTGAACTAACTTGTACCATCACAAAATAATGATAAATTATAAATAAATAAATAATAGACGAGAATAACATTGGTTGATTTGTACTTTGTCTAGCAATTATCACTAAAATCCAATTCAAGTTTGCTATAACAAATAAAGCCATTGATTAATGTACAAATTATAGTTCTGTAAAGTACTGGTAAAAACGACACCGTATATATTCTTGTTTAACTGAATTGAGCTAGATAATTTCTGTACTGATTAATTTATATTGAGTTCCTCTTTTGTGTCAATTATTAAAATTTTAAAAATACAACTAATTAAGTTTCATCGTCATTTTAGTTCCATCTCAAAACCTATTACTTCTCCCATCAATTTTTCGAGATTTGTGTATTCATTTAGGTTGTCACTCCAAGAATATATATATATATATATATATATATACTCCAAGAATATATGTATATATATATATTATTTTCATGCTTGTTATTGTTGATAAAATATTAGTAACTATTCCAGAAATAGTAACTTCCGTCAAAAGGAATTTTTCAAAGTTAAAATAAGGATAAATTACATAAATGCTCCATATACTTTTGACCATTTAACAACATGGTCCCTACTTTTATTTTTCTTACAGCGTCGCCCTTGAACTTTGACAATCTTACAAACTTAGTTATCCCGTCAAATTTTGGGAGTATATTCCGTCTATTTTAACTTGTGTAATAACTTGAATATTTAAAATTACCTATATATTCTTTATTTAATTATTTTATATTTAAAATTAATAAATTAAAATAAAAAAATTTCATTTTTCATTTTGTTTGTTGTCTTTTTTTTTATACATTTCCATTATACTTTTTTTCACGATAATAGAAAATTAATAATAAATAATAATTCATTTTTACAATTCATTTTTATTAAAAATTCATATTTTACATAATTATTTTATTTTTATTTATTTTTTATATAATAAATAATAATTTTTAATAATATTAAATCATTATAAAATCAATATTTTTTGTTATTTTACAATTTTGTCCCTGTTTAAATAGTCACATGCCAATCACATGTGAAAAAATGGATGGATTGTTGAGAAAAATAGACGGAATGACTAAGTTTGTAAGATTGTCAAAGTTCAAGGGCGACGCTGTAAGAAAAATAAAAGTATGGACCACGTTGTTAAATGGTCAAAAGTTCAGAGGGCATTTATGTAATTTATCCTTAAAATAATAAAATCTTATTTGAGATCAATTATATTGTAAGTGCCATTGAACGAGTTAACTATTTTGTCAATTGAAAAAATATGTTATCCGAGCTTGAATTCATAGATCTAATTAATACGTTTGCATCACACAAGATTAGAAAAGTTTAATTTTTAAAATTATTTATTTGCTAAATTTTTTGTTTGTATGTTGTCTATTTTGTTAGGTATTTGGATCGAAAATTAAGAAGTTGAAGACGCATGCTTAATCACAAAGATCTTTATATATATAAACATTTTCTCATTTTTTTTTTAGGAAGACAATATTAAAAATTATACTCATATTTTTAAGTTTTATATATTTTTTTTCGTAAAGCCTCATTTTTAAGTTTCGCATAAAATTTACAGCCGCAAAAAAAAAAAAAGGTGCTAATTTATTATGGGTTTACAACGTTCACGTTACGATGGATTTCTCACAAAATTAACTTTTAGCGGAAACATGGTTAAATTTGAGTCAAAGGGACATTGAAAGAAATACATGTGATTTATGGTTCACTGTTCCTGACATAATAAGCCATAGTAATTATATATTATCACGTTGAAACGAAGCTTATCCAACAAGTTAGGATTGACTGACTATAGGGATCGATTGTATCGAACTAATCAAAAGATAATTATGTTTTTTTTTTTGTTGGACAAATAAATTGTTTATATATCCCAAGCACTCACAAACACACTTGAAATGTTTTATTTATTTACTTAAAAATAAAAAAAGGGCCAGTAGTCGCATTTGAGACGTGGCAATCTGTCGAAACTGCTTTTGCTTGAAGAACAAAATAGGGTTTCCAAGCTAGGTTGGCATGTGCCAGATATGAAATAGTACTAAGTTTATTATTTTAATTAACAGAAATTTTGTCGTTGCGGAGCGAAAATTAACTACTAAAGAAGTGGATGAATGGTGGATTAAAAATGGAAAAGAGACATTCAGTATGAGGAAGAAAAAAAAACATAGATCCGTGTAGGCCGATTATTATTGGAAGATGCTAAAGAGAATATTATGATGGAGGTTTTTATTTTTATTGTTTTTCCTATACGGTTTGTAACTTTAACGTACTACACGTCTTCGTCCCACTATATACAATTCATCGTACAAACCGCTGACTCAATCCACGCATGTATGTTTGCTATAAAGCTTTTTTTTTAGGTTCTGGTCTTGATTATACAATTCTATTTTTTTTTACCACTAAATTATAAATAGTAATTATCTAGTTATAATTATTGCTGCCGGTGATAAAGCACTCTACGTAGTGACGTAGAGGTAAAATATTCACTCTATTGGAAAAACCTATTATGATTAAAAATTATATATATATAATAAAGCACTCCATGTAGTGACGTAGAGGTAAAATATTCACTCTATTGGAAAAAAAAACCTATTATGATTAAAAATTCATAACATATATATATATATATATATATATATATATGTGTGTGTGTGTGTGTGTGTGTGTGTGTGTGTGTACATATATCACCGGTGTAATAAGGATGTAACTAGGTCATTTTTTTTGGGGTATAAAGTTAAAGCGATGATACATAAAAAAAAAATAGTTAAAGCGATGATTAGGGGTATATGTTAATGTTATAGTATGACAATATTATAATCAAACATTAAAGTGTCCGTTTATGCAGAATATCAGTTACACAATTTTACGAGAATATTGTTTATCTACCAAAAAAATGTTAAAACTCGAAAATCAATTTATGATTAGAAAAAAGGGAGATACAAACGTCTTAAGTTAAAATTTTTAGTTTAAGTATCTCATAATTAAGAAAATAGTCCAAACTAAGATAAAGTACATGCGCTTTTGAATATGAGATGGTATGAGTTAGTCTACTTTTTAATTAATAATTAAATAATTTAAGTATAACTTTGATTGACGATAGCTATTCGATTAGTTGATATATTTTTTTTTCACAAAAATCGGCTTTCAATGAGATTACCTATTGTTCGACAAAAGTTTATGAAAATGCATTGTTTTTGGTAATTGCTTTATGTTAATACTAAATTCTACATGCATTTAATCAACTTTTATTATTTATTTATTTATTTTTATACATTTGGAGTTGATATTCACTATTATTAATCATCTAAGTTAACTTTTACGATGGGAAAAACTATTAGACTTAAGGAGGCTCTTTGCTGAATATAGATGAAAAGTAGCCACGAACTGAGGGCGGAACCAATTATTTCGTGATTTTAAATCTCTACTGTTAGAGATATTGGGAGTCAATATTTATTTTATTTAGCAATCAACAATTATAATAGCATGTGGTACTTAATTTGATATTTTGTTAATTTCATATCACCTACAAAATAGAAGTTTTGGGTTCAATTCCGACGATAAATGTCTTTAACAGCTCGTGCTTCATTTTTTTTTAACCTATTGGCTAGTTCATATTCTTTTTTTTTTAAGAACGAAATTGGCTAGTTCGTATATAAAGTATATAAATTGATTTTTTAATCAAATTATAAAGCCTTTTTTCAAAAAAAAAAAAAATCAAATTATAAAGAGTCTTCTTGCTAACACGGCCGCAATTAAACGTGGCCTAACGGTAGCGGGACGGGATGGGATTCCCGCTACCGTTAGGAATAGTGGCGGTACCGGGAGTCCCGTTAGGGACTAACGGAATTAACGAGACTCCCGTTAATGAGGCTAACAGGACCGGGACTCCCGTTAGTCCCGTGTTTTTTTTTTTTTTTTTAATCTCGGCCGTTGGATCTTTGATCCAACGGCCCAAAAAAAAGAGCCGTTTTTTTTATAGCCGTTTGAATATGGCCGTTACACCCATTTCGGCCGAGTTTTTTAATTTTTTTTCCCACTTATTTCTAAAATCTATAAATACCCCCCCATTTCATTCATTTTCTTCACACCTTTCCATCAAACTCTCTCAAACTCTCTCAATTTCAATCTCAAATTCTCTCAATCTCTCTCGATTTTAATCTGAAATTCTCTCAAACGCTTTCAATTTTTCATGGCATCCTCATCCCACAACCGAGGAGGTCGAAGGGGAAGAGCTTCCCGAGATCAACAAATGCACCGTTTTTAAGAAAATTGGTTGCACTTGTCTCAAAACGCCCCGACCCAAACACCCAATACTATTTCGATCCAAATTATGTTGCTCCTACTTTCAACCATTCGGAATTCACCCAAATGCCATATTACCCTCAAATGGATCCCGAGCAAGCTTATCAAGCTCAAATTCCGCCATCCGAAGTGGCTTTTCAAGAATTTCAAGTATTCGAGCAACATTATCGTGAATCCCAAAATCCAAATGAAGAAGAAGATGACGATCAAACCCAAAATCCAAATGAAGAAGAGGATGAGGAGGAGGAGGAAGAAGAAGACCTACCACCACCACCACCTCAAGTTCCACGACCTCGACAACGTGAACAACAAGAGGAGACACAACAACGACGACAACGACGAGCACGACAAGAACAACAACAACAACGTGGTGTAGGTGCTCAACAACAACAACAACCACCTCAACAACAAAAACCACCACGACGTCGTGCTAGGTCCGTTGTGTGGAATTTCTTTGAAGAGGTGATTGCGAATGGCGTGAAAGCCGAAAAATGTCACAGTTGTGGCAAAATCTTCAGCGCTCACAACACAAGAGTCGGGACGTCGCTATTCTGGAGTCATCACAGGCACTGCCAGGGGAATCAATCCAGAGCCTCGTCAAGCCAGGTAAGTCACATTGATCCTGTAAGCTTTATACGTGATTTAGTAGAATATTTTGTATCCACCGATCAATCTTTTAGTCATATCGAATCTCAAGGCTTCGCTAGATTCGTTAGTTCTATAATTCCAAACGTTCAAATAATGTATAGGAAAGCCTTGATATGCGATATCCTAAAATGGTTTTTAGGAGAAAAGGAACAAATGGAACAAACAATATCATCTGGTAGGTATAGCGTAGCCTTAACCTCGGATATCTGGACTGGTCAATCTAAGATGGATTTCATGAGCGTTGTAGTGCATAATATAGACGACGATTGGAACCTGAACAAACGTATCATAGCCTTTAGGAGGATGGAAGGTTCTCACACTGGTGAAAACACCTTAGACATCATAGTTAGTGTTATAGCTGAGTGGGGTTTGACCGATAGGATTATATCTGTAACATTAGATAATGCCACAAGCAACAACGCCATGATTAGAGAGTTAAAGGAGAAACTTAATGTTGACGATACCATTTTGCATCAACGTTGTGCTACTCATATCATAAACCTCGTAGTTCAAGCCGGAGCCGCTAGTTATGACCCTTCGATCAACAAGATTATGAATTACATTAGTTGGATAAATAGTTCAACCTCTAGAGTAGATGAGCTTAAGAGACGCCTTAGAGTAAACGGTCTCCAAGAGCGCACCTTTCACCTAGATAACAAAATTAGGTGTAATTCTACCCTTCTCATGTTGACCAACTTCTTATCCGAGCATTACGTCGATGTTATTGTTTCTTACATTAACAACGAACATGGCGAAAACGCTATATCCGAATATGATATTAGGATGGCTGAATTATTTGTTTCTTTTCTCGACATTTTTTTAAAAAGAAACTTGTTATCTCTCTGCTGTTTACACTCCTACTTCTTTTCTCGGTCTTCATATTATGACCGCAATTGCTGTGCATCATGATAAATATAAAAACCAAACAATTTTTCAAGATTCTATTCAAGCAATGACAGTCAAGTTTCTAAAATATTGGGGGGGCTGGAAATGTTCCATTATTATACGGTTTTGGAGCCATTCTAGACGTCCGATGTAAAATTGGTGGTTTAAAAAAATTTCTTAAGTACATTCGAAACCATTTCGAGGACCGAGATTACATTTCACTTGATCTCGTGAGGATCGTGCAAGCTTTTTTTTTTATCTTTTCAAGGTATACGAGGCGAAACTCCTACCGCAATATCGAGCACAACCATCTCAATCACAGACGCAGTATCCGAGAAGACACCAATACACGAATGTCTTCGTCAACGCGCCCGCTTACAGCTCATCGCCTCAACAACAAGAAGGTGGGACAAGTCAGACGAGGTCGAGCGCAACCGACGCACGGTCAAATCCGGAGATCCAAGAGTACGATCGGAACGATTGGGTCAGGTCGGATGACGAAGCCATCGAACTATTGGTTTGGTGGAGACAGAATGCGAGGAGGTTCCCGGTCTTGTCATCTATGGCACAAGACATCCTCACCATCCTTGTTTCAACCGTGTCATTTGAGGCGGCTTTTAGTAGCGCGGGCCGCATCATCGAAATCGGAGATGGTCGAAGCATTAACGTGTGGTAAGGATTGGATTCAACATAGAAATCGAGCACAAGAAACATTCATGTGCTTCGACATTCTTGACGATTTTGAAGTTGATTTCGCAAATGTAAACATAAATGGTTAGACTAACTTGTATACCTAAGGGATATCCCGGCCCTTGTCCTGGATAAATTTTCAAATAATTAACGAGGAAAGGGGTGCTCTTTTTCCTCGTCGTCGCACCATTTTAGGGGTCGGTGAGGTTTTTTAGGAGGCCCATTTATAATTTCACATTCTTTTTTATTATTTTTTTTTACCCACTTAGTTTAAAATTCTTTCAATTACATCATTCTATTTAATTATTTAAATTCTTTTAAAACATTTTTTTTATTTTTTTTTATGCCTAACGGGGTCCGAATTCCCGTTAGGCATATACCCATACCGTCCCGTTACTTAACGGGACTGGACTCCCGTTTGGCCATATAACGGGAGTCCGGGCTTGGGCGGGAGATACCGCCAAACCTGGTTTACTCACATTGTCAACGTTGCCAAGAGATGTATGACAACACAAAAAATATGACAATACAAAAGAGATGATTTAGACAATAATTAATAAATGTACGGATAAATTTATTATGCAGTCACTTGTAGGGGTGTATCTCAAACTCAAAATACTCACTCAATATCCACGTTGTTTCATCATAATCGTGGCCTAACGGTAGCGGGACGGGACGGGATCCCCGCTACCGTTAGGAATAGTGGCGGTACCGGGAGTGCCGTTACGGACTAACGGAATTAACGGGACTCCCGTTAATGGGGCTAACAGGACCGGGACTCCCGTTAGTCCCGTGTGTTTTTTTTTAATCTCGGCCGTTGGATCTTTTATACCCGTTTGAATATGGCCGTTACACCCATTTCGGCCGAGAAGACACCAATACACGAATGTCTTCGTCAACGCGCCCGCTTACAGCCCATCGCCTCAACAACAAGAAGGTGGGACAAGTCAGACGAGGTCGAGCGCAACCGACGCACGGTCACATCCGGAGATCCAAGAGTACGATCGGAACGATTGGGTCAGGTCGGATGACGAAGCCATCGACCTATTAGTTTGGTGGAGACAGAATGCGAGGAGGTTCCCGGTCTTGTCATCTATGGCACAAGACATCCTCACCATCCCTATTTCAACCGTGTCATCTGAGGCGGCTTTTAGTAGCGCGGGCTGCATCATCGATGATAGAAGATGTAGCTTGAAACCGGAGATGGTCGAAGAATTGACGTGCGGTAAGGATTGGATTCAACATAGAAATCGAGCACAAGAAACATTCATATGCTTCGACATTCTTGACGATTTTGAAGTTGATTTCGCAAATGTAAACATAAATGGTTAGACTAACTTGTATACCTAAGGGATATCCCGGCCCTTATCCTGGATAAATTTCAAATAATTAACGAGGAAATGGGTGCTCTTTTTCCTCGCCGTCGCACATTTTTAGGGGTCGGTGAGGTTTTTTAGGAAGGTTATTTATAATTCCACATTCTTCTTTATTATTTTTTTCTACCCATTTAGTTTAAAATCCTTTCAATTACATCATTCTATTTAATTATTTAAATTCTTTTAAAACATTTTTTTTATTTTTTTTTTATGCCTAACGGGGTCCGAATTCCCGTTAGGCATATACCCATACCGTCCCGTTACTTAACGGGACTGGACTCCCGTTTGGCCATATAACGGGAGTCCGGGCTTGGGCGGGAGCGGGGGCGGCGGGAGATACCGCCAAGCCTGGTTTACTCACATTGTCAACGTTGCCAAGAGATGTATAACAACACAAAAAATATGACAATACAAAAGAGATGATTTAGACAATAATTAATAAATGTACGGATAAATTTATTATCCAGTGACTTGTAGGGTTGTATCTCAAACTCAAAATACTCACTCAATATCCACGTTGTTTCATCATAATCGTGGCCTAACGGTAGCGGGACGGGACGGGATCCCCGCTACCGTTAGGAATAGTGGCGGTACCGGGAGTCCCGTTAGGGACTAACGGAATTAACGGGACTCCCATTAATGGGGCTAACGGGACCGGGACTCCTGCTAGTCCCGTGTGTTTTTTTTTAATATCGGCCGTTGGATCTTTTATAGCCGTTTGAATATGGCCGTTACAACCATTTCGGCCGAGAAGACACCAATACACGAATGTCTTCGTCAACGCGCTCGCTTACAGCCCATCGCCTCAACAACAAGAAGGTGGGACAAGTCAGACGAGGTCGAGCGCAACCGACGCACGGTCACATCCGGAGATCCAAGAGTACGATCGGAACGATTGGGTCAGGTCGGATGACGAAGCCATCGACCTATTGGTTTGGTGGAGACAGAACGCGATGAGGTTCCCGGTCTTGTCATCTATGGCTCAAGACATCCTCACCATCCTTGTTTCAACCGAGTCATCTGAGGCGGCTTTTAGTAGCACGGGCCGCATCATCGACGATAGAAGATGTAGCTTGAAACCGGAGATGGTCGAAGCATTGACGTGTGGTAAGGATTGGATTCAACATAGAAATCGAGCACAAGAAACATTCATGTGCTTCGACATTCTTGACGATTTTGAAGTTGATTTCGCAAATGTAAACATAAATGGTTAGACTAACTTGTATACCTAAGGGATATCCCGGCACTTGTCCTATATAAATTTTCAAATAATGAACGAGGAAATGGGTGCTGTTTTTCCTCGCCGTCGCACATTTTTAGGGGTCGGTGAGGTTTTTTAGTAGGCTTATTTATAATTTCACATTCTTCTTTATTATTTTTTTTTTCTACGCACTTAGTTTAAAATCATTTCAATTACATCCTTCTATTTAATTATTTAAATTCTTTTAAAACATTTTTTTTATGCCTAACGGGGTCCGAATACCCGTTAGGCATATACTTCTACCGTCCCGTTACTTAACGGGACGAGACTCCCGTTTGGCCAAATAACGGGAGTCCGGGCTTGGGCGGGAGCGGCGGGAGATACCGCCAAGCCAGGTTTACTCACGTTGTCAACGTTGCCAAGAGATGTATGACAACACAAAAGATGTGACAACACAAAAGAGATGATTTAGACAAGGATTAATAAATGTACGGATAAATTTATTATGCAGTGACTTGTGGGGATATATCTCAAACGTAAAATACTCACTCAATATCCACGTTGTTCATCATAATCGTGGCCTAACGGTAGCGAGACGGGACGGGATCTCCGCTACCGTTAGGAATAGTGGCGGTACCGGGAGTCCCGTTAGGGACTATTGGATGTAACGGGACTCCCGTTAATGGGGCTAACGGGACCGGGACTCCCGTTAGTCCCGTGTGTTTTTTTTTAATCTCGGCCGTTGGATCTTTTATAGCCGTTTGAATATGGCCGTTACACGCATTTCGGCCGAGAATACACCAATACACGAATGTCTTCGTCAATGCGCCCGCTTACAGTCCATCGCCTCAACAACAAGAAGGTGAGACAAGTCAGACGAGGTCGAGCGCAACCGACGCACGGTCACATCCGGAGATCCAAGAGTACGATCGGAACGATTGGGTCAGGTCGGATGACGAAACCATCGACCTATTGGTTTGGTGGAGACAGAACGCGAGGAGGTTCCCGGTCTTGTCATCTATGACTCAAGACATCCTCACCATCACTGTTTCAACCGTGTCATCTGAGGCGGCTTTTAATAGCGCGGACCGGATCATCGACGATAGAAGATATAGCTGGAAATCGGAGATGGTCGAAGCATTGATGTGTGGTAAGGATTGGATTCAACATAGAAATCGAGCACAAAAAACATTCATGTGCTTCGACATTCTCGACGATTTTGAAGTTGATTTCGCAAATGTAAACATAAATGGTTAGACTAACTTGTATACCTAAGGGATATCCCGGCACTTGTCCTGGATAAATTTTCAAATAATTAACGAGGAAATGAGTGCTCTTTTTCCTCGCCGTCGCACCTTTTTAGGGGTCGGTGAGGTTTTTTTAGGAAGGTTATTTATAATTCCACATTCTTCTTTATTATTTTTTTCTACCCACTTAGTTTAAAATCATTTCAATTACATCATTCTATTTAATTATTTAAATTCTTTTAAAACATTTTTTTTATTTTTTTTATTTTTTTTTATACCTAACGGGGTCCGAATTCCCGTTAGGCATATACCCATACCGTCCCGTTACTTAACGGGACGGGATTCCCGTTTGGCCATATAACGGGAGTCCGGGCTTGGGCGGGAGCGGGGGCGGCGGGAGATACCGCCAAGCCTGGTTTACTCACATTGTCAACGTTGCCAAGAGATGTATGACAACACAAAAAATATGACAATACAAAAGAGATGATTTAGACAATAATTAATAAATGTACGGATAAATTTATTATCCAGTGACTTGTAGGGTTGTATCTCAAACTCAAAATACTCACTCAATATCCACGTTGTTTCATCATATTCGTGGCCTAACGGTAGCGGGACGGGACGGGATCCCCGCTACCGTTAGGAATAGTGGCGGTAACGGGAGTCCCGTTAGGGACTAACGGAAGTAACGGGACTCCCGTTAATGGGGCTAACGGGACCGGGAGTCCCGCTAGTCCCGTGTGTTTTTTTTAATCTCGGCCGTTGGATCTTTTAAAGCCGTTTGAATATGGCCGTTACACCCATTTCGGCCGAGAAGACACCAATACACGAATGTCTTCGTCAACGCGTCCGCTTACAGTCCATCGCTTCAACAACAAGAAGGTGGGACAAGTCAGACGAGGTCGAGCGCAACCGACGCACGATCACATCCGGAGATCCAAGAGTACGATCGGAACGATTGGGTCAGGTCGGATGACGAAGCCATCGACCTATTGGTTTGGTGGAGACAGAATGCGAGGAGGTTCCCGGTCTTGTCATCTATGACACAAGACATCTTCACCATCCCTGTTTCAATCGTGTCATCTGAGGCGGCTTTTAATAGCGCGGGCCGGATCATCGACGATAGAAGATGTAGCTGGAAATCGGAGATGGTCGAAGCATTGATGTGTGGTAAGGATTTGATTCAACATAGAAATCGAGCACAAGAAACATTCATGTGCTTCGACATTCTCGACGATTTTGAAGTTGATTTCGCAAATGTAAACATAAATGGTTAGACTAACTTGTATATCTAAGGGATATCCCGACCCTTGTCCTGGATAAATTTTCAAATAATTAACGAGGAAAGGTGTGCTCTTTTTCCTCGCCGTCGCACCTTTTTAGGGGTCGGTGAGGTTTTTTAGGAAGGTTATTTATAATTCCACATTATTCTTTATTATTTTTTTTCTACCCACTTTGTTTAAAATCCTTTCAATTACATCATTCTATTTAATGATTTAAATTCTTTTAAAACATTTTTTTATTTTTTTTTATGCCTAACGGGGTCCGAATACCCGTTAGACATATACCCCTACCGTCCCGTAACTTAACGGGACAAGACTCCCATTTGGCCAAATAACGGGTGTCCGGGCTTGGGCGGGAGCGGGAGCGGCGGGAGATACCGCCAAGCCAGGTTTACTCACGTTACCAACGTTGCCAAGAGATGTATGACAACACAAAAGATGTGACAACACAAAAGAGATGATTTAGACAAGGATTAAAAAATGTACGGATAAATTTATTATGCAGTGACTTGTGGGGGTGTATCTCAAACTCAAAATACTCACTCAATATCCACGTTGTTTCATCATAATCGTGGCCTAACGGTAGCGGGACGGGACGGGATACCCGCTACCGTTAGGAATAGTGGCGGTACCGGGAGTCTCGTTAGGGACTAACGGAAGTAACGGGACTCCCGTTAATGGGGCTAACGGGACCGGGACTCCCGTTAGTCCCGTGTGTTTTTTTTTAATCTTGGCCGTTGGATCTTTTATAGCCGTTTGAATATGGCCGTAACACCCATTTCGGCCGAGAAGACACCAATACACGAATGTCTTCGTCAACGCGCCCGCTTACAGTCCATCGCCTCAATAACAAGAAGGTGGGACAAGTCAGACGAGGTCGAGCGCAATCGACGCACGGTCACATCCGGAGATCCAAGAGTACGATCGGAACGATTGGGTCAGGTCGGATGACGAAGCCATCGACCTATTGGTTTGGTGGAGACAGAATGCGAGGAGGTTCCCGGTCTTGTCATCTATGGCACAAGACATCATCACCATCCCTGTTTCAACCGTTTCATCTGAAGCGGCTTTTAGTAGCGCGGGCCGCATCATCGACGATTGAAGATGTAGCTTGAAACCGGAGATGGTCGAAACATTGACGTGTGGTAAGGATTGGTTTCAACATAGAAATCGAGCACAAGAAACATTCATGTGCTTTGACATTCTTGACGATTTTGAAGTTGATTTCGCAAATGTAAACATATATGGTTAGACTAACTTGTATACCTAAGGGATATCCCGGCCCTTGTCCTGGATAAATTTTCAAATAATTAACGAGGAAATTGGTGCTCTTTTTCCTCGCCGTCGCACTTTTTTAGGGGTCGGTGAGGTTTTTTAGGAGGCCCATTTATAATTTAACATTCTTCTTTAGTATTTTTTTCTACCCACTTAGTTTAAAATTCTTACAATTACATCCTTCTATTTAATTATTTAAATTCTTTTAAAACGTTTTTTTATATATTTTTTTATGCCTAACGGGGTCCGAATTCCCGTTAGGCATGTACCCCTACCGTCCCGTTACTTAACGGGACGGGACTCCCGTTTGGCCAAATAATAAGAGTCCGGGCTTGGGCGGGAGCGGGAGCGACGGGAGATACCGCCAAGCCAGGTTTAGCCGCAATAAATAAGCATCACTTTTGAAAATTAGTTAAGATTTCAAGAAGAGGAACAAACTAAACACATCTTTTTAAATGACTATAGATTCGACGTCATGAAACCTGTAATACTTTTCAATGACTAATTTGTTGATTTAAATCACAAATATATTTGTTTTGCTTTCCATTAACCACTATGATGGTTTAAAGATTAAAAATAAAATAGGTACTATCCAATTGAGTTAAAATGATTCTCCACGACTAATTAATCAAAGCTCATCCCTATTCAATTGTAGAGATATGAGTAGTACGAGTAGATGATAAACAAAATATAACAATTAAACTTAGGCTATTCAAACAAGAAATATCATGAGTACTTCTCAGTTACGTCTAAATTGATTTTTGTACTTCGTAATTAAATTGCATTTCGCACGCCATTGTAAACCAGGAGGTTATTACTAGAATCGAACTGCCTAAAAAAAAAATATGTTATGTCTTCTTTATTTATTAATTAAGGAATTTGTTTATTATTTTTCCAATATTTCCAACATATGTTCGAAATGTCTCACACTTCAATTTTTCTATTTATTTTTTCTGATGGGGGAATCATTGTCATTTTATTTTAATTTCAGCACCATATTACCCAACACAATGCTAAGTCCAAACAGAGCTAAAATCCTGAAATATTCCCTAAATCTTCATAAGAATTTGTCCTTTATAAACAGCAGATATAATGGAAAAATTAATTTGCAGAAGAAAACAAATCAAGGGAGGTTATAATGCCTTCACTCCAGAAGAAAATTCCATAATTATAATAGAAAGACCCTATGTTTCGCAAAAAGTTCAAATCAATTATATAAATTATAGATTTGATTAGGAGATATGTTTTGTTAAAAGACATTGAACATTAGAGATCCTTAAATCATAACAAGTGGGGTTCTAATTTCCAATGCAACTCAACGCTCTGGGGGGATGTATCACATCATTTCCCATTACATGCACGTGGACCCATTTGCCCATCTCTTGACCAATATTTTCAAACTACATATAAATTTATATATGTAAAATATATAATTGTCACACACTCACACTCACACTGTTAATTAACATAAATACACAAAATATTTCATAATCACGGTTATACTATAAGGATTTTTTTTAAATAGCCATTTGAATTAATTGATTGACAAAATAATTAAAGCTTTCAGTTTTTTTTTTTAATAATCAAGCCATGATACAAATATTTGTTAATATAATAAATAGCCATTTAAATTAATTGATTGATTATTCAGAGGCTGCGACGTTGTTTTTCGATGACGGAGGAAGCCCAAACTGGATTAAATAGTTAGGCTATATGATTTCAATTGATTGTAGGCTTTTGACTAATTCATATGTCTAAAATATAATATCATTAGCTATTATTTATTTTGAATAAAATATAAATAGGAAAAATAACACATCTATACCATATGTTTTAGTGAAATATCGAGTATAACATTTGGTTTTCATTAATGTCTAGTTTGTGCCTTCTGTTTAATTAAAATGACAAAATTATACTATAAAATAGATATGAGTGAAACTAATTTTCTTTTTATTGACTTTTCATTGATGTTGACTCTAATATTTATATGTAATCCATATTTTCACCCTTATTTATTGGGGCCATATATGTAATTTATTTTAAAAATGTATAACAAACAACAATCTACGAATTGTGGAGTATATATAGACATAAGAAATTGGTAAAAATAGACAATCGATAATCATCAAAATCATTAATTCGAGCGTGAAATTTAGTATTTAGCGTTGTTATTCGAACACGGGAGGAAACTATTTCTTGAGAAGTATGGATTTTATTAGTTATTTCTATTTAGGGCTATTTTTAATTTAAAATTGGAAATTTGGGGATTAGGGTACTGGTTTGGGGTTTGGTTCGGTTCTTATATCAAAGCCAACATCAATAAAAAGTCAAAAAATGAAAAATCCGCGACACTGTTATTTATTTTAGGGTATACAATTTTTAAAACAAAAAGTTAAACTCGATATTTCACTAAAACACAACCTATATATGTGTTATTTTTCATATAAAAATATATAATTAGGAGTTTATAATAATATATTATTTTTCTAATTAAATTTAAAAAATACTTATAACTTGTATAAATTGAAAAAACCAGTTATATACGGCCTTGATAATATTATTCTATATTTTTTTTTATTGAGAAGGAAATTTTAGCTGGGTACCGACTTTAAATTATGGACTCTATTTTAAACCTTGCTTTCACATATTTAGTAAATCTTTTTGAATTTTGATACCATATAACGAAGAAATTGGGTTTGTTTCGTGTAATTGAGTTTTGATACCCTTAATTGGGGTATTGTTAATCCGGAGAGAAATTTTGTTGGCTTATATGTTTTGGTCATACAAAAAAGGTAAAAGTAGAGCATCAATGCACATGGGGGGCTTGGTCATGTTTTGAGCATCCAAAATCGTTGCATTTGGAAGGGTTCAAATGTTTTTTTTCGTCCCCTTGTGAAAAAATAAAAACGATATTAAAAAAATATATATGGATTAAAATTAAATTAAGAAATTGATAAAGCATCTTCAACCACTTAGAGTGAAAACAAAAGAAAGATTATTTTCTTCTATTTTTTTTTTCTTTTACCAAACAACTCATGTGATGAGTTTTGAGTTAAAGACTTAAAGTCGTCTTCAACTTCGTGTACCAAAAAGTAATACCGCACGGACACTGCAAAATGCTCTCCAGTTGTTTTTTTTTAGCACACGACACGATTTATTTATTTTTATTTTTAAGTGCTTCGGCGCGGCTAATTCATATTTGTTTTACAAGAAGAATATATGCTGTACTATTTGTTTTTGTTTTTGCAAGACTTATACGTTCCAATTATTTTGCCACTAATTTTCTTTTTGTATGCAAAATAAAAATATTTGCAATTAACTAAAACCCAATTAATTTATTTTATTTATTTTTATATTTATGTACCTTTAAAAACGATTCAAAGTACACACAAGCATAATCATTTACACGTCGATGTAATATTAAAAAAGGGAAATGAAAAAAAAAAAACCATATTCCCGCTCTGCTAGACAATGGTAAATTATGCATCTTATATACTATTGGATTCATGAGGGATATACTATACAAAAGAAAAGTACGATTTTTTTTTTTTTTTTGTATTAATGACAGTCGTGTTTTTTAATTTGATATTTAGCCATAATGTCAATTTTTTTTCTTCCTCTTAGTAATAATCTGTCAAAGCGCACTTTCACCTACAGATTAATTGGAGGTTTCGTTCTATTAAAGTAATAAAATTACATAGAGATTGAACATATATAGTTGACGCCGCTAAGCACGTTTGCTCTGAAATCCAACTCTCCGATACCGATCTTCGCTTATATTTTGCACGTAACTTTGAGTACTAAATTAATATACCACATGATACAATATTATGAAACAGCTTATTGATTGCATTTAAAAATCTAGTGTAAATCTAGTACATGCATCACAGTTGTAACGAGGTCAAATATTTAATCATCATTGTTCTTTGTTGTTGTGTCGTGCAAAATTTGGGTCATGCACATAAAGAAATGCAATAATCCAATAAATTCTATTACTTATTTCAAATAAATAAATAAAAAGTACCTAGCTTACTCACACAATTTCACACTCTAGGGTTTCAATTAACGATAGGAAGGAAGAAGACAAATTAGTTTGACATAATTAAATTTGTTAGTATTATTGATCCTGGGTCTGTGGGAACGATTCGAAGTCGGATATATGCGTAAAACGGAATATATTAGCACAACAATATATGTATGCCTCACTGGTTCTAGTTCAGACATATTAATCGATGAATTTAAAAAAGATTGAGACGATGAGTTTTACCTATGTCATGCTTTAAGAGTGGTTCTACTAACATAAATCAGCCCGAGATTACAAATATTACAAGCACTCATCGCTTTCTCTTTTTTAGACTTTTCTCTCAAATTATGTTAGGTTGTTTTTCTCTCTTTTCTTTCTCCCACGCATTCTTCTTTCCCGCTGTTTAATTTGACCTCTAATTAACCATGAACAACAATACCAAACAAACAAATAAATGATAGATAGTCGGTAGTTCGTTAATCGATTGAGAGCTTGTTATAATTAAAGCTATTTTTTACAATGAATATATATGACATAATTTTTAACCAATTTTAATTTTAGTCCAATAATACTATACTATATTTTACATCCAATATATATATATATATATATATATATATATATATATATATATATATTTAAAATACAACTTTAGTTTAATTGATATAACTACTAGCTATACGCTTTAATTATTCAATATGAATGGATTCGGTTATACTAATGCTTGAACATTTAATCTAATTTTATACCATACATATAATATTACATAATATTTGGTGGTATATTAGAGCACCTCAACTTTATTTATGAGATTCTTAACTGGAGATGGTCTAAAATCACTCGAGGTGTAGTTTATCTAGAGGTTCATAAATCACTATTAACTTCGCTGAAAAAAGACCGTCAAATCGGTCATTTGTGTATGATATAGTTAAATGAATTTATGATATAATTTATGTTATTATTAATAGAGGGAGAGTGAGCATACTAGTCTAATCAACCCACCAATATTATGAGAATAGCTCAAGTTTGAATAAATTAAGTGAATAGCTCAATTAATATTTCACTATCTAAATTACCCTCATATATATAAGCGCAAAACTCAATTTTCCCAAAACCTAAACCTAAACTCGTTATCGTCTTCGTCCATTTCACGTCACCTATCCACTTCACGCCGCCGATCCATTTCACGTCTCCGTGTCGTCGCCAATCGTTGTCCATCCTCGTTGCTGATCCCTAACGTCGCCGGCGAGATCCGCCATAGACGCCGTCGATTCCGTCGAGCTCCGGCGACGGCGATGCTCGACCTCATCGGAGAATCGACGGTTAGGATTGACTCGGAAATCGACAGGGGGAGAGGAATCGGCGGCGGAGAGAAAATCGGCAGCGATGGAGGAGATTGAGGAGAGGCACTTTGTAAATTCGCGAATCGGTTAATTTAATTAACCTACTGGAGTGAGTTAGGTTAATTAATTAACTGATTCGTGAAAGATTTGAAATTCACAAAAAAATTACAAAAATCATAACTTAAGTCAATTGATATTCAAAGTATTCAATTAATTAACCTAATTCCGAATTCAATCATTTAATAAATTAACTTTACTCATAAAAAATCAGAACATAAACTAATATTCAACCAATAAGTTAATTAATTAACCTAACTCACTCCAATAAGTTAATTAAATTAACCTATTCGCGAATTTACCAATGACATTATGGTCTGAGTCGAAAATATGGACTATTTGCTTAATAAAGAGAAACTTGAGCTATTCCTCCAATAAAAATGAAAAACTTGACTACTTACAACAAATTTCACACATATTTATCATAATATTCTGTCATTTGTGTATCACTGTATCAGTGTATCTGCATCGTATAGTTAAGAAAAATAAAATTTTGCATCCATTCGATATATACGAACCACTTCGTCTTATTATACACTTGTGTACCCGTTCAAACCAACCAAACCCGTCGGCTTCTAGATTTATATACATGCACTCATCAACTTTTGCAACTAGAAATCCTAATAAATGATTCACTATTATAAAATATTATCATATTATACACACAAAAAAAAAAAATTATTATTATTATATTATAGCATAACTCATTAGTCAGTCAGCGAATCAAAGTTCTAAAAAAAAAATTATAATAATAATAATAGATAAATAAATTTGGTGCTAATGCGCTAAAAAACAAGAGAGTATTTTCGTAATTATTTGGAGAAGCGAGGGAAGTTTCCAATCCCAACGCTTATATAAACCATGTCCTTCTCAGTGTTTTCAATCCCCCTAATCAACCAGCGCAGCCACAGAACCGCAAAACGACAAGTCAACCACAACGTCAAAACTCAAACACAACTCTCTCTCTCTCTCTCTGTTTTTTCGTCGTTTTTCTTTCGAAGAAAGCGAAATGCCGAGCGGGTTCGCAAAATGCAGCAAGATCCGACACATAGTGCGTCTCCGTCAGATGCTAAGGCTGTGGAGGAACAAGGCGCGCGTGTCGGCCAACCGCGCGTACGTGCCTTCGGACGTCCCGGCGGGACACGTGGCGGTGTGCGTGGGGAGCGGGTGCAGGAGGTTCGTTGTGCGCGCGACGCACCTGAACCACCCCGCATTCCAGAAGCTTCTCTCGCAAGCCGAAGAAGAGTACGGCTTCTCAACAGGTCATTCAGGCCCGCTGGCCATCCCGTGCGACGAGTCGTTTTTCGAGGAAGTCCTCCGCCACGTCACGCGAAACGACAACTCTTCTTCGTCGTCTCAGAGACACTGCCACGTGGGACTCAGAAGCAGCCTCGATTTCTGGGCCGACTCTCGCCCCTTGCTCCAAGGCGTGGCTGAGAAGCACATCTGGTGAGCCGGACTCGGCGTCTCGGTCCGAGTCGCCGAGTCGAGTTTCGCTCCGAGGAATCGATGCCTGTTTGGAGATGGCAAGGAAATTTGACCGTCCACCGTGTCGTCCCGGGTTCGAATCGGAGTGAAGACACATCAACAAGAATTCAATCAACCAATTTTTTTTTTAAACTCTGGAAAAATTTAAACCCAGCCAGGGCTTAGAAAGGTAAAATAAGGAACAAAGAAGAATTAATAATCAACGGTGAGACCACATAAACTGCTGGCTCCTTTATTTTTATTTTTCCCAAACATTTGTAAATTTTGTGATTTATTATTGATTGATTAATGGAGGATCTATATAGATAATTTCCCTTTATGATTGTTCATTAATGCACCAAGAAAACAAAAAAATATACCTTATTTGATCATATTACTATTGATGTTTATATAATATAATATGTATATATATTGTATATTATAATTCTATCATTATAATCGCTGTGGGTACTACTATAATTGGCATGACAGCTACCCACGTGAATCAAAGTCATATTTTGTATGGTTTTTTTCTTCTTCTCATTTTCACCTGATTCAGTTTTTTTTTTTTTTTTTTTTCATGTGTATATATGTGTTTATATTTATAAATATGGGCTGTGGCAATCATCGGAAATGGGACTGATACTGAACATTTTCAGTGTGACAAAGCAACGACATTCTTATTAATCCGTTTATTCTTTTCTTTTGGGGGCAAAACATTCTTTAATCTATACAAACTGATTTACCGACCCTTTATGATTTTCCTATCTTTCACCTTTCCCCACCTGTAAAAATAATATGTAAGACATTCTACTACAGTTTCATATTTTTATATACCACTATTCAATAATAAGAATGAAATTCTGTTTTTCAATATATATTATATATACAACTACTCAAACTTAATAAAATTGTATTTTATCACATTAAATTTTGTATATAAATAAGATTAGCTATTTACTTAATAGCTTATTCATTGTAATTTGAATTTATGATCAAATATAAATATAGGTAAAGCTCCCAATCTATAGTTTTCTAACATATTTCGTAGCCATTCAAAGTTCTTTTTTTTTTTTAATTTAAAAGTGCTCTTTGTAGAAAGTAGCGAAGAAGTCATACTTGATATCTTGAATGATCACCAAGCGGATAGAATAAATGTATCCTATAAAAATACTGATTTTCTTGGTTTAAATTTCATGGAATCATACACAAAACAACATTTGACTATATGACGGCTTTAACAAACTATTTGATTTACTTGGATGCCCTAAATTCCTAGAACTTATATCATCAAATATATGACTGCATATAGCTCATAAATAATTTGTGTAAAATCCTGATTGACATACTCAATTACACATTAAATAATATTTAACTAGTTGTAAGGTAATATATATATATATATATATATATATATATATATATATATATATATATATATATAACTAGAGAAAATTGCAGAAATCATTAAAATTGTAAATAAAATTGCATAGAGTCTAAAATAATACAGTAACTAAATTCTAAAAGATTTTTTTACAAGTTGAAAAATATTACTTTATTATTAAAATTTTAGACATGCTACTTTTGTGATTAATTTTAAAAATATAATTGATCGTATATAATTTTTATTATTTGTGAGCGGTTGACTACTTCTCTTTTGGATGGACCATATTACAAAATTGGCCCATCTACCATCTTAATTATTTAATGTTCAATTTAACTATACAATCAAAGCAGATAGATTTATTTAGTGTCCGCGTCCAAGTTAGAACTCAGCCATGTTCTTTCAGTTTAGGTGTCTTAATCAATTTCTTTTTTTTTTATATATGGCATCGCTTTTTAGTTTATTATTGATTTATTTATATGATAAATACCTTTATGAATGTCACTGAACTGGTATAAACAAATACATAAATTCTTTTTACAGCTACGCTGACCTTTATCGGTAATATGATAGAGAAGTTTTCAGACTAATAAGTTGATGGAATATTTGTGACAATGAAAGCGTGACCATAGTACACGAAGCGCATTCAAACTATATATATACACTCAAACAGTCTGTATAGAATTATGAATTATGAGCACTAAGTATATACCGTACCGTGCCAGCGCATAGATATCTTTGTCGAAAGAGACAGGCAATATATACAGGTGAGAAAAAATCCCGTGTGAAACGTTATATATCTAAATTCAGCAATTGCTAAAAACGTTGCAGAGAGAAAATAATGGAAAATAATTCAAATATATTGCTTGTCATAATCAAGAAATATATTTGTGGACGATAATAGAGCCGCTATTAATGGAAGATTGTTGCATTCTCAGGAAAGTAAAGATTTTCGAGGGATAGGAAAATATGAGCAGTAGTCATTTTTATAGTGGAAATAGGGGGATTTAGGCGTCACTAAACAAGATTAATAAATGCGAGTATTTATTATTTATTTGTAAATGTGGTCAATTGGAGATCTGATATTTAGAATAAAAAGGTTTGGATGGTTTGATTTGATATGGGTGATATGTCAAGGATGGTTGTGGGACAATGTCTTTGTTAGGGTTTTAATCCATTAAAAAAGAGTTTCGATATAATATTGTATTTATTTGTGGTTTAGGTTATGCTATTGAATCCCTAATTGGAGTATTGAATGCAGTTGAAATTGACCCATCAGCAAGATCATCTTTCTGATATCTTTAAGGGGCTATAATCTAAATGGTATATAGTATATGCATATATAAATATTTGTGATCTTGCCAACTTTGTAATACATGTTGCTAATTCTGCTGAGTAAGTTTGTTACCAAATTGTCAAAGATACTCCTATCATAATATCATATGCGTCAACTCGTTTAGCCATTGACCGAGTGAGACACAGTCTTGAGGTTCAACTTTTTTTTTTTTAGTTATATATGTCTTGTAATTTTTTTTTTTTTTTTTTGAAAGAGTATGTCTTGAAAAGTGATGACGTAAATATGGTATTTTTATACATGCATACTTCTAAAACAACATTTAAAATTACTTATAAAGACATCGTGTGCTACGTCGTGTGGACGTAGGGGCTAGATATAAATTTTTAATATTCATATTTAGTGATTATTATTTTAACTGTCCATACAAAAAAAATGACTGTAATTAGTCTAGACAAATAATTATACTTTAAAATCGTTGCCAATCATGCTTATCAAATATATATTTCTCAAAGTATACAAGTAAATTACAGAATTATCTATCTCTCTATTATAATATTTTTTTCACAACTTGTTCCTCACATTATTAAAAATATAATAGTTATTTAATTCTGCATTAAAGATATTAGCTTCAATAATAATACATATGAAAATTTGAAAAATAAAACTATATTATCTCATATATAGTTTTATTTGATTTCTGAATATTTAGAAAATTTCAACTTTCAAATAAGATATTTGTGAAATTTTCTCTAATTCAAATCAGTGAAATGAGGATACAATTTGTACAGGATCATATACTTTGTAGTGTAGCTCTAAAAACCGAGGGAAATTGAAACGTGATAATACTATTCATCACTTGTTTATGGCCAACTTTATTGGGTTCTCGATTATTTGTGGTACCCAAAAATTGTTCATTTTGGGCCGAATTAATTGGGCTCAGGGCTAGGCTGTATAGAAATGTTCTTCGGTCCTCTTTCTCTCTGGGCTTTGATTACAAAACAACCCATCCCATCTAAATAAATGAAGAAAGAGATTTATGTGTGGAAATTGCTTTTGATAGCTATTTTTTGTAATGTATCCCGAGCTTAGCATGTTTAAACCTTCGACTACAAAAATAGCTTTTCTAAGTTTTATACCGCCACATTTCTTGATTTTTCATTATATTTACAATTTTTTTGAATAAAAAAAAGAGTTTACTAGACTCTATTTTACTTTATTTACTGTTTACGATTTAATTTATAAGGAAAATAATTGTTTTATCGTTAAAAAAACAGCTATTTTTTAAATGCTTTGAAATAAGAACTATTTTTGAAACGGAACACTTAAAAAGTGTTATTTTTGTAATTTCACCTAGATTTTATACCTTTGGAATTGTATGATGTGATTGAAAAAGATACTTATTTTATTTGATATCGTGCTTCAGGCGAACAATATTGAAAGTCTTGCCGGTTGTTGAGGATAATGTTTCGTCTTCTTTATTAATGTTTATTTATTGTCCTCATCTGGATTGTGGTACTATAGTTCAGTCAAAAAATGCTTACACCCTTAACGTAGTTACAAATTAACTTGACCATATATTTATATTAATCATCACCTACTTGAACTTTTTATTTCGTTCTTTAATGTTATCCTAAACAAATTAATTAACTAACACACATAAATTCATATTGCTAGTTGCATTTACTATAACATTACAATACTTTTTTATGTTTTAAGAAGAAATAGCAACAAAATTACAATGTTTTTTTTTACAAAATACACTTTGCTATTAATTTATTTTTTTTCATCTGTAAAAATACCTATTCGATTGAACCATATAATATTAGATATTTTTACCGACAAACTTTTTTTTTTATAACAAAATTTATTTACTTCAAGCCATTAGACATTTTTTTGTTGCCATTTCTTCTACTTTTATATGTTTTCATAACTAAATTTTCAATATATTTGAGAGGAATGAACATATTTTATATCTTCTAGTTACTTTCGCTTCTGAATGTGAGACATCCGCACGTTGCCGGTGCCTTCGGGAATAGTATGAATTATATCTCATGTTTTCTTAGCTATTTCACCGTTAGAAATTGGCTTGAATGTTCTCATCCACATCACCAAAATAACCGTTAAAATATGAGAGCTTCCCGGAGCTAGCTTCACCTTGTCATTAGTCCACTAATCTTCAAGCTTTATCTAAGCAGCACCTCTATCATCCAAGACCAGGGGATGATTCCATGTTGTGATAACAACTCTTCAAGCTCTCTCATCAATAGCGTTGAGCAAAACTCTCATCCTGGCATACTAGTAGCCATCATTGGGACCCACTAAGAGTTGAGGTCGTCCTATACTTTGTCACTCCTTCTTGTCGTCCTATACTTTGTCACACCTTCATGTTCATCTTAAACAAACAAACAATAGAAGACAACCGAGTCAAATTCTATTATTTGAGTGACCCGTTATGATACCCATTGAAACTATATTAAACGTACACTGAGATGGTTGGAAAACTAACTACTCATTCAAGGCATATAAAGAAAACAATTGGTAACGTAGTTCAATAACAAAAAACTTAATATAGAGAGCGATGTTAGTTCGGTGGTGAAAAACAATTCACTATAAAAATCAGAGGTACAAACGCTGGGGTTTGCAGACTCTCGCTCAAACCACCTTCTTCATCAATCCCCAACAAATTCCAAACTAAGCTCCCCTTATACACATACGTGACCCTCTCGCGAAGATCGTCTCAGTGAATTAAACGTTAACTTATCAAGTTTTTGCCAATATGAATCGTACAAAGATCAAAATTAATTATCTTCTCGTTGTTGATGAAGATCTTAGTAAACAAGTAAGTGATAAGTCGACCATGTGGGGCTAAAAGTTAGATGACCAAACAAAAATCCTATATGAGTTTTGTTAAAGACAATAACAGATTTTTTCACGAATTAATAAATCGAAAACCAAATCCGATCATATCTCTAATAATCTCGGAACTAAAAACAATATATTTTAAATTCGATTTGAGCGGGAAAGAAAACGTTGATCCATTAATCTGATTGTCTTTAACAAGTAATTGTGTAGAATCTTAAACAACCTATAAATTTTGCCGAACTAATAAAATCTCGACTCATGGGAGCTAACAGAGTTGATTGCAAATATATCTAACAATTTTGTAAATTTTTGTTAACCTTTATGGATCTCAGTGTGGTAATGCCTAGAAGATTGGGTAGTACAGTGTCATATCACCCATGACAAAAACTCACGAGAGAGCAAAAAACAAACAAGAAACGTCGTGACAAACTTGTATTTATTAAAGCGCATGCTTGTTGAAGCCAAGTTGTGACTCTTTAAGCCTTCAAGTTTCACAATTCAAAGTGGACCACTATACTTCTTTCCTTGCCTCTTTATCATTTGCCTGCCATACTCCTCAAAATCATCACTCATGCCTACTTTTTTTTTTTTTTTTTTTTTTTCATTTTCTTTCTTCTATTGGGAAACTCTAATCCATCATCCCAATTCACATTGCCTTTTCGTTCAATGCCCAAAAAAAAATGTAGTAATCTTATGGGTTATCATTTCGTCACTTGAATCTCTATATTTGTAACGTTTATTTCCACAATCATAAATAATCACGTTTTCTTGGTCTCTTGATGATAAATAAATTTAATTTGACGTACATGTCCAAGGAAACAAAGTATCAAAGCTAATGTGACAATAAGTTGTTAATTCTTTCCAACAACTCCATGATTATCTTAGCTTAATGAATTGTTTAATTTTGAGATTTGTCGTTTATAGATTTGGTGTGGTGGGACTTTAGGCGGAGAGTAGGATCGCTTTCAATGAGTGAGAGGGCTATCATATGCTATTATGAATAAGATCTATTTATTGACAACAATGAAATTTGCTTTACATTGTTTGTCATTACAAAGCGTCAAGATTGGCTTTTTTGGCTTAAATAGTCAAATATCAGGTAGAGAGTGATTCTCTATGCTAGTGTAAGTGTATAACTATAAAGCCCCGGTTTCTCTTCAACATTTATTAATCTCTCACTCTTTCTAATACTTTGGGACAGTTTCCCCACATTATTGTTTAATATTTTAGAAATCCCACACAAAATTATTATATACACGATAAAGAAGATGATAGGGATTAATCGCCCCACTAATTAACTCGTAATAATAACTTAAAAGAAGAAAAGAGACCTAGAACTCAAGCGATCTAAAGATGCGATTATTATAAGATTTGATTTTTCATACAAATTAAACATTTATTATTGTTGACATTTTAATGCACTTTCGTTGGTGCTTTATTGTTTTTCATGAAAAAAGACATCATCATTGCAATATTTATTTTTGTATAATGTACAATGCCATATCTGACATAATTTTATTTACAATTGCTCCACCAAGTAACATGTCACTCATTTTATTTGTTGCCTAGGACGTCATATCGATTTTAATTACATATCAAATATTTTACCCCGTTATCAAATGAATCACATTTTACTCTAAGTTATGTATATACAGTGACATTTTAGATACACTGAATACCGGATATGAATGTTAGAAATTGTTATTTTGTTTTTGCCAAAAAAAAAAAAAAAAAAGTTGACATCCATGATAAGAACGGCTGGTTCGTAAATGAGAGGATAGAATTCAGTCATGTCGAAGTAAATATTATAAAAAATACCAACGTACAAACAAGATCGAGTAAAAAATCTTAGCTTTCTTACAAAGTGAAACCAAGCAATAAAACAAATAGAATACAAAAGCAATAATACCATTATTTTGTTGTAATTCAATAAAGAAAATGAAAGATCATTGATTATATCGTTTTAAATAATATCATTGTTGCTTTCACGGCCAACCAAACCTCGTTTAATATTAGAATGCAAACTCCGAGCATCAGAGGATCCACGAACCCGGTTTCCCGAGCTGTATGATTAATTTTATGATCGAGTTTCTTCTCAAAAGAGGTGAAATATAAGATAAAAAAACGAAATGTTTCTCCGCCACACACTAAAATAAAATCCGTTACATACGCCATTTCAAAATGACCAACAAGACACATTCTACAATACATGAAAATAAACGACACACTTTGCTAAAACAACACAAATGACAAAGAAACGACATAAAACCAAATTTATTTATTGATAACTTTCTTTGTAACGTATTTCCTCAATGTAATTCCTCAATTTGGAGAAACAAATGTAGGTAAACTTTGTAAAAAAAAAATTTGTCATTATATGAAGGCTTGGTTAACACGTCATGAATCATATGATGCAATAAATAAACTATGTTGGAAATGAATAAAAGAGTAGAACCATCTGCAGTACACCCACACAAGTCATAATGGGCCCTCATTTAAATAAATGGGCCCATTTTGCGTAAAGTTCGTTTTAGGTCAAATCAGAACCCTAAATCACCCCTCAGACGCGTATGACACTTGGGCTCTCTACTTTTGCTCTCTTTATTGCTTTTGAGGTCCATTTTTATTAAATTCATCTATTATTCTTTTCTTTCACTTGTATCTTAAAAAAAAAAAATTATATTCTTTTTTTTACGTTGCTTTATTTTATTGTGAAAGAGATAAAGGGGTGCTAATTTCCAAAAATTACAAACTACGACAAAATGAAATGTGGACTAATAATAGGGGAGAAGAGTGACACTCCCAAAAACACCCCCCAAAGAATTGAGATAATTACACTAATGATAACAGTAACAGCAGTAATGACAGTGATGATAACGATCCGCCATGGGAAAAAGCATAAAGAAGAAAAAGGTGGTTAATTGGAGAAGTGGCAAAGGAAAAAATCGAATCCGAAGAAAAGGGTCCGAAAAATAATTATCGCTTTTCTTTGGGCATAATAGAAAGTATGGGTGAAGAGGTGGACTAAAGCTGTCTTGTGCGAGAGTGGGTCCCGAAAATGGGTATCGTTTTTAGACCTCTTTGCAAATATACCCAATTGTAAACCCTAAATATATGAAAAATTCTTTCGTACCCACAAAGCAAGGGTGTGGGAATTCTTCTTTTGCCAAAAAAGAAAAAAAAAAGTAACTTAAATTATTATTTCCCTTATTATTATGGATTGCTAAAATGTGAGAGTCTCATCACTCATGTTAAGCAATCATTCTCATTATCTCTCTCCCACGAGTCTACCACCACTCTATCTCTATTTCTAACCCATAATATTATATTATTCCAAATTATAATAAATTAAAGAAAGAAAACCACTTCCTTACTTTATGGTGAATGAGATGTCAAAATCCAGCTTAGAAAAAAGAAAAAAATAAATAAAAGGGCTAAAAGGGAAAGTCTTTCTTAATAGGGATTTGTGGTGTAAAGGAAATAGAGAAGAAGATAAGAAATATGAAGAATGGAATGACTGAAAGAAATAAAATGAATTGTGCGTATATATAATGCCCCCATGTGAAGAAAAAAAATTCTTATCCAAATTCATCTATAGTGGAAGGAATATAGAGTGGAAAATCAGAAGAGTATCTTTATCAAGTGCGTCCATTTTATTGTGTGTCAATCACGTAGAATCGTTTGACTTGCCAAATTGATTCCAAAACCAAGTATTTAGGTTTAGTTTGAGACCATTAATTTATAAAAATAAATACATATATTACAACTATGGCATGTTTCACAACCTATGTATTTCCTTTAAGAGATTTAGTTTTATGTTAAGAGTAATGACAAATTAAAAAATTACGAATCTGGCTGCTAAAGTAATCTATTTAGCCAACCAAATCTGATCGTGCCTTTTCTAATTATACGCATTATTTCCTGTAATTGAGTATAAAATATATCACAAAATCAAAGAAGACTCCAAAAAATTACAGACCGTTAAACTTTAAATTAACTTTTTATAATACTTTTTTCTTGAGTTAATTAAATTATAGGCATAAAATATAAGGTTAAACGTTGCATGTGCATCCCATTAATAAAGAAAAATAAATCCAAGATGTACTTTAAAGTTCAAACTACGATGCATCTGTACATATATATGTATAGATTATTTACTCGTCTTTTGAAAATTAATATGCAGATTTATACATGCGTGTGCTTCATGTAAAGAATATACCACTGTACATCAAGTTAAAACTCTTTTTTCTTTTGGTTTTATGTGAACTAATTATAAAAATGATACAAGTTCAACTTTTTTTTTTAACAAAAACAAAATTGTATACCTCGAAAAGCAAGTCATTTTCTTTTTATAAAACACTTTTTTGTCAACTTGTCTGTCAAAAAAAAAATTTTATCCACGCTATTAATTAGTTGGCAATTAGGCATTGAATCATTGATCATGAAGCTTCGTCCCTTCCCCGATAGCTTTATCTATTTTTTCTTCTTCTTTACATATAATGTATTGTGCAAAAATAATACGTATAATTGAATTGACAGCTAAACTATACTTTATATTAATATTATAAATGACTACGTAGACTGCGTAAGATAAGGACATGCCATTACATATACGTAGTACGTACTAGCTGAGAAATATTTCTTCGACTAATTATATATATAGAGTTTAATTTATGTAATTAATCAAAGTTCAATCAAGTTGAAGTGTTCAAACTATTCTTCATCGTATTAATAACTTTAATATAATGATTGTGATTATCCAATAAGGACAACGCTAATATGACTGTTTGAGAGGTTGATGTTTCTAAGCGCTTAAGCATTGGTGTTGGGTGGGTTTCTTATATTTTGATTAATTTACACTTACAGATGGAGAATAGTAAATTAACTATACCTTAATTGTTTCAAAAGGCAATTGAATCAATAAGAGGTTTTAAATCATAAAAAATATTAACGGTGGGTCAGATTGAAAGAAATGTTTAGGTTGAGGGGTTCGAGACCGCATGACGTGGTTTTGGTTTTTGTACAAATTCATCCAACAAAAAGATTAGTTTGTTGATTGAAAACCCAAGTGTTTGTCTTTCCCTTTGGAATTATAGTAAATGAAAAAGGGTTATTGACCACTAATTTGTTAATTAGTGGTGAATAAAATGTTCATTAAGCTTGGTTGTTAAGTTGTTGTTTTAACAATGTGACGTGATGATGTCTAATCTGGATATTTATTGGTTTAATTGTTTGTCAATGTATGTTAATGTTATATATGAATCCATCACTTTATCTTATTATTAAAGGTCCTTAAAGCTAATAATTTTGAAAATGAATTTAGCAAAAAAATAAATCAAAGGGAAGTAGAAGAAAGAAGAAAAAAATGTCAAGTCAATGTATGTTAAATTTTCATTATTATGTACGTTTTTTTTTAATTTCTAATTTTTATTATTAAAAATTCATATAACTTGTGGACATTACTATCTTCCATCGCTTTCACATTCCACTAATAAGGATTATAATTGTCTTCTCCCATATAATAATGAGTTAATATCCACAACACGTAATCATGATGGAAAATTATAAAAACTGCAAAGTTAGTATTATTTCAAAGACATACAAGATTCAATATTTATAACATAAGATGATGATGATGGAAATTAGAAGGACAAAAATGCTAAGCTTATCATTTTATTATCTCTTGATAATTTTCTTTCAAGAATACAGTTCAAGGTAATTTGATAAATGTAAAAACAGCCAATATCAACTATATAAAAATGTTTCTCAGAGTTAAAAAAAATTACTCACGTCATCAATTTATTTGATTGTTTATAATATAATTAGTTAATTTTACTGGAAAATTTGTAACCCATATGAAACAAATTGTATTATTTGACTTTTTTTGTTTTTTTTTTTTTTTGCATCAATCTGACTGACTTTTATGTTCACATGCGAACGTTCCATATTTTGGTGTCTGTCTATTATATATCAGTTACAGAGGTGTGTTCAGTTCGGCAATATTCAACATGCTATATTGAAAAAGGCATAAGCCAATGGACACCACTAGTGTATTTAATAATGAATAAAATGATAAATCATTTTTGCTACTATATATGTTATGTTACGTGTGCAACATGCAAATCACTATTTCGGGGAAACTAAATATATACTCTTAAGCTAATCATAAACTCGTGCAAAGTAATATTTCAGAAAAAATAACAGTAATCTTCAAATTCCATAACCGAAATCTTTTGTTCCGATTCCAATCTGAACCAAATTTTCATATTTCAAACATTGGCATAATGGATTTTGTTTCGTCCTTAGTGTTTCATTTTTTTAAATTTTTTTCTAGAATACTAGGCAATTTTAGTAGCAGATGAACAAATATTCTGTTGTGATACACTGATTTGTGCTTTTTTTAGATCGGAGCATTCTGTTTCGATTTATAATGAAATGAGGAGATTCACGGAATAAAATTTTATACCCCTACGTCTAGATAAAAAACATGAACCCTAAATTGCATTTATTAGATCACTAGGTTAACACACTTTATATAATGTTAAATCATTAAAGAAAAATGGTGACTTGATAAGGTCATGCAACGAAATATTTCAGAAAAGTAACAACAATCTATTCTGTTTTTATTTTAATTTGGATAAGGTATATATATATATATATATATATATATATATATATATATATATATATATATATATGCTTTTGTTGGAACCTAGTAGCTAAAAGACGAAACCGTAACAAGAGTAACTTGAATCGCAAGCGATCAAGTGACATTTTCATATTTAATTTATGTTTGACCACATTTAGGTGCAAGACCCGTGTATTCATGCATATATGTTGCACTAGTGACAACATAAATGTTGACATTAGCTTACAAGTCGAAATAAATTCAAATTGCAATAGGACCAGATTGTAACTTCAAAATTTGATAATATAAACTCTCGTCATTTACGTAAAAAAACAAGTGTGAAGTGAACCCATAAAATAATTCTTAATCTTTCTTTATCTAGCTTAATGTCCCATAATTCTTATTCACACGTGGCAATTAATGCAAGTAGATAAGAAGCCCATTATTTGAAGTTGATCATACTATACTTTATTTGTTTGTTCCTATATAAAATCATTAATTCGTAAATTTCGGCGTCGAAAACTATTTTTTTTTTTTAAATCATAGAAAATAATGCAAAAGGACTTGGAAGGTATAAAAATGATTTGTGGGAACCAAATATAGGGAAACGCCAATTAAAAGTCGAGGCTTTAAATTAAAGAACCTGGATTGTTTGAAACTTAGGAAAGATTAACTTTGTATCGTTTTTTTTTTTTTCCTGAGATACTTGTTTCGTATTGTGAATTGTAATGACAATGCTCGAACTTTAATTACAGTTTGTCGTTACTTGGGAGCTTAAATATTTGGACGACGTGGCGTTTACAAAAACCTATATCAATAAAAAAACAAAAAAAAAAAAAATATCTGTCTGCCGACGAAGTCAGTAGCGTTTTTACACACGTGACGTGGTCGCTGTCAAGTGACACGTGTCACTGAAGGTAAATAAAAAGCGGGCCCCACTCTCGGCGTGTGGGTGCGTGGGTCCCACTAATTTTGACTCTCTGGTCGCACCCCCGCTCCCCCGCATTTACAGACACACCAGCGCCTAAAATAATGTCTTCATCTCCACGCGCCCACAGTTGCGTCTATGATTTGTAGCTCTTTTTTATAGGACACTTGTGCATAGATTTCAAATATGTTTTAGACACTAATGACCAATATAACAAATCATATATGGATCATTCTAATAAACTTGGTCATGTTATTCAATTGGATAATGAGTTGCACACAAATTATTTAAAACTATTTATTTTAGTTGATGGATAAACTATCTTATTTACGTATACAACCTAACAAATAAAAATAAAGCTGTTGACGACTTCAAATACAAAACAATAAATAAAAACCGATGTTCAATTTTCACGGTAAAAGAACCATTATGCTCCGTTTGTAACCCATAAAATAGGGAGGAAAGTAAAAATAGAAGGGAGAAATAAAATATTAGTGAAAAAAAAATCAAAATTATAAATTATATTTGAAAGTCATGAAAATATGAGAGAAAATTGAGGGAAAAGTAAAAAAAAAATGTATAAAAACGTGGTATCCACATAATCAAATTTGGATGAATGCTCATTTCCATCCAATTTTTCAAGGAAAATAGAATTTTCACTTTAGTTCTACTTTCCATCATATTTTTGCTACATCTAAACAACATAAAAATTTAAATTTTGTAACCAAATCATGAATATATACGAAACATAGACGAAGTCATTGGGAGGCCTCATATTCGTAATGATGTAGTTTAATAGTGACGTGATAAGTATAAATTTTAAATCGACATCATTATTTATATTAAAAAAGATAGGAGTTGCAATGAATATGTAGATATATTTCGTCATGCTGATTTTTTTTTTTTTTTTGTGTGGATATCACATCGATTCTTCCCTTTAGTAAAATGTTTGATATATATTATGAGTTTTCAAGAAAACCATACTAATCCCTAAGTTTAATATTTATTAACTAAATTATCCCTTTAAAAAAAATTAATGATAGTGTCTATCCCTTAATTAACAAAATAACTAACTATTTATATAGTTAGTTTATAAAGTATTTACTCCTAATTTCTTCTAGCTCCGTCATTATATATATATATATATATATATATATATATATTCAATTTTGCGTATGATTTAGATGGAGAATCTTATTCAATAAAAAGCTATAAGGTATTTTGCTGAGAACAAATAAGTTGAAGTTTGTTCACATATTTTTTTGTCCTACGTTTTAAAGCAGTTTGTTCGATTTACTTATTTTTGTTAATGCAATATGTAACATTTAGTCAAGCATCTCTATCTTTAATATTAGTCCGTACACTATAACATTATTTTTGCATATTATATGTGTTTTAAGCACAAATTCTAAATACATGTTTATCAATCATCTTTCAGCGCGAGCAATGCGTTATTTTAGCGACATATATAAAACGGAGAGTATGATACATGTATATTTAATACGCGGACTATCTCGATGACATGACCTACAATGATAATACTAACAACTTAATTCTAGTGTGTATATGGTTTAAATAAACGAGGTTATGATTTGTAATTACATACCTAACTAGCTAGAATTGAAATTACAAGAAAACCTATTTAAGAAGATAAGACGATTAATTATTGAGTAGTATAAAACAAACTATACCGAACCAATAACATATTTTATTATTAGACAAATTCCACATATATATTTAGGTTTAGATGCTAAAAACATCAATGGGGTTACTAAAATATAGACGTAAATGTTAGAGTTGCTGCATTAAATAAATATATATGTGCTTATTTTATATATATTTTTTTTTCTTGGGATCCTACGCCACCGACTACTTGAAGGGTAGAGTTATAGCGAAAGAGAGACAACTTGTGGTGGCTATTATTTTGATTGTCCCTTATCAAATTTAAACGAGGAATCTTGTAGGCCTCTAACTTCGATTTCGCCTATATATTTTATTTTTTCAGGTTTTATGATGTTTTACGATTTTTTTTTTTTTTTTTTTGAAGACAGTTTTTGCTGCAGTGGGGATTGAACCCACGACCTTCACATAGGATGTTTTACAATTCGTGACTCATATTTTTCATGGCTTCTATTCATTGTTAATGCCATCACGAAATAGGTAGAACAAATAGCAAAAATTGGAATACCAAAAGAAGTTAAATAGTAATTATTTGTGTAAACAAATATGTTAGGGGCTAAATATATGAGTCAATGTTGATTAGTATATAAAAAAATAGTGATTTTTGTATGAAATCCAACCTTAAAAATTAATAGAAACTAAAAAGAGTTTATAAAAATCATGGATTAGTCATTTCATTGCAAATTGATTTTGAGATAAAATCCTGTAATACTTTCACAATTTTCTCATGTTCTACATGATTATATTTCGATATTTTTAGACCTTTGCGGGGCGAGATTTAGAGAGTAAAACAATGAAAATATGTGCTTTGAGAAAATAAAGAGTGTCATTTTTTTGGGCTGAGTGAGTGTTGCTATTTATGTATATACATTGGGTGTTAATTCAAAGTTTGAAATATTGTGTGGAACACGCTTTTGCATAAAATTGTATACAGATCTGAGAAAAAAGTGTTGAAATTGCAAAAAAGCCACCAAAATTGCAAAGAAACTACTTTAAAAAAACGTAAAAATCACGGATATTTTAATTTGTTAATTTAAATTTTTGTATTTATATATAATATATGATTACGAAATTCATATATATCTGTTAAATACTTGAGTGATACATAAAGCTGCCATGTTGTCATTTGGAATCCCGCGTGACCCAATTTTTCATATTATTGATACCATATAGGAAATGAAAAATATCATATTCTAAAAGTAACGTGGGAGTTTTTGTCTCGTATCATGCGGGATATGAGACGGAACCGAGATTCCCGTTTAGTGCATCTATTACCGTTTTAGTTTTTTTTTTTTTAAGTTGTATTTGCTTTTATTTTTATGTAATTAAGTTACTTTAAATTTAAAGTAAATTAATAACAAACTAAAAGAAAATAAAATATGAGAATTTTGGAACCGTAAAATATGGTTTCAAATTACAATATATATATATATTTTTTTAACGATTAACAGAGTTTCATTTTCCGTAAAATATGAGACGAGATCGGGCTATTTCATTTTTCGGGTTTTATATGACTAATTTTATAACACACAATTTATAAATATTTAAGAATTGCAACGCGGCAGCAAGCAGTATCACAGTCTTTTGGACACTCTTATATATCCTACGTGACTTTTGTTTGACCAAATATAACTCGATTAGCGTTTTTTTATTTTATTTTTCAGCCGTCTGAGCTTACGTCACATAAAAACTATTTGAGTTCAAACATGTACATTAAAATAAAACGTGAATGGATAATAAGAAAAAATTGATTAAAAAAAAACATGGATAATCTTAAATCAATTATTGACTTACATGTGTACTTAAATATTTTTGGAAAACTTGAATAATAAATCCAGAGTACTTGTTGTGATATTGGTTAGGAACTTAGGATGTTTAATCCTATTATTAAAAGCAATAAGTTGTTCAAATTGATAAATCCTATCCCGCTTCATATATATTTCATAGCAGTTTTATTTAATTCTAATGCTAATAACTATTATGAAAATTCATCCCTTAATGGACCTTTTGCTATTTTTAATACAAAATTTGCAATCAAGCACCACCAAAAAAACCTCTAAGCATAATTAAATGTGATGAATATATAAGAAGACGATGCCGATTTCAATAGTGGCCTAATCTTAGCACTAATAAATAATGATAGAGCAATCATGTTTCAATTTGTTATATAATACAACTTAAAAAATGTGATAAATGATATGGACCATAGTTAAAATATTTGTGTTCATATTTTAATGTGAGGACAGGACATTCTTGAAAGCTTTAAATCAGCTAACCAAATAAATGTTATCTAACAGAAGGGACAACATATATATTAAAATGTAATTGCAATGCTCCTCATTTAGCGGTGGTGTTGAGAGAAAAACTTTCTTTTCGCGAGATGCAAGTGCAATGCAACCAACCAAATTATATTAAAATTATTTATTTTTTACTTTTTTTTTCTTTCATAAACATAAGCTCATTTAAAAAAAAAAATTATGAAGAAATAAAAATAAACTGACATCGCTGACAAAAAAGTCTGTTTTTAATTGATTCAAGTTTCAACCAGAATCATCGAATCAGACTAGATGCCTTCTATTTGAATAGTTGAATGACTTGACAAGATTTATATCCAACAATTTTTCACCATGAAACAAAAAAAGATTTTAACAATTTAAAAATAGTTTACGAATGTAGTTATAGACTGGCTTTTGTGGCTGACGGATTATCCATCAAATCAAACAGAAATTCGCCTTTTTTTGTTGTCATTCTGCCACGCAGTGCAATCCAGTTTTTCTCTGCTGTCCCTGCCTCAAGTATTTAAGAACTTTTGAACTGTTGAGCCGATATTTATATATAAATATATAATTATATATGCGTGTGTGATAGGCTTGATTTTTAATTTTGAGTTATGATAGATTTAAAGAAATTGTAACGAGTCCATGATTCCTATATATGGGCAGAGAGTTTTGAGAGTTTATTAGCATCAGATCTTTCACCGGTGACTTGGAAAGTTGTGTAGTGTAATAGAATTCACTTTTGGGAGGACACAAAAATAACTAAAATATCGATTAGATATGCATTTTATGAAAAATTTGACATATCGATAGAATTTCCTACATAAAATATAAAAATTTATGAAAAAAATCACAAAAAAATATGATGCATAACATACTAAAAAAACTTAGTATTTAATAAAGTCAACCCACTAAAAATCATACATCGAATAAAGATGGTTCACCTTTAAAAACTGAACTATAAAGTATTTAAAAATACAAAAATAAATATTCAAACATTACAAATTAGCCTGTAGAAACTTAAATGACGACCCCACTTGTATAAAATTTGGATGTTCTTGAGCTTGTTGAAGTGGATCCCATACGAACAGTCACATGTACGTTTGTATAGAAGATAGTCTAACAACAAAAACGACATAAAAATATAAGGAAACAAACGATTTGGTCTAACACGCGAGCCGAAACCCCGAGACTCCTAGTCGGACAGCTTGCCTGCCTCATCCACCTCGTATGGGGTGAGGTCATATCCTCGCTCGTTGCGTCTTGGATCCAAGCTTGCCCAAAGCATCGTGGATCCCTATAAATACTGTTGTTCAATCCAAGAGTGAGGTAAGTTATTCTTCACCAAAGCAAATCTCTACTAAAATTTTCTATATCTCCGACTCTTTACATCCTCTTTTACATTATAGAGACGAGACGAGACCCTCACACCAATAAACTCCCCAAACTAATACTAAGCATCGGAGCATGCGTCTGAGGATATCCTTGCACGTCCTCCTAGCCCATTATCTCGTTTATCTCAATCGAAAGAGACTGAAAAGTTTACTTTATGACGAAGAGAAGAGCAAGATTGATGACCACAACACCACCTCGTTCGCCTTTCCTATGAACCCTTGGGGATGGTGCATTTGTGTCTCGCTCTTCATGGCCACGGTCCTCTCGAGGGTGCCGAAAATGATAACAACTCTCATCGTAATTTACGAAGACCTTCTAGAGATCGTGACATCTAAAGTTTACCTTACTCATGATCCTCTTGAGACTGTCAGAAAAATGATTTTAATTAACGACTTTAACACTGCACTTAATATCTCGAGTCTGTCGCTTATATCGTCACGTGTATCTTTAGTGTTGATTCTGAAAACAATATTAGCATAGCTGTTTAATGTGATCATGTATGGAATAAACTATTTTATGCTAAATTGGTGTTAAGTAGATATGTCTAACCGATATATAAACATATATTCATTCATACACAACTAATGTGAGACTATTTCACTTCAATAACAACCATCGTTATTTTTAATTTATTTTTAATGCAAGTTACAACCATTGTTGGTAATAAGTGAAGCAAGGGAGAAGCACAAATAGTGAAGTAAATGACTTTAATTTAGAGCTTGTAATGCAATTCACAAGTTATCATAAAATGCACACAATAAATAAAGTTCAAATTTTATAGACCTCATATTCAGCTGTAGTAATAAATTGGTGTTACACTAAAAAAGTAAAACACCATAAAAAAATGTATTCCATGTATTTAACAACCACGCGTGAAGTAAAAAGTGAATTATGGCATATAAATTTGCATGTTACTAATAGTAAATAGTCATAAATGTTGATAGAAAAAGAATTATACATATATATGTATCATCAAGCTAGCGATGGATGAGTTTGTTTATTCGATATTGTAATCGTCTATGGTATTTTTAGAGACTAGAGTATTAGATGTCATGTATTTTTATTTCATTTTAGTTCCGAAAAAGGAAAAACCAGTGGTGCAAATATTATTTACTTTTGTTTACTTTTTCTAGGATGAATTATTTTTATTTACTTTGTGAACCACTTTCAGTTACATATCGTACAAAAAAAATGTTTGGGTAATGTTTGGTACAGTCACATTATTACTCAGTTTATTTTCCCAGTCTGGTCAGTGTAACGACATTTCAACGCAGAGTTTTATGTATGTAGTGGAAAAACTTTTGTTCTTATAGGAAATTATGTTGAAATAAAATAAATATTAATACTATTGGCTCAGGCTAACTTACATCATTACATGGGTAGTTTGTTATTATTTTTCTCTATAAGGTTAATCAGACTTATGAAATAACTTAATAGTTCTTATTGGTGAACTTTGAACATTTTATTGTAATTAAATGATAAATATAAAAACAAGTTGTAGGGTTTTTTTTTATATATAAGATCCGCTTATCCATTTTTAATATATATTTATTTATTATTTTATTATACGTGCTTCATATATATAATAAAAAAATAGGTGCCTAATTTTAATAAACCAAAACTTTATCATGCTAAAATATGTATTGAAATATCTGAAAGTAAAACGATGATTTTTTGCAAACAAAGTCGAGATTCACCTGAAGTAAGAATAAACAACCAGCTCATATAATTCCCTAAATATACTTACTGGACTAATAATTAAATTGCCCGAAAAAGGATGAAATAGATATTTTGTATATTTGCCAAAATTGTGTTAATTTGAAACGTCCAAGCGAGCGAGTGAGGTTTGGTAACTGAAGAGGGAAAAATAGCACATAAAAATAAAAATGAATTACATTCTGTGGCAGTGGAAAACGACTTTTGAGCCCGTGGAAAACGACACTCAAATTGCGCTTTCACATTCTTCGTTGGATACTCCGAATCTAGTGCGAGAGAAGAGAATTACTATCTTCTGGAAAAATCAAAATAAATTACATTATTTATTTATTTTATTTGTTTTTTTTTTTGCTTTGGGCTCAAGAAATCCGAATAAACGTGTTCCTTTCTTTGCATACAGTGATATTATTGAACAAGTCTTGGGTTCCATTGTCTTCTTTCTTTTCATGTGAAACAAAAGTCATAAATATGATAACCTATATTGACAAGTTTCACAAGCTAGACCAGAGGATAGATAGGTCTCTTGACACATGAAATGTTGTAAGAATGTGTAATTTGGCTTTGTTGAATATTAGGCTAAATTAAAAAAATGCATGTGGTAGTTTTTTTTGGTACCAAAACCACATAAATGTATTAAACAATACAAGCACACGAATAGTAAAATCTATTTTTGTTTTGGCGTTTTATGTTACGTGTTGTTAATTAGTATTTTTTTTTGTAATTATATATACCTATTTGGTTCAAGTATCATCAACAACTATGATGTATCCTAAAATTTGGCATCCTAGAAGCCTACAAAGTTAATTAATTTGATTAGTTAATTAATCATGTTTACAAGAATGATACAAACCATGACTTGGATTCTACAAATATTCCGAAGGTTTTTTATTCAATAATCAAGAAGCACAGCCACCAATATTCACTGTTAGGTAAAATAATTCAACATCACTATTATATTACCATATAGCCACAAAGTTTATTTTCTGAAAAAAAAAACAGTCGTGCTTCGTCCTATGGATAAGCTAAAAATATTAGCTTGCAGAAAATAAACAATTTTCGCAAGGAAGAAGAACTGCACACATACTGTTTTTTCTATTGAATATATTTCGAAAAAAAAAAAAACACTTAAATTGAACGACAAACACAACATCATTAGGACATGCGTGGTCTGATACTATTAGCTTTAACTGATCACAATTTATTTCAATTTATTTAGAGATATTGTTTATCGACAAGTATTCTATACTATTCTATAATGTAATACTATTAAAAAAAATTGACTTTTAGAAAAATTTCAATAGACACATTGAGTTTTTTTATTGCTAAATATATGCATTTTCTTTTTAAACAAAATTTGATCAATATAAATACATATTAAAGAGATGGATGATAACATATAGCCTATAATTTTTATTAGTGTGCATAAAACCTTTGGCTCAATCATCACTATGGACACGTGTATTTTCGTATGTATGCATAAATATACATAGTAAAATAAGATAATAATAAATATCTAGTAGTGTAGTAGCTGATTTTTTGACAGAATACACAAGTATGCGAATGGAAACACAAGGTAGTTCCAAGTGTTTGAAGTCGCGATCCAGTGATGCCAAAATGCTGATTATAATCTTACAAAACAAGCTTTATTTTATTTATTTAAGCAGAGCCAGCGAAATAAAAAAAAAACATTTTGTATTGTATTGCATTGTATTGTATTGTATTGAATGAGCTGGAAAACAGGGAATACTAGAGTGACGGTGTGGTCCAAAGTCGTAATTTTGTCAACCTTTCATAAACACCACTTTCCTCATATTGGATACAGCTCACCCCTTGCTTCTCCCATAATCCTTCCATTCTTACTAATTCCTTCTCTTACAACTTTACTCTATTAAACTGATATTATATATAACAGCAAAAAAATATTTAACATATATATTTTTTTTATGAATATCATAAAAATGCTATTTTTTTTTTCTTCCTTTACTGTAGAAGAAAATTATTATGAAGCAAAAAAACAGAAAAATATATGATGATATACATGGTCCAAAAATCCTATGCAAAAAAAAAAAAATCTAGGTCAAAATCTCGTAGGGGCAAATCCGTCAGACCGGAGTTTCCCAATCTCGGCTTACAGTAATAAATATCCTAGATTCGTAATTAATATATGGGGGTAAAAGCCTAAACACAGGCGCGCACACAAAAAAGCAAAAGTAAATATTAAAAAAAAACATAATTTTTTTTATTTTTATTTTTTATCTCGAAAATATAAGTAATTTAAAAAAAGCGAGCCACCACACCACTAAAATGTACAATTATTATTTAAATTTATTTTGAGTTTTTTATTTTTTATTTTTTTTCCTAGTGCAACGTCCTTGCCTTTTAAGTGACACCTTAGTTGCCAATATTTTTTTCACTCTCTCTAAAAACAGAGAAAGAAAGAAGACATTTCTCAGTTCTCACCCACCACCACCACCACCACCACCACCACCAACGTCATTGGCTTACTCCGATTCACTTCTCCGATTTCTCTTTCCTCTTTCTCAGTTTTCACTGGGAGGAGAAGAAATTAGGTCACGGAATCGGATCTTCCATTGCTCTTCAATTGAGCTTTCTTCTTCTTAGTTTTGTTTCTCTGAGTCCATAGATTTCTCTCAGTCTTTTTTCGTAGCTGCATTTTGCTCCGGTGAGCCGATTTCCTCTGCATTAGTTCTCTTTCTATTTTTTCCTTCGATTTTGCTATTTTTTTCGATATAAATGGATAAGGAATGGGTTTTTGTGTTTCTAAATTGTTGCTCTATGTTTTCTGACGATTTTGATGAGTTTTGGTTGATCGGATTGGAGATTTTTGTTTGGTTCAGTCTGTCGGCAGTGATTATGTTTCCTTTACTTATTTAGATTTTTTTTAATATATAAATCTGTCTTGAATTATTCCGTGAAATGTTAAATTTGTTTCTATTCAAGGCTCTAAAACAGGAAAGATAAAAAATTCATATAAGATTTTGAGCTTGCTTGGAAAATCACTGTGTCTTCCTTTGGCTCGCCTAAATCTTGTCTGAGAAATACTCAGTTCACAGGTCTCTTTTCAATATATATATATTTTTTTCATTTTTCTTCGATGAATTCGATCCAACGAAAGTAAAGTCCGGGTTGGAAATATAGACAGCTTTATTGCTCAAAATTTTCTAATTATTTTGCTATTATCCATTTTAAAAGGATCTTAAGCAAATATTGATCGGAGAGATTAGATCTTGAGATTTGAATTATGTGCATTGGCTTGGTGTTCATTTAACTCGAATGTGCACTTGAACAAGTAAACGTCTTCAATACGTATAAATTTTCTTGGGCGGTATTCGGGGTTCCTTGCTAAATTTAGTAATATTTCCTTTTCATTTTTCAATGCCAATTTATATTAATTATGTGTATGACTATTGCTCTCTGAAACTACCACAATTCTGTTGAATTATTTGGCTTAAAGCTGAGCTTCTCTTCTTCACCTAAAATTTTTGTAGTGACTGAAAATAGGGCTTTTGACTTTTTGTTTCTCTTTTTTCTTTGAGCTTGTTAATAATAATAATAATAAAATATACATTTTTTTTTGCGAAGTACCGATTTTCCAAAGAAGAACTGAGTATTCGTGAATTTTGGGGAAGTTGGTAGTAAAAACTGGAGAAGAGGACATGTTTTGCCGACACCCCCTTAATATAAGGTTTCTTATCATATGCGAGTACTGATGTAATCTGTAGACGGTAAAACGGGCATTTTTTTTTTTTTTTCCATATGTAGATGGTGAAACTGTAGTTATGAGCTTGAAGAAATTTTGTCACTTTATAAAAGTAAAACTTATGGAATTGTACTTTTTGGGTTTCTCTTTCTTTTCTGTATGTATGTACTAAAAAAAATTCACTGCGCTTTTATTATTTAATTTATTGTGTATATGTATATTATAATAGATTTTCTGGTATGTATTTTTTTTCCCTGCTGTGGTTATTCTCACATTGCCATCCCTCCAATTATAGCAAAATGTTTGCTCTGTTTTGAGTTTCGCTAGCAATTTATCTACAATATAAACTCATTTTAGTTATGGTTTGTTTTATATATTGTTTTGCAGACATTTTAGTCTAAATGGATCGTCGGAGTTGGCCGTGGAAGAAAAAGTCAACCGACAAGTCGGCGGCTGAGAAAGCCGCTGCGGTGGCCGACGCGGCAGCTGCTTCTTTGTCTATCAACGCATCACAGAGTGAGGTATGTTTATATTCGGTATTGCAAGTTTTTTTTTTTTTTTTTTTTTTTGGAGGATGATGCGAGGATGTACGATTTGGTTATAGAATCATTTGGTTAATTTGGGTGTCTCTGTACGATTTTGAAGCAGGAAAGCTACAAAAAACCGAAGTACGTTCAGATTTCGGTCGAGCAATATGCTCATCTGAATGGGTTGGAGGATGATGTGAGGATGTACGAGGACCAAGTGAAGAACCTGGACGAGCAGATTAATGAATTGGAGGAGAAGCTTTCGGCGGCCAATACCGAGATGACTAACAAAGATAATCTGGTGAAACAGCATGCCAAAGTTGCTGAAGAAGCTGTCTGCGGTACGATTTCCCGGTTACATATTTCTCAAATTACCGATTTATATATATACATTTTTATATACGAGTGTATTTTATTGCAGGTTGGGAAAAGGCCGAAGCAGAAGCGGTTGCGTTGAAGACCCATCTTGAAACCATGACTCTGTCGAAACTCACAGTCGAAGACCGAGCGGCTCATTTGGACGGTGCTCTGAAGGAGTGCATGAGGCAGATTAGAAATCTCAAGGAAGAGAACGAGCAGAAATTGCAAGACCTCGCCGTTACCAAGAACAAACAGTGCGAGAAGATCAAGCTCGAGCTCGAAGCGAGGCTGGCCGATTTGGACCAAGATCTCCGAAGGGCGGCGGCGGAGAACGCGGCGATATCGAGGTCCTTGACGGAGCGCTCGAACATGCTCGTCAAGATAAGCGAAGAGAAGTCCCAAGCCGAGGCGGAGATCGAGATGTTGAAAGGGAACATCGACGCGTGCGAGCGGGAAATAAACTCGCTCAAGTACGAGCTCCAAGTCTCTGGAAAAGAGCTCGAGATTCGGAGCGAAGAGAAGAACATGAGCATGAGATTGGCCGAGGCGGCGAACAAGCAACACGTCGAGGGCGTCAAGAAGATAGCGAAGCTCGAAGCCGAGTGTCAGAGGCTTCGCGGCCTCGTGAGGAAGAAGCTTCCGGGCCCCGCGGCGCTGGCCCAGATGAAGATGGAGGTCGAGAGCCTCGGACGAGACTACGGGGACAACGCTCGGGTGAGGCGGTCTCCGGTGAAGCCTTCTAGTCCGCACCTATCGCAGTCCACCGAGTTTTCTCTCGACCACGTACAGAAGTACCAGAAGGAGAACGAGTTTCTTACGGAGCGTTTGCTTGCGACGGAAGAGGAGACGAAGATGCTGAAAGAGGCTCTGGCGAAGCGCAACAGCGAATTGCAGGTCGCGAGAAGCATGTGCGCTAAGGCGGCGAATAAGCTTCAGAGCTTAGAAGCGCAAGTTCAGAATAAAACTTCGCCGAAGTCGGTTCAGATTAGCACCGAGGGTTCTTACAGCCACAATGCCAGCAATCCTCCGAGCCTGACGTCCATGTCCGAAGACGGAAACGACGACGATCGTAGCTGCGCCGAGTCTTGGGCCGCCGGAAAAGCGAGCAAGGCCGAGAAGCCGAGCCATTTGAATCTCATGGACGACTTTTTGGAGATGGAAAAGTTGGCGTGTCTCTCCAACGACTCTGATTCGGTGATATCGAAGACGACGGAGCATGCGAAACACGATGATGCCGCGGAAGTCGGCTCGGGGAAAGATTTCCAGGCGGAACGGAATCTCGTTGCTGACATAGAACATCAGCCATTGATGAAGCTCCGATCGAGAATCTCGACGCTGCTGGAATCAGTTTCCAAGGACACCGATGTCGGGAATATTTTGGAGGATATCAAACATGCAATCCAAGAGACGCATAATACTCTCCACACAGAAACTAGTATCCCTGAAGACTCTGATGCGATGTGTGATGATCGGAACGCGAACCCAGAAGATGCCGGTTTGACTACCGAGAAGGAGATTTCTTTATCTGAGCCCGCCCGAGAAACCGGACTCGTTAGCAAAGATTTAGCAGCTGCAATTTCTCAGATCCACGATTTCGTGTTGTTCTTGGGCAAAGAAGCAATGGGAGTCCACGATAAGTTCACAGAATTCAACGAGTTCAATCAAAGAATCGAGGAGTTCTCCGTCGCTTTCAATAAAGCAATGTCCCAGGACTTGTGTTTGACCGATTTCGTTCTCGATCTTTCTCGGGTTTTGGCGAAAGCCAGCGAGCTCAGGTTTAACGTGTTGGGCTTCAAAGGAAACGGAACCGAAACCAACAGTCCAGATTGCATCGACAAGGTCGCTCTGCCGGAGAATAAGATTCTTCGGAAGGATTCCGGTGAAATATACCAAAACGGCTGTGCTTCTGATCCAGAAGCTCTTCTCGACGATGGAAACATCGTGTCGGGCTACGAATCCAAAATCTCATTGGAGGAGTTCGAGCGGCTGCGATCAGAAAAGGAAAACCTCGCATCAGATCTAGCGATCTGTACAGAGAATCTGGAGACGACAAAGTCGCAGTTGAAGGAAACCGAGCAGCTTCTCTCGGAGGCCAAGTCGCAGTTGACTTCCGCGCAGAGGTCAAACAGCTTGTCCGAAACGCAGCTGAAGTGTATGGCTGAGTCGTACAGATCGCTCGAAACTCGGGCTGGAGAGTTGGAAACCGAGCTCAACCTTCTCCGAGTCAAGTCGGAGAGCGTCGAGACCGAACTCCACGACGAGAAAAAGAATCACCAGGAGTCTCTCGCCAGATATAAAGAGCTTCAAGAGCTATTGCAAAGGTCAGCTATTTATTAACAAACAATAATCTAATAATTACACCACCCTTTTTTATTCATATAACTCGTTACACACCGAGTTAGTTTTGGTGTCATTTGTTGATTGTTTCTAACTTATAATTAATTGATCTTTTGACCAGGAAAGAGAGCAACTTGGAGGATGAAGCCAATGCAAACCAGGTATCCATGCTAATTTCATATTCTTTTTTTTTTTTTGCTATACATACATATGGATTGGTAGAAAAAAAAAAGAAAATACTAGCAATTATTTGTTTCCTCCAAGTTTGTGTTTTACCCTCTTACAAAGGCACATGGAATTTTGTTAGAAGTTGGAGAGACAATACTTTTAACTATTACAAGCCAAAATTCGGAACTCGTAATAATCACTGTGTTGGTGTGTTGACACAGGAAAAGGAATTAGCTGCGGCGGCGGAGAAGCTGGCAGAATGTCAAGAGACAATATTTCTGCTCGGGAAACAGTTGAAGACTTTCCGTCCACATTCGGACTCGATCGGATCTCCGTTCAACGAGAGAAGTAGCCAAAAGAGCGAAGACGAGCCCACGACCAGCGAGCAAGTCGGAGCCGAGTCTCCAATCGACATCTACAATAACGCCGCCGCCGCTCCGATGAGCCCTTCCGAGCCCGATTCGACCGCCTTGAGATCTCCCATTCACTCGATGAATCCGCGGCAGAAATCTCCGATCTCGGGTTCGTCTTCTTCGTCGAATTCCGCCACGCCGGAGAAGCACTCCCGCGGATTCAGCAGATTCTTCTCTTCCAAAGTAAAGAACGGCCATTGATCATCACTTGCCACGTCACCGTTTTTTTTTTTTTTTTTTTTCGTTTTGATCCATAGACAGACAGAAAAAGCGCCAGAAAAATCTTGGAAAGAAATGTATCCTTTGGGGTTTATTTATATTTCATTTTGTGTTTGCCATAAAATCCTTTGCTTGGGAAATTCATGGTGTTTGGAAGAGCTCAGTCTCGTAAAGGATACTTTTGTTGTGAAGTGGGACATGATTTTTGTAACTAAAATGGTGGTTGTATATGATTATCCAAAATCTGTTGATTTTCTTCTTCGGGGACGTGACAGACTGTAGGCTCTATGAAGTATTTTGATACACTTTTAATAATATTGTTTGTGATACTTCTTGTACGAATCCACGATTGATTTTATTCTTTTTGGGGATTTCCTTACAATTTTTTTTAGATGCAATTTGATTTTATTCTGCTTGAATACTGGTTTATAATGGGAATTTGGTGCTTCTTGCATGATTACATCAGTTGGATTTAACGGATATATATTTTGGAGATAAATTGATATTTTATGTATCGATTGTACGTTTTGGGATTAAAGAAAGGTGGAGAATTGGAGTTGAACTTAATGGACGGAAATTATTATTATAGTTGGATTGAAGGAAATTATTATAGTTGGAGACAACAAGAGCATTATAGACGGTTTAGGTAATCTCTAAGACGTGTCATTTGTTGATTGTTTCTAACTTATAATTAATTAATCCTCTGTTGCTTGTGTTTTTGGATATTATTGAGTTAAGTAAGTGGTTTGTTGGAGTTCAATTTGTCTGGACTAGGAAAAACAATACCGTGGCTCATGAATTGTGTCAATGGGCTATCTGGTCTGATTTTTCTGGTTATTGTAATTTAGGGGATTCTCCGCCCATTGTGCGGAGAGCTTTTGCCGGCGAAACCCGGAGTTTTATCGAAGCAAGAAGTACTCTTTTCTCTACCGCTTTTCTCTCCCGGGAATAACGGAGAGGTTTTAGGGATGCCTTTTTTTTTTTTTTTTTTAAATATCCTTTGTAGTGAACGACCGCTCCCCGATATTTTCTTTTCTCCGACAATGTTGTCTATAAATCAAATTATTAAATATTAAGACTTTCAATCATATGTATGGTATCTCTAAATTAATATATCAGTATAACATTAATTACTATGACGAATCTTTAGTTCTTCCCTAAATCTACAATAACAGTAAACCTTAATAACGTCAAATTCACGACATAAAACTAAATTATAAATACAACCGTTTTATAGTTTTGAACCGAAAGTTCTTATGATTTTATATATATGCTCTGTTTGGCATTGCTTATTAACCATGCTTCTGGCTTTTTCTAAAAACTAAATCATATTTAAGAGTTTGGTAAAATTAATTAATTTATTTTTAATTGAAAAATTATTTTCAATGTTTTAACTAACGAAAATGATATTAATCAACGGACGATAACGCAAATGCGTGAGAGAGGGAGTGGGACTCACATGTCTGGAGGGTTCCACTTGTATTAGAAAATCAGCGACTGCTGATCGCTGTTATATATCAGTCCTCTTTAACTAAAAAACTAAAAACTATATTAAAAAGCTTTTTGGACGTAGCTTTTGTTTTTGTCTTGTACTAGAGCCATTTTAATATATTTTTGCTTTTGCAGGATAGTTACAACTACTTTATAATAGTTTACCAAACACCTATCTGCTTTTGAAAACAACTGTTTTTTCTTATAGCAGATCTAAAAACGATTTTTTTTTAAAAGTACACTAATGCCAAACGGAACCATAAAAAATAAAATTAGTAGAGCATCATTTGTTTTTCTAACAACAATGTCTTGAGAGTTAATTTTTTGAAAATCGTCCGCCAATCAAATTAACAAATGCATGTCATTTCGAGAATCTTGAAACTCAACGGAATTTTTTAATAATAAAAACTTTGCACCATTCACGAACATTTCGTCCCTGCTCTTTGATTTCTAAAGTCGACACTCGTATTTTGATGAATTCTAACAAAAACGTGAAGACAAATGTTGGTACAAGTTCTCATCGGTTTTCGAAAATTTTGTGGTTTTCGGTGATATTCTCACATTAAACTTGGTATTGTGACGACATCAAATTTTCGCAACATTTCCCCTGGATACCGTTAATATTTGATGACTGAAAAAAAATAATTCAAAGAATGCCTAATTTCACTGTTTGATCCCTCACGCCTTGAAAGAAAATAAAAAGTGAAATTCAAGTTCGATAAATTTTCAACAATTCAGTTCCAGAGGATTGAACTAAACATTTTACAAAGGACAAAGTCATGAAATTTTGATCAAGGCTAATATACAAAATAACAAGTTCAGAGGGGGTTAATTTATAAATTTTAAAGGTAAAAAATGTGAAAATATATGAAAAATAGGCATGAAGTGCACAAAAAAAATCATTTTAAGGTTCGAGAAATTTTCAACAATTCAGTTACAAAGGACTGAATTGTGTAAGCGTAACTAAATATATTGCTTAGTTGACGTTAGTTTTTCAGTTTCACGTGAAGTCTCTGTTCCTCGATCACGCCTGTGGTTTGTACTTGTACTTGTAGTGCCTTTGCCTTATCGTAGTGTTGTAAGATGAAACAAAGCTTTTATTTCTCCATAAATAAAAAACAAAAATAAGTGGGGGCTTTGGGCTCTTATATTTGTGGTGCTGGATAATACTAATTGGGTCCACTAGTAAATAGACCTTTGTAGATATTACTCATTTTGAAAACAACTTCTGAGAATATCTATGTTGTCATTTTTCGTAGGAGAATACTTTATTTTTTTCTAAGTATAACTTGATTTTACAGGTTTTTCCTTGTCGTGTGCGGTTCAAATTAGATATTTGTGGAATTCCCTTGAGACATTTTGATGTTGTTTTAATTGGGCCAAATTAATGTGAAATACTTATGGCCCAAACTCGGGTTGATTTAGACAGAAGGACCAATCGATGTCATTCTTAAAATCTTTTCTTTCCTTCTTTCTTTTGCAACAAATTCTAACGATGGGAACAAATCTGTCTCAAGTTTTACTTATTATAGAGCAATTCATAACACAAAAGTAATCGACATATCTTGCAGGATCTTAATAATAATTATTGGAATAATGGGGAGAATTTTGATAATAAAGAGTATTTATTATCTTGTGGGTCGGTGATTTTTGGCAAAGATTTAAGTGGGGTCCACTCAACGAAATTAGATAATTCCAGCATATTATTATTTCTTGCGGAAATGGGTATAATATAGGTTAAAAGTTTGCCAAACTCGGAGCTATAAGGATTGAGAAATTGATGTTCAAAGTATGCTTAAAGAAACACATTAATTGTGTAAATACATTAATGATTTGTAGAAAGTGAAATTCAAAGTATGCTTAAAGAAACACATTAAGGGTTGGAACGGTCTTTTCTTCTCACAGGCCGGTAGAGAGGTGCTTATCAAGTCCATCCTCCAGGCTATCCCGTGCTATGTGGCCTCTTGCCTTAAGCTTCCGAAGACTCTGATCTCGGAGATCCATTCGGCCATAGCCAAGTTCTGGTGGGGGAACTGCAACGGGGCCAATAAGACGCACTGGGTTGCTTGGGAGATCCTCGTGCGGAACGAACTGGAGGGTGGCATGGGTTTTAGGGACTTGGAAAAGTTTAATCAAGCTCTAATCGCAAAGAACGTGTGGAGATTCCTCAGACGGCCTGACAGTTTAGTCGGCAAGGTCTTCAGCGAGAGTTATTACCCACACGGGGACATCTTGAGTGGACAATGCGGGTCGAATAGCTCCTTTATGTGGCGCAGTTTGGTGTGGGGGAGGGAGATCATCCTGGCCGACACGAGATGGAACATTGGGGATTGCGAGTCGGTCATGGTTATGGGAGATAAGTGGATTCCTAGACCGAGATCCTTCTCGTGGGTTGACCCCCCTCTGATCCCCCCGGATATGAGAGTTGCGGAGCTGATGAGGTTAGACGGAGATTGGGATGAACCGCTCATTCGGGCCATGTTTGGAGAAGAAGATGCCAGAGCTATTCTGAGTATCCCGTGCGGTGGCGAAGGGGTCCCTGATCGACGTCGTTGGCACTACAATGAGGATGGTGAGTACACGGTTAAGAGCGGGTATCGGGTGGCTATGGAGCCCATCTTTGGAGCCAGTTCATCCGACCAATCGCTGACAGAGGAATGGTGGAAGAAATTCTGGAAACTTAAAGTTCCTCCTAAGGTGAAGCTCTTCATTTGGCGAGTCTGCAAGGGTCGGATCCCGACTCGCACCGTTTTGGCTAAGAGGAAGGTTATCACTGATGATCGCTGCCCTATCTGTACTGGAATGGTTGAGACGGTTCACCATGCGCTCTGGGGCTGCAAGTGGAGTAGGAAGGTCTGGAAAGAGGCGGGTTTCGGCGGGATTCTCCCAGCGTTCGGGGAGGGCGAGGCTTTTGCCAACATCCTCAGGGCGGCGGACTCTCTCGAGGTGAGTTACTTTGAATTCTATATCACTATCATCTGGGAATTGTGGAACCACAGGAACAATGTCGTCTCGGGGAGGAAAGCTTGGAATCAGTCAGAGCTTGTTCAGTGGACTGGGAACTTCCTCGAAGAGTTCAGAGACGCGAACAAGACTATCGCTCGGGGAGAGGAGAAGAGGAAGACCAAGCCTAGGTGGATCCCTCCGACGCAAGGAACAATCTCGGTGACTGTGGATGCTGCGCTAGATCGGGACCAGGGAGGGTTCGGCGTGGGGTGCATTGCTCGCGACCACACCGGAAGGGTGATAGCCTCGCAAACGTTTTCCCAAGCTAGGGGGTTTTCCCCCCAGCTTGCGGAGGCGTCTGCGGTTCTCCAGGGCGTAGTTTTGGCTAGTAGCATCGGCGGGTCGAGATTGGAGCTTCATTCGGATTGCTCGGAGGTGGTCAAGGCGGTGGCCGGGGGAGAGATTCCAACGACAGAGCTCGGGACGATTTTGCATCACATCAAGAGAGAGGTAAGTAATTTGATTGAGTTTAAAATTATGTATATTCCTCGCCTCTGTAATATCGCGGCACACAATTTAGCCCATTTTGCTGTTACTCAAAGCTCGAACGCGAGATGGATGGGGCTTGTCCCTCCATGCTCGGAAGAGGCTATTAGAGCCGATGATAAAGAGATTCAATCCCACTTGTCGGGATAGGTTTTTTCGTGTTTGGTTTGTTGTGTTGGTTGCGTGGTTGTGTTTTTGTTCCTCATCTCTTGTAACCACGGTTTTCCTCCGCCATACGTGAGGGTTTTTATGATATCTCCGTGGCACCGCCCACGTTCCTCAAAAAAAAAAAAAAAAAGTGAAATTCAATAGTTTCACATGAGGTGAAAATGGACAAATGAGTAAACTTATATATGTAATTTGTGACAAAAGGTTTGAGTTTTCAAGGTTGACCCAATTTTAGACAAATTATTATTATTGTGAACTAATAATTTAGTATCAGGCCCACAAATTTATGCTATTTATAGCATGGAAATATAGTTATAGTAGTAAGCAATTTCCATTTTAGTAGTAGTAATCTATATTTCAGAACAATTAATTATCCTACACCAAGAGCTAAGTAAGAGGTTGATTAGATCATGTATTTGCTTCGCCACCAACTGAGTAAGAACTCCATTTCTGACCGAATTCAATAATTATTGGTTAATTTGCGAGCAAAGCCATGTGATAGTCAATGTAAAACTACATAAATTCAAGACCGCACTATGTAGTTAATTTAATTTAGACACATGAAGTCATTAAATAGCCAACTATACAAGGAAAAAAAAAAAAAAAAAAAAAAAAAAAAACTCCTCACAAAATTATTTTAACTGCATTGCAAATTCACGTTTGGCAACAATAATAAAGACCAAGCAACAAAAACTAGTGACTATAGCTAGCATTGTTTTCCACTAGAGAGGAAAACCAGACAATAATAGAACAATGGAGTCCAAAAAAATTATTAAATTAATTCCGAAAGCCAAATTGATCACGAGGGTGGCTATAGCTATGTTCATAAATAAAATTATTAAAAAAAAAAAGGATAAGAATGGCCTCATTTAATTTTAAATCAAATTTGGCTTGTGAGTTGTGACCGTTGTTGATATTTTTGTTGTATCTTTGATATATATTAATAAAAATCAGGCATATGATACGACTTTGGACTTAATAATTTATAAATATTGTAGGATTTTCAGTTGGGATTAATTATTATGAACTGAGCTATGACTATGAGCTATGGGATGTGTTGTTGGATCAATGCTTGTAGTTGGAGAGAAAATATGAAAACAAAAGTGGTCAGAGAGACTCAAAGGCTTTCCACGTAACTCACAATCTCAAACATATCTACCCCACAACACCAACACTCTGCAATGTCTTGTCCAAATATTTCTTACTCTTATTATTGACATTTTTTTATTTATTTATAAGTTTCAAAGAGTTTTCATATAATCTAAAGCCAAATGCATAATAATAAAAATCAATAAAGTCAATAATAACAACTACGACAAATTCCCTTTAATGATTGCGTTGGCAATATTGATATTAGTAATATTAATACATCGTCCATGCATGCATGCATGGGGTTATTATTAATATTACATTATAAACATGATTAGTGCAAATTAAATACGTACTTTTTGTGTTAATACTCGACGCTGGAAAACTCGTAATCATGTTATACATTATGCTCTAATCTTTCTCTAAAATGACCAAGCTTTGTCTTTTTGGTTAAACGTATGTTTAAGGACCAAATTACTAAAGCTGACGCACTTTTTCAACGGGAAAATGAGAATGGAACAAGTCCCATATATAGGACTTTTAAGCTTTTTTTATTTAGTTATATATTATAATTCCAAACCAGTTAGTAGTCAGGAAGGAGACATTTTCATGCCGGTATTCAATTGTGTTTTTTTTCGTCTTCTTTGTTTTCTTCTTTTTCATGCTTTATTATCATAATGTGACATTAGAGCTACCTGATTATGATGCTCACATGTTTATTGTCGATGCTCTTTGAAGATAATGATATTCCTTATCGCTTCTGTTATCTTGTTTATGAACTTCATTTATATTTTTATACTAACTAAAGAAGAATGTGACTACCCTATATATTTTTATAATTTAATAATGCAAATTGATTGAATTATTCTTGACATGAATAATCACAAAGCAAAAGCTTTGAAAAGACATGAGAGACCGTAAATATGGTTGGTAAAATATGAAATAATTGAACTGACCATATAGTAATTATAGTACCGTACATGTTCTACTTATTAGAGGAGCTAGTAAGTAAAATAATAATGTCTCTTTTCCGTGATTGTAGTTGTACTATCAGGCATGTGAAGTTTTGCCATATTTTTCAACTCAGTGTAGGACCACTCTAATAAGTTTTCCATGTTACTCTGTGAATTTCTCTTCTTCTGGGTTATGTTTGTATATTCCACAAAAAAAAAAAAAAAAAAAAAAAAAAACTATCCGTGAATGTAGAGACAAGTAAATTAATTACTCGTTGACTGGACCGCTTTTAAAAATTTACTTCCATTTTAAAATAGAAACAAAAAGTATATATATCTTGTCCCTTAACAATTATATTTTGCTCGATACTAGGTGGAATATACAATAATTCATAGCTTTTGGCGAGATAGTTAATACATTGATATAAGATGTGAGATCAGCATATTGACAGTGACACATCTTAGAGATTTTCAAGAGATTTGTTATGCGATACATTTACTTAAAGTTTAAGTTTCAGTTAGCGTAACTAATTATTTTTATCTTCTTACTTCCCGTGATTTTTGGTGTAGTTTGGAAATTCTGCTTCAAGTTCGAACCTGATTCAGCGAATACGTTAATCATTAGAAAATATATAATAGTATTTATCTTGTAAATGGCTTCTCGAAAGACGGAGATAATGTCCAAGTCTAAGCCCACTTGCCATGTTCTTTACTTAATATTATTTTCTTTCTCACTTCATTTTTTCAGTTGTTCAGCTTCATTTGCACGGTTAATTGATTAAATACAAAAACAAAAACAAAAAAATGTCAAGCAAGCGAGAGAGATAACAAACTATAAAGTAATCCGGGTCAAATATATGTAATCTCGAAAAATATTTTGTCCGCTCGATCTATATGATTTCGATTGAAGAAAATTCGTGACAAGAAAATAAATATTTGAACTTGGTCAATGACGCAGAAAAGTCAAACATCCAGCGGCCAAGATGAACTGTCTAGCCCTATGGCATTGGGATTAAGACCTTTTGAGGGTTCACATTCTAAAATTACCACTAGAATAGTTGAATTACCCGGTCCATGACATGAGGCGTGATTTTTATTATTTTTTTTATTTTAATATGAGACGTGGTATTAGATAAAATGTGCATAAAACAATTTTCCATAATTATCAATTAGTTTTTTTTGAGAAATTTTTTTGATAAATTTATATCAAAGTTCGTGTTTTAATTTTGGGTTATTAAGTTATATAGCCACACGGTTATAATGAATTGAGATATAACCTACCTTCGATTAATTTCTTGTAAATAACCAAGTTAACTTATTAACAGATTAATAAAAGACTTATTTAACTCAGCCAAACACGTAAAAAAAATAGTTAATAGACTGCCACGTATATAAGTTGGCTATTTACAAAGCATTTACCAAATGTTGTTTAATTTATAATTCCTATTATTTAGGTGACTTACGTAGTCAATTTTTTGTTTAATTTTTCTTATTTTTCTTAAAAGAAAAAGTAAACAAAGAATTTAGGGGAATTTAATGTTCAAGTTGGCAAATAAGAAAGTGGATCTGAAATCTGGACCTTTCAAATTGGTGGGCTAGGAATGTAGAAGTAAGGCCCAATAT